>NC_092783.1:9279595-9887095 GCF_047496795.1 Chiloscyllium punctatum | reverse complement strand
TTTGGGAAAGGACAATATACTGGCTTTCTCTTAAAGAAGGCTGAGTGATTACCTAATAGGGGTATTTCAAATGATGCATGGTTTTGTTGGAGTGGATACAGAAATTCTTCACTGCAAGTGGAGACGTGAACTAGAAACAGCCAACATAAGATAATTACTACAAAATGCCAGTAGGGCATTCGGAGGCAAACAAAGATTGTTGAGAATGTAGAACTCCCCAACAGAGAGGCTGGTAAAGGAAAAGGTACAGACCCATATAAGGGAAGGCCAGACCAATATTTGAGGGAGAAAGACTGAAGAGCTTTGATTGATTGATTGATTCTGATGAAGAAATACACGTAGAACCTTGAATGGAGCATAAACACCAGCGTTACTTTTTTTTAAAACATTCACCTGTGGGACATGGGTGTCACTGGCTGGGTCAGCATTTATCTCCCATCCCTAGTTGCCCTTGAAGTGACAGTGAACTGCTTTCTTGAATCACTGTTGTCCATTTTCTGGACGTAGACCCACAACGTCATTAGGGAGTAAGTTCCAGGAACCCGCAACACCAAAGGAACAACAATTTCTAAAATCCGCTTCTGACCTTATCATTGAGGGCAAGGCATTGATGAAGCAATTGTAGATTGGGCCAAAGACACCACCCAGAGATGTCTTGGAGCTGAGATGAGTCCCTTCCAACACCTATTACCATCTTCCCATGAACTAAAATAGACTGATAAGATTGAATGGTCTCTTTCAATGATGTATATCCTCTTGAATACATTGTTATATTAGATACTGATATAATGTTAATTGATAACAATGGCATCTGTATGGCCATGTTGAAGCATTTTGCATGAAATGACATTTGGTGCTCCGATGTACAAGGACAATTAGGGAGCTGTTTGTGCAGTTCTACAAAATTGTAGCAATCTTTGTTTAGAGATGGTTTGGAGATGCCGGTGTTGGACTGGGGTGTACAAAGTTAAAAATCACACAACACCAGGTTATAGTCCAACAGGTTTAATTGGAAGCACACTAGCTTTCGGAGCGACGCTCCTTCATCAGGTGATAGTGGAGGGCTCAATCGTAACACAGAATTTATAGCAAAAATTTGCAGTGTGATGTAACTGAAATTATACATTGAAGAATTGATTGTCTGTTAAGCCTTTCATCTGTTAGAATACAGTGATAGTTTCACTTTTTTCATGTGTAAATCACAAAACCCTTTTTTTTAAAGTTGAATTCTCAGGTTAGCTGTTAACAATGGTGATAGCTAGACAATATGTTGAAGGTGTTAGCCCCCTGTGTTCTCTGTCTATGACCTGATGTTTAGATTGATTCTAATCTAAAAAGTGAGATAACAGAGTTTTACATAAATTCATGCAGTTTTTGAGCTCAGAGTTCTACCTGAATGTATGCAGTTTTTGAGCAAAGTGCAATGTAACTCTGCAAGTACAAATTCACCCCACAAAATATATGTGTGCATGTGGGTCTTTGTGTGTGTGTGTGTGTGTGTGTAGTGCAATGGTGATCACCTGTAATGTGACATGAACCCAAGGTCCTGGTTGAGGCCCTCCCTATGGGTACCGAACTTAGCTATCAGCCTCTGCTCGGCCACTTTCCTCTGCTGCCAGTCCTGAAGTCCACCTTGGAGGATGGTCACCCGAAGGTCTGAGGCTGAATGTCCTGAACCACTGAAGTGTTCCCCAACTGGGAGGGAACACTCCTGTCTGTTGATTGATTGTTGTGCGGTGCCCATTCATCCGTTGTCGTAGCCTTCGCTCGGTTTCCCCAATGTACCATGCCTCAGGGCATCCTTGCCTGCAACGTATAAGATAGACAATGTTGGCTGAGTCACATGAGTACCTGCCATGTACAAGGTGGGAGGTGTTCCCACGCGTAATAATGGTATCTATGTCCACAATCTGACACGTCTTGCAGCGTCCACTGTGACAGGGTTGTATGGAGTTGTCCTGAGAGCCGGGCAGTTTGCTACGAACAATGATCTGTTTGAGGTTTGGCGGTTGTTTAAAGGCAAGTAGTGGAGATGTGGGGAAGGTCTTGATGAGGTACTCATCCTTATTGATAATGTGTTGCAGATCACGAAGAACATGGCATAATTTTTCAGCCCCTGGGAAGTACTGAACAATGAAGGGTACCCTGTCAGTTGCAGCACGTATCTGTCTCCTGAGGAGGTCATTACGGTTCCTTGCCTGTGGCACATCGGAACTCCTCAGGAGACAGATACGTGCTGCAACTGACAGGGTACCCTTCATTGTTCAGTACTTCCCATGGGCTGAAAAATTATGCCATGTTCTTCGTGATCTGCAGCACATTATCAACAAGAATGAGTACCTCATCAAGACCTTCCCCACATCTCCACTACTTGCCTTTAAACAACTGCCAAACCTCAAACAGATCATTGTTCATAACAAACTGCCCGGCTCTCAGGACAACTCCATACAACCCTGTCACAGTGGACGCTGCAAGACGTGTCAGATTGTGGACATAGATACCATTATTACGCGTGGGAACACCTCCCACCTTGTACATGGCAGGTACTCATGTGACTCAGCCAATGTTGTCTATCTTATACATTTGCAGGCAAGGCTGCCCGGAGGCATGGTACATTGGGGAAACTGAGCGAAGGCTACGACAACGGATGAATGGGCACCGCACAACAATCAACAGACAGGAGGGTTCCCTCCCAGTTGGGGAACACTTCAGTGGTTCAGGACATTCAGCCTCGGACCTTCGGGTGACCATCCTCCAAGGTGGACTTCAGGACAGGCAGCAGAGGAAAGTGGCTGAGCAGAGGCTGATAGCTAAGTTCGGTACCCATAGGGAGGGCCTCAACCAGGACCTTGGGTTCATGTCACATTACAGGTGATCACCATTGCAACACGCACACGCACACGCACACACACACACTTTCTCACACTCACAACCCCCAACCCAGACAGACACACACACACACACACAGACAAAGACCCACATGCACACATATATTTTGTGAGGTGAATTTGTACTTGCAGAGTTACATTGCACTTTGCTCAAAAACTACATACATTCATGTAGAACTCTGAGCTCAAACACTGCGTGAATTTATGTAAAACTCTGTTATCTCACTTTTTAGATTAGAATCAATCTAAACATCATGGCATAGACAGAGAACACAGGGGGCTAACACCTTCAACATATTGTCTAGCTATCACCATTGTTAACAGCTAACCTGAGAATGCAACTATAAAAAAGGGTTTTGTGATTTACACATGAAAGAAGTGAAATTATCACTGTATTCTAACAGCTGAAAGGCTTAACAGACAACCAATTTTTCAATGTATAATTTCAGTTACATCACACTGCAAATTTTTGCTATAAATTCTGTGTTACGATTGAGCCCTCCACTATCACCTGATGAAGGAGCGTCGCTCCGAAAGCTAGTGTGCTTCCAATTAAACCTGTTGGACTATAACCTGGTGTTGTGATTTTTAACTTTGCTTAGAGAGATGGTGTGAACATAACATACAATGTTGTGGGTCACTTTGATTTACTGCTGATTCCATTTGCTTAGAAATGGTTTATCTGGTCATTTTTTTTCCCCTGAGCACAGATTTGCATAATGTTTTTGAAACAGCTGTTTCTGCCACAAGTTCATTTTCAATGTAGATACAGACTTTAACCATTCTTTGCTTTTTATGTCAGGATATTACATTTTTATCATGCAACAATCATGTGATGTGTGAAATAATGCAATAAAAATGATGCATGGAAATACATTATGACCATTTCTATGACCTACATCTGGTACAGTTCCAATTCTAACAGATACAGCCATCCAAATCCCTTTAGTAATACTCATTCGATCAATTGTAAAAATGTAAAATTACATTTTGTAGATAGCATGGCATCCTTTTTCAAGTTCCTTCATTGCCAACATTTTAATCTGTTATTTAAAAGTTATTAGCAACAGAGTTATCTCAGCCATGTCATATTTTAGCTTCTTTGTATCCAAAATAACATATTCACTGCTTGTTCTTGGTGCAGACTGCACTAGACATTATTTGAGTTGATCTCTAGTGTTACAAAAATGTGCAACAGAAGTAGCTCAATGTAGAGTATCAGATTGTAATAGCTGGTTGCATACAATGCTGCATACATTCCTGAAGAAGGGCTGATGCCTGAAACGTCGATTCTCCTGTTCCATGGATGCTGCCTGACCTGCTGCGCTTTTCCAGCAACACCTTTTTCAGCTGTATACAATGCTGCTTTGGCTTTTCAACTTCAATGCCCTTGCTTTAGAAAATATATTAATCTACTTAGAGGTGCAATTGCATATTTCTGGAGCGGGTGGCACTTGAAAACGGGTCTTCTGGCTCGGGGATACCACCACAGAACAAGAGCCGATACCCTATCACAACATCAGCAAGGAACATTGAGTTAGGAACTTCTGTTTCATGAAGGAATTGCTCACTGAAATCTCTTGCCTGCTCGAGCCTGAACTGCAACTTCAGAGCAGGCAAACAAGGCAACACTAATGACTGTATAGAGGGCCATGACCATGAACGACCTCTGGTCAGACTCCTTCTAGTCCCTAATCTAATCTCTCAATATTCTATCCACTGTTGCATAAAGAGGTGACGAACGCATTACGAAGAGAGGAAAATATATGGTACTTTTCCTTTCCACAGAGAAGGCAGCAGAGTGAGCCTGTAGCTAACAGTGTGTTTCCTTGTGGTGGATTGTATCATTTTGTTATGCCACAAATCTCACAGGCTTGCCCTCTTTAATACTCAGCAGTAACTGGTCACAGTCGAGAGTGTGTTGTTGGAAAAGCACAGCAGGTCAAGCAGCATCCGAGGAGCAGGAAAATCAATGTTTCAGGCTGGAGCCCTTCATCAGGAAGATTCTTGATAAAGGGCTCCAGCCCGAAATGTCAGTTTTCCTGCTTCCTGGATGCTCCCTGACCTGCTGTGCTTTTCTAGCAACACACTCTCCACTCTGATCTCCAGCATCTGCAGACCTCACTGTCTCCTAGTAACTGTACACAGTCCATCGTGTAGGGCAATGCACAGTATCTTGGCTGCAGTCAAGAGCAATGTTCCTTCTGAGCTGTGCAACCACATGGCTATGCAGAAACCTGAAAGTTCCTGTGCAGGGAAGGTAAGTGGCTGTGGTAAATGCATGACTGGAATTGCCATTGTCTAAGGCTTCATGGATTCCAAGTCCCAGCCACAAGAGCCTAGGAATATGTTGGGGTGGGGTGCCCTGCCTGCTGTTGGGAATGGGCGTGGAGAAGGGGAGAGGGCTAAACAAGGATAGAAGGGTCTTTCTGGTGGGAGAAGAAGGGTGCTACAAGGAGAGGGAAAGAAGTAGGAAGCACAGAGTAATCGAAGGGGCCACTTGTGCAAGCGGGATGAATGAGGTTAAGGAGGGCAAAGCTGAAAGCGAGAAGTTTGAGAGAATAGATTTATACAGATCAACAAAGGAGTATGCATCTGAATGGGAGTCAGGGAAACTTGAGCTGACTGAAGTAACAAACGTCTTGAAAATGAAATTGGACTCTCTTGCTTAAGGCTGCATGTAACAAAGTACAATATATGGCAAAGACTACATTAGATGCTCTTGTAATGAACATTGTGTCAATTGTTAACTTTAAGTCTGGCATTAAATTTAGATACAGTGGCTCAGTGGTTAGCACTGCTGCCTCACAGCACCAGGGACTTGTGTTCCCTACAGTGTGGAAGCAGACCATTTGACCCATTGAGTCCATACCAACTCTCCTAAGAGCATCCTACCCAGACTCACCCCTTCCCTGCCCACCCTATCCCTGTAACCTTGCATTTTCCCCAGACTAATCCACACAGCCTGCATGTCCCCGGACACTATTGGCCATTTAGCACGGCAAATCCACCTAACCTGCGCACCTTTGCACTGTGGGAGGGAATCCACACAGACACTGGGAGAGCATGCAAACTCCACACACATTCCCTGAGTCTTGAGTGCAGAAGTGCTTTGATGCAGAAGTGCGAACCACTGAGCGACCATGCTGCCTTATAGAGATTGGCAAACATGGTGCCACTGTTTAAGAAGGGTGGTAAGGACAAGCCAGGGAACTATAGACCAGTGAGCCTGACATCAGTGGTGGGCAAGTAGCTGGAGGGAATCCTGAGGGCCAGGATTTACATGTATTTGGAAAAACAAGGACTGATTAGGGATCATCAACATGGTTTTATGCATGGGAAATCATGTCTCACAAACTTGACTGAGTTTTTGAATAAGTAACAAAGACGATTGAGGGCAGAATGGTGGACGTGGTCAAAATGGACTTCAGTAAGGCGTTCGACAAGGTTCCCCATGGGAAACTGGTTAGCAAAGTTAGATTTCATGGAATACAGGGAGAATTAGCCATTTGGATGCAGAACTGGCTCAAAGATAGAAGACAGAGGGTGATGGTGGACAGTTGTTTTTCAGACTGGAGGCCTGTGACCAGTGGAGTGCCACAAGGATCGGTGTTGGTCCACTACTTTTCAACATTTATATAAATGATTTGGATGTGAACATAAGAGGTATAGTTAGTAAATTTGCAGATAACACCAAAGTTGAAGGTGCAGTGGACAGTGAAGAAGGTTACTTAATGTTACAGTGGGATCTTGATCAGATGGGCCAATAGGCTGAGAAGTGGCAGATGAAGTCTAATTTAGATAAATGCGAGGTGCTGCAGTTTGGGAAAGCAAATCTTAGCAAGACTTGTAAGCTTGATGGTAAGATCCTAGGGAGTGTTGCTGAACAAAGAGACCTTGGAGTGCAGGTTCATAGATCCTTGCAAGTGGAGTCACAGGTAGATAGGATAGTGAAGAAGGCATTTGGTATGCTTTCTTTAGAGTACTGAGTATAGGAGTTGGGAGGTCATGTTGCGTCTGTACAGGACATTGGTTAGGCCACTGTTGGAATATTGCATGCAATTCTGGTCTTCCTATCAGAAGGATGTTGTGAAACTTGAACGGGTTCAGAAAGGATTTACAAGGATGTTGCCAGGGTTGGAGGGTTTGAGCTATAGAGAGAGGTTGAATCGGCTGGGGCTGTTTTCCCTGGAGCGTTGGAGGCTGAGGGGTGACCTTATAGAGGTCTATGAAATCATGAGGGGCATGGATAGGATAAGTAGACAAAGTCTTTTTCCTGGGGTGGGGGAGTCCAGAACTAGACTGCATAGGTTTAGGGTGAGAGGGGAAAGATATAAAAGTGACCTAAGGGGCAACTTTTTCACGCAGAGTGTGGTACGTGTATGGAATGAGCTGCTGGAGAAAATGGTGGAGGCTGGTGCAATTGCAACATTTAAAAGACATCTGGATGGGTATATGAATAGGAAGGGTTTGGAGGGAAATGGGCTGGCTACTGGCAGATGGGATTGATTAGGTTGGGATATCTGGACGGCATGGGTGAGTTGGATCGAAGGGTCTGTTTCCATGCTGTACATCTCTATGATTCAAATTTCTTAGGCAATGACGTCATGGGAGATGGAGTTGCTGAGAATTGATGTAACAAGGTCCTTCTATACTGATTGAATTTCAATCACTTTTGTAACGTTGGTCAAATGATAGCTATAATTATGTGTTTGAGACCACTGTTGGTTGGTTTTGAGCCTACTAATAATAGTTGCCTGTGCTGCTTATCTTTCTCAGTTAGTCTGTCTGACCTTGGGAATGATCTCTGTTGTTCAGACTCTGTGCAGATATGTCAGTACTGTATGGTATCAGACAAACTGAAATGAAAGGGCAACAATATCAAATTCAATTGCGATACTGTTACAATCACTGATTCAACAAATTTAACTCATCCTGTTATTACTATATTTAAATTATAAATACGAATGAGTGACGATACTTTTAAATATATTACACTGAATTTGCATTCTATAACGGTGCACATAAACATAGTTTCATAGAATCGTTCATGGGATGTAAATGTCATTTACCACTCATTCCCAAATTTCCTGGAAGGTGATAGTGAGCTATCTTGTTGAACTGCTGCAGTAAACCTGGTGCAACTACAATCACAGTGCTGTAAGATTAGATTAGATTAGATTACTAACAGTGTGTAAACAGGCCCTTTGGCCCAACAAGTCCACACCAACCCACCGAAGCATAACCTACCCATTCCCCTACATTTACCCCTTTACCTAACACTAC
Source organism: Chiloscyllium punctatum (assembly GCF_047496795.1). Classification (NCBI taxonomy): domain Eukaryota; kingdom Metazoa; phylum Chordata; class Chondrichthyes; order Orectolobiformes; family Hemiscylliidae; genus Chiloscyllium; species Chiloscyllium punctatum. Next base: position 9,878,921 of record NC_092783.1, on the reverse strand, counting down.
GGGCAATTTAGCATGACCAATTCACCTGACCTGCACACCTTTGGACTGTGGGAGGAAACCGGAGCACCCGGAGGAAACCCACGCAGACACGGGGAGAACGTGCAAACTCCACACAGTCAGTCGCCTGAGGCGGGAAATGAACCCGGGTCTCTGGCGCTGTGAGGCAGCAGTGCTAACCACTGTGCCACCGTGCCGCCCATAAGGAAAAGGGATCTTGGATTTTGATCGCATGTCAGTGAACTAACTGTGAGAATCAGCTGTTCCAAGTCAAGGTAGTGGAGGGTAATTTAGAGTTGGTGCTATTCCCATGTATTTATTGCCTTTGTGCTTCTAAGTGGTAGAGATCACAGATTTGAAATGTATTTCTGAAGGACCCTTGATGTGCTGCTGTATTGCATCTTGTAAATACAGTGTGATGCCACTGTGAGCTGGTGATGGAAGGAGTGAATGCTGAAGGTGGTGGATGGCATACTGATCAAATGGACTGATTTGTCCTAAATGTTGTTGAACTTTGAATATTGTTGGAACTCAGTTATCCAGCAATAAGGCAGCATTTGATCTAACTCCTGGTTTAGGGTATTGTAGGCTGGGAAGCAATCTTTGGGGATTCAGGAGAAGAGTTACTCACTGAGTGATTCCCAACATCTGACCTGTTCTTATAGGTGCAGTATTTTTATAGCTGATGCAATTCAATGCCTGATCAATGGTAATCACTAGGGTTGATTGAGGGATTCAGTAATTATAATGCCTTTAAACATCCAGGGGAGGAGGTTAGATTCTCCCATGTTGGAGATGGTCACTGCCTGGCACTTGTATTGCAGGAAAGTTACTTGTCACTTGCCACCTTTAAACCTGAAACTTGGCTAGATCTTGCTGCATACATAAACAGACTGTGCAACACCTCAGTGAATATGAAGCAATCAGTGAACATTCCCATTCAGATCTATGATGGGGGAAAGATAATTAATGATGGCATCACACTGAGGAGATCCGAAAGCAATGTCCGAGGGATAAGACGTTTGACATCCAACAGCCATCTTCCTTTGAGCTAGGTTTAACTTTAACCATGGGAATGTTTCCCTCACTACCATTGACCTAAATTTTGCCCGGTCTCTTTGATACTATTCATGGTTTAAAGATACCCTAGTGTCAAGAGCAATAATGCACAACTATCCTTTGGAGTTCAGCTCTTTTCTTCTCATTTGGACCCAGCTTATAATGAGGTGAGGAGCAATTGGTCTTGGTGCAACCCAAATTGAATGTCTATGTTCAGATTATTGCACGGTAAGTGCCATTTAATGGCAGGGTCAATGACACTTTGATGGTTAAGACTAGACTGATAAAAAAGGTAACTGGCTAGGTTGGGTCTGTTCTGCATTTTGTGGACAGGGCATAACTGGACAATTTTTCACGTTGCTAAGTAGATGCCAATGTCTCATGAAACAGCTTGGCTTGGGTTTAACTAGTTCTGGAGCATAAATCTTCATTAAAGCAACTGAGATGTCATCAGGGCCCATAGTTTTTGATCTATTTAGTGATGTGAACTCTTTCTCAATATCACATGCAGTAAACTGAAATGGATTAGATCATATGGAATACAGAGAGAAATAGCCATTTTAATACAGAACTGGCTCAAAAGTAAAATCCAGAGGGTGGTTGTGAAGGGTTGCTTTTCAGACTGGAGGCCTGTGACCAGTGGTGTGCCACAAGGATTGGTGCTGGATCAACTGCTGTTCATGATTGATATAAATTATCATAATGTGAACATAGGAGGTATGGTTTGTAAATTTGCAGTTGACATCAACATTTGGAGGTGTAGTAGACAGCAAAGTAGGTTACTTCAGAGTACAATGGGATTATTTTCCCTGGAGTGTCGGAAGCTGAGAGGTGACCTTATAAAGGTTTATAAAATCATGAGGCATGGGTAGGGCAAATGGACATGGTATTTTCCCCTGAGTGGGGAACTGCAAAACTAGGGGCATTGTTTTAAAGTGAAGGGGGCAAGATTTAAAAGAGACCTAAGGTGCAACTTTTCATGCAAAAGGTGGAACATGTGTGGAATCAGTTACCAGGAGAGGTGGTGGAAGCTGGTACAATTTGTAAGGCACCTGGATGGGTATATGAATAGGGAAGGTTGAGATGGTTATGGACTAAGTGCTGGCAAATGGGAGTAGATTTATTTTGGATATCTGGTCAGCATGGTTGAGTTGGACTGATGGATCTGCTTCCATGCTGTACATCTCTAAGACTCTATAACTCGATGGTGAAAGATTGGCATTTATGCTGATGTGAACCTAAGGAGGAGGCTGAGGTGGATCATTAACATGGGCCTTTTGGCTGAAGGTGGTTGAGGATGTTCAACATTGTTTTTGAGGTTTGCGATATTATTGTGTGGAGATTTCTCCTCTTCTTAGTTGTTTAGTTATCCACCACCATTCATAATCTACAAAGAAGAGTCTGCAGAAACTTAAAATTGACTTGATCCACTCAAAGAGACTACTATATATTGACTTCCTCAATCTCACTAGAGTACTTGACGAGGTGAGCAGAGGTGTACTGTTTATGCTGCTGGGAACACATTGGCTGCCTACTGAAGTTGCTCAGTGTAAGCTCTTCTTTTCATGACAACATTATGGGTAAGGTCAGCTTTGAAAGGGCAACATTGAAACTCTTTGAGACCCAGAGTGAAATCAAATAGGGTTCTGTTTGGGCATTGATGCTGTTTGACAACGTTGCTGTGCTGCTGTCATATGCCTTCAGGTCATCTACAAAGGTTTTTTAGATTAGATTTTAGATTAGATTAGATTACTTACAGTGTGGAAACAGGCCCTTCGGCCCAACAAGTCCACACCGCCCCGCCGAAGCGTAACCCACCCATACCCCTACATCTACATTTACCCCTTACCTAACACTATGGGCAATTTAGCATGGCCAATTCACCTGGCCTGCACATCTTTGGACTGTGGGAGGAAACCGGAGCACCCGGAGGAAACCCACGCAGACACGGGGAGAACGTGCAAACTCCACACAGTCAGTCGCCTGAGGCGGGAATTGAACCCAGGTCTCAGGCACTGTGAGGCAGCAGTGCTAACCACTGTGCCACCGTGCCGCCCACATGACAGAAAACCTTTCAACCTTGCTCATCTGAGCTCCTAGACAAAGATATACCTAGTCCTCATCAAAGTTTCTTTACATTAGCTATGTAGCACTTCTGTTCTGTACCAAGGGCCACTTCAGTGATATATTGGCAGATTTTCTCATATCTGTAAAGAGTTTGGATTGCCAATCGGCACCAGAAACAGAAATGTCATGCTCCACAATATTGACATACTACTATTTATCTGCTTTGATAATGTGATGCCATAGCTTGTTGATTGCATTTCCTCCTTTCACACATCTAGGTTCTGTGATCACCAGCAGTCTGTCACTTGATGTTGAAATCAACTCAATTCACAAAAGCTGCAGCTGTTACATCCAAACAGAGAGAGTGGAAAAACCAAAATTTTGAACAGTGAACTGTGAATCAACCAGACCTGAATCCTCGATACAATCCTCTATAATGGGAACTCAAACTCATACTTGGCTGGAGAAATGACTGAACAGTTTCCTTCTTGTTGTCTCAGATGTATCCTCAGTATCTCTTGTCAGGACAAATTCTGAGTTCCTGGAGGATACTACTTTCACCAGCATACCATCTTATTAAGCCATCAGCCATCATGAGATGGATGTTAGCTGGATACACTGTTGTGATCAAAGATCATAAGTCCAGATCACTGACTGATATGTTTGAACTTTACATGCTCTTTCAAAATAAAGGACATCTAGCCAAAAGTGACTGCAAATATAAATTTAGTGGCTGCCTAGAAACAAACACATGGATTCTAGAATGTCAAACCTGGTGAGGTGTCAAATAAACCTAAAAGGAGAAGATGCACTACAAACTGAATTTGTAATTTTCTGGGAGTATCTCGGACTGTGAACATGTTGATTTTTAAAAAAAGACAGAAATCTGGACAAGAGACATTTGCATTTCCTCCTTTCAAGAATGCACATCTTCAACCCTGTGTTCGCTGTCTAATATCAGAGTGTGTGGACACGTGCTGCGTGGTCACAGCTCTGAGAATAGCCTTTTAAACACCCCTTCACCACAGGTAAAGAAGAAAAAAAGACTCTCACTCACTCTGAATGTAGCCAATCAGTAATTCCATTAAAGGAATCAGGACAAAAGAATTTCAATAAACTTACAAAGCTAAGCATCAAGTTGGGGAATATTATCTAACGATCTTCTGTGAAGTCAACTGGCCACTGGATTACGACCTTCTGAGCATTGATTTCTCAATTAAATTTCTCCTTCAAATGAGAAATTAGAGTGGATATTGACACTGGGAACCGGGAGACAGTTGTTGATGGCCATGAACTCTGAAGGCTGACTGCTTGTTTGAAAGGACACTGGGGGAAGTGAGCAGAAATGAAAACTGAAAGAAGCATGATGTTTTCTCTAAGTACTGTAGTAACTTGACTGGATTGGTTTTTCATTATTAGATGTTCCTGGTTCTGCTCCAGATATGCCCATATAGGCTTCTCATTGAACATTGAAGTGTTGATTAGGGGTGGCACAGTGACTCAGTGGTTAGCAATGCTGTCTCACAGTGCCAGGTACCTGGGTTCGATTCCAGCCTCTGGTGACTGTCTGTCTATGTGGAGTTTGCACATTCTCCCAACGTCTGCGTGGGCTTCCTCTGGGTGCTCCAATATCCTCCCACAATCCAAAGATGTGCAGGTTACTCTTCACAGGGTTGGTGTGGGCTTGTTGGGCCAAAGATGAATTGGCCAAGCTAAATTGCCCATAGTGTTCGTGGGTGGTGTAAATTGGGTAAATGTAGAGTAATAGGCTAGGGGAGTGTGTCTGGGTAGGTTAATCTTCACAGGGTCAGTGTGGGCTTGTTGGGCCAATGGGCCTGTTTCCACGCTGTAGGGATTCTATTTCAGATAATCAACACAACAGTCATATTCATGTATGTAACAGTGAAAACATGCCCAAACATGTGTTTGCTTTCCTATCGGCCATAACAGGCTTTACTTGGACATCAGCACCACAGAGAGTTCCAGAGTTTTGGGTTTCTGCTCAGGCAGATGAATGGCTGGATGTTAGTGTAGAAGTAAATTAGCTGGAGCTGGCAAAGGCAAATAGATTTCATAAAGTGTTATGTGTTTGACAATGTTTGAATTATGAACAATTGCAATGACAGTTCTGTCTTAGTCAGTGAACAGGATTTGCTGAAATGCTGCTTTTGCTGCACAAAATTGATGATCAGGATTTAACTCTCAAAACTCTTACTAATCAAATTGATGTTGTTATTATGGAGGGACTTTGCTTAAGCTAAATAACCAGTGGGGAAATGGGATTAGTCTGTGTTGGGTGGAAGGATTTGCAATGCATGATGTTCCCATAAAGGCATGCAACACACAGCCTTTGTGCTGCCTGCTTATTAAAATGATTTCAACATGCAGTACCGTGAAACACATTGTGGGTTTGCTACACACTCAACGGGGGAATTTGTATCTATAGCAGACATAATGCATAGTTATCCTGGACAAGAGACAGGGTGCTAAGAGCGATCTGCACTCATGGAAATTTCCTTCTAACCAAGCTTTCAAGAGGAAAGTGCAACAAATAGGACAACATGTGAGGGGGAGAGAGAGACTCCCAGGTTTTTTGGATGTGGTACTAGAGGCAATAATGATGCAATAAAGAAGATAAAGCAGGGGCCAGAAAGACAGAAGGCAGGTCCTGAAAGGGCATAGAGCAGATAAAAGGGATGGGTGGGAAGAGGTTGATTTGCCCGAGGTAGCGTGATACAGTTTGATTTGCCCTAGACCACACACCTTTAGAGATGGTTCTGAGGTCTTCAATGGATGCTGTACAGGAGAATGGTGAGAAGTGTATATGCTGAAATGTTTGTTAAATTGGCACGTCTGTCTCTGAGCATATTCTCCCCATTAAGAGATGGAGAAGTCAGCTTTTCACTGAGTTTGAAGCCCATCTTTTGCAATGTGGAAATGGTGTCCCACTCTATGATTTGTTGTTTTGTTATTTGTTTTCTGGGATGTAGACATTGGCAATTAGTTTCCCAACCCTAATCACCCATGAAGGTGGTGTTGCCTTCATGATCCACTGATCTATTTTGAAGTGGTTTGCATCTCAGTGGCTAAAATCTACTTCCCATTTACGAAAGGTAAATATATTTAACACCAGTTGGGAATTAAAAATAAGATTTGCACATGCAATTATTCCTGGGAGTTTCATCAATACTTGTCCCTTTGCTGGATTAAGTGGAGTAAATAGACCTTCCTTTCTCCTCGCCTGTTGAGAGGCATTTGCTTTTGACTGTCGCCATCTAATGAAATAACAGCTACTTACTTTAGTTACCTAACTACTGTTGTATCACTCCCATCAAGGTTTTGTATGTTGCTGCTCAAGCATTGTGTGCTTTTTTTAGATGTAACGCTGACATCATTTTAGAAGGCAAATTGTCAGATCGAGCTTAAATGTGGAGTTGGTCATCTAACCTGGTGTTTTTGCTTTCACCCTCCAGCTATAAAAGAACAGTAACGCAGAAGAGAGCTGGAACTGCTGTGGTTCTGTGCTGGGTTATATCTATAATTGTTGGCATGATCCCAATGTTTGGATGGAACAATTACACTGAAGCTACTCAAGATGGGGTGAACTCAAGTCTCGTGAACAACATGATTGTGTGCCAGTTTGAGACAGTAATCAGCATGGACTACATGGTCTACTTCAACTTTTTCGGATGGGTGCTCCCACCGCTCGTGTTGATCTTTGTTATCTATGTGGAAATATTTAATCTCATCCGGAAGCACCTGAATCAAAAGGCAGTGTCAATCAATAATTCCGATCCAAGCAGGTACTTTGGAAAGGAATTGAAACTTGCCAAGTCGCTGGCTCTAGTGTTGCTTTTGTTTGCAATATGTTGGCTTCCTCTACATATCATCAACTGCATCACACTGTTCTGTCCTTCATGCAACAAACCAATTATATTGATGTATATTGCCATCTTTCTAACCCATGCAAACTCTGCTGTAAACCCCATAGTATATGCCTTCAGGATAAATAAGTTCCGAGTGACTTTTCTCCAGATTTGGAGCCAGTACATTTGGTGTAACAAAAATCACAATGCAAATAATTTAAGCAGAGAACAGTTAAGGGCTATACGTGAACAGAAAAGTATTATGTAGTTTACTTCTTAACCTGATGCAATTGGCCTGGATAATAAAGTGTAAACTCATGAGCGAAGCTGATCTTGATACTTTGCTGCTGAGCTCATTAATGATTCAAATATTGTGTATCATTATGGTGACAGTTCAAAGCGAACCCTCAGCTGCCACCTGACACCCTAGCAAAAAATGTTTTATTTCAGGAGAAGCTGGCAAAGTCTTTAAGTCCTCATTTCTCGACTGTCCACCCTGTGTTTTCTCTCCTTGTCATGTTTACATATTCTCAGATTTTAACAAAGACACTAAATCAGAAGCAGGGTGACCTCGAGGTGAGATACCTGGCTGCCAGAGAGTAGAGGATCAGAAAGTTTTCAGGTGACTCTCAGTGGACAGAGTCTTTCTCTCCCAAGATTTGGCTTCAAAGATCCCACCTAAAAGAAAAGGATTTCAAAGTTCCCAGATAAATAAATCCTTGACATAGTAACATCACTGCTCAAGTGCCAAGATGGAATATTCCATGTAGACAGCAAACTGTCACTGAAGGATTCGATCATTTTAACACGCTGGGATTATTTCAGATCAAGACACCAATGTACTTAAATGGACAAGATTAAAACTGCTGCTTAAGACCATCACCGTGCATCATCTTACAGAATGTGGTGACCTGACAATATGCTTTACCAGCAAATGGATTTTATAAAATTGTGAGTGTACTTTTGCTGATATCAGTGGTTCATTTCACTGTATTACTCTGTAAAATATAGCCAGCAGGCCTTACATTTAGACTAAGATTATTGATGTGGTATTTTAATTAACATTTTAATCTGTAGCAATTATTTAGAAGACAGAAGTCATTATTATTGATCTAAAATTTGCACTAAGACATTCATAAACATCAGCTGTGTTGATTGTTCATGCATCTTAATGCAAAGTTTGTAAAGAGCAAGTTGTATGTAATGTTCTCTGTATTTAGTCTGAACATTTGTCTGCATTCAGATAATGTAAGCCAATGTACAATTGAACAATTTCTGTGTCAAATACATGCCATATAATGATCACTTGATACCAGTTCATCCTGCTAATCAATCCAGTACCATCAATGATTCATATTTATGAGAAAGGTGACTCCCAGTGACTATCAGATTTCACTGATCAATATTATTCATCTGAATAGTAATTATGGATTCAACTTCCAATGTAATCAACAGCTCATATTTGCAACGATTTTCTCCTTAGCAATAAATAACTTACTTTTTGTTTCAGTTCTTTAATGTCAGCCTCATAAGAAAACGTCTATCTCCAGCCATTGCCTCTACCTGTACACTTTTAGTAGAAGGTCTGAATATGGTGGAATTATTTTATTGGGTTCTAGAGTTAAGTAGCTATCAATGCTACTTTTCACTAGAGACTTACAGTCTTTAATCAGGGCAGTTTGATTTTTAAAAAATGCATTACCTATCAAATGGAGAGGTTTCATTCAATAAAATCTATTTAGCACTAATTATTGTAACAATCATCACAATATTAACAAATGTTTATAATATCGGAGTCAAGATGAATAGTTTTGTTGTGTCCCAGCATTTGTTTTAGTGGACAGACAGTGATTAATGCCAAAGCACTCCTGCATCTTGAACCTTCATCTTTCCCTCAATTTCTTCAAAACATAAACAAAAGTAGATTATATTTTCCTGCTGATCCAGTGATTTCTTTGCATGTCAGGAGTATTACTTAACATACTGCCACTTTTAAAACTAATTGAAAGTTCTTGTTTTGCTTAGTAAATGCATTTTGGCTTGCTTTAATTACTGACTGTAAAATGGACTGTTTGCTTTAGTCATACTCTAAGTCTTGCCCCACCTTGAAATCATTCTCTGACACTGATTCTTACAGATGCTCCAGCCTACTAAGTATTTTTTACTTCTGCATCAACTTGCCAGAATTATGTTTACTTCTATGTTTTCTATCTCGTTACATGTTTGTCTTTAAAACTAGAGTCAAAACAGTGGTGCTGGAAAAGCACAGCAGGTCAGGCAGCACCTGAGGAGTATGAGAATTGATGTTTCGGGCACAAACCCTTCATCAGGAGTGAACCATTCTTGATGAAGGGCTTGTGCCCGAAACGTTGATTCTCCTGCTCCTTGGATGCTGCCTGACCTGCTGTGCTTTTCCAGCACCGCAATTTTTGTTTCTAGTCTCCAGCATCTTCAGTCCTCGCTTTCTCCTCCCTGTCTCTAAACCTAACCTAGTTACAGATATCACTGAATTCTGGGTCACAATCATTTTGAATCTGTTTAGGCACACACAAGTTCCCATTAATCCAGTGGAACCATAAGTAACTGCCCAGAACAGATTAGATTTTAGTTTAATCCTGAGTTTATACTTTGGCTGATCTCAACTGAAGTGTCAGGAAGAATGATAATTGACTTCAGCGCATCTCTTTTCAACTGAGAGTTACATCAGCTGTAGTTATTGATTCATTGCAGGCAAATGGGACTAGCTCAATTCAGGAAACCTGGTTAGCATGAACAAGTTGTGCTGAAAGAGTCTGTTTCCGTGCTGTTTGACTCTTATCTGCTTATTAACCAGTGACTCATGATGGATGGTAGGGACAGGTAAGCGCACTCCTAGTTTTGGGTCCAATTCCTTCCACAGTGAAATAATTTTCCATTACTCACTGTCTAGACTTCACATTTAAAAATAATAACCATCTTTGTGAAGGGCTAGATTTTTCTTGGTGCTGGTACCAATGTGAATCACTGCCTTCAGGAAAGGAGCCTTTTACCTTTCAGGCATTTAACATTGTTTGGTTTCCTTGGGGCTAGGGTAATGTATTTCACTGTTACTAAAGAAATCTTTAGGAATGCACATTTAAGGTTGAAGATACTTCAGAGAGTATTCTAGCAAGCAATTATTTATTTTAATTCAAAATCTTTAACCATTCTCTAAAAGCAAACATCCTGATAAGTTAATTTGTTTTTAAAATCAATACATCGGTTTGTCTCTGCAGGTTTAGAATATGATTATTGAAAATGTATTCATAAACTTCTCTGATGCACTTTATTACTATTAGGTCCGAATGGACATCACATAGTAATTTTGTGTTGTATTTGAGGTTTATGTATAGGGAAGTTAAAATGAGAAATTAGAAATGAACTGAAAATTAGTTTATTGCAGTAAGTATTAGCCTGCACCTTGAGTAGGCCATTTCCTTAGCAATGTAAACTGTAATGGATTTCCACTATCTTGAATTCATTTTAATGGAGGTAACCTCATAAATTGATCACCCTCCTTTTATTTTCAGCAGTTAAGTGTCAAATGCACCAACTTTCCAAGTTCCAGCTTCGGTATTAGCAATATCATGGACTTTATGGTACCTAAACCTCGCAAGAAAAATAGCAGTTCTTTAATATTCTACTTGCCTTTTTATATCTGTGTTTGAAACAAGATTGATGAAAATCTGGCAATGTCATCTCTCAACATACTTAAAGTACAGTGTAATGGCAACTGTATGACCAATGTGGAGGATAGCTGACTTTGTTCAAGTCCACTATTACATATGTGAAAAATGAGTTTATTCGACACATTTATTAAAATTCCTTGCATAAATATGTCTTCTATTCCTTTGCAAGAGATTTGCTTGGTATGTGATGAGTCAGAAAGTAGCTTTCCCATGTTATAAGTGAATGAGTTAGTACACTGTTTTATCCATCATATACAAAACAGCTCCAGATGAAGGCTTTTCTCTTTCTAGTGTACTGTGGCATCTATTCTCATATATTTAATAGGAATCCAAAACCATGATTGTTTCACCTTTTGGAAAAAACAGATCTGTGTGACAGCGTGAGACTTTGCTAGAATCACAATTTGTCATATGGCACTGCGAGTTAGAATGAAAAAGCTCAATAAAAGAACTGGTAAATTTTGTGCCTTGTTCTGATAGTATCTTATCACATGAAAAGACAGGTTTGTGAAAAGATTTCTGTATTTTCTCACAAGTTCTTCATATTAAAGTTTTGAATTGGAACTATTGAACAGGTTGAAATTGATTAAGTAATGCACGACCAAAATGCAGAAACAGTTGCTTCTTGTTTGGTCCTGTTAAAAAATAACGGAACTCATCAGCATTCAACAAGAGGGAATCGTTTCTGTATTGTTTGACGTACGACTTTGGAGATACACTTTATGGAATCAGAGGACATAAGAAGAGGGCAGTAAAAGTTGAAAATTATTTTGAATGCTATCAAACATAATTGCTTTATAAGTTTGAATGTTAAAAAGGGCACAATGATTCAGTAATGGTCTGGTGGTCATTTTTGAAAAATAGCAGAAAGCAAGTAAATCCATTGTCATCAAAATCATGCAAGTCCTTTCAGTAGAATCAAGACAATGGTCTTCAAAGTGAAATTCTATGGCGCATCTTATTTGAATGAATCATTTTTTGAATACAAATTGACTTTATTGTACAACGTATAAAAAGAGTCATCATAGGCGACGTTCTGAATGTATCAGGTTGTTTAAAAATGTGACCAACCTCATGCCCTATAAGATGTAATATTTGTTAATGTTTTCCATCAATATATGAAATTAATTTGCAATTTTACATTGTTTAAACCCTGTATAGACTTTATTGAATTCACAATGGAGCTTCTCACTTTCATGCATCTGTTTATTTGTGAGTTGATTGACTGTACACTAATGTTTTCCAACAGATATTGTTTCCTAAAAGGAATTTCAGAATAGCACAATGAGAACGTAGCTCTGTACAAATGAAAGATCTTATTTAAATTAATTGGTAAATACAAATGTCATGGTTTGAAGTAATACAATTACTGTGTTCATACAGTAGGTGAATGTGTAAATAAAATATTTCAGGAAGTATTAAAATTTTAAAAAAACAAACAGCTAATCAGTCGGTTCTTGGTTTTCTGTTTTGTTTTTCTGATATATTATTGCACCCTCTCATATTACCTGAGATTAGGTCAACAGACAAACAGACTTGGTTAATTGTTATCTTCCATTGTTCATAAGAAAATAGCATGGGATGATACCACCTTGGAAATTTCTCTTCCACCTCTTGCTTGGATGGGGCATGACTGAGATAATCTATGTTTGACAATACATAGAAAACACACACACACACACAGACACACATATTTGAATTGCTGCAGTCCATTTGGTATAGGCACCCATTGATGATAAGGGTTAGTTCCAGGAATTTGACCCCGCAACTCAAAGAATGGTACTACATTCCCAAGTCGGGATGATAAGTGGTTTGGAGGGGAATTTGTAGGTGGTTACATTTTCCTGTCTCTGTTGCCTTTGTCCTAAATGATAAGGTTGTGGATTTGTAAGATGCTGTTTAAGGAGCCTTAGTGAATTTCTACATCTTGTAGATGATGCACACAGCTGCAACTGAGTGTTGACAGTGGGAGGGGGAGTGGATGAATACTGAAGGCGGTGCCAATCAAGCAGACTACTTGTCCTGGCTGATGGCAAGCCTCTTGCATGTTGTTCAAACTCTTGACTAACCTGTAACCATCAATTTTAACCTGTAACTATCACCAACGAGTCACGAATTACTTTTTGCTGTGCATGTCTCTCCTCCATCCTTTTAAGGTGCAGACACAGTGTGCAATGTTCATGAGCAAGGACAACAAGTTTGAGGGGTTTAATTGCCTTTTCCTAAGCGTCTTCATTAATTTCCTTACAGATTTAGAGGGTTTCCTGCCAGCATCATCACCTATTGCAGAGAAAGCTAGAGGAGAGGATGATTCAGGTTCGGAAAATGATATCTCTCCCAAGGGATTTAATATTCAATGTCCTTCACTGCCCCTTTCCTGAGAAAATTCTACTCATGCTAAATTTTTCTCCACTACTCTACTCAAAATCTTGTAGCAGGAAATAGAATAATCTTAGGGGAACAGAACTAAGCGAGTTTGTCTTGCAGAGAGTCAGCATGGATATGAAGGGGAAAGTGGCCTCATCCAGCACTGAAATGATTCTATGATTCCATTTTCTAAGACCATGGTAGTGTAGTTTTCTCCATTAGAAGACAAATAGCTTGTCTTGTCACTGCCCCAAAACAGAAAGAAAAAATATTAGGGAAGTTAGTCTGAGATAGGAGAGCAATGGAATGCAATTGTATACATAGAAGTAATAACTTTGGTTAAGACCTTTCTCCCTCTAATTTAACAATCAGCTCTAACCTTCATAGATCACAGTCTCACCCAATGTCTAGAAAAGCTTAGCATCACTTCCTAAGCCTCTAGTGTCCTTTTTAACCATCAGCACCATCACTTCAAATGCTGCAGCAATGTTCATGCTATAGCACCATGGATTCTCTTCCTCAGCAATACCAGTGACATGATCCAGACATTGAGGTTCTCCAACTATTGCTCTGCATGAAACAAACGAATTCTGCTCAATAAATCAAGTTGCATTTATTGATGTGCGGAAAACTGACGATTTTAGTAATGTTTCTGAATCACATTCTAAGATTTCACTGGTTTATGGTAACTCAAAAAGTCATATTCATTTTTATTCCAAGGAGATGTAGGACTTTAAAGTGTTCAACTGGTGCTTTGAAGATTAGGTTCAGTGAATCAATCCATTTTTGCATGAAAGATTATGGTTTTTTTTATCCAGCAGTTTTGATGGTTTAACATTTTTTCTCCTTGTCAATTTTGTAAGTTTATATCGTTGATAGAATGATTGCTTTTATTTTGATAAATACGAAATGTGACGAGAACTTCACATGACATGAAACATTAGAGCATGGTAGTGTTTTTTCTATCATCTTTGTGGTGCTAATCTGTCCAATCAGTTTTCATTAGCCTCATTGACATGGATCAGTTCAGAAAGCCCTGTAAGAAGGAGGTTTAAGGCTATGAGCTGACATCATTTAAACCATTCCCCTACAGAAGAAAACAAGTGAAATGGTCTTCAAGGCTCCTCCCAAATCGCTGCTAAAAGTCATGGTCTGCGACTTTCTTCAGACATTTCGGCTGAATTTATGCTTGTCAGAATCAATCACTTGCAATAAGGTTTGTGAAGCATTGTGATGCTCTGACTAATCTGTTACTATTTAATCTATTACAATTATATATCATTAAGAAAATCGGTATTTATTTAAAGCTTGTTTTAATTGGTCATTCCACAGATATTTTATTGTCTGTAACTCAGGAATGGCAAGAAACTAAATCGGGGGAAAAGCATTTATGAAGATAAATGTGGTAAAATGTTCGAGTCAAATTTTGATGGAAATATTGCACAAAGTCAGTTACAGAATATTACCTGCTTCCAAAATAGAAACCGTTTTCACGTTGCTGCTATGTTGTTTGAATTTTTAATACAGGAAAACTAAAGTTGCATCTCAGCTTTCAGAAGAATCTGTGATTACTCTTGATTTTTGTTCTCTTTTTCAAATACTTGTCTTTGCCAGTTTGGTTTTACAAAAATAGTCATTAGATATGGAATCTCAACTGAATTCAAAGTCCACATTTCTTATAAATATAATTATGTAGCCTTTATTACATGAATTCTATACGTTTCTTATGTGAATTTTAATACCCAATGGTTTTACATTCAAGTTTCTCTTGCTAATAAAATAAGTCCAAACAGAACTCCCTTATCCCAATCATTTCGATAGTCCTGACCATAAGCCCTCAACATGGTCTTTAGTGTTTGATGCCTTTGCTCTAGTGCTCCTTTCTATTCCAGATGCTATGCAGTAGATTTGAATTGCTTTATTCCCAACTTATCCACAACTTCCTTGAATAGTTTGGATGTGAAGTTTGATCCTTGATCTGACTGGATCTCTATTGGTAGTCCATAAAATTAAGTAATTCTTCTACAACTCTTTTAGTTGTGATGTTTTGTAACAGGATTGCCTCTGGAAATCTAGTCAACACATCCATTATTCTTAATAAATACATATTCCCACTTTTTGTTTGAGGTAGGGGACCTACACAATCAATTTAGACTCTTGTGAAAGGTTCCTCAAATGCTGGAATAGGTATTAAAGGTGCAGGTTTTATTACTGTCTGTGGTTTTCTGATTAGTTGAAATGTATAACATAGCTAACAAAATTCAACTACAGTCTCGTGTAGTCCAGGCCAGTAAAATGTCTTTGTGTTTTAGCTAGTGTTTTCCTCATGTTCAATGACCTCTAAGTGGTAGCTCATTCGCCACTCACAGCACCTCCTTTCTATACCCTACTGGCAAAACAATTTGACGAATCTCTGCCCATTTCTCATCTGCTTGAATGTGGCAATAGTTCCTCAAGAGTTCCACATCCTTCAGCATCACAGACTGAGAGGATTCTGTTTCCCTTAATATTGTAACCTTTTTACCTCCTACTCCTGGCCTACGTGAATAAACTTTACCCTTGCATGTATATTTTTAAGCAGATCGGGCACTTCCTCCTTAGCCAACCTCTGATCATCATATCTACTCTGAGGCAGTTGTCTAAGTTCCCTTGTGCTTTTGTTACTAGTCCAAATGAAACTCCCAGGCTTGTCCAGCTTTCCTACATCTGGCTTTCTCCGAGCCCACTAACAATTTTATTACAATGAAAACAACCAGAGATTTTTAACTTCTTTGTCCCCTTCAAGGATTTCTTTTTTTACCCTATCGTAAGTTATCCTTATGGTTTTCACTGAGATCTACCTTTCCTTTTCCATTTCTCTTTGCCCCAGTTTCTGTCCCTCATGGACTGAAACTGATTCCGGAAGACAAACTGTGTTTTATGGACCAGCTCATAATCATCAGCCACTTCAGCTGCTAACCTTGTCATTTTATCTCTCTGCTCTTCCACATGAGTTCACACTACTTCCTCACTGAGGTTACCTTCAGCCTTTATCTCCAGCCTTTTAAGCTGACTTTCCTTTTTAAGTGTCAGTTTATGAAGTTCAAACACGCTCTCTTTTTCTCTCTGTTCTGCTGCTCTCTCTTTTTCCCACTGAAGCAGGCAGGTCCAATTCCAGCTTCTTTGCTAATTCCTGCAGCTTGGTCTTAGTCACCTTTTGCAAAACTTCCAAAGTCACTGCATCCACTTCCGGAAAACATTTGGTGACTGAAAGAGCTATTACTATTCCAAGCTTTGTCTACCCAATCAAACCAACACCAGAAATAAAGAAACTAGCACCAACTACTCACTGTTTAAAATACCGCAAGGAGCCCCCAGTCTGTTATGGACTAGGCCAGACCACTCAAAACATTCTTAAGCAGGCAGCCCAGACCATAACTTTGCAATTTATTTTGGTAAGTGTACAGGGAAAATTACCCAGAGTAAGATAGCTAGGTTGACTACCAGGTTTTAAAACAGGCAAAAAATTATTCACATAAATTACACAATGAAACACAAAGACAGACTAAAGAGCCCCTACAGAACTCAGTCTATCCAAACTAGACTTAATTATGCTGCTCCGAATATACACAACAGTCCCAATAAGCAAACCCTCTTTAAAAACTTTAAAAATGAAACAGCTGCTTCCAGGTTGAAGTTGGAAGGGCAGAAGGAGAGACAGAGAGAGAGTTTCGCAACCTGTTTCCACATAGCTGAACTCCTAAGCAGGTCTGGACTGAATTGCTCAGCTAGAGAGCTGACCACATCCCTTTCATTATACAGGTGACTTTTAAAACGTGACTACTTTGGCCTGAAGCTTCACATGTTTATATATAAACAAAAAGGCCTCTGAATACCCTTTAATCTCTGTACCAAACTAGTCTAATTGAAACCGGGAGCAGTTTATGACCCCTCTGAAAAAAGATGAAGAACACAGTATCCCTGAGAAAAGGAACAGCTTTTAGAAATAAAGGAACCAGCTTTGTGACACTATGTTCATCTTATAGTAACATTCCAGGTCTACTGATTGTCCTTTCTTTAGTATATTTATCATAAAAGTTCAATTTTCTACATAATTGCAGTCAAATGTCTTCAAACAGTGGTTTAGAAAATCCAAATTCACAGTATTTCCAATTTCTAATCAATACTAGTTAATCCTGCAATAAAAACTCAGAAACACTGAGAAGATAGCAGCCACATTTGAGTCAACAATCACTTCATAATATTTATAGTGTTATGACCATTAGCCCCAGATTTGTAATTGAAGATGAGGTCTTCCCAAATTCTGATGATTCCAATTGAAATATTGCAAATCATTACGCTCCTGGGTGTGAAAGGAAGAACTGGCTCCCATTCCTTATTCCTTATCCCAACCTCCCAGAGAGTTGCAAATTACAAAGTCATTTACAAAGTTAATTTACAAAGTATCCCCTCCCTTTCTTCTTGATCAAATTAATTAATATGTTTTTAAAAGATGCCAACTTAACATGAGTTAACAAAGAATGAGTTATTAGTTACTAAATGCAAGAATAAACAACAACATAACACACATGCATCCAGATAAGGAATGAGAAATAAGTCCAACAAAAGATAAAAGTTTATAAAAATATGGGCATCAGTCTATTGGTTATTTATCAAGGTAGAACATTAAAAGTTGAACAATCAATTTTGGGATTCTTGGTTTTGTAGATTATTGAAATCCTTTTGTCCTACTTCAACTTGACTGGCTTTCTGGCTATCTTGACATAGGCACTCAAAATGAAAAGTTATTCACTTATGATACTGGGCTGACTAGTAAGTGATACTCGGACTGTGACTTTCATAGCACATTAGCACTTCAACCCAAGCTAACGTACATGAGAATCTCAGCCCACTGACACCCATAAAAACTTTAGCTCAGTAGCATATCTTCTTCCAAGTAGCACATGCAGACCAGGTTTGAACTGGCTTTTAACACTTATTCTTGTGTATTCTCAATGGGAAAGTCATAAAAATGTCTCTCACCCAAACTGCTGTCCTTTTTCTCATAAAAAATATGCTTTAATTAAAAATCTAATACAGCTGTAAGTACTTTGAGGTTCATCCATTGCCACTGGTCACAACGAATCAGATAATTACTTGGGATAATTCTGTACTAGAATTGTCATGAAATGCTCCATTACAGGATTCTTATCCTAATGATGACGAATTTATCAAGGTTTCTTCCAGTCAAGATGGAAGCTATAAATCTAGCTTGGCATGATGGCATCTCACACATGATATGATGAAATATTCTGATATGCTTTCTGCTGGGGTCTCATGAATATGGAAATAAAGGTAACAAAGTTTGTCAACTGTTTGAAGACAGTGTGCTTTTATAGATATTTTATAGGGGCTAAACATTATTGTTGTGTGGAGAGTTAATGTTAGTATAGTTTTATTGTTTCATTTTGAAGCTAATTTGAATGGGCCAAGGCAATTGTGTTAGAACTTAACATTAAAATCTTGATTTTAGCTTCCAAATCTGCCTAAAAATGACCAATTAGATCATTAATTGTGAGATTGATCTCATTAAAGCAGGACATTTTTCTGCAAAATTAGAAGCTGACAATAAATTGATTTCACGGATTAGTGGGAGTGGCAACATTATTATTGATAGAAGATTAGCTGGCTGACTGAGAACTGAATGTGCAAACATGGGTCTTTCTTTGGCAGAATGTGAAAAGTGGAGTCAGCAGGAATCTGTGTTTCGGCATCAACATTTTATAATTGTCATCAATAACTTAGATAAAAGGATCAGAGGCATCGAGGCTTAATTCACAGACAACCAAAAGATAACTAAGAAAGTATGTTGTCAGGAGGACATAAGGAATTTGCAGATAGATATAGTAGGTTAAATGATTTGACAAAAATCTGGCAAATAGAATATGATGTGTAAAAATATGAAGTGGTTCACTTTGTCAGGATGGATACAAAGCAAGCTGAGTATCGTGTGAATGGAGAAGAGCTGTGGGATTGCACGATGCAGGAGGATTTAGGTGTTCTGGTTCATGAGTCACAAAAGGTTAACATGAAGCAACTGCACATTATCAAGAAGACTAATGGGATGCTATCCTTCATTGCAAGAAGAACTGAACACAAAAGAATGGATGTTACACTTCAGTTATACGGGTCATTGGCGAATCCAGATCTTGAATACTTTGTGCAGTTTTGGTCTCCTCATTGAAGGAATGGTGTAAATGTTTGGAGGCAGTTTAGAAAGGGCTTACTTGAATTAACACTGAGAATGAGTGTATTGTATTATGAGGATAGACTAGGTAGACTGGGCTTGTTTCCGTAGGAGTTTGGAAGAGTGAGGGATGGCTTGATTTTACGAGGACTTGACAAGATGGTTATCGTTAATGCAGAACTGGAGAGCAATTTTAACTATGGGGTCACCCTTTTAGGAAGGCAATGAGGAGATTTCTTTTATCTTGGAGAGTTGTGCGAAGTGAGAGCATTGAACATCCCTAAGGCAAAGGTATTTAGATTCTCCTTCGGCAAGAAATCAAAGGTTATTGAGTATAATGGCAATGTTGAATTCAAAACAGAAAGAGCTCAGTCATGGTTTTATTGAATGGCAAAAAAGTTTTGAGGGGGAGGGACTGGATTGCCTTTTTCTGCTTCGTTTCAGATGTGACAGAAACAACACTTACTGATGTGAAACAAATGAGAACTATTTCAAGCGTTCAAGGTGAAGCACTTTCCATTGAATGCAAACATGCAATACAGCTTATAGGATAGACTGCCTCCCACTCACCTTGATAAAGCAAATGTGCTTTCTGTCATAACCATTGCCTGTATTTTGACCTGAAGATGAAGATTCCTGCTATTATTGACTGATCCATGCCCTTTTCAAGGGGAAAAAACTATGATTCCTCTGTGCTTGGTGAGCGTTCCAGCGCAGACTTCTGGATCAGTAACTGCTTTGTTATTAAATTCACTGAGGATTATGTTTCGTTATCCCTCATTACTATATTGTTAGTATGTGCTTGCTTCCATGATGAACAGAACTTATGAAACATTTCCATTAGTGGTCAGCTCAGATATTCTAAATTGAATTGAAATTTGAAAAAGAAAAGTGATAAAGACCTGCAAAATGCCACGAATAAATTCTGTTGAAAGGTAAATATGGGACAGCTGTTCAATACTGGGCTCAGTGGTCTAGGAGCTAATATTTAAACCTTTCATGCCATTCACTAAAGGTTATGGGGCAATAGTTCAATAAAGGAGTAAAAGAATAGTTTCTTTTATTTTAGTTTTGATAGCATAAATTTATATTTACGCAATTATGTTAGGCACCCAAAACAGGTTTTGATTCCAAAGCATTCATAAATGTATACTAACATACTGAATTCCATTGATTAAAGAAGTGGAGAACAAAAAACTGCAAATGCTGGAAATGTGAAACAGAAGTGAAATTGCTGGAGAAACTCAGCAGGTCTGGCAGCATCTATAGAGAAAATAACAGTGTCAAAGCTTCAAGTCCAGTGAGCCTTCTTCCAAACTGTTCTAGAGAAGGGTCTCTGGACTCGAAATGTTAACTCTGCTTTGTCTCCACAAATGTTGTCAGACCTGCTGATTAAAGTAATATAATTGTTTTTAATGACTGAAAATTACTTGGATCATGAAAGTCTGTTGACTGCCTCAGGTCCTTCTGTTTTGGATCACCATTCTTAATTTCCCAACGTTCTTACATTACCAGTGAAAGTAGAATCTTGGACAATATCATATAGGATGCTAAATATTCCACAACCTTTTGCAGTCTTTTGAATTGTCAAGTCAGAGGACTTTATCGAATAGGTGCAAGAATGCAAAGCAAGGGGCTGATACATTAATACCAGAGCTGGTGTTTAGATGTGATGTCAGGAAATATTTCTTCATGCAAAGATGCAATGGAAGTCTAGGAGTCTTTGACCCACATCCCAAAAACTGGTTCAGACTTCGCAAGTTGAAATTTTCACAACTGATATTGATATATTTTTGTCAGGAAAGAATTTTAAGGGTTGTAGGACCTGGGCAGAGATAAAGATAGAGATCATCCATGATCTAATTGAACAATAGAAGAAAGTCAGGGACTGAGAGGTTACTTTTGTTTCTATGTTCAAATGCATTCCATGGGGAATATGCTCATCCTCATACCTGAACAATGGCAAGTATAATAGTAGCCTGATAACAAACCCCACAGTTTTTGCTTTGGCCAGAGCAGAACAAAAGCATAACTGGCATGTCACCAAAATCTGATTTGCAAGATCACAAGAGCCAATAATGTCTTTTTCATCATATTTTATAGCAAGTTTCAAAAATACAACTTGAAGAGAAAACATCAGCTAAGATTCAATCTAATAATAGGGAGAGAACAATGCTGCGTTGAAGTTTTTGCTTACGTGTACAATGTGCAGACTATGAATGAATCCAAAGTCTGTAATTAACCTGTGGTCTTGGACAACAGTTACACCCATAACATTGATCTTCAGCTGCAATCATGTTTCTTTACTCTGCTGTAGCTCAGTAATTATATCCAATTAAGAGGCTGATCTAATTTTAATTTAATTTTGTTTGGTTTATTTTTTGAAGCAGTTTATTTTCAGGAACAGTCTTAGTATGAAAGGAAATTATAGTGGCAGCTTTGACTTTTATGCAGACATATTGCTGTTCTTAAAGGGACAGATTTTATCATGTCAATGTGAAACAAAATAAATTGTAAATTTATTTGAAGGTTGCCTCATTTTAGATCAGTTTTTGCAAACGTGTGAGAATCCATCAGATAGGATTGAGTTCCATTCTAGTGCATTTTGTCCAAGTTGTAATAATGCTGTTCCTGTTAAGTGATCCAGTGTATTTTTAGGTCAGTACCATTAGTTAAAGAACACTCTTTGACCTGGTACATGACTCCACTTTCATATTAATGCTGCACTGGAATAGTTCAATTAAAGTAAAGGACCATTGAAATTGTGACAGCTTATTTCAAATGCATTGAAGGAGAATCCAATAGAATGATTTCAAAAATTGAAGAAATATTGTTCATGTCTTGCTACAATAGAATAGATGAGGAGAAGCAGGCTATTCAGCCTTTTCAGCCTATTCCAATATCCAATCAGAGCAGACTTGGATTTGCTTACATTTGCTTTGTATCTTTTGGAACGCTTGTCAAAGATCCATCAGTCCCCTTGGTGAAATCCTAAACTGATCCAGCACCTACAGACCTCTGGAGGCTTGTTCAGGAATTCTTTACCTGCACAACCTTTTGTGTGAAAAAGTGGTTCCTGATTTTATTCCAGCATCACCACATTCTCATTTTAAGATTATGTATTTTCTTCTAGATTCCTGCATCAGAATCAAGATTGTTGTGAAAAAGACACACTTGAGTAATGTGGTATGCAAATTTCAGTGCTGGTGTGATGGCAGTTAGGTTAGCCATACTACCAAAGACTGATAGGTTATATCAAACAACATATCCCTTTGGCTGTTCTCAATAAGCCAGATACATACAGCCCACACATTTAAAAACACAATGTATAACATTGGAAGTGATTCTGCAGTTGGACAACATTTGCTAGATAATCCTAAGTAAACAAAGAATTACACTGACAACCAATTGAAGATTATCATTCATGCCTTCAGTGTTGGACATGTGTACTTGAAGCTACAGATATTAATACACAGGCTCTTTACAAACAGAAAGGACATGTACATGGTCTGTGCCTGTTTTGACTAAACAAAATAGCTGATGGCCATTCACTGTTTCATTTCATGGGGAAATGTCCTAACCAATTAAAGACATATACCAAGTTCAAAGTTTAAACAAAACCTGGCTGTTAACTGATAATAATCATTAAGTAGTACATACTCTATTGCAATTCTTTTCCGCACTTGCCACCAATCAGCACTCTTCACTCTTGCAGTATGACTTTTCTCCTTGAAATGGTATTCTTTCAAATGGCTCTGATGAATACAAAGTGAAAAGCTTTGACAAAGTGTGTTTTTTTTCAGTAATATTCAAGTTCTAACAATTGAATAGAGCAGCAGTTCTTTTAATCTTCCCATTGTATCCTAATATCATTTAAAAACCTTAATTAGATATATTTCTAATCTCAAGCAAATACAAAGTTCATACAATCTGTCTGAATAATTTGATTATGGTACAATCATAAAACCAAAAATGTCTATCCGGAACATGATGCCCAAAGTTCAACATTCTAGATACAGTCTAATCAAGGCTGTGTATTACTTTCTTGTTCAGTTTCCCAGTTTACATCCTCCACAAACTCAGAAACTCCTTTGTTGGTATGTTATCTAGTCCTATCCTCAGTCCTACCCTCAGTAATTAGTAAGTCTTGCTGAGAGACCAATTTTAAAATACTCACCTGAATCCTTCAAACCCTCCATTTTCTCACTCCTACATATATGTGATATCCCCTCAAAAGGTCTACATGTAAGTTGCTGATGTCTGGCTTTACCTCACCATGATCACTTAATTACCTTTGATTTTTATACTGATATCCAGTATTGAATGAGCAGAATTGCACAGCATCTAACTATTGGGATGACTGAAGCCATTGTTTTCAGTTTCTACAACAAACAAAATTCCCTATGTAATGACTCCTCCTTTCTCATGACCATGATATGATGCCAACATGATGACAAAATGTGTGACCTCAATGTCTTACTTTACCCTGAGCTGTGTTTCTGACCATGTACTCTGGGTTGGGGACTTCAAAGTTCATCACCAAGAATGGCTCAGTGGCACCACTACTGATCAAACTAATCAAATGCTAAAGGACTTAGCTGTAAGACTGAGCAAGCAACAAGAAGTGGAAAGAAACCTGACTTGACCTTGTCCTTACCAATCTATCTGTTGCAGATGCATCCACCCATGACAGTATTAACAGGAGTGACCACACACAGAGTCTTTGTGGAGACAATGTCTTGTCTGCACATTGAGGATACCCTCTATTGTGCTATATGATACTACCACCATGCCAATGGGACAGACTTCAGACAGATCTAACAATTCAAGTCATGAGACAATTGTGGGCCATCAGCAGAAGCAGAATTGTATTCACTCACAATTTAATCTTATGGCTTGGCATCTCTCTCATTCCACCATTACCAGGAAGCAGGAGGGCATGCAAGAGCTGTATTAGGCATACCTACAAACCTGGTCTCAGCTTGAAGATGAAGTTGCAACAAATGATGCATGCCAAATAATCTAAGTTCTGTAATTATGTCACATTTAGTAGGGTTAGTGGTAGACAACCAAACAACTAAAAGGAGGTGGAAACAACACAGCTCTCCTCAAACTCAATAACTGGTGAGCCCAGCAATTCAGTGCAAAAGACAAGAACAAAACCTTTGTACCTGCTCTTAGACAGGAGGGATGAGTAGATAACCTATCTTGGACTCCTTCACAACATTACAGATTTTAGTCTTTAACAAAATGCGATTCACACTCCAGAATATCAAGACTCCATTGTAGATACTAAATATTACAAAGCTCTTACAACATTTGTGGTATTGGTATTGAAAATTTATGCTCCAGAACTAGGTGAGCGTATTTCTAAGCTGGTTCAATATAACTACAGCTATTGATATCTGCCCAACAATGTGAAAAATTGCTCAGATATGGTCTGTACGTGAAAATATGTGCAAATCCAACTCGGTCCAATCTATTCTCAATCATAAGCAAAGTGTTGAAAGAGGTCAATTTCATTATCAAGCAGTATTTGCAAAGGAAGAACCTGCTCATTGATTCATGCATTTGATTCCACTAGGATCCCTTGACTCATGATCTCATTACATCTTTGGTTTTGGTATAAACAAAGGAGCTGAACTCTGGAGGTGAAGGGAGAGTGACTGTCCTTGACATCAAGGCAGCATTTGACTGATTACAGTACCAAAAAGCCCCAAAAATACTGGAGTCAATTGGATCAATAGAATCAGAAACTCTCTGCTGGTTGGAGTCCTACCTGGTAAATAGAAACGCAGTTGTTGTGGTTGGATGTCAATCATCCTAGCTGCTAGCTCGAGTATCTTCAGCTGCTTCATCAATCATATTCGCTGCATTATAATGTCAGAGGTGGGGATGTTCAATGATTGCACAATGTTCAGCTCCATTTACAATTCCTCAGGTACTGAGGCAGCTCATGCCCATATACAGCAAGTCCTGGACAATATCCAGGTTTGGAATAATAAGTGGTAAATGACATTTGTACAGCAGAAATACCAGGCAATAGCATCTTCAGTAAGAGAGAATTTAACCATCACATGTTTATGGTCAATGGCATTTACATCATTGAAGCTCCAGTATCAATATTCTGGGATTCAACTTTGACCATAAACTGAATTGGACTGGCCATATAAACACTGAGGCTACAAGAGAATGGCAGAGGCTATGAACTCTGCAGCAAGTATCTCACCTCCTATCCCCTCAATGCCTGTGTCCATGTCAGGAGTGCGACAGAATGCTTTCCACTAGTCTGGATGATAGCAACTCTAATAACACACAAGTATAACACTATCCAGAACAAAGCAGCCCAAGGATTAGTACCACAACAACCATCTTCACCATTCATTCCCTTCACCACAAAGGTAGATAACACCATAATGCTTCATCAAATTTCTTCAATGGCATCTTTTTAAATGGCATCTTTTGAACCTATGCCTTCCTCCTGCCTCAAAGGACAAAGGACAAAGGACAGCTGCTGAATGGAATCACCATCATCTGCAAATTCCCTTCCAAGTCACAAAGCATCCTGACTTGGAAACAATACTGCCGTTCCTTCACTGACACTTGGTCAACATACTGGAACTGTGTCCCTGCACCGGAGGGACTACGACAGTTCAATAGTCTGCTCACCACCACTTTCTCAGGGGCAATGAGAGATAGGCAATAAAAGCTGGCCTAACTGTAATGCCAAGATTCCATAAAAGAATTTAAACCACACTTCATTACCACCTCAGTAACATTCCCTGTCTCCACCTGTGACTCAATTCTGCCTCTGGTATTAAAGACATTCATACTCTCTCCTATTGACATCCATAATCTTGAGTTCTGCCATAATTCTGCTGTCTGTATCAACTGTCACACCAAATCTATTTCACCATTTACCCGTGTAATTGTTGAATTAAATTGACTGTCATCTGGCAATACCTCAATTTTAAAAGTCTCACCCTTGTTTTCAATTCCTTCCAATGCTCCCTATTTCTGTACTATTCTCCAGTACATCTGCCATCTTATATATTCATGATTTTCATCACTCCATAGTTGGTGGCTGAGGCATCAGCTTTCTTGCATCTTAGATCTGGAATGTATTCCCTAAATTTCTCCCCTTTTCTCTCTCCCTTTAAGAAGCCCTTTATATCTATAAATCTATGGCTATGCTTCTACACTGCTTTGACAAAGCTTTTTGTCATCTAACAGAATAGCCCTTTATATCGCTCAGTGCTAAATTTATTTAATTTTCTTTCCAGTGAAATGCCTTACAACAGTTTGCTATGTTCAAGGAGGCAGATAAATATAAGTAGTTCCTGTCCTTATATAAA
This sequence comes from Chiloscyllium punctatum, assembly GCF_047496795.1. NCBI lineage: Eukaryota > Metazoa > Chordata > Chondrichthyes > Orectolobiformes > Hemiscylliidae > Chiloscyllium > Chiloscyllium punctatum. Next base: position 9,852,277 of record NC_092783.1, on the reverse strand, counting down.
ACAAAGAACTGTGAATGCTGAAGATCTTAAACAAAAACAGAAAGTACAGGAGAAATTCAGCAGGTTTGACAGCATCTGTGAAGAGAAAGCAGAGTTAAGTACAGTTCTGAGGAAGGGTCACTGGACTTGAAATGCTAATTCAGCTTTTTCTCCAGAGATACTGCTAGAGCTGTTGAGTTTGTCCAGCAACTTTCATTTTTGTTTTAGCTCCAGTCTTGATGTTACAATTGTATAATTCCACATGCCTCCACAGGATGGAGCATTGTCTTAGTTGTAATAATGCTACCATTCATTTAGTAAATTCATGGCTGTGCAGGGATCTGAGCAAGTTAGAACATGTCCTGCTGAATGATTGTGTTAAACGATTATTTAGTGTTGGTTGAAAACAGTTTGACATACAATTACGATGCAGCTATATGTTTCATGGGTCATTGAAGGAAGAATCAAATCCCTGAACATTATGTCTGTGCACAAAGAATTCAACTTCCATAAGTAATGTTAATTGAACTTATCAGCCTTGAATTTACAGTAGGCTGGCAGTGAAGTTACATTCAGTAATGATATGACAGCATGAAGCTTCTTGTAACAGCAGGGATTCTTTTCCGTCTTCCTCAATATCCTGGCTTTTTTCTTAACTAATGGAAATTTCAATACCTCACCAGTAAAGTCAGATGATGCCATGTTATTCAGTTCACTCAATAGTACTGGCAATAAATTTCCTTCCCTTACTGAGGGTGCTCTTTTTTAAACTGGTCATTTAAAAAAAGCCTATGTTTGAAATAAACTACAGGCATCATTACAGACACATGTCAATAAAACCTATACCCAATTATAGGCAACAATTTTAGAAGCAGAAATCATTTGCCATCTTTAATTATCAGTTGCATAATGGTTATTATTCATGATCTTTAGCATTATCTTTGTGCTAAATGGCATAGACTTCAAACAAATCTAGCTTTTTAAGACTGGACGTCCATCAGATATTGTGGTACATCAATAGTGGCAGCAGAATCATACTCTAACCACAAGCTCAGGGGCGACTCTGGTTCAACATAGAGGACAGGAGGGCAGGCCAGGAGCAGACCTAAAATCAAGTGGTGAAGCGACAAAGTAGGACTACTTGTGTACCAGACAGCATGGGCAGCAAATGTTAGACAGAGTGAAAAGATACCATCACCAACAGATCAGATCTAAGATCCATAGTCTTACCACATCCAGTTGTGAATGGGGTGGACAATTAAGTAAGTCACTGGAGGAGGAGCTTCACAAATATCTCCATCCTCAATGACACATCAGTGCAAAAGATAAAGCTGAAACATTCGCAACAATCTTCAGACAGAAGTGCTGAATGGATGGTGCATCTTGACCACCTCCAGTGGTTCTCAACACCACAGATGCCAGTCTTCACCAATTGGATTCACTCCATGTGATATCAAGAAAGAGTTGAAGGCTCTGAATTCTGCAAAGGGTATGGGTGCTGACAACATTCTGGCAATGGTATTGAAGACTTATGCGCAGAACATAATATACCCCAAGCCAAATTGTTCCAGTATAGCTATAAAACTGGCATCTACCTGACAATATTTTGTGCTGGACAGGCCCTACCATAGCCTCCACACATTGCTCTGTGCTGTCCATATTAAAGTGAGTCACTTTGACAGTAGGTATTTTAAGGATCTATGACATATGTGGCTAACTGCAGTCAAGGAGTCAGTCGCTTTTGACAGATGAACAATGCTTAATCTCTACAATATCTTTCATCCTCAACATGTTTGTGGAGGCTTTAAGTATATCACTTGGTTGTGGCCTCATCAGGTCTAATGTCACAATGACACTCAAACAGGAACTTTAAGTGGGCAACTGATAATATGTTTCAAAGGAGCTTTCAATGACATTTCACCCATTCCCACAGTAGGTTTTATCTTTCTTCCTTTTCCTTCCATTATGTCTAATGCAGTTCTAACTTCCACAGCTTGGATGGAGGAAACATGCTCTCTCATTGGCCCTGGTGCCTTGGAAAACTTGTCTGGTCATCCAATGGGAGTTTGGGTTTAGAGGATCCAGAACAGAGGGTGTCCTGCTCAGATACAGGCCTTCCATTCCTCACCAAGACTTTCAGCAGGCTTTTCGTCACTAGTGAGGAGAGCGACTCACACCTTAGGGAGAGTGTTCAGAGGAAGTTTCTGGGTGTCCTGTGTGTGACTCCTCCTCTTCCTTATGCGTATCTGTGGGCACCACCCTGAGAGGAAGGAGTAGCAGGAGTGAGAACAAGCCCCCTTGTATCTCTTATGCCCCTTTGATGTTGATGACTAATGACTACAGTGATGGAATACAGACCTGCGTATGTATCGAAGAGATGTTGAGAGTGCCTAATCATCACAGTCACTCATCTGTCTATGGAGGCAGCCAGAAATGTGTAGTGGTTGTATAGGCAGACACTGATAATGTTAGTCAACATGTACATCCCCGGATCTTAAGCCTCTCTCTGCATTTTGATGAAGTCACTAATAGCCAAGAATATCTTTTGCCTGGAGCTGAGCAAGTGCCTGGTCTCTGAGCATTCTCTGAGTGTCGGAGATCTGGGAAGTTTCTTCGTTGACCAGCCATGGCATCATGGTTTTAGCGTGCTGCCCAGAATGTGATCCCATGCCTAATCTATATAAAGAACTTACTGAGGTGAGAGTCTCTATGCTGATGAAAATCTTACCAACAAATCCTCAGAGGGTTAAGTGGCTCCCACCTCAGAGGTGGAAATGGAGCTGAAGGTCTCTGGTCTTGGCATCTTTCTCACCTCTCTCTCTCTCTCTCTCTCTCAGTAATTTGTTGGTTTCAATAAGAGAACAAAGAGGAAGGGCTAAAAGGAGAGTCAAGATACAAATGAGTTAATGGGAATGCAATCTAGTGCAGCATGATCAAGCTCTCTTAGTTCTTGCTCATAGAGGTCTTCACATTCCCAGTGAGTGTTCTCTAGCCAGTTCCGGCAGCGTTTCCTCATATAGACTGAGGAGCCTAATTTCTGCCACCAGTCACCAATCTTGGCCTTCCCGGCCTAGTTATGAGAGATGTTTTCTTTCCTGAAATAAGACAAAGGGCGAATTGAGTATGGTAGAAGTAGATGGGAGAGATGTTGATGGTGATGCTAGGGCAGGAGTGGGGTCAGATTTTCCCCAGGAACTGGGCAGGAAGCACAGAGATCAGGAAGGGTGCGTAGTTTGGGAGGATGAGGTGCTTTTGAGCCCTTGAGTGAACATATTGAGAGTTGAGGTCCATAAGCCTCGGTGAGAGATGAGAGATGGGAGCCATGGCAGAGTTAGTGAGATGTGGTGACTCTGTGAATGTAAGATAACAGTGAGAATATGGTGGCACATTGTCTGTGGAGCATGGAAGATCATCAAACTTCCTTCTGCACCACGGGCATTTCCTTTAATACAGAGCACCACATTGAGGTGGAGCGCTATCTCTATCCTGGGTGGCTACATCTGGTGTCACAGCCTCTTTTGACTGTCAACAGGAAAAAGCACTGCGCTTCTTTCAATCACCAGATCCACTCGAGCATCTAGGTCCCTGTTAGCAAAGTGAAGGGCTAACTTGCCTTTCTAAGGTATGGCCTTCAGGGTAAGAGTGCAGGACCACAGTATGAAGGGTACCTTTGGGAGTGATGTATTACTGGAGTGTAAATAAGGTGCCAGTGGCAAGAAGATTGCAAAAGCCTGACAGCAGGGAGCACTTTCATCTCCTGTCAATCAATTCCACACATGAGGAAGGTTGACATGGCAATCTGTCAAGAATCTCACAGAGAAACAAAAACACTTTTCTAAAAGGTTAGAGAATTCAGCCTGAGCTAATTAGCTATATTCCACAAAGAACTAGAGAGTGCAGCAAAAAGGGCTGATGTGAAATAAGAAAAGATAGCAGTCTGTATCATCGGTGATGTAACATTATGTGGCAACAGAGCCTGCAGATAGATGGTTCAATATGTAACCTCATGCTAAGCCTTGTCCTATATATTGTTAAAAGAATATTTAATAAATAGCAAAGTATACCAATAGCTTTGCTTCCCACGATCTCTGTCAATCCTAATGACAGACACAATCTAAACTAAGACTGAAATCGGTCTCTCTCCAGAGGAAGTCAATTGGTTGTAAGAGCTCGAGGGAAGTTACTAGGCAAACATCGGTCAAACCTAGAAAGCAGGTCTCTGAACTACCACAGTTAGCCTTGAGATTAAACTATAGTTGAAATCTACAAAACATGCCAGCCATTCAGCCAGCTGAACTAGCTGTCCACTCCTAAAATCCTGCCCATGCTTTGTCTCTCCATGACTTTTCAAATAAGCTGTGTTCAGCTCTACAAACACCCTTTTAGAAGCTCAAAGCTAAAGACAGTCAGAACATTAAATAAATATTGCTTTGAGATTGAGGCTTAGTTTGAAGTGTCATTCTACTGCACGAACACTAGACACTTAACAAACCAGATTTGGAAAAAAAATCATGAAAAGTATTAGATTCAACTATTTAAGTGTTCACCTTTTTCCTTTATTTGTCACTGCTGATTAGAGACAGGCAGATGCTCATTAGCGACATAGAGGCATAAGAGATTTGTTTTGCATGGCTGCAAATTGGAAAAGAAAACTGCAAAATGTAACGTGGGTGTTAGATTTGCTTCTGCCCATTCTTGCTATGTTGCGCGAAGAATTGCTACTGTACAGTGTGTGAACACTTGGTCTGATTCAGCACAGCCGTGAGACATTTGCTTGGCTGCACTATTAGGTATCATTTCTACATTGCTTCAATGCTGTGTAACAAGATGTTTATTGTGTAATCTCACTACAAATTTACCATCAGGTAAGTGGTTTCAGATTTGCACCAACTTGAGAGGTGTAAATCAAGTATGAAGACACAAGTCAACCATGAAATAAAGCTGATCGAGTTTAGTATTTCCTATGAGGAATTCCACATTACTTGGGTCAGATAGAAAATCAATCACATAGAAAGACAGGAAAATGGTTAGGCTAGTCGCCCCTTGAGCCTGTTCCACTATTCTAAATCATGGGGATCAGCCACTGCAATGCTATATTTCCATACTATCCCCATATGCCTCGATGTCATTAGTAAATAGAAATCCATAAATCTTTATCTTGAACATATTCATGACCGAGTTCTACATTCCTCTTGTGTAGAGAATTATAAAGATACTCACAGGAGGAACAAGAGGATGGCCAGAGTGAGGGAAGGGCTGATCAGGGACAGTTGAGGGAACTTGTGCCTGGAGTTGGAGGACATAGGGTGATCCTTAATGTACACTTTGCATCAGAATTCACTACTGAGAGGTACCTTGTCATTTGAGAAAACAGCATGAAACAGGCTGATATGCTCGAATGGGTTGATGTTAAGAGGATGAGTGTGCTGGACATTTTGAGAAACGTGAGGATAGATAAATCCCCTGGGCCAGCTGGGATATACCCAAGATTATTACAGGAAGTGAGGGAAATGATTGCTGTGCCTTTGGTGATGATCTTTGCTTCCTCACTGTCCACTGGAGTAGTACCAGATAATTGAAGGGTGACAAATGTTATTCTCTTGTTCAAGAAAGGGAATAGGGATAATCCTGGGAATTATAGACCAGTCAGTCTTGTGTCAGTGATGGGCAAAGTATTGAAGAGGATTCTGAGAGACAGGATTTATGGTTACTTAGAAAATGTTAGTTTGATTAACGAGAGTCAGCATGGCTTTTTGAAGGGTAAATCATGTCACACAAGCCTTACTGAATTCTTAGAGGATGTGACAAAACACATTGATGAAGGAAGAGCAATGGATGTAGTGTAGATGGATTTTAGAAAGACATTTGATGATGGTTTCCCATGGTAAGCTCATTCAGAAAGTAAGGAGACCTGGGTTACAGAGAGATTTGGCTGTCTGGATACAGAATTGGCTGACCCATAGAAGACAGAGAGTAGTAATAGATGGAAAGTATTCAGCCTAGCATTCAGTGGCCAGTGGTGTTCCACAGGGATCAGTTCTGGGACCTCTGCTGGTTTTGATTTTTAAAAATGACTTAGATGAAGAAGTGAAAGGGTGGGTTACCTAAGTCTTCTGATGATACAAAGGCTGTTGGAGTGGTGGATAGTGTTGAGGGCTGTTGTAGGTTGCAACGGGATATTGACACGATGTAGAACTGGGCTGAAAAGTGGCAGATGGAGTTCAACCTGGAAAAGTGTGAAGTGATTTATTTTGGAAAGCCAAATTTGAATGCAGAATACAGGGTTAAATGCAGTATTCTTGGCAGTGTGGAGGAACAGAGGGATCTTGGGTTCCATGTCCATAGATCCCTCAAAGTTGCCACCCAAGTTGATAGGGTTGTTAAGAAGACATATGGTGTGTTGGCTTTCATTAACAGGCAGATTGAGTTTAAGACAGGTTAGAGACAAAAAGCTGCAGATGTTGGATTCCAAAGTAGACAACCAGGAGGCTGGAAGAACACAGCAAGCCAGGCAGCATCAAGAGGTGGAGAAGTCAATGTTTCAGGTATAATCCTTCTTCAGGACTGACATTTCAGGATTGAGTTTAAGAGCCACGAGGTTATGCTGCAGCTCTATAGAGCCCTGGTTAAACCACATTTGGAATATTGTGTTCTGGTAGCCTCATTATGGGAAGGATGTGAAAGCTTTAGAGAGGGTGCATATGACTTATGAAGAAAGGTTGAGGGAGCTAGGTCTTTTCTCATTGGAGTGAAAGGGTGAGAGGTGACATGATAGAGGTGTACAAGATGATGAGAGGCATAAATAGAGTGAATAGTCAGAGACATTTTCGCAGGGCAGAAATGGTAATCACGAGGGGGCATAATTTTAACATGATTGGAGGAAGGTTTAGGAGAGTTTAAGAGATCGGTTCTTTACACAGTCAGGGTGGGTGCGTGGAATGCACTGCCAGCAGTGGTAGTAGAGTCAGATACATTGGGACATTTAAGCGACTCTTGAATAGTAGTACTGCAAATTCTCAGCTAATACAAAAACAAATTTGTGCATGAAAATTAACCTCATTGCTCTTTTGCACCAGTGTGTGATGAGTTGTAAAACTCTAATTAACATACTTACAGAGGAGGCAAAAAGAAATTCTCAAGTCGCCTCCTCAAACTAATTAATAGAATTAGTCTATTTGTGCAACTTGCAAAAGTGAAACATTTTTAAGCTGCTGTGAGTCTTTCAAACCTGTGGAGAAAAACACACCTATTTCTTGGGAAGGTTTATGTTCCTGTGTCTGGGATGAGGAAGTGAAGCCATGAATTGCACAGCAGGTTGGTTAGAAAAGAATTCAGTGAAGGGAATTGAAATGTATTGTGTATTCTGTGGGCTTTGTTTTGGTTGTGTTTTTTGTGTATATGAATACTTTAGAATACTGTACGCACAGGACATTAAAATTCAAACTAAAGTAATTGAAAGTAAATAATAAAGTGTTTTGATTCTTTTTTTATACACCTTAGACAACAGGTCTGAATCTCTGTAGTTTTCTGAAGACAGTCATATTCTAGATGAATACTGGATTAGTGGTGCTGGAAGAGCACAGCAGTTCAGGCAGCATCCAACGAGCAGCGAAATCGACGTTTCGGGCAAAAGCCCTTCAGCAGGAATAAAGGCAGTGAGCCTGAAGCATGGAGAGATAAGCTAGAGGAGGGTGGGGGTGGGGACAGAGTAGCATAGAGTACAATGGGTGAGTGGGGGAGGAGATGAAGGTGATAGGTCAAGGTGGAGAGGGTGGAGTGGATAGGTGGAAAAGAAGATAGGCAGGTCGGACAAGTCAAGGAGACAGTAACTGAGCTGGAAGTTTGAAACTAGGATGAGGTGGGGGAAGGAGAAATTAGTAAGCTGTTGAAGTCCACATTGATGCCCTGGGGTTGAAGTGTTCCGAGGCGGAAGATGAGGCGTTCTTCCTCCAGGCGTCTGGTGGTGAGGGAGCGGCGGTGAAGGAGGCCCAGGACCTCCATGTCCTCAGCAGAGTGGGAGGGGGAGTTGAAATGTTGGGCCACGGGGCAGTTTGGTTGATTGGTGCGGGTGTCTCAGAGATGTTCCCTAAAGCGCTCTGCTAGGAGGCGCCCAGTCTCCCCAATGTAGAGGAGACCACATCGGGAGCAACGGATACAATAAATGATATTAGTGGATGTGCAGGTAAAACTTTGCAAACCCCAGGGCATCAATGTGGACTTCAGCAGCTTCCTCATTTCCCCTTCCCCCACCTCATCCTAGTTTCAAACTTCCAGCTCAGCACTGTCTCCTTGACTTGTCCGGACTTGTCCGACCTGCCTATCTCCTTTTCCACCTATCCACTCCACCCTTTCCTCCTTGACCTATCACCTTCATCTCCTCCCCCACTCACCCATTGTACTCTATGCTACTCTCTCCCCACCACCACCCTCCTCTAGCTTATCTCTCCATGCTTCAGGCTCACTGCCTTTATTCTTGATGAAGGGCTTTTGCCCGAAACGTCAATTTTGCTGCTCGTTGGATGCTGCCTGAACTGCTGTGCTCTTCCAGCACCACTAATCCAGTATTTGGTTTTCAGCATCTGCAGTTATTGTTTTTACCTTGTTGATATTCTAGATGAATGTTATCGACACAGCATATCAAAATGCACACAGACATGCAGGAGTTAATGGGTCAATAAGCAAAAATAAAAGAATGTAGGAACTTTGAGACATTCACTGGTCATATATAACAATTGTATATAGATTAATGGAATCTAACAGCATAGATGGAGGCCATTTAGCTTGTCATGTCGATACTGGCTCATTGAAAGAATTTGCCATTAATCCAACTCCCCTGCTCTGCTCCCATAGCACTGCATATTTTTCCTTCTCAACTGAAATAACTTTGTCTGAAGTTAATAGCAGAACAGGAGTCATAGAAATTGCACTAATCCTAATTTGATTATTTTTTCCATTGGTACAAATTCCATGCTGGAACTCACACTGGTTGCAGTAGAGCTGCTAAAAACTCTGGATGTTCAAGGATGATTAGCAATAGAAGCATAAATCAGAGGCTGATATCCCGTCACCAAGTCACCTTGTATTCACATGTTCACTGTGACTATCCACCTCAACGCCAGTCCCTAGACTGAGGAGACCTTCTGTTTATATCTGTCAATGAGATCTATCTGACCATGGTTCCACTCACTACACCAACTATCTGCTGAATTTTCTTCTGAAAGTGATGATTGAATCTGCTGCTGTCACTTTATTTCTGGCTGTGCATTCCCCAGATTATAACAGCTGGTTGTTTAATCACACTTAGTTTCATTTTTTCTCTGTTGCACCTGTAAAATGTCTTAAACCAGCATCTCTTCTCACATCCAGTAAAGACAGTTTCTCTTTAATTACTTCATCAAAACTCTTCAAGATTTTGAACATCTCTATTAAATCTCCACTTGGTCCCTCCATTGAGAGGAGAACAAATCCCTCGTGCCTGCTATCATTCTGGTAAATCAGCTCAGCACTCTCTTGAAAGCCATTACATTCTTCCTATTGTGAAATCAAGGTCCACGGTGGGGTGCAAAACTGCTGCTACCTAACCTTTAATTACTTAAAGATTAGCACTTCGTGTTTGCTTTTATACACCAATCCTGTCTTTATAAAGCCAAAGATCCTCAGACTTTCTTGATAGTTCTGCCAGCTTCCAAGATGTGTGTATGTGAACAGCAAATATTCTGTATTCCTGCACTACCTTTAATATTGTACCAATTCGTTGAGATTGCTTGTGCAGACTTCCTACTGAAGCAACCGCTGTATATGTTTCTGCATTAAATGCCATCTACTGTCAAATTCAATAACAACTCCCACCGAAGTTATGAAATGCTGCTAAAGATGAAATTTTAGAGTGTCAAGAATGGAATAGGTAATTTATACAAACTAATCAAAAATGTGTTTCGATCTAAGTAAACAAATAAGATGAGTTTTGTTTTGTAATAATCAACTTTGTCTGAAGTTAATAGCGGAACAGGAGTCATAGAAATGGCACTATTCCTAATTTGATTATTTTCTCCGTGTAACAACTGGGACAAATGTTAATATTCCATACTGGAACTCACACTGTTCGCAGCACAGCTGCGTAAAGTCTCTGATTGCTCATGGTCGATTAAGCAGTAGAAACATGAATCAGCAAAAAGTCTTATAATCTACAGATGAGAAACAGATGAAACAAACTGTCTGAATATGAACAAGTGCAATGGCAATTGGACTAGTTTTAAGTAATTTTACATTTTTAAAATTTTACATTGTTTGGAGCACTGGGACATGAAGGAAAATTTTTTATCCTAAAGCATTATATTCCTTTCTCTTAATTACAGCAATACCTAGAGAGTGCTGATGGGTTAGTCTAGTCCTTACAACCTAGTTTCTACATAACCACTTGTATTGTTGTCTTTGTTAAAAACACACTGTTACTTAAATAGAGCAATGAGCATTTTGACTAGTTTAACAGTTGGATTGGATGTATCAAAGGATTGATTATCTGTTCAGATTGGTGTAATTATGGAGATGGCACTATTTGAGGATGAGCAGGGAATTCCCATGTTGTTCCTGGTAGATATGCCTATTTCAACACAACAAGGCTCCTTTGATAGCATGCTGCAAAACCAACTAGACTACATCAAAAATACATTGAGTTCTGAGTAAACAAATAAGATGAGATTTTGTGCGAACTAGACAGACAAGGGCAACATGTGAATACCACCCTGCAAGTCACACATTCCCAAACAAGTCATATAACACTCTGACTCAAAAATACATCTCTGTCCCTTCATTTTCACTGGCACAAAATCCTCTTTCCTGACAGTATTAAAAGTCACGTATACAGAGGAACCTCGATTATCCGAATCGGATTAGATCTCCAGGTCCCAACAGAAACATTACATCGTGTTTCCAACAGTCATCACGTCTTCTATTTACAATGATTAAACAGGCGCTGTCTCCAAATGACTGACCTCCTGCCCTCTCTGTCTCCCCACATTTTCCCTGGAGTTGTACAGAGGGATGTACCCTAAACATTCCCACTTCCCCAGATAATCTCTCCAACCTGTCAAAAAGTTGCAGTAAAATGTTGTGTGTGGCTGTGGCTGTGTGTATATGTGAGTGCTATTTGGAGACTTACCCCATAAAGGCAGCTGCAGCAGCAGCAGCAGTCTTGGTGTCCAGTCCGGCTGCCCCGGAGAGGGGGTGGGGGCAGTTCTGGATGAAGGGCGGGGAGGGGGGGGGCGTGGTGTTGGATAGGGGCACGGGTCTCACACGCTGTGTCCTGCTGCAGTCGCTTGAATGAGGAGTCGACTTTAAAAACTCCGTGCCCCAGAGGAAAGGCATTTAATCGATTAACCAAACAATCGATTATCTGAACAAAATAGTGCCTGCCCATCTTGTTCGGATAATTGAGGTTCCCCTGTATTCATAGGCCATGAGTTGGCATGGTGGCTCAGTGTTAAGCAGAATGATAGCAGGCACGAGGGATTTGTTCTCCTCTCAATGGAGGGACCAAGTGGAGATTTAATAGAGATGTTCAAAATCTTGAAGAGTTTTGATGAAGTAATTAAAGAGAAACTGTCTTTACTGGATGTGAGATCCAGGTTTGATTCCACCCATGGGCGACTGTCTGTATGGAGTTTGCATGTTCTCCCTGAATCTGCGTGGGATTCCTCTGAGTGCTCTGCTTTCTTCCAAAAGTCCAAAGATGTGCTGGTTAGGTGGATTGGCCATGTTGAATTGCCCACAGTGTCCTGCGATGTGCAGGCTAGATGGATTAACAATGGAAAATGGATGGTTACTGGGTAGGATAGACGGTGAGTCTGGGTGGGATACTTTTCAGAGGCTTGGTGTGGCATCAATGGGCTGAATGGCCATGAGATTTTCAAAGAGGCTTGATACAGCCAAAAATGACTATGGATACAAATTAAGTAGCTGTCGAGAGAAAGAGAGAGAGTGTGCATGTGTGTGTATGTGTGTGTTTGTGAGAGAGAGAGAGAGAGCGAGAGAGAGAGAGAAAGAGAGAGAGAGAGATACCCTCGATAGTCTAATACCAATGGATGCAAGGGAACATTCAAACACCAGCCCTTAAAACGGGGGAAGAGGTATCTCAATACAGATTGGATGCCTGTTCAATAGCAAACCATTTTGCAGATGCTGCTGGCTTGCTATAATTGTGTGATCTTGCAAACTTCTTACAAGAGAGCACCAATGGTATATACCTTAGGTTTGTGAGACAGATGCCTTGAAGTTTATTTGCAATATTAAAATGATAAAGAAAATGTTGAATTCTACAAACATCAATGTCAAAAGTGAAACTGTTCATGTGGAAGAGCTTCAGGTATTAATTGAGCAAAAGATTATGATATGGTTATATTACCACAGATATGGCTTAAACAAAATGAGAATGAGTTTCTCATATTCAAATTTACTAATGATTCAGGAAGGATAGAGAAAGAAAAAAGTGATGATTTTGGTAATATTGGTTAAAGGTGATGTAGAGTTCTAGATAGAAAGTATTTATCAAGTATATCTAGATGGAATCAATTTGGCATGGGAGAGAGGGAAAGAGAGAGAAAGCTGATACAATGCTATCAGCTTTGATGGAGCTAGAAAAGGGTAAGGAGATTGGTGAGTTAATTTGTCAATAAATTTCAAATGTATTGCACAAAAAACAGCATATCAATATTAGGAGACTTTAATTGTGCTATTTTAAACTTACAAAGGAGGGAAATGTTTGGTACATGTACAAATCTTTCTCAGTCAATAGTCTTCAGTCCAACAAGGAAATAAGCTACAACAAAAACAGAAATTGCTAGAAAAGCTCATCAGGTCTGGTAGCATGTGCGGAGAGAAATCAGTTAACCTTTAGGGTCAAGTGTCCTTTCCTCAGAAGGAAATAATTGGATCTGGTTCTGAAATTTAAGAAGAGCAAGATGGCACAGCATGAGATCAACTAGTTAATAATAAACACAAAGAGTAATTATTAAAGGGGCAAGACGTATAGATGACAAAAAGGCACAACCGGGGAGGAATTAATTTCCGGGACTGAAGAAGGGATCTGGCCCAGATGGGTGAGAAAAGATGATTGGATGACAAACAAAACTGCAAACTTGATGGTACTCAGGGAAGAGAAATTTAGGGTCTGACGATGCTTTTTTTGTCAGAGAGTTCGTAAAAGCAGCGATTTAGAAAAGTCTCATTTTGAAGGGATTTTGGGCCAAACTGATTATAGCTAACAGACACTGCCTCAGGTAAAAGGCTTTCAAACCCTGTGTTTGGTTTTACCTTTTGTGCCAAGGGGTGTATATAGGGATTGTTGCAAGTATTTGGAACAAAATCATTAAGTTGGGATAATTTTGGGGTTTTTGGATAGGTTATCTTATTTTATATTCTGTTCTCTTTTGTTTGTGTTTCATTTGTCATCTTGAAAATAAATTCTGTTTTGCTTAAAGCGAAATGATTTGACCAGCTGAATCATTCCTGGAATATCCACTGTACACCTACTTAAAGCAACGAGCACAGTTAGGGTCTGGGCAACTTCCTTGAAATGATTTAAGGGGCTCTGGCCTGGTCCGTAACAAGGGGCAAATGAAAAATATTTACTTGACTTGAAAGATCAGGAGTAGAATTCAGTTAACAACCAGATATATCACAGCAGCTATGGGGATTTACATGAAGAAGTTAATATCAGAAGCAAAGAGAAATTGTAAGAAAACATCAGCTGGAATCATTAAGTTGATCTCTCAACAACATATTAACATATGGAGGTAAAATTTGGTCTATACCTTTGCAGTCTATGCAAGTTCATTGAGGTGGAGGAAAGCACTTTAGCTAATCGGTGTTACATTCTCATTTATCTGATTGTGGGATTGGTTCAGAAGGATTGTATCTTGTTACACTATCTCAATGATTAATGAATGGCTAAGCAAATTTCAATCATTTTCAAAGTGGTTTCAAAAGATTAGAAAGCTGTAAATGTTACACCCAAGAGAAGGAGGATAAACCTAACAATTACAGGTCAGTCAGTTTAATGGTGTGGAAATGTTTAGATACAATTTTCTCCATGAATATTAACAGCTACTTGGACCAGCATGGACTAATAAAGCTGTGTTAGAAGGCAATCTTTAGGGGTGCAATAAATGCAAAATGCTGTGATGCTCGCAATCTGAAAGTGCTGGAGAAAATTAGCAGGTCTGACAGCATTTGTGATGACAAAAATAGAATTAATTTTCACATTCAAATATAACGCTTCTTTAAAGCTGAATATACCTTGTTTGATTAATATGGCCTGAATTTTTAAAAGGTTGGCCAAAGGCATTACTAGGGATGTGGTCTTTTCTATACATGGCAGAAAATTCATTGCAGGAAAACATGACGTTATAGTTTTGGGCACGAAGGAATGAACAGAGATCATACATATTAAATGGTACAATTTTAAAGGGGATGCAAGAATAGAGAGCTGGAGAGTTCATGCACAACATTTTGAAGATGGCAGAACAGATTAACAAAGAATAGATAAATTACATGAGACCTCAGGCAGAAGCATATCATACAAAGGCTAGGAATCTATATAATTCAACTAGCATATTTTATCCAGTTCTAGGCACTACAATTTTGGAAATGTTTGGAAAGAGTAGAGAACAAATGTATCTGAAATTAGGCAAGCATGCATGATTATAGTTATTTTCAAAGTGTTATTGTTATGTTAAATATATTTCTGAGATTATGAATATGTAAGCAAATACTCAAGTGCCTTTAAAACATATAAAGAGAGAATTTCCTGAAATTTCTCTTTGGAACCCAAGAGTAAATGATCCATCTCGGCCTCCTCCAGTGGTCCTCAGCATTACAGATGCCAGTCTTCAGCCAATTTGATTCACTTTACATGATATCAAGAAGATGTGCAGGTCAGGTGAATTGGCCATGCTAAATTGCCCGTAGTGTTAGGTAAGGGGTAGATGTAGGGGTATGGGTGGGTTGCGCTTCGGCGGGGCGGTGTGGACTTGTTGGGCCGAAGGGCCTGTTTCCACACTGTAAGTAATCTAATCTAATCTAATCAATTAAAAAAAAGAAACAGTTCGAGGCACTGGATATTGCAAAGGCTATTGGCTCTAATAACATTCTAGTAATAGTAATGAAGATTTGGGCTCCAGAATTGCCACTCTCCTAGCTAGGTTGTTCCAATTCAATGGAACGATGGCTCTTACTTGACATTGTGGAAAATTGCCCAGGTATCACATGTACATAAAAGTCAGGACAAATTGAACTCAGCCAATTATTGCCTCATAAGTCTACTTGGCAAAGTGATAGAAGGTGGGGAGGGTGATGGTGATGGATCAGTTTCATCTACCTATCGCCTTCCAAGCTACCTTGTCCCCAGCCCCACTCCCTTCCCCTTTATCTCTAACACCCCTGGGCACCCTCCACATTCCTGATGAAGGGCTTCTGCCCAAAACATCGACTCTCCTGCTTCTTGGATGAAGCGTGACCTGCTTTACTTTTCCAGCACACTTTTTGAGTCTAATAGAGGGTGTCATCAACAGTTCTATCAAGTAACAACTGCTCAGCAATAACCTACTTAGTGACACTCAGTTTGGTTTCCATAAGGGTCACTCAACTCCTTACCTCATTACAGCCTTGGTTCAAACATGGATAAAACAGTTGAATTCCAGAGGTTGTGTGAGAATGACTGCTCTTAACATCAAGGCTGCACTTGGCCAACTATGGCATCAAATAACACTAGCAAAATCAAAGTTAATAGGAATCACAGGGAAAACCCTCGGCTGGTTGAAGTCTACGTAGCATTAAGGAAAATAATTGTGGTTGGTCAGTCATCTCAGCTTGAAGACATCATTGCAGGAGATCCTCAGGGTAATGTCCTAGGCCAAACAATCTTCAACTGCTTTATCAATTACCTTCCCTCTGTAATGTTGTCAGAAGTGGAGATATTCACTGATGGTTGCAGAACTTTAAATCCCATTCGTGACTCCTCAGATACCCAAACACTACATGTCCAAGTGCAGTAAGATCTGAATAATATTCATGCTTGAGTCGACAGAGTTAGTTTCAACTTAATGCTCAAAAATATGGGATCCACATCTGCCAGATACTTGGAGATATAAGGGGCAAATATATTAGATTAGATTACTTACAGTGTGGAAACAGGCCCTTCGGCCCAACAAGTCCACACCGCCCCGCCGAAGCGTAACCCACCCATACCCCTACATCTACATTTACCCCTTACCTAACACTATGGGCAATTTAGCATGGCCAATTCACCTGACCTGCACATCTTTGGACTGTGGGAGGAAACCGGAGCACCCGGAGAAAACCCACGCAGACACGGGGAGAACGTGCAAACTCCACACAGTCAGTCGCCTGAGGCGGGAATTGAACCCGGATCTCAGGCGCTGTGAGGCAGCAGTGCTAACCACTGTACCACCGTGCCGCCCACAAATCATACATTTGCAAATGCCAGCTACATTTTATTTACAAGAATTTCTTTATCCATTTGCAATGTACGGAGGTTGAATGGGATTAGATTTCAAATGTTAGTGAAAATTGAATTGCAACATAGCATTAGCACTTGCACATCTAACATTGTCATCTCAGTGATACAGAGATGAGCAGCAGTAACTCAAAAGAGGTCAATGCTGGTCAAAAGTATTCCATCACTATGACACTTTCCAGATGTTGCGAGATGCGGGGAATATCATTGCATCACATGTCCTGTAAGAAAGACCATGGACTGCATGAAATATAATGAGAAATTGAATGATTGATGCAAGTTTGGGATGGGGAGGGTGTTGAAGAACAGCAGGCACTCATTTTGGATATAATGTGTTGGTTATTTAGCCAGCTCCTACCTTGACCATGTTGGAGAACATCTGTGACTAGGGACATGGTGGAGTAGACCATGGGACCATTTGAAATACAGTTCCATTGCTTATAGATGCAAAGAAGCAAAGGGAACAGAAGCAGTCTTCTGAGAGAGGTGGACAGGGACATTGAGAAATAACAGGCAGTCATTGTATATGGAAAAGCTCAGCTGCATTGGGCACCATGAGGCAGACAGCAACTTATTGCCTAATTCTGGTAGCAGAACATCCTGGAATGTAAGATAGTAATTTGCCATGATGCCAGTACTTGGTTTATTTTGTTGTGCCAATCTGTGTCCTCCATTTGTTTTATTTGTGTTCAATTTTGGTGGTTGTGAATAAGAAGCCATCTTTGGAATTGTATTATTTGTTGCCTGTATGTGATGTCCCCGACTCGACAATGATAAAATGTAGGAACAAGTTACTGCAGATGCTGGAATCTAAAGGAACCATTTCTTTCCTTTTTTTAGCTAGTTATCATGCCCTCCCCTCTCCCATCTCACTTACTACCCTTTCAAGTCTGGTAGGAGACACACTATTGTTCACATATTCTCATCACTTTATGTAAACTCTTTTCTCCACCAGCACTCTACACCCACTAACCACCCCCCACCACCACCACATCGAACAATAGCATAAATGCCATCCCTCCACACTTCAGCTCTGATGAAGAGTCATCTGGACATGAAACATTAGCTTAATCTCTCTCTATAGATGCTGCCTGATCTACTGTGATCTCAAGCCTTTATAATTTTCTGGCGAGTGACAAGTTGTGAGACTACAATTGGCTCTGAGAACAGAGTAGAGGTGACTAACAGGGTGTGTTTAAATGGAATGTGGCTAAGGACAGGCAAACTGTGTGACCTAGTGACTAAACAGTGAACAGGGTATTGGAATGGGGTTGTATGTGTGAGAGGGTGTCAGCCATGTCCGTGATGTGCTATGATCAATGTAGCTTTGAGATTGCTGTGCCATTACATTGCTGGTGAGGGGCAACAGTGGATTGCCAATGCTTATCCGTGTGGCATAACGGCAAGGTCCCAAGGGATGTTGGTCTTTTGGTGAATTGAGTAGCAATTTATTCTGTGAATGGCACATGGTAAGATGGGGCTAGAATCAGATGTAATGGACACCATAGGGTGCGGTTGTTAGTTGACGAGGCCACTTTGGAAAAATGCAATAAAAAAAAAATCCAAAAACACAATGCAATTCGCACTTAGCCAAAAGAAATAAGGTTTAGTCCAATGAATTAAATGATCACCTTCCTTATTCTGATTATTTCCCTATCAGAAAATATTCTGATTCTATAAGAAGTTTACAAGGATGTTACCAGGGACAGAAGTCTTCAGACATGAGAAGTTAGAAACATTTGAAATATTTTACCTTGAACAAAGCAGATTAAAAAGTAATCAAGTAAAGGTTTGTAAAGTGAAAGAAGTTGATAATGTAGATGGAAGAAGATCATTCCCTTCGGTAAATGGGGCAAAACAAAATGTTAATTTTAAAATCATTGACAAAAATCTGAACGGCAGATTAAATTATTTTTTAAACTGGATGTTGTTAGTATCTGGAGCATCCTAATTGAAATGGTGATGGAAGATGACACCTTAAAATTTAAAAGATGTTGGGATGGGTTCTTGAAGGTAAGAGTTTTATAGAAAAGGATAGAATAGGTCCATTTGTCACGTGTATTCATATATGCAACACATATTGGGTGAGGGAGAAAGAGTGGCTTTTAATACTGATGCACAACTGTTCTTTCAAAGTGATAGGCTGAATGGTCTATTTTTTGTCCTGACAATTCCATGATTTTATGAATACAGCAATGCTAAAAACATACAAGCAAAAAGCAATGGTAGGTTTACCATTACGTCTAATACCCTGTAAATTTGCACCAAAATCATATGACAATAGAGAGCTTTAGTTATTGCTACTACTGCACAGTTTGTTTTTTTTATACACAGGGCATATTCCATTGTCATCTCTTATTGGCTACATCCGAAAAATGAGACCCTTTATTAAGTTGCCACAGGCAAGTTATGTAAAACAAGATTTATTACAATTGATCACAGAAGAATTTATGCCAAGAGCAATTCAGCATTAGGAAATATATTCATTAAATTAACAATGATCAGAATGAAAATAGAATACATAGCCGAGAGTTTTAACATCTATTGATTTTAATAACCCACAGTGAAATTTGTCATCATGTGCTTTTACAGTTCATTTTATTCTGAACAACTAACCCAAACAAAAGCAAAATTTATTTGTTTTCAATGCCTATAAACAATTCACTTTTAAAGTACAGCCTATAATATTTACTCAAGTGAAACAAGTCATTGGTTATTTTAATAAAAGATGAATTTAATGTCAATCCTACTTATACATTAAAGCCACACTGTGAGAGACTGCCATAATTTCTCTGTGGTCTGACTATGGGAATAGGTGCTTCCATTTGAAATGTTTCTGAATTATCATGTTCAGATCAATGTGCATCTGCAATTTCTTTTCTTTAGGTGAGACGCTAATCCATCTTGCATGTTCTGTTGACTGTAGTGAATGACAAATCCATGACGCTATTCAGGAATAAACAATTCTCCCATAGTCCCGAGTAACATTTCAATCCCATTCAATAACACGAAGAACAAAAGAGAAAATCCATCATTTATCTAACAGTAAGATGTTGGAGTATAAATGACTGTCATCTTAGCATCCTTTCACACCAATTGAAATGAAAGTAATCCATTACGTAGAGTACTATGAGATGTTTGTGTGATTGAGCAGAACATCAGTGGGAAAGATTACCATTAGACAGGATTTTGCATTACCCATTTTCCCAAATTGGTAAAACTGACAAAAAGATGAAAGGTGGCAATTTATCTCTCCCATGGTCCTGTAAGAGAAATATTGCTGAAGTAAGTGTTCATAAACTGAATGTTTAACGATGCTGCTGACTCATAGTGAAGCAGAAGTAGATAAAGAGGCCTAATGCCACCTTAGACATTTAATCTTTTCAAACCTATTTGAAACCTGCTTCTGTGAATTAGTCACACAGTAGAAATATGATTTTCCATTCTTAGTGAAAACCACGGTTAAAAAAAATTGTCAGTCTTGACAACCTCTGAAGGAACTGCAGGTTGGTAGCTGAGGGAAATGGGACAAAATCAGACTTAGACAATAGGAGGTGTTCTTCTGCATTTAGAACTGTCAGTGTTCGGAGAAACACATGTGCACTTAATGTATTGTTTGACTTGCCATTGTCAGGTGAGCTCTACATCTGCTTTAATTGCATTCACTTTCCCTCTGGAAGCCATTAAAACACATGACATGAAACACAGTGTCAGGAATTGTGTGTATTTTCAGAACTGCAAGGGGGATAAGCTACTGTGAAAAAAAATAGTAAGGAAGAATTCAAACCTGTAGTCTGCAACTCTGATTTGCTGAGGGAATCAGAAGTTTCTACTCCCGGTTACTGCATGTTGACAAGTCCCTGGCTTCTGAAAGATTTCATTCTGGCATCTTAAAACAAATGGCTAATCAGATATTTGTTGATTTTTAAAAATTTTCCCAAACTCCTCACATTCAGGAAATGTTTTGGTTGATTGGAAAATAAAAAAATGTAACTTCTTTATTCAAAAAGGGGAAGAAACAGAAAGCAGAAAATTATAGGTCAGTCCGGCAGAAAAAGATAAATTATTTGAACATTTTTCTTAGAAAAGATGTTTGAAGCGATTATTATAGACATGATAGCAGGGCAGATAGTTAGGGTTTTTGATAATCAGATTTTATGAAAGGGAATTCATATTTAACCAATTTATTGGCATTTACAGGCAAAGTAACATACTGTGGATAAAAGGGAGCCAACGGATATATTGTACTTTGATTTCCAGAGTGCATTTGATAAAATGTCACATCAAAAGTTATTGTGGAAAATAGAAGTTCAGGGGCAGGGATAACACATTGACATGGATGGAAGATTGCTAGCTAACAGGGACTCCTGCTCCTCCTGTGTGGTTGTACATTAAGAGTAGAAGAGCTTTATTTAAAGATACAGAGCCAAAAGCCTCATACAGAAACACTCACAGCTCAGGAATACTAATGATTTGGAGATGCCGGTGTTAAACTGGGGTGTACAAAGTTAAAAATCACACAACACCAGGACATAGTCCAACAGGTTTAATTGGAAGCACACTAGCTTTCGGAGCGACGTTCCTTCATCAGGTGGTTGATGAAGGAATGGTGCTCCGAAGGCTAGTGTGCTTCCAATTAAACTTGTTGGACTATAACCTGGTGTTGTATGATTTTTTACCAGGAATACTAAGGAACATTATCCAGTTATGCTGGTAGCAATACTAGCTCAATGCATATAGTTAGGCAATTAAAATAGAAATGATTGTATTTACATTAGATGTTAAAAAATGATTTTATCAAAATGAAGGTTGTCTTTTTCAACAAGTTTGACAATGGAAGGCAGGAAATGTTTGATCTGTAGTAAATTTAGATAAAGACTGCTTTGATGGAGAACAAACTTAAATGAAAAACACAATTGCAATTGACAACAAAATGTCTAAACAAACAGATTACTATGGTACCAGGAAACCTAAAAGTCAAACAACGCACTCTTTGCCTAAGAAGATAGAAAGACAGTTAGATTTTTGTTTGTCCACTTCAAAAGAAATGGCTTCACGTGAAAGAACCTACAGAAGATAAAGTCAAAGCTCTGGCAAAGGCTGCTGATCTCCATGGGAGCAAACACACATTCTACATGTAACTGCTTGTTCCGGTGAACTACAAGAAAATTCTGGTCATTCATCCAGAAGTTCTCCGAGATTGTAAGCAGCAGCCTTCCAAGAATGGATATATTAACCCGTTGTGGGATAAAAGAGGCATCGAGATGTACAGCACAGAAACAGACCCTTCAGTCCAACTCATGCTTGTTGACCAGACATCCTAAATAAATCTAGTCCCATTTGCCAGTATTTGGCCCATATCCCTCTAAATGTTTTCTATTCATATACCAATCCAAATGCCGTTTAAATGTTGTAATTGTACCAGCCTCCACGTCTTCCCCTGGCAGCTCATTCCATACATGCACCACCCTCTTCATGAAAAGATTGTCCTTAGGTCCCTTTTCAATCTTTCCCCTCTCACCCTAAACCTATGCCCCTCTAGTTCTGGACTCCCCCATCCTAGGGAAAAGACCTTGTCTATTTATCCGATCCATGTCCCTCATGATTTTAGAAACCTCTATAAGATCACCCCTCACTCCAGGCCCAGGGAAAATAACAAATATCATGCAGATTGTGTTATGTTCGGTTATTTTTGTTTAATCATAACTTCCTCATAAATACGTTCAAGCCAAGAATTGAGCTGTTGTTTTATATTCTGACATGATGAAATGCCATAGTGCTAATTCTATATAGTCACTAGTAAGAGACTTGTTGTATTTCTAAGCTACGTTAGGCAAGAGAAAATAAAGACACTTCATCTCATAAGCAATTCAGTTTATTAAGGGACCTATAGCCTGGCCACAAACCTTCATAAATGTTTGAGGGTGGGATGAGAAAAGGAAAGAGTTTCCAAACAATACCACTACAAACATAACCCAAACTACTGCTTATTGAAATAGTATTACTGAGATGGAGATATACCTTCCTCAAGTACCTTTTTGCTTTGCGTGTTGACAACAATTGAGTAAATGTTAAAATAATGTAAATTACTCTGAAGTTCTACTTGTAGCATTATATTTTGTGTAGAGAACTCCTCCACAGATCTCATTTGCATGAGCCATAGATTTTGTTCCTTTGTCCTACTTGAACAGCAGCATCTTGTCTCATTTTGCTGAACTATTAACCAGTTTCTTTATAGAATGGATTGCTCCTAAATTGCACGTTGTGTGATGATAAGGCCAAGCTTTATATTTTATTGCGGCTGAACTTCTGGCAAAGCCCCCTCACTTGCAATGTTCGCGTCTGTATAGTTAGCCAGAAGACATTTTACATTCACAATTACACTAAAAGGAAATGCTAGAGTAACTGAAATAAAGTCTGCTTTGGATTTTAAGTCACTGAAAGTTTAGGTCTGATTTTCTGAAAGTAAATGGATGGTGAAAGTAAAGGAATTTAGGGGATGTTGCATTGTGTAAGAAAAAGGAGTCTGAGTGTTGGCATCATATTATTATACTGGAAAACAAAACCAACATCTGCTATAGTCCATTTTTGTAAACCACTTGAGATGAAGTTAAAAATCACACAACACCAGGATATAGTCCAACAGGTTTATATGAAGGCACTAGCTTTGCCTCCTGGTGTTGTGTGATTTTTAACTTTGTCCACCTTACTCCAATACTGGCTCCTCCAAAACTTGAGATGAAAGCATACCTCATAAATTTATATAAATAATCATCTCCTGCTTGTAACGGCACATCTTTGCGAAGTTAGCATGATTCTTATGATCTTCAGAAAAATTTGGGACAGACTCTCAAAACTGACAGCACAGGCGACATTTACAAGAATCCCCAGTCAAATAGATTTCTGCATGGCCATTTTTCACAAAGATGCTAGGTTACTAATCCAGTGTTACACAAAGTAGGTTTCCAGATTTGTAGCAATGGTTCAGAGTGGTTCAAGCTTTGCAGCTGCTGTGGGATGAGCTAGTTCAGGAGTAAGACAAAGACACCAATGAAGACAGACCAATCCCAAATGGTGCGGTCTATTTCCAGGACTATAAGGCAACAAACTGTTGAAGACATATTCTTTGAAATAAACCTTTCAGCCTCCACCTCACACCACAGACTTGAAATCGTTCTATTTAATCCGATCCTTTCATTCCTTTTGAATGCTCTTTAACACCATCACATCCCATGGCTTTAAATTGGGAATATGAAGACCGACAGCAGTGCAAAAAGAAATCGAATTGATTTGTATTGTGACCATTATGGACTGAACAACTTATTCTTCTTTTGATATTGAGAACAAATCACACCAAACATTCTCTTAATCCCTGGCTTTCATACTCAATTCCAGCGTTAGTTTTCTTTTGAGAATGCTCTGTGTTGCAGGAAACTGGGAAGTTGAACACTACATCATTTATACAAATTTTTGTGGTGGATAACCTCAATGTTGAAGATCCGAGTGTGGATGGCGAAATCATGGTGATGAGTGGGGAACTCTGACCCAGACGGATGCATGGAACTGACAAAGACTCAGTGTCAGAGATTAGTAGCTCATCAGGGACGTCACCATAAAAAAGAACTGCACATGCTTCTGCCTTTGAGGCAATGCCAGTTTTATGGGGCTTCACTTTTACTCAACTTCTCAGTTATGGGTAAAAGCAGTCTCAAAAGCTGGTGCTTACTAAACTGGATGGCTGAGGCAAAATAATCATGGCTGATGCTTTCTAGCATGCTGTGGCTGTTCTTCATTTTGTTGACGAGAAAAAGAAGAGAGGCTCAATGACTTTCTTTTAGTGTAAGGTATCAGCTGAGGCAGACAAATGATTGTTGCAAGCGTTTGGACTTTATTGCAATCTATATCAATGAGTTGGATGTGAGGACCAAGCATAATATTTCTAAGTTTGCAGATTACACAAAGCGTCTTGGGACTGTGAATTGTGAGGAGGATGCTAAGAGATTTCATGAGGACTCAGGCAGGTCAAGTGCATGGGCAAGAACCTGGTAGATGGCACATTATGTGGATTGGTGAGAGGTTATTCACTTTGGTAAGGAATAACAGAAATGCGGAGTATTTCTTAAGTGGTGGGTAATTAGTTATTATTAATTTCTAAATGGATATGTGCATTCTTGTTCATAAGTCACTGCAAGCCAGCATGCAGATGCAGCAAGCAGTTTTGAAAACAAACAGCATGTTAGACCTTGTTGATGATCTGGACGAAGGAACTGAGGTCATTGTTGCTAATTTCGCAGATGATATAAAAATAGGTGGTGGTGCAGGTAGTGTTGAGGGACAAAACTTGAACGGGTTAGGAGAATAAGTACAGAAGTGGTAGCTGGAATACAATGTGGGCAAGTACAAGGTTATGCACCTTGGAGGAAGTAAAGCTTCTTAAAGCTTATCCTCAGTTACTTCTTGAATTGCATTCTGCTACCTGCAGCTAAACAGCACCTTCCTTCAGAGTGCTGGTATGGAGCTAGGCTCAGATAAGCTTCTCCAGTGAACTCTCATATATTTGAAGAATAACTGAACAATACAGTCTAATGATGTTCAGGGAAAGCTCATTGATTACAATGCCTATTGGGTATTGGCGAGATCACCAACACACAATTTGTTGGAATAAAAACACTAGGGAGGATATTCCACCTTGATGACCTTCTGGCCAATTGGTGACTCGCAGGTCTTGCACTTGGCAGTTCCATGAATAAAGTCATGACTGCTTCCAGAAGAGTGCCCTGGATCCTGGGAGAGCAAGGAGTAAAGTGAATAATTCATGGAGGAGGGCTATTTCTGGATGTTTCTGGGAGAGGTGGCTAGCAGGGGTGGGCATAGGGGTGAGGGTTGTCAAGAGGAAGGGCAGTGGGGAAACTGTATGTAAAAACTCTGTCTGATATTCCCATCCCTTGATCAGGCACTTACTGCCCTTAACCAAAGAACACACCCCCATCCTCAAAGCAGACAAGTTTCCTGTACAAATTGACCTGTAGGGCAAGCCACATGGCAACAGGCTTGCTTGCTATTGCATTACTCCCAGTGGTTATGTGCTGAGGCTCTTCATTGGTCCTTATTTGGCTTCAATGGCAACTGGGCAGACAGGTTGGCCATGGGGCCTTCCTTTACTAGACTTCACTCCAGTGAAGATGAGAAGGTGGTGGTGTTTGGCACCCTGCCTCAGTACATGCCCTTCCTATCTTCAAGCTGACCACCTCCAGAAGATTCCGCCCCTCTATTGTAATAATTATGGCTGCCTAGGTTTTGTCATCATGTATGCATTGAAAACTCAATCACTTCTGCTTTTGGATGTTGGAAGCTGATCTGAACTCTCATTCTGCATTGATTCACAATCCAATTCCTCTCAGGAGGATAGATATCGATGCAGGAGCTGAGTTGAAGTCAGAGCTGAATAACTGAGAATTAAAATTTGTTTATGGCATTCTGCAAATTTGATTTGAGATATCAGAACAGGTTTAATAGCAAAGGACCCAAGGGAAACTACCACTTATTATTGAGTGATGTATTTGGGTATCTCAGGCATGACGATGAACCTAAGTGCTCTGTGGATGAGTGATGGCTTTAAGTGCAGTGACTGAACCAGAACAGTTGTGACTTTGACGAGTGAGTGACAAATAATTATGGTACATTTATTTTGAAACTACTGCAATAATCTTAAAGCAGTTTAATAGGTTTTGATCTGGCAGGGTTGTTCAACGATTATTCAAATGTGCATTTACATTTCCTATTGAGTCAGTAACCTTCACAAAATGACTGAATATAATGTAGCACTCATAATTTGTACCTGACTTCTGCTGTAAGACAAGTGAATGTCATATAATGTAAGCCCATGCAATATGATACGAACATTAAGTCAGAGACCCAAGTTATGATATGCCATTCGATTTATAAAATTAATTTTTTTCTTGGAAAATTCCAGGAACTTTGAAGTAGTGCATATTCATCAGCCATTAATAATCCTATATTGATGTGATCCACTCTCCTGTGCATTTCAATGTAGCCTGACTCTCCCTAAGGGAGTAGCTACAACTTAAAAATGAAGTGCCTTTCTCACTTTCTTTAATTTTTCTCCTTGACTGGTACATACATACTGAGCTGAAAATATTATTTAAATAGATTTTTTGAGATGTGGGCTTCTTTTCTATGCAGAATCCACTAATAGCATATGTATTCACCTCTAGCTGTCAAACCAAGCTCCACATTAATAAGGTCTTGCATGCATAATAATGGCTTCCTTTCGTCTAAAGATGAAAAGAAATCTTTAGCTACTGGAATATACTTATCTTAGTTTTGCAGTCTTCATTAAGGTCAACTTTGTAAATCATTGAATTTAACTTTTATTTCCTGTCTAATTGTACTGGATTTGTTAACAATAACTGGCAGGATGTGGGTCTCCCTCAGTTGATATAGGGGATCGTTTAGATCACAATACGGGTACGACATTCATGAACTGACTAAATGAAATAAAGTGCGTGGAACTATTCAAGGTCACTGGTTGCAGACTAAATAATGGGTTTTTGCAGCATGGTGCCAGAATTAATCAGAGACCCAAGTTATAAAATGTCAATAAATGTCTAATTCTAAGCTACTCTTAATATATCTCCATTATCTTTGAGCAAGCCTTAATTGAAAGTAAGAACAAAATCACAACATTGAACTCACTGCTCTGTTCCTGCTGCTATTCCACTTGCCACAATCTTGCAGTAAGCAAGGAAATAGATATCCAGGTCACATTCTGGATGCAGACAGGACCCTCTTTAGTGTATATAAATTAAGCTCCTATGCACATGACCTACATAACTGACTACACTTTAAAAGTATTTCACTGATTGTGAATCTTTTATAGTGTAGTTTGATGCTGCACTAAGAGTTTGAGACTGAGAATGACAGGTCAAGGAGAAGCCAAAGTTAAGATTCGTCTTCAGGCTTTAAACTTTAAAATAATCCAAAAACTGCTATACATAAATATGTCAGGCTCTGAATTCTAGTTGCATTTGTTAAGGACTAATCTATCTTCCTGTGTGTTCATGTCCATGTACTGTCAAGAATTTCTCTCATTCTAGATTCAACTATTGTAGTCTTCTTTTATAGTAAGAATACTCCATGCACTTTGCTGTTAATGCTGTCACAAAACTGGCCCTTTTTTTCTAAAAGATGTTCCTTTTCTCATGGATACTGGGTTCTTGTTTTTTTTTCAGAGGGGTTGTAAACAGGCCGGACTCCAAAACACTTGGGTTTGGTACAGAGATGAAAGGCCTTTTTGTTTATAGGTAAACAGATGAGTCTTTAGGCCAAAGCTTTTATGTTTTCCAAAGTAACTTGTATGAGTCAAGGGGTGTGGCCAGCTCTCCAGCTGAGCAGTTCAGTCCAGAATTAGTTAGGGAGTTCAGGCTACTAGACTCTCTCTCCTTCTGCCCTTCTAACTTTGACCTGTAAGCCTTTATTTCATTTTTATTGTGGTTAAGGGGTTTGTTTATTGGGACTATTGTGTGTATTTGGAACAGCATAGTTAAGTCTAGTTTTGATAGACTGAGTTCTGCAGGTGTTCTTTATTTTATTATTTGAGTGTCATTGTGTACTTTTGTGAATAAATTTTTGTCTGTTTGAAAACCTGGTAGTCAACCTCGCTAACTTACTCCGGGTAATTTTCACTGTACACTTATCAAAACAAATTGCTACTGCATTACTCCCAGTTTAGGCTGCCTGCTTAAGAATGTTTTGAGTGGTCTGGCTTTATCCATAACAATGCTCAGCAATGTGCAACCCCATGGAATCATCACAAGGTTACTGCACGGTCTTGAAACCCTTACACAACACCTTTCTCAAAGCTTTACCCCACCCCACTTCATAAACATTGATTAACAATTATAAACCTGCTTAAATTACCAAGATTACTTACTTTTACAGCATTTATTGTACTTTTTTGCTTTTGCTTATTGGAGGTTTCCATTATATGAGAGATCTGATCGATCTGGCTGAAGGACTTGTGGTGATGTAACTGTGAAGTGAATGAGGATTACGAGTTGGTTATACTTTTTCAGCTCTACTATTAGCATCAGATACAATTATTAGTTTTTCTTGGAAAGGAAATAAGTCATTCATCTAAGTGTTGTTTCTCATGCAAAACGTCTTGTTCCCTTGTGGTATCAAATAGACCTTCACGATTCTGTTCCAAAAAATGTACATGTTGCATCTGGAATGGTTTGAGTTGTTATTTGATATGTTCCCATGCGGAGTAGCCTCTTTTGCCACAATGAGCACATTACTGGTGTAAGATTGGATAGTTTTGACTTCACTGATGTGGAGTTTTGGATCCATGTCTGTAACAAAATACTCTAGAATTAAATTGCTTTAGAATTTCATGTTGATGTCACTTACAGTATTTTGTTCAGATGAGAAGTCTGACTCCTCTGGTCAAATGGTTTATTGTACTCTGAATACTCAACAGTTATTGTGAAGCATTGTACAATAAATGGAAATGACTTCAGAAATGAATGTGTTATCTGCATCAGATTACATTTCGTGAGCAAGCTTCCTCACAAGTGTCACCAGACAAGTTTAAAGTGGAAATCCCTTTGTCTCCCTGCAGTAGCCACCTAATTCTGGTTGGACTTGTGGAGTTTACTGAGCGTAGACTATTGCAGGATGAAACCTTCATGGCAGCTGTACGGATTTCTGGCACAAAACTGCATAAACCTCTTCTTCTTGTTACACACCACTGGTGCCATGGAACCCCATTGCAGATTATGAATGATCGTGTTTGATTTGGGAATGGGCATGTGTAGTCAGTCTTGTCCTATATCAGTAGGATGTGAGCTAAATTCAAAGTAAAATTTCACTTAATATCATCACAAATCAAGTTGGCACAATTGTCAGCTTTAGCAGGTAACACATCAGAGAATTGATAAGAGACCCTGCATTTATTTGGGTTAACTCCTTGAAATAACTACACAGAGGCTGGGTCCCCTTAACCATAAATCACCCTTTATGTACTAGTCCACAGTACACTGGCTATGGCCAGCCAGCTCGGAGTTAGTTCTCAGTTTGGGAGTTTACAATCTCTCGGTTATGTTGGTGAGCCAAGGTTTGCCTGCTTGGCCCAGATGAACAACCCCAATCAAGTGCTTCGTAGCTAACAAGATCAACCTGATCCCAATCACTACACCCCTTGAGCATGGTCGTGTCTATCATAGTAACATATGACCACAATGTCCGGCAAGGAACAGGTTTCTTTCCTGAAGGGTGCAGTTGTCTTCCATCACCTGACAATGTGAATCTCCAGAAATAGTACTCTTCAAAACATCGGGGAAATTGAACCTCCATCTGTTCATACAGTTACATAAATTATATCTCCTGCAAGTTGTACCATTCAGTTGCTAACCACCCCGCACCCCCCCACCCCCCCCCACCCCCACTCACAGTTCCACTGACCATTACATATCTGGTGACAATAGACAGTTTATTTCAAATGTTTCACTTCCTCTGCTCAAGTTCCCTTTAATGTGTTGCCTTACTAAATTTCTAATAGCCTACTGAATTGAACATTAATTGTTTAGAGTTATAAAAAGTTCAGAGTTTTGTAAAGAAAGAGAAACAAAGTTCTATTTCATTCTTGACAGCTGACTGACAAGGCTTTATGATGGTATACCTCTGCAAGTATTTGATTTTTTCTTATAATCTACATTATTTTAAAGAATGAACACAATTACATCATCATCGTCGGTGAATAAATTCCTATCATTGTGCAAGAACCATTATCACAAGCATTGACAATGAGTCAAAGGGAATATCCACCTGCTCAGGGCCTTTAAGGAGGTGTAATAAAGGCAGACTTGCCAATAATGTCTTCTCTTGAAATATTATACAAAAATTAATGTACCATTGCCTATTTAAATGACAGATGTTTAAAGATAATTTGGCCAACCAGCTTCTCTACTTTAATGCAATACCTTATGTGCAATGTTTGGTTTCCAATTTCTATCTTATTAATATTTTTGTCAGCTCTACATTACTTTTATTTATTAGATTTTATCATTTCATGCAACATTTAAACCAAGCATCTATTTCAGAAGTGTTATATTATTGCTAAAGGACTCTACGTTCTTCCTATTTAATAGAGCTTAAATCTCATCAAAGTCTACTTCATGCCAAGAAAACATCGGGCAAGTCTGTAAAGATTAAATGCTATCAGACAGGAAATCAGAATTATGTCATAGAAGTGTTTGCAGTTGTTGTAGCTATGTATTTGAACACTTAGCAGCAGGTGGTGATAGTGAAGCAGGACACTGAACAGGTTTCGTGAATGAGTTGTGTTGGAATCTTCAGAGACAGATGGTGATGGTGAAGCAGGGCTACTGAAGCAATTGTACCAGCATTGCCAGCTTCAGGTGGCAAAACTAAGGTAAGGTACTGAGAAAGGCCGTTAGAACAGTCAAACAAACCCTCCCTGGAGAAAAGTGATTCTTCAGGGGAAGGAGGCAGCTTGGGGAGAAGGGTCAGACAGACAAAGGATCTCCTTAATCAGATTTAGAACACATGCTTAATTTCCTGTAAATACCATGTATTCTTGTTTACTTTTAATTTTCCTTTTTATTGGAATGACCTAATGCCAATGGAATAAACAATGTCTGCTTCATGATCTTTGAGCTGTCCAAGTGCTTAAATCTCATGTATGGCTCTGTCGCTTTATATTCCTTCCCATACACGAGAAATCACTGTCACTCAGAACACAGAAAATAAATGCAAAATATAAAACAAAAGGAGAAAATCTTTCTTGTGCAATGTATGATGAGGATTTGCATCGAGTGTGTGAGATTGTGGGGAGGAGTTTAAATGAAAGCATTCTGAAGGGAATTAGATATATGGCTGAAAGGAACAAAGTGCAATGTTACAGAGAGGGAACAGGACAATGGCACTAAGTCAATTCTAAGGAAGGGTCACTGGACCCAAAAGATTAACTCTGATTTCTCTCCTCAGATACTGCCAGACCTGCTAAGCTTTTCCACCAATTTCCGTTTTTGTTTCTGATTTACAGTATCCATTGTTCTTTTGGTTTTTATTAAGCACTAAATGAATTGTCCATTCAATATATGTACAATATACAATAATGTTGTGCTTCTGTGAACTGTGGTATGGAAAGTAATATTGGGCCACTTCTGGCGGTAGTGGGGTGGACAGAAAGCACATACTTATGTAAAGGTTTTATAACAATACCGGTAGGTCTTCTATGACACTGTTCCTGATGAAAGAAATGATAAGCTACTTTATGTAATATCATCTCGAGGCCAATGATTTAAAGTGATAGAAGCAATCAAAACAAGCCTTGTTTCACAGTATTGTTGGAGTGCTTGTGAAATTTTGGGGCTTGAATTTCAAGACGATAATTATCTTTGTAAATCAGCAGTATGGATTATAGTTAAATGATCACTTAAGTCCCTTTTCCTCAATAGTCCCGTGAGAATAAGGATGACTTATTTCTAATCTAGTTTGATGGGTTCTGAAATAGCTGTAAACTGCTACATGTGCAACAGGTGGTTCTTGAAGGGATAGGTAGAGGAGTTACATAGAACATA
This sequence comes from Chiloscyllium punctatum, assembly GCF_047496795.1. Classification (NCBI taxonomy): domain Eukaryota; kingdom Metazoa; phylum Chordata; class Chondrichthyes; order Orectolobiformes; family Hemiscylliidae; genus Chiloscyllium; species Chiloscyllium punctatum. The sequence continues at coordinate 9,820,141 of NC_092783.1, read as the reverse complement.
CAACATAGAACATTACAGCGCAGTACAGGCCCTTCAGCCCTCGATGTTGCGTTGCCCTGTCATACTAATCTGAAGCCCGTCCCACCTACACTATTCCATGTACATCCATATACTTGTTCAATGACGACTTAAATGTACTTAAACTTGGCGAATCTACTACCGTTGCAGGCAAAGTATTTCATACCCATACTACTCTGAGTTGGTTGGATGTTCATGCTCTTCCTCTGAAACTTCAACTTTCACCTCTTCACATTCCTGGCAAAGTCACACAAAGTGTTCAGTTACTTCTGAAATGAACCTTTTCCATTATGGAAGGCCACAGTTAGCATCCCCCATGAGTCAGTGGACACGTCTGACCTCTTTATGAATGTTTTGAAAACACCCCTGAAGTGTTACTGGTGTCCTCCAAGGGGTCTCCTATCTGACTGAGTTAGAATCATAGAATCCCTACAGTGCAGAAAAAGGCCAGTCAGCCCATTGAGTCTGCACTGACCCTCTTAAGAGCATCCCATTCAGACCCAGTCCCCCAACAATTCCCATAACCCTGGTTAATATGGCTAACATTTAACATGGCTAATCCACTTAACCTGCAGAACTTTGGACTGTGGGAGGAAACGGAAGACCCAGATGTGAGGAGAATGAACAAACCCCGTGCAGACAGTCACTCAAGGCTAGAATTGAACCCACGTGTGAGGCAACAGTGTTGACCACTGAGCCACTATGCTCCCTGAGTTTGAGGTAGTGAAGATGTTTAAGGAGTCAGGCATACAAATGGTATTAATATATTTGTCATCTGTGTCTTTAGAAAGCCTAAGGTATCGAGGAAGATGACAGGGAAGATGTTTTGGATTGCAGGTAGGCAGGAAGCAGGTACCAGTGAAAGATGACTATTTTAAAAATACACAGTTGTGACTACAGTGTCAGAGTATGGGACAGTTTGAAGTGGATCACGGAGTTTACAAAAATTAGGAAGCAGGGACGCAAGTGATAGAGGTAACCAGAATGTAGATTATGTAATGGGGCAAGATAGTCAGACATCATCAATGTGGATTTGGGAGTAAATAATGCCAGTCTTTAGGAACACTAGGGTAAGACAGTGAGCTGCTGAGATGTAGGATCGATTGAGATGCTGCTGGTGAGGTAAGGACCAGGATATCACCAGCAGCCTTGAAGCACCAGGCAGCAACATTCCAGACTAAGTATATGTCCATTTATTTCTATGTAACTGCAAGTGCGCAGTCTGATTGTTAAGTAGACCTATTTGCGATTGCTGAGTAAATTGAATCTATACTTGGACCGTCATTTCAGAGAAATAGCATGAGAGTTCCAAAAAAAAAATGCTGTAAACATCAAGAACAGATTCTGACAAGGTTGCCCCCAGAAAGAAACTCAATTTAAAATGTGAAAGCTTTTCGCATTAATTCTATTCCTGGAACGATTGTATTGACCTTGCAAACAAAAACGCATTGCCATTGTATATTGCTGAACGTTACGTGACCCCAGGACATAAACAGTTCCATAGTAGCCCTAATAATTCCAGCACTGGGAGTATCATCTGTCTGTCATTAACCTCTACTTGGTACTTACAGCTTGACACTGTACAAATTATCAGTTTGACTGGGTAAGAGTGTGATGTTCAGCTTTGTGTTTTTTTGTTTCAGAAAAGAAAAGACTGTGGCTGCTTTCACTAAAATCAGGAAGTACGGGCTTCAGTTTATTGCAAATATTCGGTGTTCCTTACAAAAATGTTTGATCAGATTTTCACAGACTTTTAAAAACAATGGGTGAGACCTGGGTCAGCCTTCATTTCTGAAATGTCCCATTTCCATGAGTAAGGGAAGGGGGGAAGGGTGTAACTCACATATATGGGATTCCTGAACACATCAGAGCCATGTAAAAACTTCCTGAGTCCTGTTCTCACTGTTGCAATGGACTTAACCTAGAGATCTTTAAGAGTAGCTGAAAATTCTCATGGAGGTTTTTGCCTGTGGAACTGCCAACCTGTGAAGTTATATAAAACTCCAGCCCTTGAAAAAATTATGAGTGTTTTGTAAAGATGGTGATCAGGAAAGAAAGAATTAAAGCTGTAAAATTATTTAAGTTACCACCCTTTGAATATATGGAAAAGGTTAGCCTGACGTGAGCCATCCTAAAATAGACTCTCCGTACGTGAAAAAGATCTGTTCTAGCAGTTACAATACCTCTTTATTGATGACTTGGAGATGCCAGTGTTCAACTGGGGTGTACAAAGTTAAAACTAACACAACACCAGGTTATAGTCCAACAAGTTTATTTGGAAGCAGTAGCTTTCAGAGTATACTCCACAACCACATTATGAAGGAGCAGCGCTCCGAAAGCCAGTGCTTCCAAACAAACCTGTTGAACTATAACCTGGTGTTGTGTGATTTTTAACTCTTTATTGATATTTTTGATGGAATATCATTATTAATGCTTAGCTGCTTCCTACAACCTACAATTATTTAAGCATAAGTTTATACGTGTATAGTTTGATTAATTGTTTAAAGAAGCTGATAAAGGTTTACCTACCTTTAATTGTGTAAATGTAAAAAAAAACTTATTGGAATTAAACATTTTGAATGGCCTTTCAAGAATGGAAGGAATTTGATCAAGTAAAGGCTATAATAGATAATTGGATTTTCCTTTTATTTCAACTCAGTATGGCTGTTGAGCTATCTCCACAGATGCTGCCAGACCTGCTGAGCGATTCCAGCAATTTTTGTTTTTGTAACTTTTGAGTTGTCCATTGTTGATATTGGGTGAAAAATCATAAAATGTGCAATGGGAAGTATGGATTGCCATATGTAGTTATCGCGATCTGGAGGTGGCAAATGGTTTGGGTGAGGGAGTGAGAGATGTGTGAGGAATGAGGGATAGTGGGTCTGGATATTAAGGAAACAACAGATACAGGGCCTCAAAGAACCAAGGCAGATCTTTAAACAGATTGCCACAGCACTCAGCACCCCTTATAGCCTCTTCCAATCCGTGTACTCTGTTGATGAGCCAGACTCCATTTGTAACTATCACCACTGAATGAACACTAAGTCTGATGGAGCACCTCCCTCCTAACTTTCATTACTTACCCTACAATGGCCAGTGTACAATATAATTTACTTTAGAAAACAACATATAGAGGGGGACTGGAAAATCTGTTTTATCATTAGGCAGCAACAATCCTCTAGGCCGTGATTAATTCTTCCTGTGATGGTTGGAATTGAGACATGCTCATGATATCATTGCTCTCTCATAGCATGTGGTCTGAGACGATTAATATCTTAACCAGTGTCATTTGAAGCATGAGACACTGCTGGAAGTGTTTTAACATTTATAACCAAATAGCTTAGTATTAGCCCACATGCTGAAGAACCTCTGGCTCGAGATATATATTTCAGTATTTTCAAATTTTCAGTAATAATTTACCCATATCTAGTTCTTACATTTTGGGACCTAATATAAGTAGCACATCATCAGATACAAATACACTGCTGAAAGCAAAAGCCCGATCACAGTGATGGATAATGTTGGTAACACAGTTGCATGTAAAATAATCCAATTTCACAGTGGAAAACATTTGGAGCCTCATCAAAGATCAGCTTAATAAGAGCCGTGGCATTCAAAGCATACAGAAAATCCACAGCAGCAATTTCAGTGAGTAGGATCTACAGATTAAATAGCCAAGAAGCAGATTTGTCTTCCAGAATCCCTACAGTATGGAAACAGGCCCTTCAGCCCAACAAATCCACACCAAACCTCTGAAAAGTAATCCATCCCCAACCCTATATTTACCCCTGACTAATGCACCTAACCTACACATCCCTGAACATTATGGGCAATTTAGCACGATCAATTTACCTAACTTGCACATCTTTGGACTGTGGGAGGAAACCAGAGCACCCAGAAGAAGCCCACGCTGATACAGAAAGAATGTGCAAACTCTACAGTCACCCAAGGCTGGAATTGAAACCAGGTCTGTGGTGCTATGAGGCAACAGTGCTAACCACTGAGCTACCATACCATTATAGCTTCTTTCTGCTTATACTATAAATCCTAACAACCCAGAAATCCTGACCGTCTTTCAACAGAAGCAAAGCATCAGCCTGCTTCCTGACTTAAAAGTAATAAAACAACAGTCAAAGATTTCTTGCAGCTTAAAACAATGCTCTCCCAATTGGACATACAACTTTTCAAACAATAAGACGTATTTTTTTTAGACAAAGAAGGCTTACCTTTGTGCAGATAGCAGATGGTTCCATTTTTTCTTCACAGTTCAACGCCAGTACATAAGGAAGTCCCACGATATCTTCTTTCCTTATTTAAAATGTCATAGCAATGCCACATTGATGTGGTTGCAAGCCTGTAGAGGCAGACATTTTCTGCTGCAGGCCTTAAAGGACCAACCTGAAACATCCAGCAATGTTCTGTATTCAGATACAGTTCTTCTGATGCAATGGTAGTGCCTCTACCTCTGAGCCAGGAGGCCTGGGTTCATATCTATCTCCCCCAGAGGAGTATGCTAGTATCTCTGAACAACTAGCTGGAGCTACAATAGGAGGGCTATTGTAGCACAGTAGAAGTGTCACTGTCTCTGAACCAAGAGGTCAAGGTTCAATTTGAACTTTCTGCACTAGTGTTGTATGAAAACACTGCAATGCAAAAAAACCTTTTCTTGCTGCTCAACTCTTGATGAAAATGTAATAACACCTCTGAACAGATTAACTATTTTTTTTTAAATGGAGCTGGAACAGCAAAAATGAAGTGAAGCAGTTGCAAAAGTAAGGAAATAAATGAAAGCCAAGCGAAAGAAACAAACCAACTTTACTTCAAAAAAAAAAGCAACAGGGAGGAAAGGGTCGTGTGAGGGAGCCGTGGTTTAATAAGGAGTTGGAATCCCTTGTTAAATGGAAGAGGGCGGCCTTTGTAAAGATGAGGCGTGAAGGTTCAATAGGGGCGATTGAGAGTTATAAGGTAGCCCGGAAGGACCTGAAGAGAGAGCTAAGAGCAGCAAGGAGGGGACCTGAAAGGTCCTTAGTGGGTAGGATTAGGGAAAACCCTAAGGCTTTCTATAGGTATGTTAGGAATAAAAGAATGACTAGGGAAGGAATAGGTCCAATCAAGGATAGTAATGGGAAGTTGCGTGTGGAGGCTTAAGAGATTGGGGAGGCGCTGAATGAATACTTTTCGTCAGTATTCACTCAGGAACAGGACATTGTTGTCGATATGAATACTGAGGCACGAATAAGTAGAATGGATGGCTTTGAGATATGTAGAGAAGAGGTGTTGGAAATTCTGGCAAGGGTGAAAATAGATAAGTCCCCTGGGCCTGATGGCATTTATCCTAGGATTCTCTGGGAAGCAAGGGAGGAGATTGCAGAGCCATTGGCCTTGATTTTTGTGGCCTCTTTGTCGACAGGAGTAGTGCCAGAGGACTGGAGGCTAGCAAACGTGGTTCCCTTGTTCAAGAAGGGGAGTAGGGATAATCCTAGTAACTATAGGCCAGTGAGTCTCACTTCTGTTGTGGGCAAAGTCTTAGAGAGAATTGTAAGGGATAGGATTTATGAACATTTGGATAGGAATAATGTGATCAAGGATAGTCAGCATGGTTTTGTGAAGGGCAGGTCGTGCCTCACAAACCTTATTGAATTCTTTGAGAAGGTGACTAAGGAGGTAGATGAGGGGAAAGCGGTAGATGTGGTATATATGGATTTTAGTAAGGCGTTTGATAAGGTCCCCCATGGTAGGCTACTGCAGAAAATACAGAGATATGGCATTGAGGGTGAGTTGGAGGTTTGGATTAGGAATTGGCTCTCTGGAAGAAGACAGAGGGTAGTAGTTGATGGCAAAGGTTCATCTTGGAGTGCCGTCACTAGCGGTGTTCCGCAAGGATCTGTTTTGGGACCATTGCTGTTTGTCATTTTTATAAATGACCTGGAGGAAGGGTTAGAAGGTTGGGTGAGCAAGTTTGTGGATGATACGAAAGTCGGAGGAGTTGTAGACAGTGAGGAAGGATATGGCAGGTTACAGCGGGATATAGAGAAGCTGCAGAGCTGGGCAGAAAGGTGGCAAATGGAGTTCAATGTAGCTAAGTGTGAAGTGATTCACTTTGGTAAGAGTAATAAAAAGATGGATTACTGGGCTAATGGTAGACTACTTGGTAGTGTGGAAGAGCAGAGGGATCTTGGTGTCCATGTACACAGATCTCTGAAAGTTGCCACCCAGGTAAATAGTGCAGTGAAGAAGGCATATGGCGTACTGGCTTTTATTGGTAGAGGAATTGAGTTCCGGAGTCCTGAGGTCATGCTGCAGTTGTATAAGATTCTGGTGCGGCCGCATCTGGAATATTGTGTGCAGTTTTGGTCGCCATACTATAGGAAGGATGTGGAGGCACTGGAACGGGTGCAGAGGAAGTTTACCAGGATGTTGCCTGGTATGGTAGGAAGATCCAATGAGGAAAGGCTGAGGCACTTGGGGTTGTTTTCATTGGAGAGAAGAAGGTTTAGGGGTGATTTGATAGAGGTGTACAAGATGATTAGGGGGTTAGATAGGGTTGACAGTGAGAACCTTTTTCCACGTATGGAGTCAGCTATTACAAGGGGGCATAGCTTTAAATTAAGGGGGGGTAGATATAGGACTGATGTTAGGGGTAGGTTCTTCACTCAGCGAGTCGTAAGTTCATGGAATGCCCTGCCAGTAGCAGTAGTGGACTCTCCCTCTTTATGGGTATTTAAGCGGGCATTGGATAGGTATATGGAGGATAGTGGGTTAGTGTAGGTTAGGTGGGCTTTGATCGGCGCAACATCGAGGGCCGAAGGGCCTGTACTGCGCTGTATTCTTCTATGTTCTATGTTCTATGTTCTATGTTCAATGAGAAATGGAAGCAAATGTTCCTGAGACCAGTTGATCACCTTGGCCAAATATAGAATAAAGAGCAGTTAGTCATATTCAAGAATATTGTTTCAAAGCATAATGCCTGGATATCATGACTATCTCACACCAGGGACACATGGATATTGAATGCATAAGACAGCTAGGACATGAGACTGTGTACTGGCCAGGGATGAATCAAATATTCAAAGACTCGTGACTGTATCTAAGGGATGCCACATGAATCTATAATACCCATTCTTTGCTGGTTTAACAGTACAATGAGTGCAGCCAGCATTGAAATGATGAGCACTATTATAAGTTTATTCTGAGTACTGGGTTGGGTTTTGTCTGTCAACACTTTGCAGCTCATTGGCAAAGCATTTCAAGAAGTGTCAGGAGTAAGCTATATTACACACCACCCACCATCATCACTCAAAGCAAAATGTATGTTATGTACGGTCAAATTTATGATCATCACGTGTCAAGTAGCAAGAAAAGATTTTTGTATTGCTTTGCTTCAGTTTCACATAATTGAGAAGGAATTACCATCCCTGGCACAAGATATACTCTGAAGGCAAGTGTGAATGACCTTTCTCAGCAGTTTTTCCATTCTGAGATAAAAAACATTCTTCTTCAAAGACAGAAGGAGAATGAAAGAGATACACCATCAGCAAACAGGTTGAGAATTGCCACAACTATGTGCTGGGGAGATACTGGGAGTCAAAAGTACAGTCACAAGTACTTGAATACCAAGAAATGTTTCTGAAGTATGCAACCAACCCACATTATACAAAATCATTGCTGATTATGGTGTTATACAATGAAGGAACAGAAGCCAGCTCAGACTAATGTAAGACATGCAAATCTTGCTGCATCTTTGGAGAACAAAACAGAATTAATATTTAGGCTTGGCAACCTTTTTATGAACTCTGATGATGGTCTGGAGGAATGGGTGGAATCATGTGTTCTCTCCATGATGTGCTTGGAGATGGGAGGGTATTTAATTAGTGGGTGAGGTAATGGATGAACTTCCTACCTCAAACCTGATTTAAGACCAGAGCAGGAAGGACAACCACAACTCTTCTTACTGCTTGCTGCCAAGTGAGACTCAGTGAATGATTAGAGGCTTCATCCCATGGCCGCTGGTATTAACCCAACTGTGGTAAGGGTTGAGTGACGAATAGAGTCATCTATGGCTCTTGTTGGTCTTAATAGTTATGTTAACCTAGCTAATGTATCATCTATCCATTATTAAAATCATGATTGAAATCATGCTAAAACAAGTAATTTTTGTCAAAATTCATGAATGGTTCAGCCTCTAGCATTGCCAACCAAACAGGTCCTTGAGAATAATCTTCTGTTAATCTTTTGATTTCTGCAATAAGCCTCACAAAAGGCTGTCTAACCCATTCAATATTTTATTTGAAAGAATAGGAAGGAGGATTGGTGGCAATACTCTAATCAAACCACAAGCTGCCAGTGATTGTCGTATGTTTGCCGAAACAGTGAATATTATTTTTATGATTTTCTGAGACAATGGAAACTTAAATCACTTTCGAATGTAATGACTTAGATTTATACATGAGGAAACCAATTACTGCACTGTAAAGTGCCATGAATAACAATGAGTTGACTAAACTTTCTGTGATTGTCCCTTGAAAGAATACTAACTTGAATACAAGCAGAATGACCTACTTTTTATGAAGGGCAATGTAATCTTTAAATATACCCAAGGAACTACATGTGAGAATTGCAGACCTGATGCTACAACATCACACTGGATACCAGACTAGATAAGGCACTATGAACCATAACTTTGAGGTAAGTACCAATTGACACCAAGTGAGATGAGGCAGTGACTTGAATTTAAATATGTTTCTTTAATTAACTGGATGAATGTTTCAAATCAAATGGTAAATTTAATACTGTTTGATTTTATTCATTTGTGATGACAAATTCCTGAAGTTCAAAGTCTTATTGAAAACTCTGAGAAGTATAATCAAAATGTTTCATTTAAGAATATAAGAAATCGGTGCAGGAGTAAGCCATTTAGCCCTCAGGACTGCACCATCATTCAACAAGATCATGGTTAAATAATACCAGACATTTACTCTTCTCTCATGCCAGCTCCTCATGGCCCTCAACTCCTCAAAGTTTCTAAAATCTATCTACTTCCAGGTTAAATGCTTTCAGTGATCTAGCCTCCACCATTTTCTGGGCTAGAGTATTCCAGACTTTCACTATCGTCTGGGGGAAGAAATGTCTGTATATCTCAGTTTACAAACAAATTTCCTCTTATTCTGCAACTCTGGTCCATAGTTCAAGATTGGCCACTATGCTGGGGAACTCCTGCAGATGTGACCTGGAGATAGATGGCTGACCTTCAACCACCACAACCACATTCCTTTTGCCAGATATGACTCCAACAAGCAGAGAGATTTCCCTGATTTCCATTGACTTTAGTTGCGCTAGAAAGACAAATGTTCCTTATATGTCAAGGGTAGAACAATGATTTATAAACACATATATTCCTTTCTCACATGAGGGCAACAATGAGCATAGTGACAACACATAATCATGTCATGACAAATTGGGTTTTATTTCAAAGCCAGTTAGGTTGCATTAGAAGCAGTATTAATATTCAAATTAGGAATAAAATCTAAATCAGTATGTTGACTGTGTTAAAGCATAGATGAGGAGTTAATTCAACACGTCTGGCTTTTCCTTGCTCAAAAAAGCACTTCGTCCAGCACAGCATCAAACGATCTATTGGATGTTTGTAGAACTGCTCCAGCAACTTCACCTACAACAATCTGTGCCTTTTATGTGTGCAGGTTTCAGAAAGAATGTCAGATTTGGAGCTAGGCCAGCAATGATCAGAACTCCCAATGATGAAATATTTAAAATGAGTATGCAGAAGACACTAGAATTGCAAGAGCCCAAAGATTTAAGAGTTATAGGGCCTGAGGAGGATTGAAATTGGAAAGTCTGAGGCCATGGACGGATTTAGGAAAGAAGCATTTTAAACCGGTGATGTGCTGGATTATTAGCCTTATGTATGTCAGTGAACACAGGAGTGATAAGCAAACAAATCTTGTTGTGTATTTGCAAAAGGCAGCAATGCTTTGGATATGCTTGAGTTAATGACCAGTGGAAAATGAATAGTGAGCCAATCTAGAGAAAACAAAGGTTTAGATGAAGACTTCAGCTGAGGCATCAATGGAGTGAGGTAATGTTACAGATGTGGACGTATAATGTCATAGCAATGTCACAAGCTTACCTCTGGGTGATATTAACATCGAGTGTTGTAGATAACCTGATTCATTCTCAGCAAGCTGGAAGAGGGATTGGGGTCATTGCTAGGTAACAGGTTTTACAAACCTCTCAATGTTTTAGATGCAAATGCACTCATTAAAAATAATGAGGCATAAGGGAAAGTTTATTTAACTTAGGACACCTTTTTGGAGCAGATGTAGCCGTGTGCATGTGTGCATAGTTGGGGAATTTACTGGCTCTTCATCTGAAGTCAAGAGAAAGGAGTGTGATTGGATGCTCACATCAGGCCAACCTTTTCCAGATACAAAACAGCACAAGGGCTGGCAAGTGCCCAGGTGAACTAACTAAAAGGCACCCCTCAGTTATTTTGGATGGCATCCTCGCTGTGTTGTTTCAATATTAGGTCCTCTGGGCCTCAACCCTTGCCTTCAATCCAGTATGTATGTATGCCCTATGTATGTCAACCCAGGCCCCTATAGCCACCCCAATTGAATCTTATACCCCTTGAGCTAACTTAATGCTAACCTATTGCCCCATGTCAATGTTTGCCAACACATGTCAGTTCTTACTACCTTTTGCCCTAAACCCAACATGCCAACTCTCCTTTGGAAAATACATAAAGAGCTATATTGAGATTGAGAAAAAAATTCTAGAATTCTATATTACAAACTTCACTCTAAAAATCATTGTCATTCATAAAAGCCAATTCAATACAGTTGAACTTTCTCAGTATTTATCCAATTTAAAAACAGGGACAATTAATCCATTAATAAATTTTTGAAACTATCAATCAAACTTTGAACTTACAACCCTGCACTTCCCACGCTGTGATAATGACAGGTTGGGAAATCAATCAAAAAATAGTACTGCTGATATGATAACACTTGGGGTTATGTTATTAAACATCAAATTAACTGTTACACAGATAATTTTCGATTCTTAACTTCAGGCTGTATCCTTTGCAAGGTTTAAAGAGTGGGACATTTAAAATAGTTGACCATTCCACAGACTTCTTTTTTTTTGCTTTTATGAGCATCTGCATCCACTCATACTATTAGTATTTACACTTCTATTGTAGTACCAGGTACTTTCCAGTGAACATGGGGTCTATTTGAAATTAGCAATACTCTCTTCATTCCCCAGCTAGTTAAAAAAAGATGTATTATAAATTGGCAGTACATTTGGATCGAAGAGTGTGGTGCTGGAAAAGCACAGCTAGTCAGGCAGCATCCGAGAAGCATGAGTCGACATTTTAAACATAAGCTCTTCAGCTTTCCTGATGAAGAGTTTATGCTCGAAACGTCAACTCTCCTGCTCCTCTGATGTTGCCTGACTGGCCGTGCTTTTCCAGCACCACACTCTTTGACTCTGATCTCCAGCATCTGCAATCCTCCTCACTTTCTCCTAGTACGTTTGGATCCCCATACCCCGTGGTACCTCTGGTAGGCTGAGAAATCTCCATGACTTAAAAAACAGCCATTCAAATGAGAGAGTCTTGGACCTATAGCTGCATGATTCCCATCCGTTAGGTCAGCAACAACTATTTCAATTTTGGAAGTCTGAAATTTACCAAGTATTTGATATGACTGTGTGACTATATTGTTCACATTTAGCATATAAGAAAAGGCAAGTAACACTTGAATATGAGAGTCAACTGAGGGTTTAGGATTAAATAGCAGAATGCTATGCTTCTGGACATAATTGCTAGCAAGAAATCTGAAATGATGTTCAACAGGGAGAGATTTTAAAAATCAAGAAAGATATTTCCTCTGGCTTTCAATGATTAATTAGTAGGTACAATTTTAGTGTGACAGGTCTAGAGACACGTGATGCAGAAAGTTACTTTTTTTATGTGGAATACTGTAGCACAGGTGGAATCAGAAATCATGAATGTTTTTTTAAAAATTGAATTGAGTAGATGTATCAGAATGGAAAAGGCTAAATGAACCTAAATGACAAGCTCATCAGGAAGTTGCAGAAGACAGAATAAATTGAATGGCTTCCTCCTGTGTTCGGAAATACTCTAATTATATGTAACTAGTGTAGTTAGATTCATTGTGTTTTGCCTATAATAGGCAAAAAAGAGGCCTTTAGAATAAAATAAAATGTGGAGGAGGGGGTGGATTTCAGTTAGCTCAGCTGGTTGCATAGCTAGGCAGAAGTGGGTATCGCAGATGCTGGAGATTAGAGTGGTGCTGGAAAGGTACAGCAGGTCAGGCAGCATCCGAGGAGATTTGTGATACAGTGTTGCTGACAGCGTAGCTTTGATTCCCATTCTCACTGAAGATACCATGAAGGATTCTCCTTCTGAATCTCACCCTCGCCTGAGGCATAGTGACCCCCTCAGGTTAAACCACGATCAGTTGTCTCTCACTGAGAGTAGGAACTGTAGTAATTTTCCCTTTGTTCAGTGAATCTGTAAATGTCCTCATCAGTATGTAGGAACAGACGACCAAGTTAGGAAAGCTGTCCCCACAAGTTATTCAAGCAACAACTTGACAGTTGTTAGCTTTATCCATTCAGTTTGCTACGCAATTTCAGAGGAACGTGTCACAGCTTGAGGTGGTGGATGAAAGTAGTTGTTTGGATTATTCACAGTATATATGTATTTATTATGTTGCACCTGTTTTCAGGCACAGTTCAGTTTAATAACAGTACATTCAGTAAAGTTGAAGTTTACCTTGATTCCTTTTGAGTAACCACAGCAGGCACCAATATTATTGCACAATGTCACATTGTGTTTTATTTTCAGTACCTTTGCATACAAGTGCAATTTGTGAATTTCTGCTTTCAGAATTAAATTTCCTTGCTTCCATCACCAATTATTTTGATTCAAATAAGGTTAGATCATCTTCTGCAGTTGAGGAGTAAATACTAATGAAATCAGCACACAACCTGATGGGAGAATTGGCAAGATCTTCAAATTCCAAGCATCAATAAAGCCAGTTTGGTGTTTCATTGATTAAGGCTCTGATTTAAGATTTATTTATAGAGCTCTGCATAAAAGGTAGAGGAGGAATGCCAAGCACAACAAAGCTCATAAATAATTTTTACAGCTCAATGAATCCGAAAGCAGATTGGAAAATCAATCAAATGAAAGAAAGATCATTTATGAGCATGTTTAGGTTCATTCCATTGTTTGTCATTCTCTACAAAGAAAAACAAGTTGGTTGACAGGGAATGGCCAAAATTTAAAGGCTGTCTTACTAATCTTTCCTCCATAAAGGGTGAATAAGAAGGTGTTTGTCTTCATTGCTCAGACCTTTGAGTGTACGAGTTGGGATTGCATGTTAATGCTGTACAGGAAATCATGTTGAAGTCAGGAATCTAGGGCCAGTTTAATAATAGGACCCTTTAAGACTGTAAATAGGAATTAATTTTCTTAGAGGCTGTCTTTAGAGTTGTCATCTGGAGACAACAGTGAATTTGGGGTCATTGAGTGTTTTCAAGGCTGTGTTTGATATATTGCGGTATCAAGTATCATGGAGGATGGGAAGGAAAGTGGAGTTAGCATAACATTCAATCAGCCATGATCATATTGAATGGGAAAATGGAATTAAGGAACCAAATGGTCATTTCTTGTTCCTTTTTCTTATAATCATCTGATCCATTGGGACTTTATTTGGAATTCCAGATGTGAGTTGAGAGGGACAGCTGTTAACATTTGATTGAGTGTGGGGAGCTCTAGCAAAATTGGACATAGCTCTACCAAATATTGGCAAAGGTTCATCAGTGTAGATATTTTAACTCAACCTGTTTAGACACACCTGTGGAGCAGGTTGGACTTGAACCCAGATCTCCCGTCTTGTTGGGGGGTTTGGTGGGGGGGTGGTGGTGAGGAGGGGAATCTACCACAGTACCACAACAGCCTAGTTCATCAGTGTACTGTCCTGGGATTAAACATCTTCAGCTGCTTCATCAATGACAATGAATGGTCTTAAATCTTTCCGCAAGCATCTCACTTTTGATCTTGTAATGAAGACCATTCATTACTTCTCAGATAATGAAGCAGTCCATGTTCAGCCAACAATCTGGCTTAAGATGACAATTGGCAAGTAATACTCATGTTTGACAAAAGTCAAGCAAAGACTATCTCCAACACCAAAGAGCCTACTTACCTTCCCTTAGCACTACCATCATTTGAGTCCCCACTCTCAATGGCATTCATATCCTGGGATAGGGTACTGCAGATATTACTATTGATGATGAGACACTTAAGTTCGCTAGCCGCATAAATAACAACAGGTCAGAATCTTTAGCAAACTCCTTATATTCTAATTCCCCAAACTCTTCCTACTATCTACAAAGGACGTTCTCCCCCTGCCTGAATGAATGCTGCTTCAACTATAGAGACATTAGAGATTTGAACAGACCTAATGTTGATGATTATTCCAGGCAATAATGAATTCGCTGAGACAACATATTTTAGTGACCTTTTTATTGATCACTAAGTGTTGTAACAATATTCTCACTCAAGCCTTTTCAGTTTGTCTTTGAACAGGAGGGAACTCTGTCAGCAAATGACTCCATTGCATCTCTGCATATTCCCAATGGTTGACTACACCACCTATTCCCAACTGCACTGCTGGACTCTGGGGTATCCTCTTATGACAATACTCCCAACTTTCACTGGCCCTTCTTGTTGCCTGTTTGTCTGGTAGGAAACTTTGTTCCTCACTGGGTTTGGTTATCCAATTGCCCTCCTGGCTAGCTCACACTGAGCACTGATGTTCTGTTTCCCCTTTCCTTTGTTTTTCTGAGCTGCAGCTATGAGATGTCTGCATGACTAGAGAACACTCTTTATCATGATCTATTTGTCCTTCTGTATGACATCTTCTACAGGCAGTTCCTGATTTGTATCTAAATTCTGTTCTTGACTTCGTTTGCATGTCAAGTTGTATGCAAGTCTGAACACAATGCAGGACAATATAAAAGCTGTTCATAAATACAGAAAATGTTCACATGTCAAGTCTTTAAAGTGACAACCCTGTATGAGATCACATTGATAAGTACAGATGTTTATAAATTAGTGATTCCCTGTATTGTAAAGGATCCCTTTTAGTTGTCCATTTCTAACTATCCAAATTGCAAAGAAGTTTTAGCAGCTTGCTCTGATCTTAGTGATTCAGTGCAACATGCAGAATTAATTCTACTTTATTGTGAAATAAGTGCTTCAACAATCAGGCTGGGTTTGTGATTGGACTGTTGTATAAACAAGCCAAGGTTTCTGTAATCTCATTATTCCAGTTACTCATTAACAACTGAAAAATGTAACCAATTCAATATTCATCAACATGTACAAAATTGCTCTCATTAAATCCAGTCAATTACTATAAAGCTATTAACTTATCCCATGACCAATTATAAAATTGTAATATACTCTCAATTGCAAAATATGAGCAATATATTCTTGGCTTTTGCCGACACAACAACATCCAAGATGTTCAGCACCATCCAGAACAAAGCAGCAATTTAAACATTCAATCACTCTATCACGGGCACAAAGTGGCCTCAGTGTGTCCCATCTACAAGGTGAACCATATCAGGGCTTCTTCAGCAGCTCCTTTCAAACCTCTGGTCTATACCACAATAGGGCAGCACGGTGACACAGTGGTTAGCACTGCTACCTCACAGCACCAGAGACCCGGGTTCAAATCCCGCCTCAGGCAACTATCTGTGTGGAGTTTGCACATTCTCCCCGTGTCTGCGTGGGTTTCCTCCGGGTGCTCCGGTTTCCTCCCACAGTCCAAAGCTGTGAATTGGCCATGCTAAATTACCCATAGTGTTAGGTGTAGGGGAATGCGTCTGGATGGGTTGCTCTTCGGAGGGTCGGTGTGGACTTGTTGGGTCGAAGGGCCTGTTTCCACACTGTAAGTAATCTAATCTAAAAACAGTGAACATATTGAAGTAACTTTCCTTCCAAGTCATGCACCAGCACGTTTTGAAATATAACTCTGTCCTCCCATCATCAATGGGTCAAAGTCCTGGAACTCTTGATGGAACACTGCCAAGTACTTTTACCACATAGCAATGCAACAGTTCGAGGAGTTAGCTCATCACTCACTTCCCAAGTACAATAATGGAACATCAATAAATCCTAGCCTTGATGTGGCATCCACAGGCCTTGAATTACTGAATGAAATGAAAATAAAACTGAACTGGCATGCTTCCTGCTGAAGTTGAAGCATTCATACTTTCTTTGAATATGTAGAATTGCTTTTAAAAACTTGCGGAGTTTGGACAATAGTCAAAGTAACGTTTGTAGCTACTAAATTGTCTTAAACATATTCCTTTGAAATTTACTCTTATCTGTAAGGTACTCATAATTTAAACGTGCTATATATTAAAGTTAACCACACTGCATGTTTGAGAAATATATCCTGAAGATCACAGGGAGTTCCCAGTTTACAAATCAGTTCTGTTCTTGAGTCCATTCACAAGTCAGACCACCATGCAGGACAAGAGCTGTTCAGGAGTTCAGGAAAAAGATGCATGTCAGATCTTTAAAATTTTGCCCACGTACGAGGCCATGTTCGTAAATATGAGCATTCATAGATCAGACATTTGTAAATTGGCGACCCTCTGTATTTTAAATGACCCTTTTATTTGTCCATTTGTAACTACCAATATTTAAATTGCAAAGAAGTTTTAGCAGCAATTGGACTGCTTACTTCAATATAACACACAGAATTATGTCTAGTTTATTGTGAAATCAGAGCTTCAATAAGAAGAGTTTCTATTGATGGAGCAATTAGTCAGCTCCATTGGTGACCCACAGGTTTAATGCCCCTTAGCAATTAAGATATTACCTGAAACAAATCTCAGCTTTAACTTTGTTTTCTTGTTTATCCTGGAAGGCAAATGCATGGTCAGGAAAACAGCAACTGAGCAATTGCAGAAGAATTACACTGGGGCATCTGTAGAATCCTAACGAATGCAAGGCATATGTCATCCATGAAAGGATGATCTAGGTTATATGAAGATGACAAATAGCACTCAGAGTCAGGCATTGTTACTGGTAACAATTGATTTTGGAATCCTGCCAGAGCAAAAGATCAGTTGTCTAATACCAGCTACTAGCCAATAGTACTCAAATAAAGATTGAAGTTCAATCCTTTAAATAAAAGA
Organism: Chiloscyllium punctatum; assembly: GCF_047496795.1. NCBI lineage: Eukaryota > Metazoa > Chordata > Chondrichthyes > Orectolobiformes > Hemiscylliidae > Chiloscyllium > Chiloscyllium punctatum. The sequence goes on along the minus strand of NC_092783.1, from coordinate 9,802,855 downwards.
GTTTCAATCCACGAGTTTGCTGAACTCTATAGGATTAATATTTACCATTATAATGCCCTGATTGGACTTGAACACAGATGGTTGCTGAAGTATGCAGCAATTAAGGCTTTTGGAAATTACTGTTCAGTTTAAGCCTTTTAAAATTATTGGACAGAGACTGACAGAGAATTTCGGTTAGAGACAAAAAAATCTGCAGATGCTAGAATCCAAAGTAGACAGGCTGGAGGCTGGAAGAATACAACAAGCTGGCAACATCGGGAGGTGGAAAAGCCAATGTTGTTGGCTGTAACCCGGTCTACTGACAGAGAATTTCAGCAGAGGAATTATTCCCAAAAGCATATTTATTTCTCCTCATGGGTTGACTTTTTCAGGCAATAGCAATCTCACCTGGATTTTTCTGACAAATGAAGGGAGTTTAGCTTTCTGACAGGAGATTCCACTCAGAGCTCCGTCAGAAATATGCAGCTATGCTTCCATTCTGACAGTACTTTTTGTAACAAAATCCATCAGATGAAAGCAATTCTAACCCCCTTTCTACAACAGTCAGCTGCTATGAAATTGCAAGGCACAGGCCACCACTTTGACAGCTGATATCGAGTCATAACTATTTAAGGTAGATATTTAGGTGCTGTGAGTCCGGGGTGGATTAAGGAGTCAGGTAGGTAGTCTGCCAGCTGAGTAGGGGTTAGGATGCCAGGGACAGAATGCCATAGTAGTAAGGTATAGGTTGCTAGCATACCAGATGTCTACAATACTAATTTAATTGGATGAGAAGTTAGGGTACCAGGTAGTCAACTGAGTAGATGGTGTGGGTGCCATCCTGCAAGGTGAGAAGATAGGGAATGCAGTTTTTAAATACAGCAGGGTGGTCTGGACCAGAGGACAGACTGACCCCATTACCCTGGCTAATCTGGCTAACCTTCCAGTCCACCTAACCTGCACATCTTTGGACTGTGGAAGGATACCAGAGCACCCAGAGAACACTCACACAGACACAAGGAGAATGTACAAACTCCACACAGTCACCCAGGGTGGAATTGAACCCAGGTCCCTGGTGCTGTGAGCCACCATGCCGATATAAATCTATATAAAGCATTACAAAAATAGTTTGTTGATTTTCTTGTGCGCTGAATTCTTCCAGTAAACTTGGCTATTTCCAAAATCTTATTTGTGGTGAGGTCGAAGCAACTATTAATGCATTTTTAAAGCTTCATCAACATTATTTGATTCTTCCTTCATTAAGTCATCTTCAATATCTCCAACAGAAGTGTGTTAACTTGTAGTGCTTCAGGCTTGTCGTCTTGATGCAATTCTCTGCCTTAAGAAATTCTTTCTCCTTAATGCCCAAGCTTGTTGGAGATGTCACATTATTGTGCTCAAATCTTCCTAGTATGAACCTTTTTAAATTCATTTTTTGTCTAATTTTGCTCTGCATATCTGTTGCTTTAAACTATTTCTTAGCAATGGAACATTTTCCCTTAATTCTGAACCTCAGTATGACCTGATTTTATTCAATATTTTACTGTTAGATTTTGTTCCGCATTCAAAGCATATTAATTTTAAAGACGTCTGAAAGTGTCAAAAGTGTGGTGCTGGAAAAGCACAGCAGGTCAGGCAGCATCTGAGAATTCCTGATGAAGGGCTTATGCCCGAAACATCGATTCTCCTGCTCCTCTGATACTGCCTGACCTACTGTGCTTTTCCAGCGCCAAACTCTCAACTCTGATCTCCAACATCTGCAGCTCTCACTTTCTCCTACTTAACTTCTAAAAAAAAACAATCTTCTATTTTTCTTGTCTGTGCTTTCAGTAATATTTTAATTGACATTCTTCATGCTATAAATGACTTCCAAACATAACAACCATCTAAATGGGCAAAAGCAGCACATATCTGAGAACACCACCATGTGCAAGTTCCCCTCCAAACCACTCACCATTATCCTTTGGAAATATATCACCATTCCTTCAGCGTCACTGGATTGAAATGAAATTCCCTCCCAATGACACAATGGCTGTCCCTACAACAAATGGACTGCGGCAGTTCAAGAAGGTAGCTCACCACCATCTTCTCAAGGGCAACTAGAGATGGATAATAGATGCGGGCCAGCCTGCAACACTCAGAACCCATCAATAAATGAAGAAAAATATTCTAAACTGTGATCCCTATGTCTCACCCTCTTGGTTTTGCCCCATGATTCTGTTGGTATCAGAATTTCTAAAGTATACGATTCAACATTATTTTCCAAGCCTTTTTTTGTGTTTTTTTAGCATCTGTTTATCAATCCTTACTTCTGACATAAGTCTGGAGTCAGGACACTAAGTGAGCTTTACTTTTGTGTTCTTTACTTCTCACTTCAGGTCAGTTTGTAGTCCTTTTTTTCAGCTCGGTGAAAGTGAGTACTGCAGATGCTGGAGATGAGAGCCAAGAGCACAGCCTTTCCAGCACCACGCTCTTAGTTCTTCTTTTCAGTTGGTTCTGTGAATGTTTTCTTTCTTCACTGTTATACATATGTTTCCTTAGTTGGTTCCACCACTACTATCATGTTGCAAAATCTTCTTGTTTACCATGTTGCAAAGTTTCAACTTAAGACTGGTCTCCTTCATTATCACTCTGATCTAATTAAAGATGAAGAGTCTTCTGTACTTCAAAGAATAATTGTTTTATTACTAACTGTTAGTTAGTTGTGTCCTTTTCTATTCTTGTTTGTATTCTTTGTATTCCTCACTCTGTTCAATCACCCTACGATATTTATAATTTTGAAGGCTATGATCTGTCTGTACTGCATGCAAAACAAAACTTTTCATTGTACTTTGCAACATGTGACAATAATAAATCAAAGTCATACGACGTATTTGAGAGATGTCTCCCTCCATCAAAGGTGAGATGAGAAGTCCTTACCATGTGATCTCACCACAGTGGAAAATGTTGCTCAGATTAAAACCATCCTGACGTGCTGAATATTTCCAGCATATATGGTTTTACCTCAAATTCTTTGCTTCTGGATCCTCACAGACTGTCACATTTTCAGTCCACATTTGTTGCAGTTCACAGGATCCTTGCTTGGTAAAGCTATTAGTTCCATTACTTCCTACATGGATATCTGAAAGCAGCAGGAAGTCTACATTTGAACATGTGCTTCTAATTTCAACACCCCCAGGGTACCTCGTAAGCTCATATAAAAAACTCTTCATGAATCACAATTGTAATGTACAACTGGTGCGTTATCACCAGCAGTAAGTCATACCCATTGTGTTGATTATGCTTTTAACCTGCGTTGATCTACCATTCCATCCGTTGCTTCTAACTTGGAGAAAAGCCAATTTTGACGGTATTAGGCAAGACCTTTTGAAAGCTGATTGGGGGCAGATGTTCGCAGGTAAAGTGACAGCTAGAAAATGGGAAGCCTTCAGAAATGAGATAATGAGAATCCAGAGAAAATATATTCCTGTCAGGGTGAAAGGGGAGGCTGATAGGTATAGGGAATGCTGGATGACTAAAGAAATTGAGTGTTTGGTTAAGAAAAAGAAGGAAGCATATGTCAGGTATAGACAGGATAGATCGAGTGAATCCTTAGAAGAGTATAAAGGCAATAGGAGTATACTTAAGAGGGAATCAGGAGGGCAAAAAGGGGACATGAGATAGCTTTGGCAAATAGAATTAAGGAGAATCCAAAAGGTTTTTTACAAATATGATCAGGACAAAAGGGTAACAAGGGGGAGAATAGGGCCCCTCAAAGATCAGCAAGGCAGCCTTTGTATGGAGCCGCAGAAAATGGGGGAGATACTAAACGAGTATTTTGCATCAGCATTTACTGTGGAAAAGGACATGGAAGATATAGAATGTAAGGAAATAGATGGTGACACATTGCAAAATATCCAAATTACAGAGGAGGAAGTGCTAGATGTCTTGAAACGCGTAAAGGTGGATAAATCACCAGGACCTGAACAGGTGTACCCAAGAACTCTGTGGGAAGCTAGAGAAGTGATTGCTGGGCCTCTTGCTGAGATATTTGTATCATCGATAGTCACAGGTAAGGTGCCAGAAGACTGGAGGTTGGCTAACGTGGTGCCACTGTTTAAGAAGGGTGGTAAGGACAAGCCAGGGAACTCTCGACCAGTGAGCCTGACGTAGGTGGTGGGCAAGTTGTTGGAGGGAATCCTGAGGGGCAGGATGTACATGTATTTGGAAAGGCAAGGACTGATTAGGGAGAGTCAACATGACTTTGAGTGTGGGAAATCATGTCTCACAAACTTGATTGAGTTTTTTGAAGAAGTAACAAAGAGGATTGATGAGGGCAGAGTGGTAGATGTGATCCAAATGGACTTCAGTAACGCGTTCAACAAGGTTCCACATGGGAGACTGATTAGCAAGGTTAGAACTTATGGGATACAGAGAGAACTAGTCAATTGTATACAGAACTGGCTCAAAGGTAGAAGACAGAGGATGGTGGTGGAGGGTTGTTTTTCAGACTGGAGGCCTGTGACCAGTGGAGTGCCACAAGGATCAGTGCTGGGACCTCTACTTTTTGTCATTTACATAAATGATATGGATGAGAGCATAAGAGATACAGTTAGTAAGTTCGCAGATGACACCAAAATTGGAGGTTAGTGGACAGCGTAGAGGGTTACGTTAGATTACAATAGAATCTTGACCAGATGGGTCAATGGGTAGAGAAGTGGCAGATGGAATTTAATTCAGAAAAATGCAAGGTGCTGCATTTTGGGAAAGCAAATCTTAGCAGGACTTATACATTTAATGGTAAGGTCCTAGGGAGTGTTGTTGAACAAAGAGATCTTGGAGTGCAGGTTCATAGCTCCTTGAAAGTGAAGTCACAGGTAGATAGGATAGTGAAGAAGGCTTTTGGTATGCTTTCCTTTATTGGTCAGAGTATTGAGTACAGGAGTTGGGAGGTCATGTTGCAGCTGTACAGGACATTGGTTAGGCCACTGTTGGAATATTGTGTGGAATTCTGGTCTCCTTCCAATTGGAAAGATGTTGTGGAACTTGAAAGGGTTCAGAAAAGATTTCCAAGGATGTTGCCAGGGTTGGAGGATTTGAGCGATAGGGAGAGGCTGAACAGCTGGGGCTGTTTTCCCTGGAGCATCGGTGGCTGAGGGGTGATCTTATAGAGGTTTATAAAATTATGAGGGGCATGGATAGGGTAAATAGACAAAGTCTTTTCATTGGGTCGGGGAGTCCAGAACTAGAGGGCATAGGTTTAGGGTGAGAGGGGAAAGATACAAAAGGGACCTAAGGGGCAACCTTTTCACACAGAGGGTGGTACGTGTATGGAATGAGCTGCCTGAGGAAGTGGAGGAGGCTGGTACAATTGCAACATTAAGAGGCATTTGAAGGGTTTGGAGGGATATGGGCCAGATGCTGGCAGGTAGAATTAGATTGTGTTGGGAAATCTGGTCGGCATGGACAGGTTGGACCAAAGGATCTGTTTCCATGCTGTACATCTCTATGACTCTATGAAATGTGAAGCTGACATCTTGGGTACAAGAGCTTATCCTCTGAGAATTCCCTCAGATATTCTGTTCCATGCTTTGAACAATATTATAATCAGATGATCATCAAACAAAGCATTGAAGTCCTCAGCAAATAATCACAATTTTTCATAAGGTTTGGTGGTTTCCTGGAATGCAGTCCTCTTCGGCCATTCAGGACAATCCTCTTTGCTTGGTAAAGAAGACAGTATATAGAGTGAGCAATAGACAAAAAGCTTCAGCTTAATAAGGGTCTTGACAGGGATTAGTGAGGAAATGGGAGAGTCCTAACACTTACCAATTGCTGTAGCTCTTCACCAACAGAATGATGCCCTCCTGCATTAATTCACAACTAACACACCTTCCAGTTCTTCTCTATCATTTAAATGAATTGCATTTGTCTGAAAGCTAACACCAATATTCATCTCAACTGACATTGCCAGGTTACCGACTCCATCAGGAATACTCAATGGATTGACATTACCTGTACCCTGTACAAACAATTGCACATTCATGATCATACTGGTGTAAGCTTATGGTGTCTGTTTTATGTCTGTTGTAGGAGTATCTTCTCCAACCGGGAACAAAGATTCAGGAGGCAGGCAGGATTCAGGCAACTGGAAGATTGTTATTCAAACAGAAACCAGTTAACGCAGGGGGAGGACCAATTATCTTCCAAAATCTGGCCTCAATGTACAAACTCAATTATTTGCTTAATCTTTAGCTCAGATCAGAAGAGACATCAATGACACAGTCTGATTTTACAGTAATATTCTGAAGTATTCCTAAAAACAAATTACTACAAAGGAACCTACACTGTTGTTCCAATAGCTGATTAATGAGTTAATGGGCTTGATCTCAGATCTGGTGTCTATTCATTTACTGGGACAATTATTGTTTCATTAATGTGGCTGGAATCCATCACTTGTCTCTTTTGTAGGCATGCTGTCATCAAAACTATCCAGAACAGGTTGTTCATCTTGTTTATTTCTTTTCAGCCATTTAGTGTTTTAATGCTGGGACAGGCTAATTCTACATAATCCATGTCAGCCATTTTGTGTGAGCAGACATAGGCCATTTTGGTGTGAGCATGAGCAGGCCACCCCTGCATATGTCTTTACCCAACCTCATGGTTCTTCGGAATACTTCCACTGTCCCCACCCACCCTGCCAGTGGGGGAGTCGGGAGACTCAAACACCTCAGTTCAGGGCTTAGGAGATATTTGTTGTTGGTGACCTGAGCAAGCATTGCTGCACAGTTCAGCAACATAGAGTGTCAATGGGAGCCAGTAAGTTGCACTCTTATCTTTGAATCAATCTCTTTCTTATCTACATTCACAGGATATGGATGTTGCTGACCAGACCAGTATTCATTGTCCATCCCGAATTGCCCTTGGAGGTAGTGAGTTGCCTTTTTGAACCATTGCAGACCAAAAGACCCAGGTACACCTACAGTCCTGTTAGGAAAGGAGTTGCAGGATATCCATCTTCTCTTCATCAACCTTATCCAATCATTCTTTCTTTTCCCGATTGACTCTGCTGGGTACAATTCTTGTGGCAATGACATTCTCTAGACTCGATAATAGAAGCAAGAGGAAAGATTGATGAGACTAAAGCATGTCGGTTAGCTGAGTTGGCCATGTGGGTGTGTGGTTTGCAATGCAGATTAGCACCAACAGTGTAGTGCAGCTGAGGTCACCATGAGGATCCTTCATTCTCAATCCCATGCCTCACCCTGAGGCACGGTGACCCTCAGGTTAAACTCACCACCATCTGCTCTCTCATGAGCAATGGTGACTGTTTTTTTTTCCCTGGGATTTGGAACAGACCAGGCTGAGAACAGACCTAAATGAAGTGCTAAATGTTTTGTGAATTGAACACAAAATGAATAACAAGGCCCTATTTTCATTGGTCGAGCACAGCAGGGGAGTATGGATTTAGGGTTTGAGGGAGGCAATTTGGAGGGGATTCGGGAATAAATTTTATCTCCCAGACTGTAGGGATCTTGAAGGCATTGATTCTGTCACTCTTTTATGCAGAAACATTCGTCACTTCAAAAATTCCTTCAATCTGCACTTGAAGTGTCATAAACTACAAGCGTACTGACCGAGAGCGAGAAATTGGACTTAACCTGAATGACTACTTATCAACCACTGTGTACATGATGAATAGATTAGGATTAGGATTAGGATTACTATGTTCCAATATTCTATGATCTCTCTCTCTCTCTTTCCATCTGTTGACTGACTAGAAAGAAGTTTCACTTTGTCAATTGATCCTGGATCAGAGAACCTAAAGTCCAGCTTAAAGTCACAAACACCTTTTATTGCATGTCATTGCTGTCAACTGTCCACCACTAGAAAAGGAATTTTCCCAGAGCTTTTGCAGAATGCTTTTAGGAGCCTCAACATTGGATTTTTTTGCTCTGCCAATTGATACTGTACTTTGAACGAAAATAATTTATGTTTGCAGCTCATTATGAAAATGATTTGGACCTCAGCTGTGTCTTTGAGCCAGGCAATGTACGCATTGGATATACACTGGGGATGAAATCTCCAATTACAATCCTCATTAATATTTCCAAACAGTTGAAGTTTAAAATTTGCAAAGCATAATTTAATTTTTCCCTAGGCATTGGCAGCTGAATCTATTACTTCCACTGCTCTGTAAACTGGTTGGAAGTTGAATTTTCAGTCTTTCTGTCATCTGTACAACCTGGCTGACTTCAATCAGTAAATGACATGGCAGTTTGGGCCCGTTTTTCTGACAATCTAGCTCCAGGCAATTGATGACAGTAAAAACTCAGATCTTGTTCCAATCTCATTGCAATGTAGCCTTTGAATTTCCTGAAAGTGCCATTATTCAAAGATTGCAGGAAATTGTGGTCCAATTGACTTGCATGATTATTGACACCATACCACGTTTCTTGGGAATTTTGCAGCTTTATCCTCATGTATACAATGAGAATTCACTGGGCTTAACATAAATAAGAAAATCCCATTTTTCAGTTTCAAACTGTATGTTTAGGTCCATTCTCAATGTGTAATTCAACATAATACTTTTTGTCAATAAATGTACTTTTAAGACGATGCTCACATTAGGAATAGACCTCGGCTTTTCAGATCAGGAACAGACATTTAGGATTACAATCACTTGATCAAGTTGGCAAGTGGGGTCAAGAAGAGACTGTTGCTAAGAAAATGCACAGCTGTTTCAGAAAATGCCCCACAGAGAGCATGGTGACTGGCAAACAGAAAATGGGTGCACTTCCAAATAATATATTATGAAGCTGGTTTCAAAGTTGTGCGTATAAACATATGAAATAGGTGACAAAGCTGACCATTTGGGCTATCACGCTTATGTCATCTTTTGATTAGATCATGGCTGAATTGTTTCAGTTTTGCATTCTGCATTCCCATCTTCATTGATTTCCCTTGCCTTCTTGGAATCTATCTACCTCTGCATTAAAACACCACCACCAATATCTGAGGAACAGAGTTCCAAAATTGCAAAACCCTTTGAGAGAAAAAAAGTTCTTTTTATGAAATGGCAACTCCTAATTTTCAGTAGCGCTCTCTATTTCTCGACTGGCCTATAGGGGGGACACTCTTTCCATGATCACCTTGTCAAGACCATTCAGGATATTATACACTTCAATTAAGTCACTACTCACTCTTATAAAATCCAAAGTCAAAAGTCACGCAACACCAGGTTATAGTCCAGCAGGTTTATTTGAAATCACAATCTTTCGGAGCACTGCTCTTTCATCAGGTGAAGTCAGCAACGTTCTGCCAGAGGCATCTACATATCATTATAAATTACAATGGAAACAAGTACAGTCTGTCCAACCTATCCTCATAAGACAACATGCTTGTTCCAGTAATCAATCTCATAAAACTCCTCTGAACTGTCTCCAATGCAGTTGCATTTTTCCTTAAATAAGGAGACCAAAACTTCACACAATATTTGAGATGTGGTTTCACTAATGCCCCATATAACTGAGCGTAATGTCTTTATTTTTCCTCTCATAACAATGGACAGCATTACATTAGCCTTCTTGATTATATGCTGTACTCTAGGCTGATTTTTCTTGTGACTTAGGTGCCAGACATTAAATCCCTATGCACCTCAGAATTCTGAAGTCACTCTTGGTTTAAGTAATACTTTTTATTCCTTCCTGCCAAACATTTTCCCACATTGTAGTACATCTGCTGGATTTTTGGTCACTCACTCAATATAACAATAACCACTTGCAATTTCGTTATGTCCTCTTCCCTACCTATCTTGGCTGCAAATTTAGCCAGTAGGTCTCTACTCCCCTCATCTAAAACATTGCCTTAAGTTGCAAAATGTTGAAATCCTAGCATTGAATGTTGCAGAATTCCACTCATCATATACTGTAGAGTCATAGAGACATACAGCACAGAAACTGACCCTTTGGTCCAACCAGTCCAGGCCAAATATAATCCTAAACTAAAATAGTCCCAACTATCTGCTCCTGTCCTATATTCCCCCAAACCTTCCTTACTCACATATTTATCTAAATGTCTTTCAAACATTGCAATTGTGCCCACATCCATCACTCCCTCAGAAATTCATTCCACTCTCTGTATAAAAAAAATTACCTCTCATGTCTTTTTTTTTAAATCTCTGTCCTCTCACCTTAGAAAATGTGTCCCCTACTCTTGAAATCACCCATCCTAGGGAAAAGTCAACTACCATTACCGTTTGGGCTAAGCGTGCAAAAACTCATTTATGCGTATGCTCTGTCTTCTGACAGTCAACCAAACTTCCATCTATGCTAATATGTCTCCCATTACACCATGAAGTTTATTTTCTACTTTGGATCTAGTAGATTTGCTGCTCCATCAAATAACTGAACTGTGGCAATGCGATGTTTGTGAAAAACTTGTGCAAGAATGATAAAAGGCAGGATTCATCCTGAAGAAGAGGCTCAAGTTTAAATGCTGTTAAGAACCAGGAAGCAAACTGATCTTGAGAAACATGTACGAGAATGAATCCTCAAAAATTACCAGAATGGTTACATAGGCAACATAGATGAAATTAATTTCAATACAGTAAGCAACTGACAGTGGAGTGGTAATGTTCAAAGATAGCCAGACGTGCTCTCACAGGGCATGAGAGGACAAGATTCAAGGCTGGACTATGCAGGACAGCCAAGGGAGCAAAATTAAAGCTGACATTAATTTTCCAATATAGAATTATTCCAAAACTCAAGCTTACTACAGAAAATGTTGCATGTGTTCATGAGAATGGGTCGACGGAAGAGAACGGATAGCTCTCTGGAATGAAACTAACTTTCACACCTTGGGCTACCCAGCCCAGACCTTATGGAACTTATATAGATACTGGACATTCAACTTCAATCAATATTCATTCATAGAGATATCAGGCATTTAATTTCAGTCAAAATATACTTACACATTTTCGTCAACGACCAGGAAGTTAATTGACTTCACCAGTAACACAATGGCAAGCACAGATGTGGCACCAAGATAATAGGCCTGCAATTGCAGGCCCCAATCTCACCTGATAGAGCTAACTTCCTGAGGGCTATCTGCAAAACTATCTACAAAAGAGGGATTCTAATGGCAATTCTGAAACCTACCAACGCAGGCCTGTTCCACACCAGGAGAGCCAGCAGCGACTGACCATGACAAGCACACCTAAAAACTGACAACCTCTGAAAATCACCAACCTTGTCCAACACCAAAGGCCCCAGAGAGATCCTGAAGTGAAAACCAATCTGCAAAACCACCAAAAAGAAAGGAAAACCAAGTACCCACCCAATAAATCCACATATGCGTCCTACCACATCAGTGGACTCGACCCAGATTGAAGGCCTACACAGTCCAAAGCCTTCATTGAGGCACTGAGTACAGCAAGCGGGGACACCCAGCTGCATTTTGAAATCATGTTTTTCCCCGGTGGTGATACTTAAACTTGCGAGATCGCAAAGTTCCAACCTAGCTAGCAGGGAGGGGAAGGTGGGTGGTGACAGTGCAGGAACCCCAAGAGTAGGAAGCCTGATTAAAGTTTCTGTGATTCAAATTCTTGTTTAGCTTCGATTAGTGTTTAATCTGTTTAATTTTAATAGAGTATTTAATTACTGTCCTCTGTATAGTTTGTGTCAATTTCACTGTTTGTTACATTTGCCTTTAATTTCTTATATTATACTTACCTTTTGTATTTAATAAACACAGGGATGGTTTTGCTCTGAAACACCTGTCTACAGCCTTCTTCATTTCACTTTCCTAAATAAGTCCAGTGTCAGAACCAGGGATCTGGGTGTGATTTGAACTACCCAAATATCAGCAAATTACTGATTAGAAACCAGAAACCCTACAGTATGCACTCTCCCCAGTTATCTGGAGACTGGAAGGTCCCTATCATTATGTTCGTGGCTCAAACTATGTTTGGAGAAGTGTTTCTTGAAATGAAATGTGACAGATAGACTTAAATTGAGCTACTGCCGCAGTTTTTAAAGATTTCACAATGGCAGTCTCCCCCACTAACACCGGTGATTCATAGTTTTCATTTCATGTCCAAGTCGAGCCATGTTTTGGGAATGTTTGTCAAAACTTCAAAAGTCAATGTGTACACCGCAGACTATAGGGATTACCATATCCCCAACCAACATTGAATTTTCTTCATTAAAACCTGTTTCCTTGCTGCTGTCATTCACAGTGACAATAATGCCAGCAGGTTTCAGGGTGCTTTGTTGCATTTAAATGCATTGTCTGATTTCACTGTAGGGATGTGTTCATATGGTTGCTGATTGGAGCTTGCTGAAAAGTATTTCCATGTAAAATGTATGAATAAAGATTCCATTATTTTAAGTGCTTCGTGTTAATTATGTCTCTTTTAAAAGAAATCATTCTTGGGATGTGTGGGCCACTTACAAGGCCTACATGCGTTGCCCGTACCTAATTACAAATCTTATTTCTCACCTGCTGCTGAACAAGTCTGATTAGCTGGTTCTTTAAATTGGGGATAATGGGATGAAGCTAATTGTTGTGGAACTAACCATAATTAGGCTATACTGACCATTGTGCTCAAATTGTGTTTAATGGAAATGAATAATGGATCACTCGAAGACTGAATTGTATACTTTTATATTCCAACTAGCTATCATTACGCACATTTCATTTTAACAGCTTATTGAAAAGTTAAGCTCAATCTTACAGAACACCAGTGGTTTTACGTTCACTCTTTGTTTCGATTCAAAGCTTTTACTTTCCTTGTGAAAAACTCCAACAAAACATTTAACCTTTTAAGTGTCTACCCCACACACTCTTATTCCTACAGACCCATACACTCATGCAGATGCATCTCATACACTCACACATACACTCCCATACTCACACCCACACATGCACCCTCTCACAGACTCACACATACACAAACACTCTCTCACAGACACTCATACACACCCCACGCACATGTGCACGTGCACACACACACAAAAAAGTTTATTAGGTGAATTTGTACTTGCAGAATTACATTTTATTTTGCTCAATAACTGCATGACTCAATGTAAGATTCTGTAAATCCGTCGTTTAGATTAGAATCAGTCTGAACTTTGGGGCACAGACAGCCTCATGCAGGGCACCTCACACCTTCAATGCATATCTGGGCCGACATGGCACCTGTCATTAAAGTTCAATTGAGAATGTAACTTTTAAAAAGTTCTGGGATTTACATATGAAAGAACTGAAACCATTCTAAACGATAAGAGACTTAACAAACAACCCAGGTCTTTTTCAATATATAATTTCAGTTACATCGCACTGTAAACTTTTGCTATGAATTCTGTGTCTTACGATCTTATGCTCCACTACCACCTGATGAAGGAGTAGTGCTCCGAAAGCTAATGCTTCCAATTAAACCTGTTGGACTATAACCTGGTGTCATGTGATTTTTAACTAAATGGCTAGTACCTTATTCTGAGACTGGTCCTTGGTTCTAATTGCTCAAATCAAGGAAAACATTGTTATTGTATCTGCATTGTTATACAAACATCTGAGCATATATTGTTAAGCCCTGTAGCAATTGTGTTTCCTTCAGCAAGATTGATTCTCATTCTTCTAAATTCTGGAGATTAGAGACCCAGTCTCCTTAATCTCTCCTCATAAGGCAATCCTCCATTCCATGTTAATCTTTGTTGCACTCGCTCTATTGCACGTGTGTCCTCCTTCTGTGAGGAGATACTTTTTCATATGATGTAGTTTTTTAAAATGCTGGTTTAGAGATCAGTTAACTTAAGTTTCACAACTGCATAACGTTAGAACAGCCTTAGAATGATTTTGAGCCCTCATCCCTGCTTCAATCCAAGAATTAATTTTCCTCTCAATGATTAACTGGAAACATGAAAATTCTCAGGGAAATCTGTTATTATTTCTAGCAGTTAATATTTGCTTCTTATAGGTAAGATGCTTTACATTGATCCTACAGCAAGGATATGGTAACACAAGGACTGACTTTAATTAAGTATAGGTAGTTTTTTTAGTTTGATGATTCTCAGACATGAAAAAAATGAAAATTATACAGATTCACATTTTAACTGACTGCAGTCATGATGAAAAGTGCATGAATAAAGTCAGATTACGTTCTTTAATTTTCAAGATAAATTTAAGTGTTATTTATAGCCTGAATAGCTATTTTATTTAAGTAATTCAAAATGGGCTCAACATATTGCAACAATTGCATGCATAAGTGATATTTTATCGACTAGAAACTGGTAGAAGAACATAATTTCAGTCACAAATAAACACAATTATTATTTCTTGCAAGTACTAAAAGTTGATAAATACTGGTGATTTTTGATTAGAGATTAGGAATGTATGACAATTCTTTCATTCTATTTCAAGTGTCATTCACACTTGGCACCAAAAAGTAATTGAAAATTTTTTTAATTGAACAATTTTCATTTAAAATTTGCTTGATGGTGATCTGTTTGAATCACTTGTTAAATTATTTATTTTGTGGAATTTTGAAGCAATATAATGCAAAAGAAAAACTGCCTAAAAATTGATAAAAGTTTCTGAATGGGAAGAGAGACTATATATAGTACATAAAGGTCATTAATTAAGGTACCTGAAGCATCAAACTGTGGAAACTTACAGCAAGAACACATTGATTTGTTGTTCTCTTAGTCACAAAGAACTTCTGCTTTGTCTTTTTGCCACTCATTCGGAACATATAACTTCACAATAATTCTGTCTTGTGTTGCCTTTTAGCACAGACACCAAGCTAGGAAGCTTATCACAGTTGCTTGCCACGGCACTGTGCCATTTCAATATCACAATAACTGCATGCGCCAGTGGTTTATGCAGCAAACAAACTGCGTATACGTTATCCACATGATCCTGTCTCAGAATCTAAGGGAATAGACCTTAGATAATTCAAAGGCATCTGTTGTTAGTCAGGAGGTCCATCCACAGTCATGGGTATTATCTGATCTCAATACTGGGTTTGGATATGGTCAGTTGGGGCAATCAGAGTGAGGGGTTTGGCATCGTTGCAGTCTGAGGATTGAGCCTTGGTCAATCATGCAGGTTCATTCCTTTTGACTTTTTTTATTGTGTTCCCTAATATTGAATATATACTGTTCACATGTTATCTTCACTTGGAGCTCAAAGTGTACTTTCAAACCTTTTAGAATTTCTGCTCCATGTTATTCCTGCTCTTTAGAGAGTGTGAGTGTGGAAAACAGTTATTAAACATGTAGCAACTTCTGTCTGTTCTGGTTTGCTCCACAAATCCATTACTTTTCATGATTTTGTAATTGTGCCTAGAAAACATTTCCAGTTTTGTTTCATCTCCAATCATTTGAGCATGAGCTGGTAGAGGAACACTTTCAATTATTTTTCCCTAAATCAGTGTTTAAACTGTGGCTTTGGTTATTTTAGTGATAGCTGACATACCTGTGTCTCTCTATCAGTAGCAATGCTATCCTACAGCACTGCAGCAGCTTCATCTGACACAACGGGACGGGTCTACAACATGGTAGTCTGTTCAACATGAAGGTTTTATTGAAGGGAGCTTAAATTCTCAGCCTAAACATGTGTGCCATAGAGATCAAATGAAGGTAGTAAACCAGGAAATAGCTTTGTACATGATTGCTTTTCATTCCAAACAGAGTGGATGTAAGAAAGGAACATGAGGGTTTGGAGGGTTACACAGAATAACTGGCTGAACCTGTGACTCACCTTGCAAACTGTGACCTTTGCTGCCTTTCATCTTTATAAAACCATAAGATATAGGAGCAGAAGTATGCAATTCAGCCCATTAAATCTGTTCTGGTAAGCAATGAGATCGTGGCTGATCCACTTTCCTGGTTTTTCCCTCTTACGCTTGCTGATTAAGAATCTGTACCCTTATCTGGATAACAGATGTACAATATAAATGAAAGTGGCTGCCAACACACCCAGTGTGGGAGAGAGTGTGTGTCTTTCCATCTGTGAGTGATGAGATCCTTTCAAATGACAGTTACTTTAGTCAGGAGCTTCTATAGTACAGGTTAAAGATATCTGGAATCATCAAATTCTCCATGTGAACAGTTACAGTAACTAACAATGTGGAATACAATCCAGCCACAAGCAATGATTCCATCATTGGTCATTACAAATTGATCATACTCATCATTCTGAAGCAGGAGTAATCATAGCCAGCCTTAAAATTGCCATCAGTGGTGACAATTTGCAAAACCAGTCAAACATCCCACAGGCTACACAATGGCATGGAGCTGATTTACTCTCACCTTGACAACATGTCAAAGCTTTTTTTAAAATTCTGTTTTACTATTCTTGAGACCAAGGTGATAATCTCATCCTTCCTAGCACATTCATTTTTCCTTTTTCTAAACCCAAGGGTGCAGGCCATTGCCTATTCTTGCAATTTGTCAAATTTTAATCACTTAATGTCAACAATATTTTCCCTTATGATATTAATTTCCTTAATTCCCTCACACTTTTTAGTCCCTGGGTTACCATCTATTTCTGGAATGAAAGTTATATATTCTGCTTTATAGGCAAGCATAAAATTTATGCTCAATGCCTTTTCCATATCTTTATTCCCTTTAAAATTCTTACAGTCTTAGTTGCTAATTGACCAATTTTTACTTTAACCATTGGTTTTCTAGTTATACACATATGAAAAACCTTACCAGCTTTACTTCTATTTCTGGCTGGTTTCATGTTATATTGTACTTTTTAATCAACATCTTGGAAGCCCTCTTTTTAAAAATGTTCTCAGTCCTCAGGTTGTTATTGTTTATTTTCCAGTATTATGAGCCTCAGCTAAATCTAAGACTAAGCTTAGAATACTTAGGGTTTTCATGCATGCGTTCGCTTGTTCAGTTTGCTGTTTACCTAAATCTCTGTTGAATATTACAATTTTTAAAATGTTTCTAACTGTTAATTTCCAACCATAGATTTTAGTCTATTTACTCAAATAAACTTAATAGTTTCTCATTTCATATCCCTGAAATTGGTCTAATTTAAGTTCAAAAGTGTTATCTGTGTTCAATTTTAACTGGAATTCAAAAGTAAAACTGAAATTGAGTAAAACTTATTCAATCTGAAATTCAACAATATTATGATCACTCTTCCTGAGACGATCTTTTACCATGACATTACTAATCATCTAAGCTCCATTACACGATATTAATTCTAAGATATCTTTTTGTTTTGTCAGTTCTTTTGTTTTCTCCAAGAAGTTTTCACAAAAACATTCTGAAAGTTCATGTTCTAGACCACTCATCCCAATTTGATTTTCCCAATCTACTTGAAGGTGAAGGCTGCTTCCAATGATCATATCACCTTTGTTTCAACCACGAATACTTTTTCTTTCAAGACAATAACTAGAGAGTCTATAAAATATTCTCACTGTGGATGTAGGTTTGCTCGCTGAGCTGGAAAGTTCATTTTCAGACATTTCATCACCATACTAGGTAACATCAACAGTGAGCCTCTGGTGAAGCACTGGTATTATGGTCTGCTTTCTATTTATGTGTTTAGGTTTCCTTAGGTTGATGATGCCATTTCCTGTTCTTTTTCTCAGAGGGTGATAAATGGGATCCAAATTGATTTGTTTGTTGTTAGGGTTCTGGTTGGAATGCCATGTTTCTAGGAATTCTCATGCTTGTATCTGTTTGGCTTGTCCGAGGTTGGATGTGTTGTCCCAGTCAAAGTGGTGTCCTTCCTCATCTGTATGTAAGGATACCAGTGAAATCTTCTCCAAACTTGCAAATATTCTCACTATTTCTTTCTGATGCATAATGATACGACTTCATGAACTTCTGATACTAAATCCTTTCTCACTAACACCTGCAGGTTGACTTTTATTATCAAGGCTACCTCTCTGAAATATTGGGTACCCTGGAATATTGCTTGAGCACTTTATAACTACTTGTGATGGTGATCCGATCTAAATTTGCTATTAATTCATCTATATTACTGGGTGCTTTGTGCATTCAAATAAAGAATATTACAATTGCTCGCCCAGTATTTACTTTAATCTCCATATTCACTGACGTATGACTTTTGTTAATCTTTTTGTCCTTTTATGTCTCACTCTGTTTATCTTTCTATATCAGTATAGCTGCAGTACTTTGACCCTTTCTCTTTGGTTATCCAATTCTCTCTTCACCTGAACTCTGCCCCACTCCACCATCCCCACAACTTCCACCCCTCCCACCCCCCATCACCCACAGCACCCCTACATCATCACTCTATGCTCTAGCCCTTCTGTTAGTTTAAAAGTTCAGAGAAGACATTGAAGAAGCTTCAATTTGTATCAGAATTGGAACTAGACTAAAAATAATTTGACAAGTGTTATGGTGCCATCTAAAGAATGTATTTGGCACAACACAGTTAAAGTTCTGCAGATTTCTTTAGATATTAAATCCTTCATGATTAGTAACTGATGCAGGGTTTAACATGATGCTGTATAATTGCATGAATGTTCAATGTGTGGCCAATAGTTATTCTCCTGAAATGTTTCTAGATGGAAGCTAAAACAAGACAAAAATGTCAGATAAAGACACAAAGGCAGAATTTTTAACTTGCTCCAGAGTTGGTAATAGCAAGTCAAGTGAAATTTTACAATAAGGGACCATTTTTCCAAAGGCAGGATATGGGAAAGTAAGACTACATGCTGTCAAGTAGCATATAGTCTGTTGAACACATTAAAGGCTAAATAAAGCCAGCTTATAAAGATTTTCCAGGTGGTCTGCAGATCCCAGAAAGTGGCAGGAGCACCAACTTTATAGGTTGAGTTTTGCCTCCAATGTGGTATTTTACCGGACATGAAATTGGTTTTATTATCTCCTGTAAAATAAGAAACTGGGTGTGGATATCATAGTATTGAAGAATCCAGCAGATTTGTAATAGCGATTACACAAATACAATCCACCATTCCTGCCAACTATTACATACAAATATTACATTCGCAGGCACGTAACTATCAGAGCTAACAGTAAGCAAGGAGATTACGAATAGCAGCGTGCTTCTATTTGAGTGTCATGCTACAAATATTCCAGGTAAGGGTGGAATCTGAGACTTTTATACCCTCAGGATACATGCTGTGATACAATTGATGTCATGAGCATGTCTCTTAAAGGGGTATAATATACTGACCATGAGGCATAACACAGTATACCCCTTTTACCAAATATAATAAGATTGCCCCAAACTGATATGCATGATTGTACATAAAAATGCATTGCCAATCAACACTCATGCAATTGGGTTTAACAAAGTTTAAGAGATGAGCATTTCAAACTTCCAAATAGCACTTTAGAGGTTTGACAGCTTCCCCTGACCTAGTGGTCATCAGAAGAGGCCCACATTATTCACCGTTGCATTTGTTTGACAACTTTGTTTTCTTGCAGCTGGCTGCTGTCATCCAATGACACTGCATCATCAGCGTTTTCTTTCTCATTCTCCTTGTATGTGATTGGTATTCTATGCCTTGGTCTGAGCTGGCTCTGTGCCCTCACAATGTAACACCATGACCAGTCATGATTTTGTAGGATCTCAGCTGCTTGCATATTTTATACGTCTATGCTGGGTTCCAAGTATTTATCTTGGAGTTCAACTCACGCTCCCTACACTGCATGCAGTTCTCTTCCTGCTCACACTTTGCATCCCTCTTTCTTTCTCATCTGTCCTTTAGTAAGAATGCACTGTGTCTCTAAATGGTGAAAATGCTGCGTAATGTCATTCACATTTACCTTTCTAACATGATTTGTGCTGGGACTGATAATCCCATGGCCAGTTGCGTTGCACAGAAATGCAGCAATTCAATTTAAGAATGTTCCTTTGTTGCTCAACACTTAATAATCATTGATTGGATAGTACATACCATTCATTCTGTTATACTATGTGAGCATGGATAATGGATTGATGTGTAATATGTGTTACTCCCTGTTTAGTACAGAGTTTGAAAATTATTTGCTAGTGTACCATAATCTGTTGTCAGATACTACCATTCCAGGATACAGAATAAACTACAAAAACTATTGAAAAAACTAAAATAGCATTCATTCTGTCAGTAATTGTCACACCAGGAGGCCATAATATTCCTTGTGCACTGTGAATAAATCAATCATTATTTTGTCCTGGGGTAGATGGAACATTGAATGGATGTAAAGGATCCCTTTGCTGCGAGACTCATTACATTTGATGTGCCTCACATGCATCATGCTTGATCCTCCTGACCAGTACGTAGGTGCACGTAATGCACGTCCTGGCACCTTCCCCTGCCATCTCAGGAACTGCAAAACCTGTGCCCACACCTCCTCCCTCACCTACATCTAAGGCCCCAAAGGAGCCTTCCACATCCATCAAAGTTTCACCTGCACTTCCACACATGTCATTTATTGTATCCGTTGCTCCCAATGCAGTCTCCTCTACATTGGGGAGACTGGACGCCTTCTCGCAGAGCACTTTAGGGAACATCTCCAGGACACTCGCACCAATCAATCCCACCGCCCCGTGCCCGAGCATTTCAACTCATCCTCCCACTCCGTCAAGGACATGCAGGTCCTGGGCCTTCTCCACCACCACTCCCTCACCACCCGACACCTGGAGGAAGAAAACCTCATCTTCCACCTCAGGACCCTTGAACTCCATGACATCAATGTGGACTTCACTAGTTTCCTCATTTCACCTCCCCCTACCTTACCGCAGTTCCAATCTTCCAGCTCAGCACTGCCCTCATGACCTGTTCCACCTGTCAATCTTCCTTCCCACCTATCTGTTCCATCCTCCTCTCTGACCTATCACCTTTACCCCCACCTCCATCCACCTATTGCACATGCAGCTACCTTCTCCCCAGCCCCACCCCTCCCCCTCCTATTTATCTCTCCACTCCCGAAGCTCCCAGCCTCATTCCTGATGAAAGGCTTTTGCCCGAAATGTCAATTTCCCTGCTCTTTGGATACTGCCTTACTTGCTGTGCTTTTCCAGCACCACTCTAATCTTGACTCTAATCTCCAGCATCTGCAGTAGCCATGTAGTGTATTGCAGACTTGTGTATTCAATACTGTATGAGCATAATCACCACCCTCCCCACCGTCCCCACTGGGATTCAGGCAAATCAAATACTTTTATTCAAGCAAAACCAATTAATGCTGGGAGAGGGCCAAAGAACTTCCCTGAATCTGGCTTCGACATGAGAATCTAATCCTTCTACTGCTCAGATTGGAAGCGCGGTCAGTGACACACTCTGAATTTTACAGTGAAATACAAAATTTTTAAACATTTTGTGTTGCAATAATCACATACAGTGTGGTCACTGTGTCCTTTTCCTTTATTCCATTGACCTAATCCTGTGAAGCACCTAATTAATTATGGGTATTCCTATGGTCAGCTTCAGGTTCCCATTATTTCATGGTGTTTAACATACTTTGTAATTTCCAGACCTTGGGATCATTCTACACATCCTGTTAATTTACATTCCATCGTTACTGGTCACATCTCTGGTCTGTCCCAGACTTGCTTATCTCTAAGGACTGAGTGAATTCTGTTATTCATTGTATTCCATGTGCTTTCTCTATCAATTTCAGTTATTCCTCCTATATTTTCCAATGTCCCAATTATGTATGTAAAAATACAAAAGTCAGTCCGTTTTAACTTACTGCAGAAGATTCGTGATATTATTTCTGCTATAAAGTTAGTTATAAAGTGTAAAGTTATACTGCTGCTTCTACTGTGAGTACTATGTGATGAATAAGTTACAAACAATCTATTTCGTTCAGAGCATACTGTAATAGAAAATTAACAAATTTAGCATTTACTGTGCAATCTGAAAGAAAATGCCTTTCTAAATTTAACATTGTGCTGAGCTTTGTAAACAATACTTTGCTGAGCTCTGCAGCCAGGACACAGCTTGGTTTTGTTTGAATTCAACTTGACCTTGCGACAGTTGAATTCAGCAAAGGCATAAGAACAGTTATGTCCGCGACCAGGGGATGAGAAAATAAACTACTTGAGTTTTCCCAGTCTTTGCCCTTGAGAGCATGATAGGAAACAGTATAAGAAGAGTATCTGAATTATGCTCAAATACCCCTTACATGAGGCATCTGGCTGAATGTAATGGGTCAATTCTGCAGAATTTAAATAAAGCTCCTTTCTTTGCTCTTGCTAACAGTTGAGTTGAGTCTATTTCATTTCCACGATACATACCAGGCACCTTTTTAGAAAAAAGAAAAGTATTTCTTAGACTAATTAACTTTCACATCCAGGTTTAAGTGTTTTTCCCCTAACACTTCTGTTATACTTTGGCTATACATGTATTGATACTTGTGTTGAAATCTATCTCTATGATTATCTGATGAATCTTTAACTAGAAGCTATTTCTTAATATTGTGAATAACTTCAAAGAAACAACTAATTACTGCAAAATAACGTTAACTGTTGTTTTCACAGCTGCTTAATGAGTTTGTCTGGCTGGTTAATGGGCTGAGATTTACAACCCTTGTTCTAACTGGTATTATTCACTTAATGGAACAGCATCCTTTCATTAATAAGATTGGAATTAATCGCTTGTCTATCCTTAGGCATCTTGTTATCAAACTGTTTTAGATGGTTGCTTGCAGGGCCTCCACGTTCTCGTTGGATTAGTCCTGTTCAAAAGTACCATTATGTTTCACTTAAATGCTGTTTAATTCTACTTATCTCTCTTTGGCCATTTTGTGTCTTATTGCTGGAGGAGGCTGTTTTATTTGGTTTAAGCCTTGTTGGCCATTTTGGGTCTTGCGAACATGAGCCACCATTACAAATACCCATCTTTCTCTGGTCTAACATGAACAGCTATCTTGGCATAATGTTTTCTGTATTAGGATTTGTTTAATGTTGAAAATGACTCATCGTGATCTACTGAGATCATCTCTGTGCAGCCAAAATCTTTCCAAATATGCCTGATACACAGTCAGGCCATCCTGAAAAAGAATCATTTGTAACTCTTGTAGTCACTCATCTTCAGCATTGCCTAGTACAACTGTTCGGACTGTCTCTGGTCAAAGGGTGACAGATAACCTGGAGAACATCTTCAAATTTATGGTCTAGAGCATTAACATACAGATCAAGAGCAATATCTTGGTCTTTGTGCAGGTTGGATAACTGCTTAGTGTGTGAGATGTAACCATCCTGGTATAGCCAACTGATATTCATTTACTTAAGGACCTTATTAGTAGCTTTTCTTTCTCCCTGGCTTACAATTATCTATCCCTATGTTTGCCTAACAGTCTTTATTTCCCTCTGGGCTCCATCTCACCTACTGCTTACTCCTTTACCCCTCTGTCTTCATCATATATTCTACCTTTACCTAGCCAGTATCAGTCCTGGCCCCCATCCACAACTCTTTTTCCAGTATATTGATTACATCATTGCTGTTGCTTCCCTCTCTCATCCAGAATTGGGAAAGTTTATTAATTCTCTTTCCAATTTCGACCCTTCTCTCACCTTCACCTGCTCCATCCTTGACTCCTCTCTTCTTTGACATCTGTTTCCATTTCTGAGGATAGACTGGCAAGCAATACCCATTACAAATCCACTGACTCCCACAGTGAGTTATATGAAGTAAGAGTGTAGTTATCTGAATAATACATCCTCACATCCTGTTTCCTGTAAGGGCTCCATTCCATTCCCCAACTTTCTCTACCTCTGTTACATCTGTTCTGATGATGCTACCTACTACAGCTGGGCATCAGAAATATTCACCATTTTTGTTGGCCAAAGATTCCCCACCCTTGGAATTGACAGGGCTGTCAACCATCTCCTGCACTTCTACCCTCACCCCTTCACTACCATCCCACAACACCATTTGGGTCCCCCAGTCATCACTTGCTGCCCTATCAGCTTCCACATCCAGATGTCAAATACAGCGGGACACCACCACCATGCCCATATTTCCCACCACTCTTATTAGCATTCCACAAGAACTGTACCCTCCAGGACACCCTGGTGCACCCCTCATCTTCCCCACAACTCCATGGCAAAACTTCCCCTGCAACTTTCAAAGGTGTAACACCTGCCCATTTACCTTCCCTTCTTCATTATCCAAGGCCCCAGACACACCTTCCAGATATATCAATGTTTTATCGGCCATTTCACTCAATCTATTCTACTGTATTGCTGTACACAATGTGATCTCCTCTACATTGGTTGGGAGGCCAGTTTGCAGAACACATACATTCTGCCCACAAAAAAGATGCTGAGCTTCCAGTTTCCTGCCATTCAACACCCCACCCTGTTCCCTGACCAACATCTCTGTCTCAGGCTTGCTGCAGTGCTCCAGTAAAGCTCAGCGCAAGCTCAAAGAACAACATTTCATTTTCCATTTGGGAACCCTTCAGCCTTCAGGACTCAATATTGAGATCAATACGTTTAGTACCTGAGCACCTTCATCCTTTTATCCATTCCCAAACCCTCAACTCTGTGATGACATGGGCTGCTTTCAGAATAGCCAACACATTTTCACCTACTTATGGGCCCCAGTAGCAGCTTTTCTTTCTCCCTGGTTTACCATAACCATATCTTTGTTTACCTAGCAGTCCTTCTGTCCTCTGGACTCCCTCTCCACCTATCGTTTGCTCCTTTAAAGCTGCCACCCATGTTTTTTTAATAGATCTGTTAGAAATTAAACTTTCTGGACAAGCTTTTGGTGCTAACAATATTGCATAAAAGAAATATAAATCTTTTAATTGGAAGGCAAATGCTATTCACCTGATGCTAGGAAGCTGGTAGAATAGGAATGATAGTCAATTGAGCTACCATCAATAGAAATAGATTTGCTTAAACCAGTAATGTGAGATTTGCTGCAGGCTAGTCCAACATGTAGCGAAGGCATAAAGAAAAATTAAAATCGATATCCAATCCCATGGTCATTATGATAATTGAACTTGTTTTGATTGCTCTATCTATCACATTCTTAATTTCAATCCAAAAATGCTGGTTTAATCTCTGAGGGACTTTTTTGAATACAACAATAAAACATCCTATGGCATTGCATATGATGCCCTGGTTACTTATTATTTTAAAGAAAGACAATAACCTTTAAAATTATCGATTTTTTTTCTTCGAGTGAGTGATGTTTCTAGCTTGGCAAATAAACAAGTGCCAAGGTTCACTGGAAAAGGCTGATTGCAGAAATATCAACGTGGTCGAAGAAATAACCTGCACTTATATTGTACCTCAATGACCTGACAGCATCACAAGATGCTTCACAAACAACAAAAAACTTCCAAGAGTAGTCATGAAAAAAATATGACAGCCAATTTGCACGCAGCACTGAGATAGCCAGTCTTGCAATATTTGTTGGAGGTTAAGTATTTTCCAGGGTATTGATGAGAGTTCCCGTGTTCTTCTTCCAAATGATGCTTTGGAACCTTTTAAAACCACTTGCAAAGGAAGGCCGAAATTTAATTTTGAACTCTTATCCAAAAGCAAAACACCTCTGTGAGTGCAACCCTTATTGGAATGCCAACCTGAATTACACACTGAAGGCTTGGGAATGGGGATTGAACCGACAACATTGGCAGTGTTAGCGAATGAAGTGCAGTGGACATTAAAAGTTATCTTTTTGAATTTAAACTTGAAATCTGGTAGTAATTTTTTGTCTACAATTTGATGCATCAAATCGATGTGTGCTTTCTTTGAATGAATACATTCCAGATACTGAGCAACATTTTGCCATACATAGTCATTGTGAAAAAGACCAAAAATGGTAGAATAACATGGTTTTACTTCAGCTGACAATAGGATGGGAGACCACTGCTCATGCTGTGGAGAAAATTGTAACTCCCAAAAGCTGGAGGTTTGGGTTGAGTAGGTTATTAACATATTAGAGTCATAGAATCATAAAGATGAACAGCACAGAAACAGACCCTCCAGTCCAACCCATCCATTCCGCCCACATATTCCCAACATAATCTAGTCCCACCTGCCAGCACCTGGCCCATATCCATCCAAATCTTTCCTATTCATATAGCCATCCAGATGCCTTTTAAAGGTTGCATTTGTGCTGGCCTCCACCACTTCCTCTGGCAGCTCATTCCATTCACATAGCACCCTCTGTGTGAAAAGGTTGTCCCTTAGGTCTCTTTTATATCTTTCCCCTCTCACCCTAAACCTATGCCCTCTAGTTCTGGACTTCCCCACCCCAGGGAAGAGACTTGATCTAATTTACCCTATCCATGCCCCTCATGGTTTTATCAGCCTCTATAAGGTCACCCACAGTCTCCAATGCTCCAGGGAAAATAGCCCCAGCCTATTCAATCTCTCCCTATAGCTCAAACCCTTCAACTCTGGCAACATCATTTCTGAATTCAAACCTGGACACAACTCAACTTGAAGCTGCTCACTTCACAGCTTTAATAAAGGAAATGTTGCAAAGATGGGTGTGTAGTTAACTGAGCTGCTCCAAAGAAGTACATACCCCATTTAACTATTTCAATGCGGTTACATGCCTCAAATTTGACCTCCATTTTAAAAGTAATTGAGACTGACCAGGTTTTCCTGAAGAATGGTAGGGATTGCAGGATCCAGTGGTAAACTGGATTAGAAGTAGTAGGAATGCTTTCCTCTGCATACTAATGTAACTTGCTCCCTTTTCCTCCCCAAGCTACCCATGTAGCTGCTACTTGAACCTCATAGTGCAACCACATCCACTGCTAGAGACATGATGCTTCTTAAAGGATGCCAGCACCTCCCTGCCACCTCCTCCCGGTCTTCCAGGTCAATCCCTTCTCTGTGTTCCCCAGCAGTGGCCTTGGCGAATGCCAGCCTCTGGTTTCATCTCAGTGACCCTCGCCTTGTGGTAGGATTAGATCCATGATGAATTTGCCCTATTTGTAAGCGATTCATTATTGACTCAGTTTGCTCCAGATTGGATGTACTGAAGGACACAGAGTAACACACTTACTCTGAGTTGAAATACTCAATACTTTGATTTTATGACAAATATGATATAAAGCAGCTGTGACTAGAAAATGATTCAGTTCGTGTTTTCAAAACCAGAAAGCAGAGAATGTTTCTTATTCTTTCAAGGGGAGGTGAGGGAGTTAATCTCAAAGTGCCAGAAAATTTTGATAATTTGATATTGTAGCCGTTTTATTTATTTTATAAGCCTTAATCAGAATAAATAATGATCATAGTCATTTGTTTGATGATACGATACTTTTAGGGGTGTTTGAAAGGATCAAAGTAACTTTAATAGGTGAGTAACAGCATTGAAAATAGATAAACCTATGATGTTTTAAGAGTTTGATACTTTGAAGGAGTCCAAAATTCACATCCTGAAGTAATGAGAACTCATGCAGAAGAGCAGAGAGTTAAAACTGCAAGAAATAGAAGATGATTATGAGTTCATTTATAAATCAATGTTTAGCTTCTGACATCCATCTGTGAGGGATAGAAATTGAGCGAAAAAAAACCTCAGATAGTAAAGGGAAAGGAGATCTCATTGAAGGTAGTAAAGATAGTTATCACAGGTTAAAAAGGAAACCCATGAGGGTGGAAGAGAAGTCAGAAACCTCAGGTGTTTTCACTGCGATAAAGTAGGACACATGAAGTTAAAGTGTTGCTGGTTTAAGAAAAGCATTTGGAAGATAGATGTTATAAAAAAGGATAAACCTGTGGGGTTTATTAAAGTGGTAAAGGAGATCCCAGTAGAAGCCAAAAAGCTGCAAAAAAAAATTAGCCTGATTAAGGAGTGGTTAATAAGAAAGTATTAAATCTCTTTAAATAATTTACCTATGTGAATAAAGTTTACATTTGTGTACCAGGAGGAAGCTTATCTCTCCACGCTTCAGGCTCACTGCCTTTATTCCTGATGAAGGGCGAAACGTTGATTTCGCTGCTCGTTGGATGCTGCCTGAACTGCTGTGCTCTTCCAGCACCACGAATCCAGAATTTGGTTTTCAGCATCTGCAGTCATTGTTTTTACCAGGAGGAATATGTAGAGTGGTTAAATTTTAAGAGATAGAGGAGCAAGTCAATCTTGGATAGTGAGAGATGAGGAGGCATGCACTTTGGAAACAATATTGCCAGAAAGGGGGGTAATATGTGGAATTTAGAGTGAGAACAGTTGAGTTCCATTGCATAAGGTGAGGTTGGAGAGTCCAGTGAAAAGTTGTGAAATAGTGAAAGGAGGAAAAGAGAAATTCCCTGTTTTGGTGATACAGTTTGTCCTTGAGAATGATTTAGCTGGATCACAGGTTGGGGGAGTGATACTTAATGTGTTTGAAAAGCCAGTGGAATGTCAGGCAACTAAGATGTTACAAGAAGTATGTACGGAACTTTTTTCTGACCATGTGGTAACAAGGTCACAAAGCCACAGGTTGAAGCAGAAGGAGAAATCAAAGAACAAAGATAAGGAAGTTGAAGCTCAATGATCAGGAACTGTGTAAGAACAAATGGTTGTGAAAAAAACACAAAAACAGGTGGAGGACAGAGTGGATATTTTTACTTCAGAGAGGTTATTCGACTTACAACAAAAAAAACAAAAAAAAAGCAGTTGTACCAAAAAAAATTGAAGAAGAATCTAAGTGTATACCTTTGTTACTATAAATGCTACTATCTTAAAAATGACGTCTTGATGAGGAAATGGAAACCATTACATATTCAAACAGTTGAAAAATGGACAGAAGTTCATTGAGTTGTATTACCAGTGGGTTATAGAAAAGAGGTTTTGCGGGTAGCACAAGAATTACCAGTAGGAGGTCATTTAGGAGTAAGGAAGACTTGAACCAAAATACAAAAACAGTTTTTGCTCCAGATTGCATAGAGATGTGGTTGAATTTTGCTGGGCATGTCATATGTGTCAGGTAATAGAAAAACCTCAGGCAGTGATAAAATCAGCATCATTAATACCCATTCTGTCATTTGGGGAACCTTTTGCAAGAGTCTTAATTGATTAGTAGGACCCCTTCCCAAAACAAAGTGTGGGAATCAGTATTTGTTGACCATAATGGATGTGACCACTAGATTTCCCAAAGCCATTCCATTACACAATATCACAGCTCAAAGGATTGTAGAAGACTTACTCATTTTCTTTACTAGATACTGACTACCCACAGAGATACAGTCAGATCAAGGTTCAAATTTTACATCATAATTATTCAAGTAAAGTATGGATAGCTTACGAATAAAACAATTCAAATCATCTGCGTACCATCCAGATTTGCAGGAAGCTTTAGAATGATGGCATCAAACTCTAAAGACCATGTTGAGGGCTTTGGTCAAGATTATCTGGAGGGTTGTGATAAAGGAATTCCATTTGTATGTTTTGCAATCATGACTACACCTAATGAATCATCTAAATTCAGCCTATTTGAATTAGTTTTTGGACATGAGTTGAGAACATCACTGAAATTAATTGAGGAAAAGTTGGTAAGTCAGAGTTCAGAGGCCATATATTTGGACTATGTGTTAGATTTTAGGGAAAGATTAAATAGAGTGGGTGAATTGGTTCAACAGTATTTTTAAGTAGCACAGCATATGATGAAACAGAAAGCAAACAAAAAATTTAAAGAAATCAAAGCTGGAGGAGATAACATATTACTCCTAGTGGTAAGTGAACCTCTAAAAGCAACGTTTAATGGTCTCATCAAATCAAAAGAAAATTGAGAGATGTGAATTATTTGATAAGACATCCAGATTTAAGGAAAGCTCCTAGAGTGTGTCAGAATATGCTCAAATAATATTTTTGTTAGCGAAGGAAAGCAAAAGGAGAATGTGGTACTGGTTAAAACCTCAGAGTGAAAAACTAAGTCCAGATAAATTTGAATTTAATATTTCTCAAATTAACAGGGATAATGAGGAAATTCTTTAATTTTCCAGGGGAAAGTTGAAATGACCTTAAAGAGTTATTACAATCTCATGGAGAGATATGTGGGAATAAACTGGTATATATGATCATGATTATATGATTGTACATGATGTAGATATAAGAAATGCTATTCCAATTAAGCAACCACCTTATAGACTTAACTCTCTAAATTTTACATAGGTTCAAAAAGAGGTTAAAAGCATGCTCAAAAACAATATAATCAAAGTGAGTTGCAGTGAATGGAGCTTACTCATTGTGATGGTGCCAAAGGATGATGGTACCCAATGTTTATGTATTGATTACCCCAAAGTCAATGCAGTTACAAAGTCTGATTCATATTCTACTCCACAACTGGAACACTGGAATGAAAAGGTGGGACAAGAAGTTTATATTTTGAAGTTGGAATTACTCAAATAATACTGGCAGTCACTTTTATTCATGAGAAGGACATTTTGGCTTTTGTGACACTGAATGGACTTTAGCAGTTATAAGTTATGCCATTTGATATGAAAAATGCAGCAGCCATATTTAAAGACTAACCAATGCCATCACTTTGGGATTTACCAATTGTGCAGTGTACATAGTGTTGTGGACAGGCCAGACGCCATCAAAACATTTCAACAAAGTAGCCCAGACCCTAACATATCTAATTATTTTAAATAGGTGCACAGTGGATATTCCAGGTGTGATGCCACTGGTCAAACCACTTACTTTTAAACAAAACAGAATTTATTTACAAGATTGCCAAATGAAACACAAACAAAAGAGAACAGAATGTAGAATAACTTAACCTATCTGAACCCAATTTAATGATACTGTTCCAAATACTTGCAACAACTCCCATAAACACCCCTTGGCACAAATGATAAAATGAAACGTAGGGTCTTACAGGAGAAATGACACAGAGAGGGAGGATCAGCACAGACCTGCTTCTTTGAGACCAGCAGCTTTAAATAATTTACTACTTTCAGTGGACAGTAACACTGCTAATACAAAACCAGAGAAAAGCTGAGCTGGGAGAACTGGCCACTCCCCTTCCATCATACAAGTGTTTCCCTTAAACTTGAGAGCCTTTTGCCTGAGGTGGTAACTGTTAGCTATAATCAAATTGGCTCTAAATTCCTTCAAGCCTAGACTTTTTGGAATCACTGCTTTTATGACCTCTCTGAAAAAAAAGCCAAGGACAGCATCATCACAATGGACAATCCAACGATTTTTGTCACCCATGGAAGGAATATTTGGAGCATATATTGGAATTGTTTGGTCAACTTCGGGAGGTGGGCTTGGTGATAAACCTGGCTAAGAGTGAGTTTGCAAAAGCCCAAGTAATGTTCCTGGGCTATATCATTGAACATAGACAGATGGTCCCACAGGATGTGAAAAACAAAGATTATTGGGGAGTTTCCCATAGTATCAATGAAAATGGAAATACTATGGTTCTTGGGACTAAGTGGTTTTTGTCAAAGATTTGTACCAAAGTTTAGTAGTGTGGTTAGACTGGCTTGTTAACAAAGTGCAGAAAATTTCAGTGGATGGAAGAATGTCAGAAGGCATTTGACAGCCTGAAAGTTGTGTTAACCACAGCCTTATTGGTAGCCGCAGCTAAGTATACAAAACCATTTAAGATAGTGATGTGGGTATTGGTCCTGTACTCTTGTAAGAAGATGATGAAAAGAAGATAGATAGACCTATTGAGTATTTTTCATGTAAGTTGATAATTCCTCAACAGAAATATTCCATAATTAAAAAGGAGATCTTGAGTTTGGTGTTGACATTGCAAC
Source organism: Chiloscyllium punctatum (assembly GCF_047496795.1). Classification (NCBI taxonomy): domain Eukaryota; kingdom Metazoa; phylum Chordata; class Chondrichthyes; order Orectolobiformes; family Hemiscylliidae; genus Chiloscyllium; species Chiloscyllium punctatum. Next base: position 9,771,229 of record NC_092783.1, on the reverse strand, counting down.
ATTTCAACATTCATGTTGCCAGAAATTTGACTGAGACGATCGTATATATTGATCATAACCCCTTAACATTTTTGGGAAAATTTAAAGACAAAAATACCAAAGAGCATGAAGAGAAATTCCATAGGGAAGAAAATCTCCAGCCAGAAGGAGAATATGAGGACCAAACTGACTGAGGATACGATCACTGGGTGCTGACCTCTGAGAGATTGTAGCACCCAATGTGAATTTAAAATTATCCTGAATTTACCAAAAGCCTGTAAAATTTGTAGCCTCTCACCTCTCCTCTCTGTTTTCCTTAATTTCCTCGTGCTTTTACTTATAAGTGGAGTAGCAAAACATTTCCCCTGCATTTTGAATGGTTTGTTAATAAGCACTATGTTCAATTTCATCTTATTGTTGGCTACTTCAAAGATTGAAATCTGAAAACCAAGGTTTGGTAAACATCGTACCTCAGTAAAGGACAAGAGTGAAAAGTAAAAGCAGTTATCCAAACAATTTATTTTCTTGGGCTTAAGAGGAGAACATCAATCATAATTTAAACTGTACACAGTATATGGTCTCATTAATTCTCTCTACAATTGCAGCTAAGTGTTCCTGCTTTTATCTTCCATTCAAATATCTTAATCCATTTACCCAACAAACAGTTCTGAAGAAGGCTCACTAGACCTGAAACATTAACTCTGTTTCTCTCTGCAGCGATGCGGTTGGAAGTACAAGCTATCGGAGCGCTGTTCCTTTGTCAGGCATAAGCCCTTCAACGTCGACTCTCCTGCTCCTCGGATGCTGCCTGACCTGTTGTGTTTTTCCAGAGCTACACTTTTTTAGTCAGTATCTGCAGTCCTCACTTTCCCCTGAGTATCAGCTAGAGGCAAGCTTCACATGCCCAAAACCAACAAGAAAAGAGCCTGAGCGAGATCACAGGTTTAGACTGTGATGAAGATCTTGATAATGCCAGGAGAGATCACAGGAGATATCCAGACAAATGGGGCCTCATTATTGATGTGCTGGAATGGCGTTCCTGCACCTGACTGTCAAACAGAACTCCTAAAGCCCGTTATCTTGTAGGTTCAGCCTTTTTTGGCTTCTTTAAGATGGCAAGTTTTCAGAGGTTTGGTAAACCTGATCACTTCTGATTAAAAGTGAAAAGATTATTAAATGATGAGTTTACTTTTGCGATATTTTAATAACAACTTAGAATACTGTGTTCAATTCTGGTTTCCTTGCTATAGGGAAGATGTTGTTCAGCTTGAAAAGGTGCCAAAAAGATTTAAAGGATGTTGCTGGAACTGGAGCATTGAGCTATAGCGAGAGGTGAATAGACTATGGCTATGTTGCCTGCAATTTCAGAGGCTGAGGGTTGACACCGTAGAGGTCTTAAAATCATGAAGGGCATGGATAGGATAAATAGCTGAGGTCTTAGATCATAACCATGTCTGTAGTAAATGTTGGTTGCTGGAAGAACTCTGGCTCAGAGTCGATGAGCTGGAGTCTGAGCTTCAAACATTGCAACACATCAGGGAGAAGGAGAGTTACCTGGATGCTGTATTTCAGGATACAGTCACACCCCTTATTCTAACTAACTCAAATTTGGCCATTGTGTGGAACACAGGATGTGGCTGTGAGTGAGGCAGGTAGAGGGATCCAGGGGATAAAGTTGCAGGATCCTCAGCCCCCAGTCCTCATCCACAAGGTTCAACAGTTTTGCTCCCTCTAAGGATGGGAATGGATACTGCAGGGAGGATGAGCCAACTGATTGTAGCACTGTGGTGTAGGGAGCCATTCAAGTGGAAGATGAGAAGGGAAATGTTGTTGTAATTGGGGATAGTATAGTTAGAGGCATAGACACTGTTCCCTGTGACCAGGATTGAGAGTCCCAACGGTTGTGTTTCCTGTCTGGTGCTCAGGTAAGGAATATCTCAGCTGGGAAGCAGAGGAACTTGGAGTGGGAGGGTAAAGATCCTGTGGTTGTGGTCCATGTAGGTACCAACAACACAGATAAAACGAGGACAGAGGTTCTGCTAAGGGAGTATGAACAGCTAGGAGCTAGATTAAAAAGCAGATAATTAAAAAGCAAAAAGGTAATAATCTCTGGATTACTATCTGAGCTCTGTGAGTGAATTGGCACAGGGTTAATTAGATTAAGCAGGTAAATGCATGGCTCAAAGATTGTTGTGGGAGAAATGGGTTTGAAAGCATGGGACATTGGCACCTGTACTGGGGAAGAAGGGACCTCTTCCAATGGGATGGTCTTTATTTGAACCGTGCTGGAACCAGTGTCCTAGCGAATCAGATAACTAGAGCTGTAGACAGGGCTTTTAACTAAATGGGGGCGGGGGAGGGTTCAGTTATAGGGGAAATTAGAAAACCCGAATTAAAGAAGGAGATAAGAGTGCAGAACTCAGGAGAGGATATTAAAATCTCCAGCGCAGACACAAATGGGACAGAGTGTATGAAAAGGGTTAGCAATCAAAGTTCAAGCAGCCTTGACAAACGAATGACAATGAGAAGAGGGATGGTTAATACAAGCCTGAAGCTGTTATATCTGAATGCACGCAGTATAAGGAATAAGGTAAATGAGCTTGTGGTGCACATTGAAATCGGCAGGTATGACATGGTGGGAATCACGGAGTCATGGCTACAAAGGGATCAGGATTGGGAGCTGAATATTCAAGGATATACATCCTATCGAAAACATAGGCAGGTGGGCAGAGCAGTGGGCTTGCCTTATTAGTAAGAAATGAAATTAACTCAATAGTAAGAAATAAAGTAGGGTCAGATGGTGTAGAATCTGTGTGGGTAGAACTGAGGAACCACAAAGGTAAAAAGAAATGTAGAGTTATGTACAGACCTCCAAATTGTAGTCAAGAGCTGAGAGAAAGATACACTAGGAGATAGAAAAGATGTGTAGGAAAGGCAAAATTACAGTAATCATTGGGGGATTTTAATATATAGGTGGACTGGCAAAATCAGCTTGGTAAAGGATTGTAAAAACACAGAATTTATGGAATATCTACGAGATGGTTTTTTAGAGCAGCTTGTGGTGGAGCCCACTAGGGAACAGGTAATACTGGATTTAGTGTTGTGCAATGAGGCAGACTTGATAAGGGAGCTGAAGGTGAAGGACCCTTGGGAGGTAGTGATCATAACATGATTGAATTTACTCTGCAATTTGAGGGGAAGAAGATAGAATCAGAAGTAATAGTATTACAGCCAAATGAAGGCAACTACAGAGGCATGAGGGAGGAGCTGGGCAGAAGTGACTGGGAGAGGAGCAAGCAGGAAAGACAGTCGAACAGCAATGGCAGGAGTTTCTGGGAGTAATTCAGGAGACCCAGCAGAGATTCATCCTGAGGAAAACGAAGCATGGTACAGGGAGATGAGGTAACCATGGCTGACTTGGGAAGTCAGGGATAGCATAAAAGCAAAAGAGAAAGTATATAACGTGGTGAAGGGCAATGGGAAACCAGAGGATTGGGAAGCTTACAAAGACCAACAGAGGGCAAAAAAATGAAATAAGGAGGGAGAAGATTAAACATGAGGGTAAGTTAGCCAGGGCAAAAAAGAGGCAATAGTGGACATTAGGCCACTGGAAATGATGCAGGGGAGATAGTAGTGGGGAACAAGGAAATGGCTGAAGAACTGAATAATCACTTCAATTCAGTCTTCATGGTGGAATACACGATTAATATTCCAAAAAATTAAGCAAGTGAGAAGGCAGAGCTGAGTATGGTGGCCATCATCAAGAGGAAGGTGCTAGAAAAACTGAATGGCCTGAAGGTGGATAAATCACCTGGACCAGATGGGCTACATCCCAGAGTTCTAAGGGAGATAGCTGAAAAGATATTGAAGGCATTAGTGGTGATCTTTCAGAAATCGCTAGAATCAGGGAACATCCCAGACGACTGGAAAATCGCTAACATGACACCTCTGTTTAAAAAGAGAGTAAGGCAAAAGATGGAAAATTAAAGACCAATTAGCCTAACCTCGGTCAAGGGTAAGATCCTGGAATCCATTGTGAAGAATGAGATTTCTGAATACTTGGAAAAGTATAGTAAAATAGGTCAAAGTCAACATAATTTCGTCAAGGGGAGGTCATGCCTGATAAATCTGTTAGAATTATTTGAGGAAGTATTGAGCAGGTTAGTCCAAGGAGAGCCAATGGGTGTTATCTACCTGGATTCCAAGAAGTCCTTTGACATGGTGCAGCACAGGAGGCTACTGAGTAAGAAAGGGGCCGATGGTATCAGAGACAAGGTGCTAGCATGGACAGAAGTTTGGGTGTCTGGCAGAAAGCAGAGAGTGGGGATAAAAAGGTCCTTCTCAGGGTGGCAACTGGTGACAAGTGGTGTTCTGCTAGGCTCAATGTTGGGACCACAGCTTTTCACTTTATACTTTAACGATCTAGATGAAGGAACTGAAGGCATTCTGTTAAGGTTGGAAGATGATACAAAGATATATAGAGGGACAGGTAGCATTGAGGAGGCGGGAGAGCTGCAGAAGGATTTGGATAGGTTGGGGGAGTGGGCAAAGAAGTGACAGATGGAGTACAATGTGGGAAAGTGTGAGGTCATGCACTTGGTAGGAAGAATAGAGGCATGGACTATTTTCTAAACAGGGAGAAAATTCAGAAGTCTGAAGCGCTAAGAGACTTGAGAGTTCTAGTCCAGGATTCTCTCAAGATAAACTTGCAGGTTAAGTCAGTAGCTAGGAAGGCAAATGCCATAATTTATTTGAGAGGACTTGAATATAAAAGTAGGGATGTATTTCTAAGGCACTGGTCAGACCACATTTGGAGTATTGTATGCAGTTTTGGGCCCTGTATCTCAGGAAGGGTGTACTGACCTTGGAGAATGGTCAGAGGAGATTCATGAGAATGGTCCCAGGAATGTAAAGCTTAACATATGAGGAATGTTTGAGGACTCCAGGTTTATACTCAATGGAGTTCAGAAGAATGAGGGGAGATCTAATTGAAACATACAGAATATTGAATGGCCTGGACTGAGTAGATGTTGGGAAGGTGTTTCATTGGTAGGATAGACAATGACCCGAGAGCACAGGCTTAGAGCAAAGGGAAGACCTTTTAGAACGGAGGTAAGGAGAAACCTCTTCAGCCAGAGAGTGGGTAATCTCTGGAATTCATTGCCACAGAGGCTGCAGAGGCCAGGTCATTGATTATATTTAAGACTGAGATAGATAGGTTCTTGAGTATCAAGGGGATCAAGGGTTACAGGGAGTAAGTGAGAGAATAGGGTTGAGAAACATATCAGCCATGATTAAATGGCGGTTCAGACTCAATGGGCTAAATGCCCTAGTTTCTGCTCGTTTGTCTTATGGTGTTTTTCCCAGCTTAGCGGAGTCCAAAATTAGAGGGCATAGGTTTATGGTGAGAGGAGAAAGATATAACACGGACTTGAGGTGCAACCTTTTCACGCAGAGGGTGGTGCGTGTATGGAATGAGCTGCCAAATGAAGTGGCAGAAACTGGTACAATTACAACATTTAAAAGGCATCTAGATGGGTACTGAATAGGAAGAGCTCAGAGTGAAATGGGCAAGTGCTGGCAATGGGCCTAAATTAAATTAGATTATCTGGTCAGCATGGACGAGTTGGACCGAAGGGTCTGATTCCGTGCTGTACAACTTTATGACTCTATGACTACTTAACTCTTTTCCATCAATATGTAAACAGTACACTAGCAGGCCAAATATTTAACTTTAAAGCAGTTTTTAAAATCAATAAATTGATGTTGTCATTCCAATGCCAGGGGCCAACTTTACTCCATTTAGTGGTCTAACACCCCTTCAGATTTCCAGCACAAATGCAATGTCAAGCCTCCTTTGAAAGGTGTTAGGGAAGATGGTAGTATTTCGTTCACATTCTATAAAGAAAATAATCTAAATTCTGAATGCTTCCATTCGATTCAACACTCATGAGATGTTTAAAATATGTCATTTGAGAAAGAATTTTCTTGTATCTGAGTAAATGTTTGACATATAGACAGCCAAAAGATTCAGGTTGGCTGCTTCCACTCTTAAGGCAAATAACTTACATAAACTGCAGCCTGTAACCTCTGTATCTAAAGAGAATTACCTTAATTATCTACATTATCATATTGATCCAAAAACATGAGTCAGAAATCCTCTAAGTCACTCCTTTAATATTAAACAGCCCAAAGAGAAAGTGGACATAAATTGAGCCTGAGAAATTAGGAAACACGGAGCAGTGGACTTTCGTTTGATGTTCCAAAAACTAATTGATCTACCTTGACATGTAACTCTCAAAATGAACCTTTGCCAACTCATTTTGCCGCTCCTGTTCTATTCTGCCTGAGGATGATTCATATTTGCCAGAAAAATGCTTTGAACCTGATGTGTTGTCTGCATTCTCACTATCTCATAAGTTTGTTGTCACCGTGACTTATCATCTATAAAGTAGTCAATATAAAGTTTGAAATTGTACAGGCACTTTCAAACTTGGCATTGTAAAGCAGAATGCCATCAAGTAAAATTTTAAAGTGCCATGGATAAAGAGTATGAGATAACTTCTGCAGAGAGCCAACATTGACACAATAGCTCAAACAGCCTCCTTCTGCACTATAACAATTCATTGATTCAAATCAGATTATCAATTGTGACACGTAACAACAACGTACAACACCAGAGGGCACTCACATCTCTTGTATACTTAGCACTTCATAGTTAAGGAGTACTGTATTGTGTACTCGACTACATCATCTTCAAATTTACACTTACTTGCAACACAGGTTGTATTCGCTCGTTCTTTAAAACTCATAAGGAATGTAGAAAAATATAACCTAAAGTATTGAGTATGCTACTCCTTTTTGTCCTGCTTTGTGTTGATTGCGGAGCTGAGTTAACTCAATGACTCAAAAGCCTTCCTTACCTTGGGATCCATTGCTGTTTAATTTCTACTTTTCAAATGCAAATGTGTGTTTAACTGACCACTGTCTGGCCTATGTCTGGATTAAATGACTATGCCTTAATTATGTATTAAACTAACTCCTTCTCAGATGCCATTCTGAAGATTTGTGGTGATGTGTTTTTTTTTGGTTTAAACCCATCTGGTGGCATTTACTGCATGCAAACCACTTCACAACGCATACATTTATTTGTTGAAGTACATCTATTTTGAATTTTTTTCACAAACAATCTCCTTATGAGATTATCCACACAAGAAAAATTCGATCTTCGATCTTTATACCATCTTGTAGTGAAGTTCTTACTGAGGTACTTGCAGTTTGGGATTTGCTGTTGAAACATGTAGATGCAAATTTCAGGGGATTCAGACAAATTCAATTTCAAATTCACAGCTGAAAAAAATCTCCCACAAATTTTAAGTGTATGTGCATGTGTGAGTGTATATGCAAGAGAGATTTCTGCTTCACACGAGTAAATGATGTGTCTATGTTTCACCCAGAAAAATGGTTATACATTCTAATATCTGCAGAATGATATTTGCAATGAGTTTTCAACGACTGTGTCTAAAGATGCTGTCAATTATTGAAAACAGGTGAATGTTGGAGCAAAGGCAAAACAACTAAACGTCAGATCAAGATGGTTATCTTGCAGATTTTAGCAACACGGTTAAACCAGCAAATTTTAAAGTAATAAGGCAAATGGCAGCAGGCCAAGTTTCCATGTTAAGTGTGTTTTTTTTTATCTGCTCATGCAATGTGGGTGTAGCTGACTGGCCAGCATTTATTGCTCATCCCTAGTTCCCCTTGCACACGCACACACACACACACAGGCACACGCACACACGCACAGGCACACGCACGCACACACACACAGATTTACAATTTGTGGGAGACCTTTATTAGTTTTGAATTTGAATTTAGGACGATGGTGATAAGCTGCCTTCATGAACTGCTGCAGTGCACATGCTTTAGGTAACAGCTCAAGGATTACTCTCACACTCAGGATGAGACATTTCAGTGAGAAATGCCGTTTTCAGCTCAACATTCCACAACTCCCTGTGGGTAGATGGGCAGCTCCCCATGTTATTATGTGCCCAATCTGTACAGTATTAATCTTCAATATGGGCACATGTAGCTGCATGCACTGTATGACAAACACATGAGAAAGATGCTATCCTGACCCTGTGCTGTCCAACAGACTCTTGTGATGCTGCCATATTAAAACTGGTCAACTGGTCCTGATAACACCTCTGTTGTCCAGTCTTACAAAACAGAGGCATTAAACAACAGGGTAGGTTAAGTGTCAATGTGGCTTAAAGGGACAGACATCTTGATTGCAAGTAAAATCTACATGACTGAAAAGTACATAGGTGTGTTTCTGCACATGTTCTTGAAGCTTCTGCTGAAGGTTGTTGCCCATCCTCACAGGAATGTTGGAGAAATAGATGACAAGTCCATGTGAAGTCTCTAACAGATATGGAGGCAACAAGGAGGCATTAGCTTGGCCAGTTTACTACAGGCACTTTTGTCTGTGTGTGTAGTGTGTGCCAACCATTCAAATAAGGACTCCTGATGGTGTTAGTCTTTTATAGATAATAGCACTGCTGAGGCAGGCCAATCATTTCATGGCAACTCCAACATGTGGAGGGATGAGGCTGGCAGTCTCTCTCAGGTCAAAGAGGTACACCTCCGTAGGAATTGTTGTGGCAGCAGAGGTTCCCGTCCTTGCCCCCACAGCCCCTTTTCTGGGTCATGGTCCTCCTGCTGTGATGACCCACCAGGCTACAATGAAGTTGGTAACATTTCCATATAGCTGGGGAAAGGGGAATGTGTCACCTCTGCAGTAGTAAAATGCCAACAGACAGATAAAATGGCCAATTAACAGAGGCTTTAATTCTGCAGATTGGTTGAGCCCTCCTTCCCTAACATCAGGCCAGCAACATGAAGTCATCCTGACCAGGCTTCACAATATTTTCTAGACTTCTCCCCTCTCCTCCCTCCCTCACCCAACTCCTCATCCCGTACCCCCATGACAGGTGGGGTATTGCTGGTCAGCTTACGATCATTGAATCACTAGAGATCCAAGTTCCTCCTCTAAAACCATGCAGTTTCCTTGGGCAGAACCACATTGATTCGGTGTGCTACAGCCTGTGGCAACCGGGGTGAAGTCAATTTAAAAATGGAAAGACTAAAAGTTCTTAAACGCGATCTTCAATCAGGCTGCAGTTAAACACTGCCAATAGGACACAAGTACTGTCAGTTCAGTTTACTGGAAGGCGAGTTCCTTAAATTAATATGATAATCATGTGACACTGGGACCTGCTTTCTTCCCTCTGCCATCCCACAGCTGTTGAAGTTTCCTGAATGTATATTGCCTTGTGATTGCGATAGAGGTCATGTATACTGGAAATCAGTGCAGAAATGCATAAGCTTGCAGTCGGTTTGCAATTACAACGGAGATTTTTAATCACTGAGGCCAAAACTTCCTCTGTTTCCGAAGGAAATCTGCAAGAACAACAGTTTTCAACCCTCCAGGATAGTTCTGTGGTCTCCCAAAATTAAAGATTAATCTCTAGAACAGCACCGTGAGCAACCAAAGGCGAGGAAGAAAACAATGAAGTGTTAAGAGTTTTTGTACTTTCTTTGTACAATTATTCATTTGTTATAAATTGGGCAAAAAAGGACATTTTGACTGAAGATGAATTGAGCATTGAACATAGAAGCATAGAAACTAAGCCACCTCACAAGGTTATCTGAGATACTTGTTCAACCTAGCATTTAGAAGTCATTGACTGTGCAACTAAATGTTTAGGACATAATTAAATCTATTTGTACTAAACTATTGCACCTCACCCATTTCACAATCAATTAGATGTCAGTTATGGTTCAGCTGCTAGCATTGGTGCACTTACGCTACAGTTTCAGGGAAACTCTACAAACTCAAGATTCAGTTCTTCCAAAATTTGAAAGACATGACGGTTCTTGAAAAAACATTTGAAGGTTGTGATTTCACATCCCAGTTCAGGGGCAGGATTTTCCCAGCAGGCTTTAGGACTCCCAGTCAGGATCAAATAGGAACCAGAAAACACTTGAGGCATGATGACCTGACTGGGGTCTTTTCCTCACTGGCCTGTTGATGGCCAGAGGCCAGCTTGTGTCACAACAGTAGGCCATAACCTTGGATTGCTTATGGACATATTAAATTTTCAATTACAATATGTGAGTCTAAACAGCCAAAAGTTGTTGCAGATGTAAATTTTGTAGTTTTCTGGCAAAGCCCTGTGTGAACCCATGGCATGCCACATCGGTTTAGTGTCAAACAAAGAGACTGAAAAGGAACAGATAGTAACTGTTGACTACACAGACACCCCTCCCCTAATTCTCACAGTAAGCCGTCCCCTGTGAATTATTTCCTAACTTGCAGACATGTTTATGTTTTACCCTTCCAAGAATACACAAAAAAAATTTGAAAACACTTGAAAATCCTTATGTATCTGTGTCACCAGACTGATATGCTAGTGTAGATTAGTGTGCTGTTAAGGTAACAGCTTGTGGACAGCCATTAGATACTCTTACATTGTAGGTAAAGAAATGTTGATCTTTCAGTCTGAGTTGAGGAAGTTACTGTTGAAGAGGAAACAGGACAAAAGCCTGTAAGCTAACTGTAAAACAAAGAATCCTGAAATCAATGTCTCCATTACCAATGTCAGTGTTACTACATGAAGGTCACAGCATTCCACCATCTCTCCTCATGGAACACAGCAACTGATTCAAATATTTACTTAACTGCTACTGAAAGTCACTGAAAGCAAGCATGCAGATATAGCAGGAAGTGAAGAAGGCAAATGGTATTTTGGCCTTCATAATGAGAGGATTTGAATAGATTAGATTCCCTATAGTATGGAAACAGGCCCTTCGGCCCAACAAATCCATACCGACTCTCCAAAGAGAATCCACCCAGACCGATTCCCCTACCCTATATTTACCCCTGACTAATGCACCTAATACTATTGGCAATTTAGCATGGTCAATTCATCTGACCTACACACCTTTGGATTGTGGGAGGAAACCAGAGCACCAGGAGGAAACCCACACAGATGCCAGGTGAATGTGAAAACTCCACACAGACAGCCGCCTGAGGTGGGAATCAAACACGGGTCCCTGGCACTGTGAAGCCGTAGTACTAAATACTGAGCCACTGTGCCACTCAGAACAAGCAACAGGAACACCTTGCTGCAATTGTACAGGTCCTTGGTGAGATCCCATTTCGAGTATTGTATGAGGCTTAGGCCTCTTTATTTTAGGAAAGATGTTCTGGCTATCCAGGGATTGTAACAAAGGTCTACTGGACTAATTCTTGGGATGGTGGGACCAGCGTGTGAAGATGTACAGGATCAGTTAAGATTATATTCACTAGAGTTTAGAACAATTAAGCGGGGTGGGGATGAGATCTCATGGAAGCCTATACATTTCTATCAGGACTAGACAGAGGAAAGGCAGGAAGAATGTTCCTGGTGACCAGAGAATCCTGAACCAGGGGTAACAGTCTACTGATACAGGGTAGGCCATTTCGAAATGAGAGTAGCTGGTTCAGTGGTTAGCACTGCTGTCTCACAGCACTAGGGACCTGGGTTGGATTCCAGTCTCAGGTGACTGTCTATGTAGAGTTTACACATTCTCCCTGTGTCTGCCTTGGTTTCCTCCAACAGTCCAAAGTTGTGCAGGGTAGGTGAATTGGCCATGCTAAATTGAATAGTGTTCAGGGATGTGTAGCTTAAGTGTATTAGTTAGGGGAATGGGTCTGGGTGGGTTAATCTCATAAGGTCAGTGTGGACTTGTTGGGCTGAAGGGCCTGTTTCCACACAGTAGGGATTCAGAGAGTGGTGAACCTGTGGAATTCTGTGCCATAACAATTAATCAGACTTTCCCTTAACTGCACTTATTCTATTTGCTTCAACCATTCCCTGTGGTAGTGACTTCCACATTCTTCGCTGTATTTTCTTTGTTTTCCAAGATGCGGATGTAATTATGAGATGAGAGTGATTTAGTTGCTGTGTGCCCAATGTTGTCAATATTACATCTGCTTTCACTTGTTCAGTGCTACATAACATAACAGACATGATAACCAACTGCCAACATCAATGCTACCAGCTCCTTTCCTGCTTCATATGCTGTATGTCTGCTGGGCATGTTTTCTGTAAGAGAAAAGTAATAAGATGTTGAATAATCTTCATCCTTCCTTTGTGACTGGTTGTTTATGATGGATTTATTTCACAAGTGAATTATAGCTGATGGAGGGAACTTGGAGACAAGCTATTTATAGAGTCAGAGAGTCAAAGAGATGTACAGCACGGAAACAGACCCTTCGGTCTAACTCATCCATGCCGACCAGATATCCCAACCCAATCTAGTCCCACCTGCCAGCACCCGGCCCATATCCCTCCAAACCCTTCCTATTCATATACCCATCCAGATGCCTTTTAAATGTTGCAATTGTACCAGCCTCCACCACTTCCTCTGGCAACTCATTCCACACATGTACCACCCTCTGTGTGAAAAAGTTGTCCCTTAGGTCTCTTTTATATCTTTCCCCTCTCATCCTAAACCTAGGCCCTCGAGTCTGGACTCCCCTACCCCAGGGAAAAGACCTTGTCTATTTACCCTGTCCATGCTCCTCTTGATTTTATAAACCTCTCTAAGTTTATACCCCAGCCTCCAACACTCCAGGGAAAACAGCCTCAGCCTATTCAGCCTCTCCCCATATCTCGAATTCTCCAACCTGGCAACACCCTTGTAAATCTTATCTGAACCCTTTCAAGTTTCACAACATCCTTCTGATAGGAATGAGACCAGAATTGCATGTAATATTCCAACAGTGGCCTAAACAATGTCCTATCCAGCATTTCTCACCATGTCCTATTATGAGTGTTTACTTTAAGACAGTGAATGTTCAAAAATACACATCGTTCACGTTTGCTTCTGTGAAAGTAGCCACGATGAGATCCATATCATCGAATGACTAATGAGGGGTAATCAGGCCAATAATCTTCCATCAGCTGGCTCACTGTCATCAAGCTTTTTGCTTCTTAATCAATAGATTTTACTTGGTAAATACTCAATGACTTCAAAACCACAGGGTGCTTGTATCTGAGCAAATGTTATTGCAACTATTGCAAATAAATGTAATCTTCCTGTGCCTTTGATGCTGCAGGAAGATTGAAGACAACAAATTGAATGGTTACAAAAAATTGTCTGTTTTCTTATCACAGGTGTTGTTTTGGTATAACTTATGTAATATGTTATACATATTAAGCCTTTAATTTCCAACATACATTTCTCTTTGAAGAGGGCTGCTACAGCCAAAAGATGATAGCAGATTTCAATTCACTGACTCTGGCAGAGTCCTGTGTGGATTCATGGAATATTACACCTGTACAGAGTCAGGAAAACTTAAAATAGAAAGACTGATAAGGAACAGATCACCTCCTCCCCAACCCTTCTCACCACCGTTGGGAAGACATCTTTTGCAGACAATTTTGGATTTTACGCTTCCAAGCACATAAAAACACAAGGTTTAAAGACTGACTTCAGCCTCTGGCTGTTTCTGCTTGTGGTCTGATGTGCTAATGAATGAGTCCGTGTACTGTGAACTCACAGCTTGAGAACATCTAATATTCAGGCCTGCACAGCAGATAGTAAAGTAAAAGACTATTCACTCTGAGTGCTAACAGACAGAGTCAAAAGAAACTAGGACAAAAGAATTTCAAACTGCAAAGCCAAAAGTTTTGGTATTAGCTGTTCAACTGCCAAAATCAATGCTACTAGTACTATCTGGTATAACCGATTTAATGTTCTACTTGTTTATCTTCGTTAACGACTTAAAGAAATTTTTAAACTCGCTTCTTAATCCTAATCTCTGTATATGCTTGTTACGTTAATGTATCACCTTGTGTTCAGTAAGTATTAAACTCTTGTGTTAGCTCAAAAAAGCCTGGCTAAATTGATTCCTCTTAAAACACAAATTAATTTGGGCTTTGGAGAAAACTATCTAGAAGGGAAAGACGGTTTTCAAACCGAAACAACTCCAACCTATCCAATCTTAGCTCAGGCCCACCAGCCCAGGTGAAATTCAGGAGTTTTCTCTCTGCACCCTCTCTACTGTAATCACACCCTTCCGCTAATGTGATAATAAGAGCTGCATGCAGTAATCCAGTTTTGGCCCAACTATCATCTTAAACAATTCCAACATAGTCTCCTTGCTCTTATATTCTATGCCTCGACTAATAAATGAAAGTATCCAATTTGTTTTCTTAACCACCTTATCTACCAACCCTTCTATTTTCATGGCTGGCTCTGTGGATATGCAGACCAAGGTCCCCCTCATCTTCAGTAATTTGGGTTGTGAATATTCTATTTAAAATTAACTTAAACTTGACGGAGAGTGATGTGGCAAATGGTGAAGCCTTGGTCTGACTTAAGGAGTTTTGATCAGACCACTTCCTCCGAGTTGTGGTTATTGAAGTACCATTGACTATTGAGTGCAGTGTTAAATTTCCATTTTTAAACTGAGCTGCACACTAAAATCTAACATGTCTCTCAGGCAGATCACAAGACCCAAAGCTAATGAAAACTTCATGGGCTGTACAAAACCATAGGAGGCCTCTGAAGTATACCTGCAAGTGTAATGCAGCATGCTCTTACATACACAAATGCATTTTGTCTGCAATGTGGGTCTGAAAGGAGATAGACTCAGTGCTCATGCACCAATCATAATGTTTGACTGACTCTCCATGATACGACTAGTGCTGTTTTAATTGGAATAAAGTTCAATGTCAAAGTGCCATGATGGAGTGCTCTGGGTCCTGCTGCATGGAGCAGTTTGCAAAGCCATTGCCTGCAAGTATTGCAAATTCTAACTACTTCCATTCCTAAGGATCTGCTGTCTTCCTGAAGTTCCCTGCACAGGTTGGTTGCAAGCATGACTGATGGATCCAGCCAGAGGCAGAATGATGCAGTAAAGATATAGCAGTGGGACAGGTACACCAGCAAGACCAAAGGGGCTGTGATGGATTCTGAAGAGCTGGGAACGTTTGAGGAGAATGAGGACATTGAGCAAGAAGGAACCTCACCTTTTGCCTGCAAACCAGGCAGATCCTAATTGATTACTGGTTCTAGCAGACAAGAGCTGGCTGCATTGATCGCTCACTGCATGTTCAGCACCAACAATTTTATAGTCAAACAGTTTGTTTCTGTTCTGAGAACCAATTGCAGCTTGTGTTTGTTTGATTTCTGCTTTTGCTTTAAATGTTGGCGAATAAAGCTGAATGTTTGAAGGCTTCTCTATACGTGATGGCCACAAATTGAACTTTGCTAAGATGCCAGTCTGTTGCGGTACAGGAGGAGAAGCAGTGATGTGGCTAAGGGTAGACAAGCTGGTTGTCTTGCCATCTAAGCAGTGATTGGATGAGGAATGTACATTTGTCTTCGTGAGGAAATGCCAGCTCTACCACCTCAGTGTCATAAGAGGCATTGTTTAGTGACTGCTGTGACTATGAAGAGCAATTGCAGACTGCCAACATTTGGCCAGGTGCACGGTTGGGAGTTAAAGATGGTACCATGGATCTCGGGGTATCCCAGGAGTGGCAGATATTTCTGCTTATGGGAAATGGGAGATTCCAGATAGGGTTGGATGAGAGGGATGATTTAAGGCCCTGTTCTCTAGCTAATGAGATGGGTTTTGGATATTAGCATGACATTCCCTCACAGGAGGGAAACCCTCCATGAAACTCAGTGAAACTGACACTGAGCCAATTTCTGGTAAAATACAGCACACAGGTTCTTGATGATCAAGGGACTTGTACTTTGTGGAGGGTAGACTGAAAATTAGTGTTAAGGCCACAATACTAGATCAGCCATGATCTTAGCAAATGGCAGATCAAGCTGGGGACTGAATGGCCTTCTACTGCTACAAATTCATGCGGCTATATGTAATGGAAGAGCAGAAACTAATTGTGCATCACAAGTTCTATGCTAATTCTCCAGACTTATCTAATTACCTCCATTATGACTAAATTAAGGCAAATAAATGGAATTCATGTACAGATTAACCAGGACCCAAATGAAAAGCTCAAAGGTTCCTGTTTTTATGTTCTTATGTTTGTGAGCACCTGGATTTGCATGTTGTATTATAGAGGAAGCATTAAAACTTAGTACAGAATTCTCTGTTGATGCAATGTAAAGCTGGAGTAACCCATACAGAATGTGTTATAAACCAACTCAATCAAGAGATTATAGCTCATTTACATGCAACAAGAGGTTCTTGTTGTTTATATTTTCACTTAAGAGTTTTTCTACATTATAACCCTGCTATACTTCAGACTGCCTTTTCTGACAATATAAGAAAATTAAGAAATTGGAGCAGGAATAGGCTCTTCAGCCCCTCGATCAGAGTCGTGAAGGCTGTGTTGGCTAGTGCTGAGGTACAAGACATCACTTCTGGGCTGGAGACAGACGATCTGGAATACCACAAAGATCAGTTCTAGGACCTCAGTTATTTACTATCCGTATTAACAACTTGGAGCAAGGGGTAGAGGTTTCGTTGCATGAAACACAAGGTTAATATGTAGGTGCAGCAAGTAGTGAAGAAAACAAATGGAATTTTGCCCTTAATTGTGAGGGATTTGGAGTTGAAAAATAAGAAAGTCCTGCTAAAACTATACAGCTATACAGATGTTGGTGAGACTACATTAGGAGCACTGTGTATATTTGTCATCCTCAAACTTTAAAAAAAAATGTATTGGCAAAGGAGGCAGTTCAAAAGAGATTCATTTATCTGATTCCTGCAAGGAAGGAGCTGATTTATCAAGAATGGATAAATAGGTTAAGGTTTTACTTATAAGAGTTCAGAACAATGAATGGTGGTGGGGGGGGTGATCTAATTGATACATATAAGATTTTGAGGGGGTTTGACAGGGTAGAAATTGAAGACATTTTCACCAGTGGGGGAATCTCAAATGACTGGACCTAGTTACAGCATAAAGGTACATAAACCTGAAATTTCAGTGATTTTATTGTTCTCCAAGAGAGTAGAGATGAAGACATACTTAAGGATGTATATGTGTTCTCTTTTTTTTTGACACCACTCAATAGTTACATCCATCTGCATTCCTTTCAAAATTCATTATCTTTCTACATTCAGGGACCTGCTTTGCCATTGATCTTGAAGATCTTGTCTCATATCCAGTTTGTGACAGCTGTCTCAGAGAAAAACACATACCAAATACTGTGCCTGCTCTTCTAACCTAAACAGCATTATGGATTAATGCAGCATGAATCACCGTGAATTGGTAATTTTCAAATTATTTCACTTTTGAGTTTCGCAAAACCTTTCATGTCCCAGTGTTTGCATCAGGTCAATACATAAGAAACCTTTCCGTGATAGATTGATATATCCTATTCATAAACCCATTAAGTATGTCCCTATAATATCAGAAAATTCTGGATGTAAACAGCAAATCAGGCAACATCTGTGAAGATGGAAATAAAAGCTCTGTGGCTTTTCTGTGGACAACACACTGTCAATCGTTGGTAATAGACCAACCTCTACCAATTCACTTGAAATTTCCCAAGGATCTATCCTTGGTCCCCACTTCCTGTTTCACGCCAATATCATATCCCTTAGCAACATCCCTTCAGACATGCAGCATATACTGTGTCAGTGTCCATTCATCTCCTGAAGACAAGAAGAACTGTTGGCTGTATTCCTTTCAATGACTACAGATTGTTCCAATGTGTTTTACAACTAAATAATTACCTTATGGCCTTTGTACATGAAAACTGTACATACAATTCTGTTCTGTATCTGGTATTGTACTCTCTAAGAACTATTTCTGTCCCTTATCATCTCTCTTACACTTCACAAAATGCCTATGTTGCAATTTATACCTGTATTTACCTCACTACATAAACAATATAGATTGTAAATTTGCTGACACAAATCTTATAAATTTTTTTTTATCAGTGAATAGTGAAAAGCTGGGTTTTTTGATGAGACTATTTTGGTTTACGTGTCCAATAACTCTACACATGCAACCTTATGTCTCAAAAGTTTAGACTGAGGCGATTAAATAATTTGGCTGCATTATAAAAAGAAAGCCAAATCCCATTTATTGACAAAAATGCTTTCAATGCTGACATTGAATTGATTATTTTGTACTCTTTTGCTGGCATACAGGTACTATTTTAAAGCAAACATAACAACTGAACAGCACTTGGCATTCAGATAATAGGAACTGAAGAACAATATTAGAAAAAATTAACATAAAATATACCATAAAGTACTGTGTGTTAATCTTTTGACCGAAAGGTACTGTGCATGATGAGCGGAATTGATCTGGTATACAAATCTGATCTTTCAATAGAACCTTCATTTCTTTCTAGCTATCATCAGTGATGAAGTGAATGAATCAGTTATGCTCAAATGAAAGCAAAATAGAGTTGACAATGGAAATCTGAAAGAATCACAGAGATTGCCGAAAAAATTAAACAAGTCTGGCAGCATCTGTGGGGTGAGCGACAAGAGGTAGTGTTTCGTGTCAGTGACCCTTCTTCAATTCTAAAGAAGAGTCATAACAGACTTGAACCATTAATTTGTTTTTCTCTCTCTACTGATGCTGCCAGGCTTGCTGCGTTTCTCCAGCATTCTCGATGTTTGAGTCAGCAGTACATCTGGAAGAACAAGAATGATAACAGATTTTGGTCAATGTAAACTTAGAGCATGCACTGAATTGTTATCCAGGAAGGTTTTAAATTATTTTCCTTCTCTCTCAGGCCAAGGACTCTGTTCATTTCGGTTCCCAACTGACAAGCAATTTGGGCCTTCTATATTATATATTGCTGGCCTATGAATTGTTGTGATCCATTTTCTGGATGACAGTGCTGTTCCTGCTTTATGATCGATCTCAATTGTTATGGACTAGGCCAGACCACTCAAAACATTCTCAAGCAGGCAGCCTGGACCATACCTTTGCAATTTGTTTTGGTAAGTACACAGTGAAAATTACGCGGAGTAAGATAGCTAGGTTGATTACTAGATTTTAAAACAGACAAAAATGTATTCACAAAATTATACAATGAAACACAAAGAGCAGAATAAAGAACCCCAACAGAACTCAACGTATCCAACTAGACTTAATTATGCTGTTCTGAATATACACAACAGTCCCAATCAGCGAACTCCCTTCAAAAACCAGTATAAATGGAACACATGCTTACAGGTTGAAGTTGAAGGGCAGAAAAAACTGAACTAAAACTGTTCAACTCAGCTCAGCTAGAGAGCTGACCACTCCACTTCCATTATACAGGTCACTTCTACAACATGACCACTTTGGCCTGAAGTTTCATCCATTTACATATAAACAAAATGCCTCTCAAAATCCTTTTCAACTCTGTACCAAACCATGCTCATCAAAGCCCGGCCCGGTTTATTGACCCTCTGAAAAAAATCAAGGACAGAGTCTCCTTGAGATAAGGTACAGCTTTTAGAAAAAAAAGGGACAACTTTGTGACACAATGCTCTCCTCACCTTCCTGCTGTTGCGCTGCATAATATACAAGGTACTATTGATGTGCGTGTGGGAATCTTTGACACACTCCCACCCACCTCCCTTACCTAAGCCTTCCTTTATCTGACCTTCTGCTTTCAGACCCTCAAGTACTGCCAACCTGCCCAGCCACAGCTGAAAGGTGCCAACACCAGCAGCCGGTCCTTGATCTGGCAGTCACCTGTTCGAATATTGGCAGTTCAGATCAGCGCGTGATCTGCACAGAAATTAGTGAGATGTAGCCTGGCCAAGGGAAAGCTTGTTCAAATGTCAGCTCATTGAACAATGAGGTTACATCTAGATTGCACTGCAGGAAACTCAGATGGAGCAATCTCTAGGAGATGCTAATGAAGGTGAATATCAAGTTGCTGAGTGAAATGGCTGACCACACACACGGACCAAGTCCTGAACTACAAAAGCAACCACCCCAATACACACAAAAGAAGTTGCATCAAGATACTGTTCAAAAGAGCCACAACACACTGCAGCACACCAGAACTGCAAAAAGAAGAAGAAGAACACCTCTACAATGTATTCGCCAAAAATGAATACCCCCGCAATTTCATCAACAGATGCCTAAGGGAAAGACAACGGAATGAGGACATGCCACAACCCAAAGGACTAGCCATGTTACCATACATCAAGAACATTTCTGAAATCACAGCCAGACCACTACGACCACTAGGACTCATAACAGCACACAAACCAACAGCCACTCTCAGACAACAACCCACCATGACAAAGGACCCGATACCCAGCATGAGCAAAACCAATGTAGTGTACAAAATCCCATGCAAGGGCTGCACAAATCATTACATAGGACAAACAGGAAGACAGCTAATGATCCGTATCCATGAACACCAATTAGCCACGAAACGACATGACCAGCTATCCTTAGTAGCCACACACACAGATGACAAGTTACATGAGTTCGACTGGGACAACACTACTATTATAGGGCAAGCCAAACAGAGAACAGCCAGGGAATTCCTAGAGGCATGGCACTCATCCACAGATTCTATCAACAAACACATCGACCTGGACCCAATATACCGGCCACTGCAGCAGACAGCTGGAACTGACAACCGGAAGCGGCAGAGACAAACCACTATAAATGCCGGAGGAAACATCACAGAAGCGCTTCACAGGAGGCTCCCAAGCACTGAGGATGTCACCTAGACAGGGGACGAAACGTCTGCAACACAAATTCCCAGCTCGGCGAACGGAACCACAACAATGACCTATCCCATCTTTGTCAAGGCATAAGGAAAGTCCGAGATCAACTTTAGTAGATAACAAGGCATAGATTTTGCAATCTCTGAGGTTTCTGCTCCATCTCCCTGATGAGTTACTGCCCCCAGAGTCAGCATAGCTGCTCATCCCCATCCTAGTATGGGTAAGTCGCCCTCTACCCTCGCTGGGTGGATGCAACAAAAACTCCCTGTGAAACCCACAACACCTCCAATACTTTTCTGTACTCCTTCCTCAAACCCTGCAATAACTGAGGTTAGACTGTGTCACCCAATCAGCAGATTGGATTGCTGGCCTCTTAAAGTAGTGGTTTCCTCTTTGTAGCTGAACATGCGCTCTGAACATGTTGTGTGAATGTGTATGGCCTAAATTTAGAATTTGTGAAATAGAGCCAATCTCTTCTTGTGGATCAGAAATATGTTAGGAGTGGTGGGATCATGGTGAAAAAATATTTTCTCGGTGTCACAGAAGTCAAAGGGTGACTGAGTGCATGATTTATAATTTTACAGAACTGAAAAATTCTTAAGTAAGGGATAACTTCACATAATTTAAATTGCTTTATATGACATTCAGATCAATGACTTTGATTGTCCTGTTTTGAAAGTTTAATTGATTTGACATTACATGTGATCGAAATGATTTTGGGCAGATAGAAATACAACTTGGCCCGAATTTCGTGGGCAAGGTTGGAAACCATGTTTCAGATCCTCAACAGACTAAAAGAAAGACACAGATGCATCTTGATAACTCACGCCCCGCTATTCACAGACAGCAGCCTAATGTTACAAAACAGAGAACTGCTCAGGAACCCTTGCATTATTAAAATCATGTCCCTCTTTTGCAGCAACCAATGTTCTGTGGAGTATGGTGATAGGTGCCAAGTAAGTGAGGGGGGAGGCTGCTTGGTTGCTGAAGGGTTATAACAATAAGTGGGTGAGGGGGTAGAATGGTAGCTGGGTGAGAAGGTTAGTGTACCAAGTGAATGAGAGATTTAGGGTGCCAGGTGGTGAGGGAGTTAGGGTTCCAGGTGGGTGAGGGGGTTATGGTGCCAGGTGGTGAGGGGGTTATGGTTCCAGGTGGGTGAGGTGGATAGGGTATCAGGTGGGTGAGGGGGTTATGGTTCCAGGTGGGTTAGGCGGATAGGGTATCAGGTGGGTGAGGGAGTTAGGATGCCAGGTGAGTGAGGAGGATAGGTTTCAGGTATGTGGATTAGTGTTTAGGGTAGACGGAAGGTTTGCATGGGGGCCGGGGATGATGGGGAAGAGGGACTCTAGTGGTCGTACAGGCCAGGGAATAGGTGTGTACCAGGCCTCAGGTAGGGGTAGGCGATAGGAGCAAGGTTTCCGTGTCTGCTGGGCATGGGGTGAGTGTTGGGTGCAGCAGTGGGAAATAAAGGTGGGATATTGAGCTACCTCCTAGGGGGCAGGTCCTTCCCATGCTCTAGAGAGTGGGGAGGAGTGCTGTTCTATGCGTTTGGAGGGGGATAGGGTTGTCAGGTCAGATCCAAGAGTGGGGCCAGATTGAGGTATTGCGGTTTGGCTTGGGCCTGGTGAGGTCAGGTCAGAACTTGGAGATGGGCAGTGTGGAGGGATGAGTGACAGATCCAGGGGATGGTTGTGGGTTCATGTTGTTAGTGGGGGACGGTAAGGGATGGTGGGTGGGGATTACAGCTGGTATAGTCAGGCTTTGTTTAATAGTTACCCAGGAGCTAGAGTGGGTTTTTATTCCTTTAATCTTTCATGGGTAACTATTAATTTCAAGTGATTTAAAATCCTTGAAATTCTCTGATTTAGGAAGCCTTTTCAAAGAGAAATCATCAGTACCGGTTTTGAATTTCCTGGTAATTACCTCGGGGCAGATACTTTAGGATTTATGTATGATCCTAACTGCACAATTCCAGTCTAAGCTCCAGTCACAGGTATGTGGCCATCAGAATATCTGGGCCTATATTAACCACATGAAACCTTTCCCTTTGGCAGGCATAGTCTCGGATATCAACATTAATAATTATGGCAATAGAAATCGTAGTCTATACTTTCATACAAAAAATATGATTTGTTTTGGAAAATTATTCATATTTAAGTGCAAAATCATGTCATCTGACCTTATGACAAACTTTATTCGAATAGGAAAGTGGTTGTCCAACGAATCAGGACAAAACTGACCGAGGGATGTGGCCTACTGGCTCAGTGGTTAGCACTGGTGCCAGGGACCTGGGTTCAATTCGTTCTTCCTGTGTCTGCGTGGGTTTCCTCCAGCTGCTCCAGTTTCCTCCCACAGTCCAAAGATGTGCAGGTCACGTGAATTGGCCATGGTAAATTGCCTGTAGTGTTAGGTGCATCAGTCAGGGGTGAATGTAGGGCAATGGGTGGGTGGGTTACTGTTCGGAGGGTCGGTGTGGACTTTTTGGGCTAATGGGCCTGTTTCCCCACTGTGGGGAATCTAATCTACACTGCTGTTAATATTGCTCACTGTGAACCTTTTCTCCAGCCCGTGTCTCTATCTCCTTATTCAATTCAGATTTTAGAATTTCTCATCTGTTTGTTGTTCACCTAAAAGAGACTCTCTCATCCTATTTTGCATCAAATGTCAATTCTGGAAAACTGGAAACATTGATGAGTTACAATAGTGTTTTTAGATTAGATTCCCTACGGTGTGGAAATAGGCCTTTTAGCTAAATTAGTGATTTGTAGTTGGTCTATTTTTAAACATGTTGGGACAGATTTTCACTTTATATTTTAGCGTCTAAAAATCTAATTAGGTGGCCAATGTGGGACCAGTTTAGCCTGTTAAATGCAAGACATGTTGGTGAAGGAATTGAAATCAATTGAAGGAATACCCACCGGGATGTTTGTGAAATTGTTGATTGCTTCTTAAATTGCTGCTAACAATCATTACAGAGACTGTACTGAATTTCGATGGCAAGCAATTCAACTAATACTCCTTCCTGGCATCAATACAGCACTGATGACAATTTCAAAAGGGGATACTCAGCATTTTGTAATTATTGCTGCTGGAGAAACATTGAGAATAAATGAAAGAAAGCAAAATACTTGTAGCACCTTGAATCAGCAGCAGTGAGGGAAGAGGTGGGATGGCTTACATGAGTAACTGTGAAGTGAATGAACTCCAAGGTGGAAGACATTAGAGACCATTTGTCCAGGCTATGAGATGCAAACTCCAGAAATATACTGAAAACTTTACCCAAAAGGATTAAGCACTTTATCAGTGCATCTTTAAGAAGTCATGAAGAGAAGGAGTACGTGGTCATGGTAATCTCAGTCTTGCCTGTCAGTTCCTCCTGTCAGGGTATGGGAGGAACGCATGTGACAAAGCAGAGCAACATTGTCAACTGCAGGAGAAAGGGTAAGGTAGGAATGGTTATATCCTTCCCTCTGAAACATTTGGGTATGCATTCTCTTTTGCAATCAAAACAGAAAATGCTGAAAACAATTAACTGACTTCTTGCTGAGAAGTCCAATTTTAACACTTCTCTATTTTTCTTAACTTCCTTTGCTACACCAAAAGGACGCAACCCACAATTTTGCAAAGAATTCATTCAGTGTGCCATGAGGAGCCTTTTACTAACACTGCTGATGTAAGTATCATGTCCTTACATACAATCTCTTTTCTCAAACAGCTACTAACTGCAACTCACCAGTATTATTCTGATGGAAGGTCTCCTGCATACCTTTTTCACAGAACTTGCAGTTCTCTGCACACAGATTAACACAACAGTTTCCATTTTTCCCCATAGACACCATGTTATGCTCTACCTGACCACCTATATGATCTCTCACTGGTTTCAATTTGGCTTCCTTTACTTGTTCTTCAAGTTGATGAATCCTCATGGATTCTCCTTCCTTACCTTGCTGCTCTATTGCCAAACAGTACAACACTGTCAACTAAACTAACTTCCTCCCTCAAAAGTTAGCTTATGAACTTTTACAACCACAGCCTGTACAGCCACAACATGACCTCCAACTCCTGTACTCAATACTCTGACCAATAGAGGAAAGCATACCAAACGCCTTCTTCACTATGCTATCTACCCGCGACTTCACTTTCAAGGAGCTATGAACCTGCACTCCAAGGTCTCTTTGTTCAGCAACACTCCCTCGGACCTTACTATTAAGTGTATACGTCCTGTTAAGATTTGCTTTCCCAAAATGTAGCACCTCGCCTTTATCTAAATTAAACTCCATCTGCCACTTCTCAGCCCATTGGCCCATCTAATCAAGATCCTGTTGTAATCTGAGGTATCCTTCTTCGATGTCCAGTACACCTCCAATTTTGGTGTTATCTGCAAACTTACTAACTACACCTCTTTTGCTTGCATCCAAATCATTTATATAAATGATTAAAAGTAGTGGACCCAGCACCGATCCTTGTGGTACTCCACTGGTCACAGGCCTCCAGTCTGAAAAACAACCCTCCACCACCACCCTCTGTCTTCTACCTTTGAGCCAGTTCTGTACCTAAATAGTGAGTTCCCACTGTATTGCATGAGTTCTAACCTTGCTCACCAGTCTCCCATGGGGAACCTTGTCAAATGTCTTACTGAAGTCCATATAGATCACATCTACCGCTCTGCCCTCATAATCTTCTTTGTTACTTCTTCAAAAAGCTCAATCAAGTTTGTGAGAGATGATTTCACATGCATAAAGCCATGTTGACTATTCCTAATCAGTCTTTGCCTTTCCAAATACATGTACATCCTGTCCTGCAGGATTCTCTTCAAAAACTTGCCCACCATTGATGTCAGGCTCACTGGTTTATAGTTCCCTGGCTTATCCTTACCATCTTTCTTAAACAGTGGCACCTCATTAGTCAACCTCCAGTCTTCCGGCACTTCACCTGTGACTATCGATGATAGTCACCAGAATCAATTGTATGCACAGTCAAGAACTAACAGAATTGAAGTTGGTATAGCCAACTCTTGAGACAGCAAAGCTGCATGGCTGGCCTTGTTAGAGTCTGCTGGATTTTGACCTGTCCATGGTCTTCATTAATAACCTTTTCCTTATGACTCAGTTGTGCATCAATTAATACTCATCAAGAGTTTTGTTAAAACCTATATTTTCTGATCAACCTGTTCAGACATGTCTTTGCATACCTCTGGAACAGGTGGGACCTGAACACAGGCCTCTCAGTCCAGAGTTAGGGACACTCCCACTGTGCCAGAAGAGGGCCCTCTAATACTCATCTTGTCACATTTGAATCACATAGTATCTTGCACAAAATGCAGTCCATGTTTACTGAGAATGAGTGTGACTTCCTTTTAGTAACTTATAAAGGTTAACAATTAACAAAGTCATCTAACAGTTCAGAAGGTTAAAGCCATCTAGCACTGAATTAAAACAGATTACTCATTATTGTTCAAAGATATAAAAACATTTATTCAATTATATTTCAACACTCAAATATAAAGAAGAACCTATCAGGATAAGAACATCTTCAGACATCACGATAATTACTCCCTAATTAAAGCTGCCACATCATAGAACATAGAACATAGAAAAGTACAGCATAGAACAGGCCCTTCGGCACATGATGTTGTGTCGAGGATCAACCCTAAACTAAAATAAAATAACCTAAACTACGCACCCCTCAATTCACTGCTGTCCATGTGCATGTCCAGCAGTCACTTAAATGTCCCTAGTGACTCTGCTTCCACCACCACTATTGACAATGCATACTATCTGCATAAAGAACCTACCTCTGGCGTCTCCTCTATACCGTCCACCTAGCACCTTAAAACTATGACCCCTTGTTCCAGTCAATCCTGCCCTGGGGAAACATCTCTGACTATCGACTCTATCCATGCCTCTCATTACCTTGTACACCTCCATCAGGTCACCTCTCTTAGTCCTTCTCTCCAGGGAGAAAAGTCTGAGCTTAGTCAACCTCTCTTCATTTTGTTAAAACCTATATCCAGTCCAGGCAGCATCCTGGTAAACCTTCTTTTCACCCTCTCCAAAGCCTCCGTATCTTTCCTATAATAGGGCGACCAGAACTGGACAGAATTTTCCAGGGTTTTCTAAAGCTGCAGCAAAACCTTACGGCTCTTAAACTA
Source organism: Chiloscyllium punctatum (assembly GCF_047496795.1). Taxonomy (NCBI): domain Eukaryota; kingdom Metazoa; phylum Chordata; class Chondrichthyes; order Orectolobiformes; family Hemiscylliidae; genus Chiloscyllium; species Chiloscyllium punctatum. The sequence goes on along the minus strand of NC_092783.1, from coordinate 9,744,365 downwards.
GATCCCCCTGTTAATGAAAGCCAAAACACCACATTCTTTTTTAAACAACCCTGTTCACTTGGGTGGCAACTTTGAAGGATCTATGTACTTGCACACCAGATCCCTCTGTTCCTCCACTCTGCCAAGAATCCTGCTGTTAATCCTATATTCAGCATTCAAGTTCCACCTTCCAAAATGCATCTCCTCACATTTATCCAAGTTGAACTCCATCTGTCATTTCTCAACCTGTCTATGTCACGCTGCAGCCTACAATAGCCCTCAATACTATCAACGGCACCTCCAACTTTCTGTCATTGGCAAATTTAATAACCCACCCCTCAAACTCCTCATCCAAGTCAGTTATAAAAACTACAATGTGCAGAAGCCCAAGAACAGAGCCCTGCGGGACATCACTCACTACTGACCTCTAGGCAGAATACTTTCCATCTACAACTACTCTTTGCCTTCGGTCAGCCAACTGATTCTGAATCTAACAGCCAAATCTCTCTGTATCCCATGCCTCCTGACTTTATGAATGAGCCTACCATGGGGAACCTTATCAAATGCTTTGCTGAAGTCCATATACACCACATCTACTGCCTGATCTTTGTCAACCTGTCTCGTCACCTCCTCAAAGAACTCAATAAGATTTGTGAGGCATGACCTGCCCCTCACAAAGCCATGCTGACTGCTTTCAATCACACTAAGCTTTTCCAGATAGTCATAAATCCTATCCCTCAGAATTCTTTTCAAAACTTTGCTGACCACATACATAAAACTGACTGGTCTGTGATTGCCAGAGGTTTCCCTATTACCCTTCTTGAAAAGTGAAACAACATTCACCTCCCTCCAATCCTCCAGTACAACTCTTGTGGAGAGTGAGGAAGCAAATATGTCCGCCAGTGGCTTAGCAACCTCTTTTTTCGCTTTCTGGAGCAACCTAGAATAAATCTGGACTGGCCCTGGGGCCTTATTCATCTTAATGTTTGCCAAACATTCCAGCACATCAACTTCTTCAATCTCGATCTGTTCAAGCCTGTATCTCAGCTCCTTAAATTTCTCATTACAACAAGGTCCCTTTCCTGAGGGAAAACCAAAGCAAAAAACTCATTTAGGGCATCCCCTATCTGCTCAGACTCCACACACAAGTCCTCTGCACTATCCCTGACCGGCCCTACCTATTTATGTCATGTTTATCTACTTCCATCATTAATTGTTTTATAACACCTCACAGATACTAGACGACAATGAGTGAAACTCACTGTATCATAATCCAAACAATTATTCAAGACTCAGATAGCAAGTCGAATCTCAAATATTGGTCCACTATCTCTGTTGTATCACTTACCACTCCTCTTCTTAAGAGTCATATAGAGTCATAGAGAAGTACAGCATGGAAACAGACCCTTCGGTCCAACCCATCCATGCTGACCAGATATCCCAACCCAATCTAATCTCACCTGCCAGCACCCGGCCCATATCCCTCCAAACCCTTCCTATTCATATACCCATCCAAATGCCTCTTAAATGTTGCAATTGTACCAGCCTCCACCACATCCTCTGGCAGTTCATTCCATACACGCACCACCCTCTGCATGAAAATGTTGCCCCTTAGGTCTCTTTTATATCTTTTCCTCTCACCCTAAACCTATGCCCTCTAGTTCTGGACTCCCTGACCCCAGGGAAAAGACTTTGTCTATTTATCCTATCCATGCCCCTCATAATTTTGTAAACCTCTCTAAGGTCACCCCTCAGCCTCCGATGCTCCAGGGAATACAGCCCCAGTCTGTTCAGCCTCTCTCTGTAGCTCAGATCCTCCAACCCTGGCAACATCCTTGTAAATCTTTTCTGTACCCTCTCAAGTTTCACAACATCTTTCCGATAGGAAGGAGACCAGAATTACACGCAATATTCCAACAGTGGCCTAACCAATGTCCTGTACAGCCACAACATGACCTCCCAACTCCTGTACTCAATACTCTGACCAATACAGGAAAGCATACCAAACACCTTCTTCACTATCCTATCTACCTGTGACTCCACTTTCAAGGAGCTATGAACCTGCACTCCAAGGTCTTTTTGTTCAACAACACTCTCTAGGACCTTAACATTAAGTGTACAAGTCCTGCTAAGATTTGCTTTCCCAAAATGCAGCACCTCGCATTTAACTGAATTAAACTCCATCTGCTACTTCTCAGCCCATTGGCCCATTTGGTCCAGATCTTATCGTAATCTGAGGTAACCCTTTTCGCTGTCCACTACACCTCCAATTTTGGTGTTATCTGCAAACTGTACCTCTTATGCTCGCATCCAAATCATTTATGTAAATGACAAAAAGTAGAGGTCCCAGCACCGATCCTTGTGGCATTCCACTGGTCACAGGCCTCCAGTCTGAAAAACAACCCTCCACCACCACCCTCTGTCTTCTACCTTTGAGCCAGTTCTGTATCCAAGTGGCTAGTTCTCCCTGTATTCCATGAGATCTAACCTTGCTAATCAGTCTCCCATGGGGAACCTTGTCGAGCACCTTACTGAAGTACTTATGTTAGCTGTGTTCTTGGTCACTATGAGATAGATTTGCTGCCACCAAGCTCCTTTTTGTTTGAGACCTACAAAACTTCCCTTTGTCTAATAAGGTAGATGAAAACCATTAGGTAGACTGGATCTTGTCTGAAACACGATATAATTTATTGCATGATAGCAATCAAATGTAAGTAACATTGGAATTTTGACTATGTCTATGAGGAGACCTTGATTGTCTTTATTGCCTTTTAGATCCAGAGCTGTGCCTCTCATCCAAGTCTTTATAGCATCTTGATTTCGAGTGAATCTTAATGCACTTCTCAGCATTAACTCTTTCAGAGCCAAGTACCCTAAACAATAGGTCTTACCAAGTCTTTTTTTTTAAATGCCTTGTTAACATTACATTTACCCAAACCAATCACTTCATGTCTCTGTCTTCACATACTCAGGCAGTCTAGAGGTTTCACAATTCTTCCTGATGCATTCTCTTCAGACTTTGAAAATTTTGGCTTGAGACTGTTGGTGCTGTTCTTTGATCTGTATATCTCTTTAAACTGAAGGACCTTTTATGTCTTGGATACCCTTCCCAGAGGATGTTATTCCTGCTGAACAACATAACTATTCCATGCCATCAGATTTAAACTCCTCAAATTCCTTTGCAGAGGACCTCTTCCCTCTTCCCAAAATATGCATCAAAAGTTTTTTTTTTAAACCTATTTTTTCTGACCAACCTGTTCATAGATATTCTTACACACCTCTGGAGTAGGTGGGACCTGAACCCATCTGGGCTTTTAATCACATGATTCACAGGAGTACTCTATCTCAGACTGAAAAATATAATTTTTACCCTTGCTGTATCCTGGATCTCTGGGACAGGCAAGTTCCTCTCAATCATGTCCTTAAACTGTGGACATTGGACATCCCATCTCAGTGATGGCTCCTACAGAATATTATGGAGTCCTCCTTCTAACTGTGTCAGCCAATCTTTATTCTCATTCTGCTGCTAATCCATGCTAAAGTAAGTAGATTCTATATTTCAACATCATTTAGGTGGATGCATGTATTCTCTCCCAAGGCTGGTAAACTGAACATAGATACATAGAGTCATTGCATCATACAGCACAGAAAGAACTTCCAGTCCAACCTGTCCATAATTCCAAACTAAACTAGTCCCACCTTCCTGCCTTGGTGTATATTGCTCCAAACCTTCCTTATTCACGTACTTATCAAAATATCTTCAGTCCAACCCGTCCATGCCGATCAGATATTCCAACCCAAACTCATCCCACCTGCCAGCACCCAGCCCATATCCCTCCAAACCCTTCTTATTCAAATGCCTTTTAAATGTATCCTCTACTTTCCCTGGAGGTTTCTTCCATACACGAACCACTCTTTGTTTACAAATGTTGCCCCTTGTTCTTTTTGAATCTTTCTCCTCTCACCTTAAAAATATGGCTCTTAGTCCTGAAATCCCCCATGCTATGGAAAAGACATCTACCATTCACCTTATCTATAGTCCTCATGATTTTAAAAACCTCTATAAGGAGACCCCTCAACCAGTGAAAAAAAAACAGCTTATCGAGCCTCTCCCGAGAATTCAAACTTTCCATTTCTGACAGCATCCTGGTAAATCTTTTCTGAACCCTCTCCAGCTTAATAATATCCTTCCTGTAACAGGGCAACCAGAACTGGACACAGTACTGCAGAAGAGGCTCACCAACATCCTATACAACCTCAACATGACTTTCCAACTCCTATACATAAAGGTCTGAGCCATGAAGGCAAGCGTGCTAAATTCCTTCTTAATCTTGTCTACATATGATACATGACCCAGGGCCCTATCATTAATTGCAAAGGTTCAGCCCTTGTTTGTTCACTTCCACAGTCCAGCTACCTAACATTGTTGTTTTACATGATCTCTGGATGTGGAATTGATGATTCTTTTGCGAAAAGCGAAAAATTGGAACGCTTATCTTGAACTTGCTGTAACGACTTAGTTACTGATAGCTAGTTTCTGTCTGAATACTTGCAGGTAAAAAATTTGTTCATGTACTTACATGTGTCACACTGCTCATTATCATTCTCACGATCTGCATTTTCTTGCAAACTTTGTTGATTTTTGTCATCTGAACTATCTTCTTTGTAGGTGGGTGTGAAAATCACTTCTGTCAACCCGGTAATTGCAGATGTCTATCCGGTTAAAAATATGTTAGCACTAAATTGTTACATCAATAGTTTCCATCTTCCTTTTAGATTCCATCATGTGTCTTGGAAATAAGATGAAATCTTTTGCCAGTTGTCCTTTGACTGCTTGTTAACAACTAACGTTTCATTAACTCGGCTCTAAGACTGACTATTTCTAGTCTAGTTCACTATTGATTGCAAGAAGTTGAATTTCTTCTGTCACTTAGATTCATAGAGTCATAGAGATGTACAGCATGAACACAGATCCTTTGATCCAACCCATCTACACAGACCAGATATCCCAACCCAATCTGGTCCCACCTGCCAGCACCTGGTCCAAACCCTTCCTATTCATATACCCATCCAAATGCCTTTTAAATGTTGCAATTGTACCTGCCTCCACCACTTCCTCTGGCAGCTCATTCCACACATGTACTACACTCTGCGTGAAAAGGTTGCCCCTTAGGTCTTTTTTATATCTTTTCCCTCTCACCCTAAACTAATGTCCTCTAATTCTGGACTCCCCCACCCCACGGAAGAGACTTTGTCTATTTATCCTATCCATGCCCCTCATAATTTTGTAAACCTCTATAAGGTCACCCCTCAGCCTCCGATGCTGCAGAGAAAACAGCCCCAGCCTGTTCAGCCTCTCCCTGTAGCTCAAATCCTCCAACCCTGGCAACATCCCTGTAAATCTTTTCTGAACCCTTTCAAGTTTCACAACATTTTTACAGTAGGAAGGAGACCATAATTGCACACAATATTCCAACAGTAGCCTAACCAATGTCCTGTACAGCGACAACATAACCTCCCAACTCCTGTACTCAATACTCTGACCAATAAAAGAAAGCATACCAAACGCCTTCTTCACTATCCTATCTACCTGTGACTCCACTTTCAAGGAGCTATGGACTTGCACTCCAAAGTCTCTTTGTTCAGCAACACTCTCTAGGATCTTACCATTAAGTGTATAAGTCCTGCCAAGATTTGCTTTCCCAAAATGCAGCACCTTGCATTTATCTGAATTAAACTCCATCTGCCACTTCTCAGCCCATCTGGTCCAGATCCTGTTGTAATCTGAGGTAACCCTCTTTGCTGTCCGCTACACCTCCAATTTTGGTGTCATCTGCAAACTTACTAACTGTACCTCTTATGCTTGCATCCAAATCATTTATGTAAATGACAAAAAGTAGAGGACCCAGCACCGATCCTTGTGGTACTCCACTGGTCACAGGCCTCCAGTCTGAAAAACAACCCTCCACCACCACCCTCTGTCTTCTACCTTTGAGCCAGTTCTGTATCCAAATGGCAAGTTCACCCTCTATTCCATGAGATCTAACCTTGCTAATCAGTCTCCCATGGGGAACCTTGTCGAACTCCTTACTGAAGTCCATATAGATCACATCTAGCGCTCTTCCCTCATCAATCCTCTTTGTTACTTCTTCAAAAAACTCGATCAAGTTTGTGAGACATGATTTCCCACGCACAAAACCATGCTGACTATCCCTAATCAGTCCTTGTCTTTCCAAATACATGTACATCCTATCCTTCAGGATTCTCTTCAAAAACCTGCCCACCACCGACATCAGGCTCACTGGTCTATTGTTCCCTAGCTTGTCCTTACTACCCTTCTTAAAGAGTGGCGCCACGTTAGCCAATGTCCAGACTTCTTGCACCTCACCTGTGAATATCGATGATACAAATATCTCAGCAAGATGCCCAACAGTCACTTCCCTAGCTTCACACAGAGTCCGAGGGTACATTTGATCAGGTCCTGGGAATCTATCCACCTTTCATGCATTTCAAGACATCCAGCACTTCCTCTTCTGTAATATAGACATTTTGCAAAGTGTCACCATCTATTTTGCTATTTTCTATATCTTCCATCTCCTCTTCCACAGTAAATAATGATGTAAAACACTCATTTAGTATCTCCCCTATTTTCTGCGGCTCCACACAAAGGCCGCCTTGCTGATCTTTGAGAGGCCCTATTCTCTCCCTAGTTACCTTTTTGTCCTTAATGTATTTGTAAAAACACTTTGGATTCTCCTTAATTCTATTTGAATAAAGCTATTTCATGTCCCCTTTTTGCTGTCCTGATTTCCCTCAAGTATACTCTTACTGCCTTTATAGTCTTCTAAGGATTCATTCGATCTATCCTGTCTTTACCTTCTTTTTCTGAACCAAACCCTCAATTTCTTTAGTCATCCTGCATTCCCTATAACTACCAGTCTTTCCTTTCACCCTAACAGGAATACACTTTCTCGGGATTCTCATTGGATTCTCGTTATTTCATTTCTGAAGGCTTCCCATTTTCCTACTGGCCCTTTACCTGCAAACAATCTTCCCCCTTGGCTAATACCATCAAAATTAGCCTTTCTCCAATTTAGAACTTCAAGTTTTAGATCTGGTCTATCTTTTTCCATCACAATTTTAAAACTAATAGAATTATGGTCGCTCCCCCACTGACACCTCAGTCACCTGCCCTGCCTTATTTCCCAAGAGTAGGTCAAGTTTTTACCTTCTCTAGTAGGTACATCCACATACTGAATCAGAACATTTTCTTGTATACACTTAACAAATTCCTCTCCATCTAAACCCTTAACACTATGGCAGTCCCAGTCTATGTTTGGAAAGTTAAAATCCCCTACCATAACCATCCTATTATTCTTACAGATAGCTGAGATCTCCTTACAAGTTTGTTTCTCAATTTCCCTCTGACTATTAGGGGGTCTATAATACGGTCCCAATAAGGTGATCATTCCTTTCTTATTTCTCAGTTCCACCCAAATAACTTCCCCGGATGTATTTCCTGGAATATCCTCCCGCAGCACAGCTGCAATGCTATCCCTTATCAAAAAATGTCACTTGCCTCCCTTTCTATCCTTACTGTTGCATTTGTATCCTGGAACATTACGCTGCCAATCCTGTCCATCCCTGAGCCATGTCTCTGTAATTGCTATGATATTCCAGTCCCATGTTCCTAACCATGCCCTGAGTTCATCTGCCTTCCCTGTTAGGCCCCTTCCATTGAAATAAATACTGTTTAATTTATTAGTCCTATCTTGTCCCTGCCTGCCCTGACTGTTTGACTCACTTTTGTTCTCAGCTGTACCCGTCTCAGATCGATCTCTTTCCTCATTATCTCCCTGGGTCCCACCCCCAACCTTACTAGTTTAAATCCTCCCGAGCAGCTCTAGCAAATCTCCCTGCCAGTATATTAGTCGCCTTCCAATTTAGGTGCAATCCGTCCTTCTTGTACAGGTCACTTCTACTCCAAAAGAGATTCCAACGTTCCAAAAATGTGAATCCTTCTCCCATACACCAGCTCCTCAGCCATGCATTCATCTGCTGTATCCTCCTATTTCTGCCCTCACTAACTCATAGCACTGGGAGTAATCCCTATATTACTACTCTCAAGGACCTCCTTTTTAAATTCCTACCTAACTCTCTGTAATCTCCCTTCAGAATCTCAACCTTTTTCCTTCCTATGTCATTGGTTCCAATGTGGACAATGACCTCTTGCTGGCCCCTCTCCCCCTTGAGAACATTGAACCACCTTGTAGAAAATGTTACACTCACTCAAGTAATAAACTTAAAATTATTGAGGTGTCTATTTACAATAAGCTTCTTCTTATCCAAAGGGTTGATTTGGACCACTAATTTCCTCTGGAAATAGATTAGATTTCTTCTTGATTGCATTTTAGTTTCTGGTTTCTTGCCTGCTGTCTGTAATGGCTTCTCACATGTATCTTTCGGGTTTTTGTACTTTTTAAAAATGAAATGAATTCTGTTTTTCATCTGTGATAGGCTTGTCCTTCTTGTCTTCAGACCGTGGTTCTTTCTAATTTCTGACTCCAACCATCTTTTCCAATGTTGACTTCTTTTTGGACTGTGACAAGAATTTGACAAGGCTCAAGACTCGTTAACAATTCCAGCAATAATTCTAAGTTAAAAATTAACACCAGGTTATAGTTCAACAGGTTTAATTGGAAGCACACTAGCTTTCAGAGCGTCGCTCCTTATCACTTGATGAAGGAGCGACACTCTGAAAACTAGTGCCTCCAATTAAACCTGTTGGACTATAACCTGGTGTTGTGTGATTTTTAACTTTGTACACCCCAGTCCAACACCGGCATCTCCAAATCATAGTCCAACAGGTTTATTTGGAAGCACCAGCTTTGGAAGCGCTGCTTCTTCATCAGGTGGTTGTGAAGCAAGATCATAAGACACAGAATTTATAGCTACAGATTACAGTGTCATGCAGCTGAAATGACATACTGAACAAACCTAGATTAAGTCTTTCACCTTTTAGAATGGGTTTGCTGGTTTCAGTTCTTTAATATGTAAATCCCAGAACTTCTTTTAAGTTACATTCTCAAGGTAACTAAGTTTTATAACAAAAGGTGCCATCTCAGCTCAGACAATGCATTAAAGGTACAAGGTTAGAGTCTGTCTGTGTCCCAATCTTGAGTCAAATTGGTTCTATTTCTAAAGTGGATGAAAGACTTAATCTAGGTTTGTTTGATATATCATTTCACCTCCATCATACTGTCATCTTTTGCGATAAATTCTGTGTCACAACCACCCAATGAAGAAGCAGCACTTCAAAAGCCGGTGCTTCCAAATAAAACTGTTGGACTATAACCTGGTATTGTGTGATTTTTAACCTTGTCCATCCAGTTCAACACTAGCTCCTCCAAATCATAGCAATAATCCTGCCTCTGATGGATTCTGGTCTCAAACCTCCATAGTCACATTTGTCCACTAATCTCTAAAGGCATTAATAAAATTAACTGCTTTCTCATGGATTCAAAATTTTACAAACTACAACATCATCAGCTATAGTTTTAATTGAAGGACTTATGCCCGAAACATTGATTCTTCTGCTCCTTGGATGCTGCCCGACTGGCTGTGCTTTTCCAGCAAAGCTATGCTAATTTGTGTTACCATTAAAGGTCCACTGACCCCTCGTCAGAATTTCAGTGTTTTGTAGAAGGGTCACTGGACTCAAAATGTTAACCCTGCTTTCTCTCCATGCTGCCAGAGTTTTACCAGAAAATTCTGTTTATGTTTCTGACTTCCAGCATCCACAGTTCTGTTTTTTTTAATGCGAAGTTGTTCAGCTTTTGATTTAATGTATTCTGTCACATTCCTGACTTGTGCCTTGTAGAAGGTGGACAGACTTTGGTAGTCAGGAGGTGACTTACTCACTGGAGTATTCCTAGCCTTAGATCTACTCCTGTAGCAGCTGCATTTGCATGGCTCGTCCCCAGTTCAGTGCAATGATATTGTTTCTCTGTTTAGCTTTTGCAAGTTGTTTTCCTGTGTTTCTGTGATAAAAACAGAGGTTACCAACTTTCACAGTTAAGATGGAGGATGCTTGCCCTCTGTGTCATCATAAATGATTTCCACCTTTTTTTAATGTCTTCACTGAATGAATGCTGCTGTTCACAACCGTAACAAATTCTCAATACATTTACAGTAGTTTCAGTTATGAATCTTTTGCACTTATTGCAGACTTCTTACTTTCTTCTTCCATTAGAGTCCATCTGATTGATCTACTAAATTACCTCTTTATCACTTTAATTTGTGACATCCCAGTCCTACAACCTTGTTTTCACATTAGTTTATATTACCCTTGAGTTTATTTTAGCCCTACATCATGGGACCCACTAAGTAAGATGGTGATCTTGCTCTGGTCATTAATACTTCACTATTTTTTCTGTAGATGCAGCGTAACATTTTACAACTATTCCCTTTGTTCGCTAGGAATGATAGCTTTAATCACAAAGCTTCCGATGTTCAATCAGACTGTGGCTGAATGTCAACTTGTGACTGCTCCTACAGTCCATTGCACTCCACATGATTTGCAACTGCCCATGTGACTGGTGCTCTGGTTCTATATATTTAGCTCACACTCTCTTCAGCACTTCTCCTAGAAGGTTTGGATTGCCTTTAGTCGGAGAGTGCGGTGCTGGAAAAGCACAGCCAGTCAGGCAGCATCCAAGGAGCAGGAGAATCAATGTTTCGGGCATAAGTCGGGCTGTGGGGAAGGTAGCTGGGAAAGTGATAAGTAGGTGAAGGTGGGACTTTAGCATTTAGTATTGACTGCCAGGTCTGCCTTGTTGAATCTGCCCACAAATTGCTTTTCCACAGGCTTCTGGACTGTTGAGCTCTTTCAGTTGCTGTCTGTCTACACAAGTTAGAGTCATATAGTCATAAAATCATAGAGGTCTACAGCATGAAAATGGGCTTTTTGGCCCAAAATGGCCACGCTGCCCAGTTTTCACAATTAAGTTAGTCCTATTTGTCAACAACTTGGCCATGTCCCTCCATACTATCCCATCCATGTGCCTGTCTAACTGCTTCTTAAATGACAGAATTGTTCTCGTTTCTACCACCACCTGTGGCAGCCTGTTCCAGACACTCGCTACCCTCTCTGTGAAATCATTGCCCCTCTGGAACCTTTAGTATCTCTCCCCTCTGACCTTAAACCTATGCCCACTAATTTTAGACTTCATACCATGGGGAAACACTATTGGCTATCTACTTTATCTTTACTTCTCATGATTGTATAGACCTTTACAAGGTCACTCCTCAGTCTCCGACACGCCAGGTAAAAAAGCTCCAAGCCTCTCTAACCTTTACTTATAACGTAAGTCTTCTAGACCAGGTAATATTCTAGTAAATCTTTTTTGTACTCTTTCAAGTTTAATATTTTTTTTCTATAGAAGGGTGCCCCAAAATGCAAACAGTACTCTAATTGTGGCCTCACCAACATCTTGTATAGATAGAACAAGACATCCACACTCCTATAGTTAATTTTCTGACCAATGGTGAAAACCTTCTTCACAACCCTGTCTATTTGTAACTCCACTTTGAAGGAGCTAGGAACCTGTATTCCTAGATCTTTTTGTTCTATAACACTCCAGCTGGCAGCCATTGACTGTGTAAGTCCTGCCCTTGTTTGATCTATTAAAATGTAACACTTAAAATGTATTTAAGTTAAACTCCATCTGCCATTTTCATCTCACTTGCCCAGTTAATCGAGATCTCACTGCATTCCCAGATAACCTTCTTCACTGTTCACTATACCACCAATCTTGGTGTCATCTGTAAACGTACTAACCATATCTCCTAAATTTGTACAAATGATGAGTAACAATGGACCCAACACTGATCCCTGCAGCTCACCGCTGGTAACAGGCCTCCAGTTTGAAAAATAATGCTCTACCCCCACCTTCTGTCTTCTAACTCAAGCCAATTGGCTAGATCTCCCTGGGTCATGTGAGATTTAACCTTACTCAACAACCTACCATGCAGTACGTTGTCAGAGGCCTTGCTAAAGTCCATGTCGACAATGTCTACTGCACTGCCCTCATCTACTTTTTTAGTCACCCCTTCAAAAAGCTCAATTAAATTTGTGAGACATAATTTTGCATGCACAAAGCCATGCTGACTATCCCAAATAAGTCCTTGCCTCTCCAATATCTGTCGATCCTGTCTCTCAGAATTCCCTCTGACAACCTACCTAGCACAGAAATTAGGCTCACCAGTCTGTAGTTCCCCAGGCATTTCCCTGCAGCCTTTCTTAAATGATGGCACCGTCCAAACTTCAAACACTTTGCCACTAGCTGTTAATGGTATAAAACTCTCTTCTAGGGATCCCACACTTTCCTCCCCTGCCTCCCACAAAGTCCTGGATACACTTTATCAGCTCCTCGGGATTTATCTACCTTAATGCATTTTAAGACTTCCAGCACCTTCCCTTCTGTAATGTGGACTCTCTCTAAGATGTTACTATTTACTTCCCCAAGTTCCCTAGCATTCTTGCCTTTCTTGACGGTAAATGCTGACGAGAAATATTCATTTAGGATCTCATCCATCTCTTGTGTCTTCACACATAGACAACCTTGTTGATCTTTCAAAGGCCCTATTCTCTCCCAAAATATTCTTTTGCCCTTCATGTACTTCTACAAACTCTTTGGATTTTTCTCTACCTTATATGCCAAAGCCATTTCATCTCCCCTTTTAGCCCTTCTGATTTCCCTGTTAAGTGTACTCCACTACCATCCCTACTCTTCAAGGAATTCACTTGATCTCAACCGTCTATACACGTCATATGCCTCCTTCTTTTTCTTGACCTACTCCTGCCCCCTTAAGTTGCTCTCTTAAAGTTGTGTCTGGTGAAGATCTTCAGAGTTCACTAGAAATCACACTATTTTCTACATTTTCACATCATGCAGCTAAATCAAATCTCCAGCCCACTGTTCAACATGCTATGAGACAGAGTGATACTCACTGCAAGCATCATGCTGTATGATTCATGCTCACCACTGCTTATCATACAGTATGAGCCCTCTGCACTCTTGGTCATGATGTGGTAGATTGGCTGCTACCATCCTCCTTTTACATTTGAATCTTAAGGGTCTACCTCGTTTAGTGCGGTAGCCAAAATCATTGGGCAGTTAAACTAGTAGAGGCTTTGGTCTCAAATAGTTATTTGCATGATAGTAAGTGGGTACAAGTCACAATGGTGTGACAAACATTGTTACTAAGACTTTGAAAAGAACTAGGGAATACATCTACTGCCCTATAGACCCAAAGCTGTTTCATCCATGTCCTTATGAGATCATTATATTGGGTGGAGCTTAATGCACTCCTCAGTATTAATCCATTTAGAACCATACACCTTACATGGCAACATCCTATCTCCCACCACAAGTATTTTCCTACTTACTGGCTTTGTCCTTTTGTTGTTTTGTTTTCCTGAATTATGTGTAGGCCAGAGGCTACATTTCGTATCACTACATAATAGTCCTCAGGCTGATGAACCTCTTCTTCTGAAGGCATTGACTCCTTGGCATCTTCAAAGAACCAAACTAAACTATTTAAACTCATCTTGCCATTTAAAACCTGATTTTTTTTTTTGCATTAAATTTGTTTTATGAAGTAAATTTATTTGTGACAGTGAGTTTCAGAAATTTATAAAATGTCATTGCAAGCCTTTTAGCCCTCATTTTAGCTCAAAAACAGATAAGAGGAATCGTATTGTACTTCAGGGTACTTCCAGCCATTAGTTTAATTTCTTCACATTACAGAGTATTTTTGAAAGCTACAGTTCTGCTTTGATTTAGCAGAAAGCACAGGAGCAATCAATATGTTGTTAGATCTAATATAATTCTAAGAGGAAGAAATTGAATTTTAATTTGACAGTGCCTTTCATTTTGACAGTACCTTTCAAGTTAGAATTTTAACATACAAGTATAACAAATAGAAGCAGGATTGAACTACACAGCCCTTTGAATCTGCTCCATCATTCAATTAGCTCATAGCTGATCTGTTCTTCGGCTCAACTCCCTTTTTCTATCTGATCCCCACAATCTGCAGGGGAATAGGTTGTATGATTTTGGAATCGGTCTTATTCAGTCTTGAATATATCCAATAGTTCATTATCCACTGTTCTCTGAAGTACAGAATTCCAGAGTCTCAAAGCTCTCTGACAGAATAAATTCCCTTCATGTCTCTACACAAGGTAATCCCCGGTAATCTGCAAGGGAACTCATCCCCATCAGTATTTCTCCTGTAATCTCCTTTAATTCTTTAATTAAAATCACTTACTTTTTTCCCAAACTCCAATTTTAAAAATGGCCGAACATGCTCAATCCTTCCTCAGAACAAGCGCCCCCCCCATCCCATGAATCAACCCAATGAGTATTCTTTCAATTACCTTCAATGCAAGTATATTCGTCCCTAAAAAAAAATCATTTCATTTCAGGAGAAATACAAGGACAGAAAGAGAGAAAAAAAAACTTTGTCCTCAATTTGAACAGCTTTTAATATTCCTGTTGAAACTATGATGACAGATCATCAACGAGCCTCTTATGAATGAGTACAGAAGTTTTTCTTGATGTGACTTTCACTGACGCCTACAGGAATATGCCCAGCCATAGAGGGGAACTCTATTCTCGATCCAAACCCTGGAAACATCCAAGGGGCTGAATTCTCCCAGCCCTCTGAACAATGTGGCAATGGTGAGGCTGTTGAGAAAATATGATAAGTTTGGATAAGTTCGATTCTCCATGTTGAAGAAATGAAAGTCCAATTTTCCACCAAAATATGAATGTGAGATGAAAAGCTCACTAGTGAGTGGTGCGACACCTACTTGTATGCATCTACATTGCATTGATACTTAATCTCATCTAACTTGTACACAATTTCCAGTTATCCTACACGGTGGAGAGAAACGTGACAGCGACAATTCCCAACATGAAATCTGGAGCCGGTATCTAGTGGCTCTAGCTCACCATTTGCCTTTCCAGGTCTCCATTATGCCCAGCAGTCTCCAATATCCATGGCCAGTGACAGCCCATAGCCCCCATTCATGGATGCTGGCATCCAATGTGCAGAAGGGTTGCACCTGAAATAGCACAATCACCTGATGAAGGAGCATCGCTCCGAAAGCTAGTGTGCTTCCAATTAAACCTGTTGGACTATAACCTGGTGATGTGTGATTTTTAAACCTGAAATGGTGACTTCACTACCTCCTGATGCTGCCTGGCTTGTTGTGTTCTTCCAGTCTCCTGTCTGTCTACTATCCCATACATTGGAGCAGGGTGCAGCTCAGACTTATTCATTTGCTTCCATAGTGTTCATTCACCTTGGGCCTACTTGGATGGTCATCCTGCTTCAGCTTTGCCTTGCCTTGCTTTGTTTTTTACAATTTCTCATCTGGTTACGCACTTGCAGCCTTCGAGTACTACTGTCTTGTCTTGCCTTTTAGCACAGACACTAAGTCAGCGTTGCCAGCAGAGATCAGTCAAGGGGTGTACATGTTGCTGTATGACACAGTGCTACGTCATTGTCACACCCACACCATTCACCAGCAGCTTATGTGGCAAACTCATGATGTACTCTTCAGTAAAATGGCCATTCTCAAATCCTAAGGGGTGTATTTCTCTCTCAATTTAGGATGTCATCAGCCATGAGTCCCACCAGTCAGTCAAGCAGCATCCAGTCTCATTCTGGGGTCAGTCGGCTGCTTGGGGTGATCAGGAGTTCCATATCAGGAGTGGGCTATGGTCTGTCCTGCAGACCCACTGCAACCAGCCTTTGAATTAGTGGTAAATTGATTGGGGAGCAATAGTGATTGGGCAAGGGTCTGGTTACTCAGCTCTAGGTCAGTCAGGAAGTGAGTCCCAGTCAGTTCTAGGATCTGCTCACAATAGTCGTGATGAGTTATTAGGGGTCATTGCTGTGGTAGGGAAATTGGGGAAGTTAGAGACAAAAGGTGTGCGCTGGAAAAGCACAGCCAGTCAGACAGCATTGAAACAGCAGGAGGGGTCAACGTTTCAAGCATAAGCTCTTCATCAGGCTTCTCCAGCTCCTCGGCTGATGCCTGACCGGCTGTACTTTTCTAGCACTACACTTTTTGACTCTGATCGTCAGTGTCTTCAATGCTCACTTCCTTCAAATTGGGGAAGTTAGTACTGGGGATTGAAAGTAACATGCTGAGATGCAAAAGGAGCAATAATTCTATAACTATCACAAACAAAAGCCCAATCATGGACCATTGAGGAACTGTGAACTAGTTCTAGTTATAATAAAAGATCAACAGTACCGATCAACATGAAGTTATATAATAGTTGCTATCTATTGCTCTTTTTCCTGAATTACTAATTTCAAATTCAATTCTTTTTGCCATCTGAACTTCTACTGGAATTTCTACGTTTTCAATGGTTGTGTACCCTTTCTTATCGACAGCATTAGTTCTTGTCTTGCTCATTAAAAATACCTTAATGGAATGTTCCACACTGTCTTCACTATTTTTGACCACCAGCTATATACAAATAGCATCTGTAACTTGAGCAACATCATCTAGTTTTGTAAGGTGTGATCTTCAAGCTTTTTTTTGCATCAAGTAAAACTTGCTTCTAGAGTCAGCTCGTTTGTAGTTCGAAACAAGACAACACTGAACATTGTTGGTCCATATCAGCAACTTCCAGCTTCTAAAATATTCTGTGCACCAGAATTGGCATCATGTCCACAAGCAGCGTCTAGTTTCAATTCCTGTCAATCAAATTGAAGTACATAGTTCAAACTTTGCATCAAAGCAAAATTGCAACATTGTTGTTTATTGGTTTAAATCTAACTTCTGACTAAGCATTCATGATTTTGAAAATATTGTTTCTCATTACAGAACATTGCTCTTTTATTTCCCTTCTTGAGAAAGCCCCTAGTTTTTTTTTAGCAGTTGGCTTTAGTTCAAAGAGCCCTTTGGCCTCTAGAGTGCATAGGTTCTGTCATTTTTTGTATACTTAACAGGAAACCACATTCTTCAATTCAAACTTTGGTGGCCCTGGATTGGGTAGTCTTGTGAATTTAAACTGCAAGTTTTGATTCAAATAAAATGAATGTTTAACAGTCTCTAGTGGCTATTGAACTACCAAATTAGTATATTTCTATATGATCTCACAAAGGTCTAAACTCAGTTCTCATTCTCTCTTAGTGGATACATCATCAATACGGTAAAACTAAACTCACGATGGCATAAACCCAGTTCCCATAACAAGCCTTTTGTTATACCTACAGCCATGCTTCCCATGAATGTTATATCTGTCCAAAATAATCCTAGCTATCTAAATTAAGTCCTGTCACTTTCATACATTGTCAGTCAAAAAGTGTGCCGCTAGAAAAGCACAGCGAGTCAGGCAGCATCCAAGGAGCAGGAAAGTCGACGTTTCAAGCATAAGCTCTTCATCCCTTTTCACACATACAATTCATCCAAGGGAAATGTTTTGTGTGAACATCAAGTGAAAAGGTCCTTTGATGTGTCAAATGCTTTACTCTGCCCTTCACATACCTGTTCTGCTTCCAAGCAGAGAAACTGGGCTGAATCTTGTGCTTCCTTTTGTTAAGAGTCAGGTTTCATGAAGGGTTTCTCTGTTTGGACTATACTAGAGTCTACCCCCAGACCGATCCAAACAAAGAACCTGCATGTTCAGCAGCTGCCTTGTCCATGGCCCTGTTTGAAGCATTATATCTGTGTGCAATTGTTGTGCAATGGTTTCACCAGCCATAGTCATGATGGGTAGTCTTTGTCCATCAGTATTTGATTGGCATCACATCCATAAGCATCCATTCCCTCCACCACTGATATTCAGTAGCAGCAGTGTGTACTATCTCCAAGATGCTCTGCAGAAATTCACCAAAGATCTTAAACAACACCTTCCAAATCTACAATCACTATCACCTAGAAAGACAAAGGCAACAGATACATGGGAACACCAGTCTGACTCAAGGTTGGGATACAGTCAAACTCTAACCTCACACCTTTAATGCACTGTCTGAGCTGAGATGTACTTTTTCTTTATATACCGATAAAACCGTAAGTTATCTTGGGAATGTGATTTGAAAGTTGTTCTGGGACTTACATATTAATCAATTGAAACCTTCATCCCCATTCTAATTGATTAAAGATTTAACAGCAATTTCAGTTTGTTCTATACATCCCATCAGTTGTATGACACTTTGATCTTTTGCTATACATTCTGTGTCCTATGATCCTGCCCCACTAGCCACCTGATGAAGGAGCTACACTCCGAATGCTTGTACTTTCAAATGAATCCGTTGGACTGTAACCTGTATGATTTTCAACATGATTACAAGTTGGATGTTAAAAACAACCTTCAGTAAAAGGGTCAACTGGAACTGGAGATACGAAGAAGATTCTGAAAACCAGTTTCTTCAGTACTTTATCAATTCCATGAGTAGTTTGAAGGATTCCCCAACTCAGGTCAGTTTTGGATCCATATTGACACAATCTTGGTGGTCAGCCTCAATCCCAGGCTTCCTGGGAGCACGACAAGTTGTTCAAAGGGAAGGGTCTCCCCAGGCTTGTTTCCTGTCAGCATGAAAACAATTAAAATGTTGCTATTCATTACTAAGTTAAGATTTTCAACACATAGTTATGTTCAAATCACCCAGTTTAGTGCTTTAAACAGTATAGAATAAAATTTTAAATGTTTTTTAAAATAATAACAATTAACAACAGAAGTTTGTGATAGTGCAAAAATTCTTTCTGGGGTTGCAAATTTGGGGAATGGACTTCAAGACTATGAGGTAGAAATTGATATCCATCACTTAAATTTTGTCATGCAAAGCAGGCAATATGCTAATAGGTTATTAGCTCTCCTGCCTGAATTATGGGATGCTTTCAGCAGCCAACCTGTATGGGCAGGAAAAAAAAATCAACATTGCTAGCTCAGCACAGTTCCAGCAAATGATAGGTCAAAGAAAAAACTCAGACAGTTACAAAAATTGAAAGCCAAAGCATGTGAAATGGAAATGGAAGTGTAGGATAGTTGTTCTTCAATAGTTGGAGTAAGTGTTTGTAAACCTCTTTAGGCGAGCACTCTGAATATTTTCTTTAACTGACAGTTGAGAATAGTGAGGTATATGCTCATCACTCTTCCAATTAAAACAAAACTGCCAAATAGTGAGTTACAGGAAACAGCTAAAATGGATTGACTGGATTAATAATTTATTAACCACCCCAGCATTGAACAACGGGAATATTTTAAAGTAGCACGTGTAACAGTGGTGCTGAAAAACTTCATTAAATTACCAAGGATAAAACTAAAACATGGACCTGAATGAATCAATAGGACAATTGACTGTTAAATTAGAAAAGGAGGAGGGCTTCAAGGAAGATCAATTGGAAAAACTTCAAAAGTATGACAAAAAGGTGATCAAATGTGTTTTGGGTAAACTGAAAGCCAGTGGAACTGCACACTAAGAGCAAGATTTTAATCTTCTGGAAGACAGTTGAGGAAAATGTATGTAATATAAAGGTTCACAAAGGGATGGAATGAGGAATGAGGATCAAAAATTAATATACATTCAGTGAATGCATTCTTCAAGAATTCACCATAATGCATAATCATGTCATGTGATCAAATATCACATGATCAAATCTCCAGGGTTGCAGAGTGTAGAGTCTGGGCCTGAAAACAGACTGAAATAGATGTTTATGCCATAAATGCAGAATTAAGTGTTAAAGGACAACAAGTAATTATTTGGTAAGGACATTAAGTGACAAGCTTGATGGAACAATTGCTGAAATCTATTTATTAACCAAAAACTGTGTTACTGAGCGTGACCAATTGCCTGAGGACAGAATTCACTAAAACCGACACCTCCAGAACTATGTACAGGATAACTCCCAGACCTCAGACTAACATCCTGCTCTCTGTTTATAAATCACGAAAGGTTCACACATATTCAACACAATTTCCTGTCCTTGTTTCATTGATTCTTTGTTATCTCTTCCAGAGATTTGTTTTCTCACCGGTTTCCTAGGTAAAACTTTGTATTAAACAAACTATAAACATTATGCTGTGATTTTTCTGAAATAGTACTGCATGTTTGTGGCTTTCAGTAGACAATTTCCCTTTTCTTTTTATAGTTTCCTTATCCAATAATAGGTTTTACAACACAGATTGCATATAACTTCTGTTTTGCCTTTGTGTTCTTGACTTTTCTTTTGATTATACTTCTGTGCAGAACTTTGCATTTCTACATTAAAGGTCTTGTTGATCATTATCTACAACAAACTGTGAAGCATAGAACAATGGAATCATAGAAAAATCTCAGACAGAAAGATGCCATTCAGTCCATTGTGTCTGTGTCAACTGATATAGAGATAAAAATTCAAGCTATTTATTTTAATCCCATCTTCCAGGAAATAGACCATAGGTTTCCGGGTTACATCACTTCATTTTAAATTAGTTCAGGTTTTTGCCTAAACCACTAGTTGATGAAGTTATTTCTAGATGTTCTCCAATCTCTGGATGAAAACTTCTTTCCTCATGTCCCTCCAATCCTATGAATCATCTTAAATCTGTGGTTAGGTAGCCCATGACCTCCAGAATTGTTACACAAATATTGACATGTTTTTCATGAGCATGGATAAAAATTCAATATGTGGAAGGCAAGTTTAAATCAAGCTGGACTCTGTAATGTGCAAACATAAGTGGTGGAATAGATGGTATTCACGCAGCCTTGGACAATCGACTTTCCAATGAAAGCAGACAGGCCTGGAACTGCCTGGCCAGGGGTTAATGGTGAGATGGTTTTAGAATGGACTGGTGTTTACTCCTCCAGTGAAGCTGCTGTTTTAGAAGAATGTTACGCAGACTTGTGGCACCCAGCGTAGAAGTAGGCCAGAGGTACAGTGTGACAAGGTCAGCACTTGACAGTTGAAGGCTCAAAAACCATATCCTGTGACCTCTAAATATAGAAAGTAGTCACCTCATTGATCTTCCTGCCCTGTCCAATGCTAATATTGGAAACAGGTCATTGAATCTTTGAAAGGGCATGAAGAGGAGGATATAAGGGAAAGCCTGGACCCCCAGCTCACCCTGGTTTTTACACTTTCTTCAACAGTGCCTCCAGACAGCATCTTAGACTGGCAGTCAAGCTGTACAGATCTCCAGCTCCTTGTACCTTGTGAGCATCATCAGGCTGAACAGACCCCAAAGTGACCACCTCGGTAACACATCCCAAAGACCAGAACCAGCCCGAGTTGGGAAGGGAAGCTTAAATCGATGACTCTGGATTCTGAAACATCAGCCAACCCTCAAGGACTGAAGAGCAGCCTGACCCAGCCTTATTGAAACAGCCTTTCCAGGCAAACAGTTCAAACACAGCAATAGGGATGTGTGGATAGCGTGTCATGAATCCTCAGTCGTGCATATCATAGGTAGATAGCTCGTGTAGATTTGAGACTGCTTACTTAGAGATTCGAGACTGTTTACTGAAAAGTCCTGAAAAGGAATTACATAGAACATAGAACATAGAACAAATCAGCACAGAACAGGCCCTTCGGCCCACATATTGTGCCGAACATTTGTCCTAGCTTAAGCACCCATCCATGTACCTATCCAATTGCTGCTTAAAGGTTGCCAATGATTCTGATTCTGCCACTCCCACAGGCAGCACATTCCATGCCCCCACCACTCTCTGGGTAAAGAACCTACCCCTGACATCCCCCCTATACATTCCACCCTTCACCTTAAATTTATGTCCACTTGTAACACTCTGTTGTACCTGGGGAAAAAGTTTCTGACTGTCTACTCTATCTATTCCTCTGATCATCTTATAAAGCTCTATCAAGTCACCCCTCATCCTTCGCCGTTCCAATGAGAAAAGGCCTAGCACTCTCAACCTATCCTCGTACAACCTATTCTCCATTCCAGGCAACATCCTGGTAAATCTTCTTTGCACCCTCTCCAAAGCTTCCACATCTTTCCTAAAGTGAGGCGACCAGAACTGCACACAGTACTCCAAATGTGGCCTAACCAAGGTCCTGTACAGCTGCAACATCACTTCACGACTCTGAATTTAATCCCTCTGCTAATGAACGCTAATACACCATAAGCTTTCTTACAAGCTCTATCCACCTGAGTGGCAACTTTCAAAGATCTATGAACATAGACCCCAAGATCCCTCTGTTCCTACACCTTACTAAGAACCCTACCGTTAACCCTGTATTCCACATTCTTATTTGTCCTTCCAAAGTGGACAACCTCACATTTGACAGGGTTGAACTCCATCTGCCACTCCTCAGCCCAGCTCTGCATCATATCTAAGTCTCTTTGCAGCCGACAACAGCCCTCCTCACTATCCACAACTCCACCAATCTTCGTATCATCTGCAAATTTACTGACCCATCCTTCGACTCCCTCTTCCAAGTCATTAATAAAACTTACAAACAGCAGAGGACCCAGAACTGATCCCTGCGGAACTCCACTTGTAACTGGGTTCCAGGCTGAATATTTACCATCTACCACCACTCTCTGACTTCGACCGGTTAGCCAGTTTTCTATCCAACTGGCCAAATTTCCCTCTATCCCATGCCTCCTGACTTTCCGCATAAGCCTACCATGGGGAACCTTATCAAATGCCTTACTAAAATCCATGTACACTACATCCACTGCTCTACCCTCATCCACATGCTTGGTCACCTCCTCAAAGAATTCAATAAGACTTGTAAGGCAAGACCTACCCCTCACAAATCCGTGCTGGCTGTCCCTAATCAAGCAGTGTCTTTCCAGATACTCGTAAATCCTATCCCTCAGTACCCTTTCCATTACTTTGCCGACCACCGAAGTAAGACTAACTGGCCTGTAATTCCCGGGGTTATCCCTATTCCCTTTTTTGAACAGGGGCACAACATTCGCCAATCTCCAGTCCCCTGGTACCACCCCCATTGACAGATTGATGGATAGACAGAGTTTGGTGGAGTTTAATTAAAGTGCAATAGCAGTGTCGGCTAAATGTAGTTTTTCTTTGATAAAGTATTGAACCTTCTCCTGACTCTTGTCCCCTTTGACTATCTTACTGCATAACACACTTGAGTTAAAAACAGTTACAAGGATTCCTGTAAACTGGTCAAGTTTAGTCATGGTACATTTACTCACCTTTTCAATGTACCCTTCCTATAATGCAATAACCAGAACCATACCCAAAATGCCAGCTGAAACCAAACCAGTGTCTTATACAGTATCAGTGTTACATCCTTGTTTTTATATTCTAGACCTGATCCAGTTAGAGAAAGCATTTCATCTTATCAACCACTCCTGCTATCTGAGGGCCTGCAGTCCAAGGTCTCTCATTACCTCTGTACCTCTGAATATCTTCTGATTTATTGTGTAATCCATAGCTTTATTTTCTCTCCTGAAATGCATTAATTCATCCTTCTCTGTATTGAATTCCTGTGCCACTTTTCTACCTCTCACCCAATGCATTATCATTCTGGAAACAGTAGCTATCTTCTTCATTATCAATTATACAGACAAATATTGTCTCATCTGCAACTTTCCCAATCATGCCTCCCATATTTAAATCCATATCATTAATATAGGCAACAAAAGGCAAGAGCCCCTAAATGAAATATATGGAAATCCATGCAAATCCTCTGTCTATCCACACAAAAAAAAATCCCTTGCCCCTTACTCAACTGTGAACTGGTTTTGGATCCATATCATCACACTCTCTTCTGAGTCATGGAATTTTACTTTTGTCACGATTTAACTGGGAAGAAAGCACTAATCACTGTGCTACAGGGTTTCATCACAAACTGTATAAAGCCCCCATTCAACCAATTTATCAAACTGACTGCTATTCAGAACGAAGGCAATTCACACCAGGTTTCATCATAAACATTAAAAAAACTTATTCACTGTAACACATTTAACTTTAACAAATGGAAAAAAAGAAACAATTAGCAAGCTACTATTTGATGTAAACTATACTGCTTTAAAACCCCAAATACACACATACTCAAGACAGATAAAAAAAACAGTTTGACCCATGTTATGCATAGGAAAACATTGTAGGCAGGAATGAAATTCTGAAAATCTCATGTCCACATCACAAGGGTGTGTTAAATGGATTCACATCATTTCTTTTAGCACTATTAAAAATATGTACGCTGGAAAGTGATGGCTATTCTTCTGTTCAATAGTTGTTTAAGTGCACCCCGGTCTTTTCATATTAGAATTTTTAAAAACCTTTCTTAGTTTTCTTGTCTAAGCATCCATATGGAGAGATATGGGAGGGAGAGAGAGATGTTTTCAATTTTCAGGCTCTAGTTATCTCTCACTGCCCTGCACTTATAGATTTGTAACAATCTGCAGCCTAAACAATTGGAGGCAAATGTTGAAGAGAGATGTGATTCTCACTAGTAAGTGACAAGAGACTACGCACATGGACTAACATCCCATTATTAACCTCACCTCACTTTTCAGCAGGTTTTCATTCTCCTAACCACCAGCTAGAAACTAGATGGTGACAATTCCTGATATGAAAGTCAAAGTAGTTACGTGTTGGTTTCAATCACAACTTGTTCCATGAGACATCCACCTTCGACCCCAGTTACCAGGCATTCACCTCATTGATGGGACCAGACTGTATCTCAAGTATCCTCACTTTTTCTCTTTGAACTCTTTCATTTTGCACCTGCTTGAATGCTCACAGCATTGTTACCTTGACCATTTGCTCAGCCAGCTTGAAGGCTAACAGTACTACTGGCTTGTTTTGCCTTTTGACACAAACACAAAGGAAGGCAACTTGTCATGGTTTTTAGAACTCATCAGTCAAAAGGGTGGGCATTTTACAGTATGGCACTGTGATGCCACACTTGTACATCATGTACCCAGCAAATACACTGCGTGTGCATCAACTGAATGAACATGTCTCAACAGCCAAGGGCAATAGTTCTCAGGATACTTAAAGCAGATAGCATTCAGTTAGGGGGTCCCAGCACAATAAGTCAAGGACATTGTCCGCAATCAGTCCAGGGCTTTGGATATAGTCAGTCAGCTTCTTGGGGTGGTCAGGATAAGGGAATACATATCATGACAGTTCGAGGAATAAGCCACAGTCAAACCAATACATCCAGTCTGGGCACTCATAGTAAATCAGCCAGGAACTGCATACAGGTCAATCAAGGATCTGCTCAGTCATCAGTTGAGACTATAAGTCAAAGTCGGTCATTTGGGGATGCAGCAGTTGGTCCTGGGGTCAGCTCAATGATAGTGTTATCAGTGACCTTCTGCTGTGCTAGAAATGTTGGGTAAATCAGTTCTGGAGATTGGAGGCAGCCAGCTGGGATGCAGAGGGGACAATAATTATGAAGGAATGATAACTCAACACATAAGCAGGAAAATGATATCACATTTTATGGCATGGGATACTGCAGGCAGGCATGGGTAATCAGTAATCATTTCTACCATATTCTTAACAAGTGTTAAAGCAGCACATTGGTTGGCATGATTAACTGGAGGGTTGGAGTTCAAGGGGTAATTTGAGAGCCAAAGTCAAAATGGTGTATGAGAATACGTGGAGGCTCAGTATTATTGGACTTGACAAAAAGTGTCAGGATGAAAGGAACATGACGATTTGGGGTCATCACTTGATTATTTTGAATTAAATATTCATCAATGCATACTTATATGCAATGATCTCTTTTCTGGGTGATGTTCAGCATGAGATCTCAGTACTCAAACAGCACTTAAAAATTTATCCTGTCTCAATATGCTATAACTTGTGTTATATTAATTGATATCAGATTCCTATGTTAATGTTCCATGTCGAAGCTTTCCTGGCTCTCCTTATCAGTGCCCTCCTTGTCTCAGTGCATGGTAATTTGTTGACTGTTGACATGACTGTCCTGTTTTGATATTCCTCCGCAGATGCTGCCAGATCCATTAAGTTTCGCCATCACATTCTTTCTTTTTTCAGATTTCCATCATCTGCAAAATTTTACTTTTACTAGAATTTCTAGTCCTGTACTATCCTCCTATTCTCTTCCATAAGAAGGCAAAATCTAAATGTATTATTGTCACCAACACCGAAATGTACTCCCACTGTTGCTTCATCCACTTGCTAAGCTTAATTTCCAAAGAATAAACCTAGAATTGGGCCCCCTCTCATTAGCTTGTTTTATAGAACATAGAACATAGAACAGTACAGCACAGAACAGGTCCTTCAGCCTACAATGTTGTGCCAACCACTGATCCTCATGTATGCACCCTCAAATTTCTGTGACCATATCCATATCCAGCAGTCTCTTAAATGTCCCCAATGACCTTGCTTCCACAACTGCTGCTCGCAATGCATTCCATGCTCTCACAACTCTCTGTGTAAAGAACGCGCCTCTGACATCCCTTCTATACTTTCCACCAAACAGCTTAAAACTATGACCCCTCGTGTTAGTCATTTCTGCCCTGGGAAATAGTCTCTGGCTATTGACTCTATCTATGCCTCTCATTATCTTGTATACTTCAATTAGGCCCCCTCTCCTCCTCCTTTTCTCCAATGAAAAAAGTCCGAGCTCAGTCAACCTCTCTTCATAAGATAAGCCCTCCAGTCCAGGCAGCATCCTGGTAAACCTCCTCTGAACCCTCTCCAAAGCATCCGCATCTTTCCTGTAATAGGGCGACCAGAACTGGACGCAGTATTCCAAGTGCGGTCTAACCAAAGTTTTATAGAGCTGCAACAAGATCTCACGACTCTTAAACTCAATCCCCCTGTTAATGAAAGCCAAAACACCATATGCTTTCTTAACAACCCTGTCCACTTGGGTGGCCATTTTAAGGGATCTATGTACCTGCACACCAAGATCCCTCTGTTCCTCCACACTGCCAAGAATCCTATCCTTAATCCTGTATTCAGCTTTCAAATTCAACATTCCAAAATGCATCAACTTGCATTTATCCAGGTTGAACTCCATCTGCCACCTCTCAGCCCATCCTGTCAATGTCCCGCTGCAGCCTACAACAGCCCTCTATACTGTCAACGACACCTCCAAATTTTGTGTCGTCTGCAAACTTGCTGACCCATCCTTCAATCCCCTCATCCAAGTCATTAATAAAAATTACAAACAGTAGAGGTCCAAGGACAGAGCCCTGTGGAACACCACTCACCACAGACTTCCAGGCGGAATATTTTCTTTCTACTACCACTCGCTGTCTTCTGTTGGCCAGCAATTCTGTATCCAGACAGCCAAGTTCCCCTGTATCCCATTCCTCCTGACCTTCTGAATGAGCCTACCATGGGGAACCTTATCTTAACTTGTTGTATGTGGGTCAAAAAAAAATCTTGAAGGCAAGTTGAGAATGCTGTACCATCTGTGCCCTTCACACTGTTCATATCACAAATAAGAAAAGCACAGCCAAAGTCTCCAATTAACACTGCCTTATTGATTTTTCACACAGAAATTTACTTACACATTTACTCTTAGCTTACTCCCATTATTTGGAGGTTCTATAGTACAATGCAAGGACTGGGATTGCCCCTTTTATATTTTTGATCTCAACTCATGTAAATACGTTTAATAAGAAAATTTCAGGTGAATTATCTAGTTTTGGACATGGAAGACAGGATGTACAGGAATCTACAAGCTTGTACATACTATTGTCATTCAACAGGCTGGTCTCCACATTTGTACTTAATTCATACTGGACCTACTTTCCTCCCTGTCTATTGTGCAAAAGATGTTTTCCTGACCTTGTCAGCACAATCCATTCCTTCTAATCCCCAGGAGAATTTATTCTATATTTTCTACAACCTTGAAACTGTCTGCTTATCATCTTTTACTGAACTTTTGTTGTGATGTTCATTATTAAGAGGCAAACAGTTTATTAAGTGAGACTTTTGCTTGGTAAAGATATACAGTCAAAAATATTTTCAAATGTAAAAAGTCAGCAGTGTCCATGATGATCAACTTTTGAAACTTAATGAAACTCTATGATAGCAGGAATCATCACAGAGAGGTTTTGTGTCTTTAGACTCTCTGTTATCCCACTTGCTCCAATCTTAAAAGCAACAGCAATGTCAGTCAGAGTTGCAGTCTGCTCTTCAGCGCGGCAAACCAGAGTCACAGCCTGTGTTAAGAACAATGTGCAACTTTAAGTTCAATTAATGTTGTGGATGTTAAGAAGAGAAGCAATGGTTTTGTTTCATTTTTGAGTGTTCTTGGGAATTGGTGCCATGATGTCTCGAGGTCTATCTTGCATACATCCATTTTGATGAGGTTGTAAATGATAGAATTGAACACTTCAGTGCATGTAAAGAGGATGTACCTCTTGAATTATTTAAGAAGGCATTGCATGGATGCTTGGATATAAGTTATGTGCAGGAATATGGTAAAACATTGATGATTGACACTAGGTAATAAAAGAATGAAGTAAAAACAATAACTGCAGATGCTGAAAACCAAATACTGGATTAGTGGTGCTGGAAGAGCACAGCATCCAACAGCATCCAGTTCAGGCAGCATCCAACGAGCAGCGAAATCGACGTTTTGGGCAAAAGCCCTTCATCAGGAATAAAGGCAGTGAGCCTGAAGCATGGAGAGATAAGCTAGAGGAGGGTGGGGGTGGGGAGAGAGTAGCATAGAGTACAATGGGTCAGTGGGGAAGGAGATGAAGGTGATAGGTCAAGGAGGAGAGGGTGGAGTGGATAGATCGAAAAGGAGATAGGCAGGTCGGACAAGTCCGGACAAGTCATGGGGACAGTGCTGAGCTGGAAGTTTGAAACTAGGATGAGGTGGGGGAAGGGGAAATGAGGAAGCTGTTGAAGTCCACATTGATGCCCTGGGGTTGAAGTGTTCCGAGGCGGAAGATGAGGCGTTCTTCCTCCAGGCGTCTGGTGGTGAGGGACCCTACGACCCACCCTCCCATCCTGGCACTTTCCCCTGCCACCGCAGGAACTGTAAAACCTGCGCCCACACCTCCTCCCTCACCTCTATCCAAGGCCCTAAAGGAGCCTTCCGCATCCATCAAAGTTTTACCTGCACATCCACTAATATAATTTATTGTATCCGTTGCTCCCGATGTGGTCTCCTTTACATTGGGGAGACTGGGCGCCTCCTAGCAGAGCGCTTTAGGGAACATCTCCAGGACACCCGCACCAATCAACCAAACCGCCCCGTGGCCCAACATTTCAACTCCCCCTCCCACTCTGCCGAGGACATGGAGGTCCTGGGCCTCCTTCACCGCCGCTCCCTCACCACCAGACGCCTGGAGGAAGAACGCCTCATCTTCCGCCTCGGAACACTTCAACCCCAGGGCATCAATGTGGACTTCAACAGCTTCCTCATTTTCCCTTCCCCCACCTCATCCTAGTTTCAAACTTCCAGCTCAGCACTGTCCCCATGACTTGTCCAGACTTGTCCAACCTGCCTATCTCCTTTTCCACCTATCCATTCCACCCTCTCCTCCTTGACCTATCACCTTCATCTCCTCCCCCACTCACCCATTGTACTGTATGCTACTCTCTCCCCACCCACACCCTCCTCTAGCTTATCTCTCCACACTTCAGGCTCACTGCCTTTATTCCTGATGAAGGGCTTTTGCCCGAAACGTCGATTTCGCTGCTCCTTGGATGCTGCCTGAACTGCTGTGCTCTTCCAGCACCACTAATCCAATAAAAGAATGAAGTCATGAGAAAGGTACACACTGAAGGAGATGAAGTACTTTTTATTATTCATTAAACTGCGGGTTACCTGTCTAAGCAGAATATGTTATCTTGTTAGCTATGCGAGAGATGGAGATAGTGAGGGCTGTTGATGCTGGAGAAGTCACACTTGATAAAGTGTAGCACTGGATAAAGCACAGCAGTTCAGGCAGCATCTGAGGAGCAAGAGAGTCGACGTTTCAGGTTTAACTCTTCATCAGGGCTGCTAGATAAATTAGCTCAGGAAATGTATTGGAAAAACTGTGAACATTGAAGCCAAGATTATACTTACATTTTATCTTCTTATTCAATGCATCTATTTCCATTTGAGGAACAAAATAGGTGTTTTTAATGGCTCAATAGTTACTGCTGCTCTTACAAAGATGAGTATCTTTTCTTACCAATTGTAAACTAATCAAGACAAGTGGCCCAAACGTTTTTCAATATGAAGCAAGAGTTTTCACCACCATTCTCAAAAGACCGTCTTTATAGCATGAATTTTAATTTTCTTGATGACTTCCTTCTGCTGCCAGTTAGAATGTGTCTCTCACATCCATCAATAATGATGCCATCAAGCAGGCTACAGAATTAAACATTGAAGTATCATCAAAGACATTAAAATGTAGTGTTTAATCTTCATTTTAAAACATTATTCACAGGCAGCACAGACAAGACTGTGACATTCATATGGGAAGAAGGTAGAAATCAAAACATACCAAAAAACTTATTAAAAAAATACTGCTTGAAAAGTATATAAGGATTCTTATTATCACAGAGATATTTAGCATACTGTAACTATAAAGTTAGTATTTTTAAAGCAGAAAGGTAGGTGACTTTTAATAACTATGATTCAATGAACCATTGAACCAAATGGCACCTAGAACTGAAAACAGTACTCTAGGTACAAATAGCCGTTCTGCATGGGTATTGCTGACAATGTTAACTTGGCTGGAGAGTCATAGAGTCATGGAGTTATAGAGCTGTACAGCATGGAAACAGACACTTTGGTTCAATTTGTCCATGCCAACCAGAGTTTATAAACCTCTATAAGATCAACCCCCGGCCTCTGACGCTCCAGGGAAAATAGCCTTAGACTATTCAACCTCTCCCTAAAGCTCAAATCCTTCAACTCTGGCAACATCCTTGTAAATCTTTTCCGAACCCTTTCAAGTTTCAGAATATCTTTCCATTAGGAATGAGACCAGAATTGCACGCAATATTCCAAAGTGACCTAACCAATGTCCTGTACAGCTGCAACATGACCTCCCAATTCCTGTACTCAATACTCTGACCAGTAAAGGAAAGCATAACAAATGCCTTCTTCTCTATCCTATCTACCTGCAACTCCACTTTCAAGGGGCTATGAATCTGCACTCCAAGGTCTCTTTGTTCAGCAATACTCCCTAGGACCTTAGCATTAAGTGTCTAAGTCCTGCTAAGATTTGCTCTCCCAAAATGCAGCACATCACATTTATCTGAATGGAACCCCATCTCCCACTTCTCAGCCCATGGGCCCATCTGGTCAAGATCCTGTTGTAATCTGAGGTAACATTCTTCACTGTCCACTACACCTCCAATTTTGGTGTCATCTGTAAACTTACTAACTATACCTCTCATGCTCACATCCAAATCATTGATATAAATGTTGAAAAGTAGTGGGCCCAGCACCAATCCTTGTGCAGTCCACTGGTCACAGGCCTCCAGTCTGAAAAACAAGCCTCCACCACCACCCTCTGTCTTCTACCTTTGACTCAGTTCTATATCAAATTGGTTAGTTCTCCCAGTATTCCATGTGATCTAACCTTGCTAACCAGTCTCCCATGGGGAACCTTGTGGAACACCTTCGTGTTCATGTAGTCCATGTGGATCACATGTACTGCCCTGCCCTCATCAATCCTCTTTGTTACTTCCTCAAAAAAATCAAGCAAGTTTGTGAGACATGATTTCCCACGTACAAAGCCATGTTGTCTATTCCTAATCAGTCCTTGCCTTTCCAATTACATGTACATCCTGTCCCTCACGATTCTCTCCAATAACTTGCAAACTCTGACCAGTCAGGCTCACCGGTCCATAGATCCCTGGCTTGTCCTTACCACCTTTCTTAAACAGTGGCACCATGTTAGCCAACCTCCAGTCTTCACGCACCTCACCTGTGACTATCGATGATACAAATATCTCAGCGAGAGGCCCAACAATCACTTCCCTAGCTTCCCTCAGAGTTCGAGGGTACACCTGATCAGGTCCTGGGGAGTTATCCACTTTTCTGCATTTCAAGATATTCAGCACTTCCTTCTCTGTAATATCAACATTTTTCAAGTTGTCACCATCTATTTCCCTACATTCTATATCTTCCATGTCCTTTCCCACAGTAAATACTGATGCAAAATACAGATTTAGTATCTTCTCCATCTCCTGCTGCTCCACACAAAGGCTGCCTTGATGATCTTTGGGGGGCCCAATTCTCTCCCTTGTTACCCTTTTGTCCTTAATGTATTTGTAAAAAGCCTTTGGATTCTCCTTAATTCTATTTTCCAAAGCTATCTCATGTCCCCTTTTTGCCCTCCTGATTTCTCTCTTATGCATACTCCTACTGCTTTTATACTCTTCTAAGGATTCACTTGATCTACCCTGTCTTTATCTGACACATGCTTCTTTTTCTTAACCAAACCCTCAATTTCTTTAGTCATTGTAGAATATAGAAATGCTTCACCTGTCCTTGTTATGATTTTGGAGCTGCAGTGATAGATCCCTGTCATGTGTAGGCCAATGGAGTATTTTTGTATCCTTCCTTTGATTTTCTTTTACTAACTACTTCCTGTCACCAAGAAATTATCATGTTATGACGGGGCTTTACCGATTTGCTAAGCTTGCTAATTAAAATGAAATCAATGAGAAAAATATCTTAATATCACTGGGTTCCCATTACTATTGTAAACAGAGTAAGATAAAGACTGGAACTGTGGAAGAAGTCTCTTCTCATTCAAATATCAACAGTGACATGAAGAATATTGCTTTTAAATTACAGTCAATGTAAATTGCCATATATTTTCTAAATGGATTCGCCTCGTCAGTTCAACAACCCTTGTTTTGGGGAATTACTTGTTAAATTTTTTTTATCTTGCACTGTTCAGAACAATTTGCAAGAATATCAATGTAAAAGGGAACACTATCTTATTCTGCAAAGAAGGGCCAGCTGAGTGGCTGACAAGTGGTCTCTAATTGGTACAGGCAATGCCACGAGAAAAAACAACAGTCAGGACAGTTAATTACCAAACTTTGTTTAAATTTGAATTTGGTCGGTTCCCCCTCACTGGTGAAGGCATTGCCCTGAGGAAAGAATTAGAGAATAGTCATCTATTTTGCTGAACTGAAACAGGCATAGAATGCAAACAGAAACATACAGAGAGAACATGTACATCTTACTGCAACTGGTCAGTATGATGGTAGGCCATGCCTAACACATTTTAGAAGAGAATTTGTCTTTTATCGATATTGTGTTTAACAAAATTCCTGATACCAGTGAGGAGTAGTGCCAGAAAACTTGCTTGGCTTGTCATGGCTGTAAAAGAACAGTGAAGTGGGATACATTTAGCATCATGTCCTAATAAATTATAGACTTTCGTTAAAGTATTTCTAAAACTGGGCACAAAAACCTATAAGAATGGCTTCTGCAAATCAAGTGACCTTTGGGATTTGAGGTACAGATAGCACAGCTAACACCTAATTAAATATGGACACTAACAGCCAGCTATGGAACTAAGGGTTCTAGAACATCAAAACATAATTCCTCTGTTTCAGTCTGGATAAAGGAGGCTATCAAGCCCCTTGGTAATCTATGGACAAATAGTCCCTTTCACTGATCTATTAAATCCTGTTTATTGTCTCAAACCCCAAAGGTGTTAAGCCACAATAAAGACATCAGAATCAACATAAACACCACAAATGACACACATTTTCTGGAAAACGACTTGTAACCTATCATATGTCATCTGATGAGGAAGCCACATGATCATGTTTTTCTATGGTTGAAAGTGTTCGTTGACAGTTCCGCCAAAGCTATTAAACGAGCTGCAAGCAATTCAATCAGCCAAAGTAACAGCAAAGCCTCATAAGCAGGAGATCCAAGGACTGCATCAAACTGTCTCAACTTCAAGTTCACCTGGGAACAAACCTAGAAAATTTATGATAGGAAATCTCACAATCTGCTGAAAATCTAACAATTTAGAAGTCCCCTCCCTTTCAACTTTGAAGCACCAATTCCATTCAGGAAACTTGATCTCCCTGCCTCACATGAGGCCAGAGATCATAAACCAGATTATAAACCAATTTGTACAATAGTACTAACACTATCTGTAACTTGTAACCCCTAGCCTGTAAACTGTAACATGCTGTAACAAGTGCATGATCTGTCACATCTCGGTGAGAATAAATAACCTTCTTCACTTTAAACTCACAAAAGCTTGTTGCTGTCATTATTTGATTGGAGCATATACATCAAGGGTATGAAAACAATATCTCTTAAATACAAAATATATTGATCATGTGCAGTAAATGAAAAACATACATTTTCTCCATGATATCAGTCTCACAAGTTACTGTTTTGAGCAGTGTGTATCAGAAGTTTCGCTTCACCTTTCAACTGGATGTCATAAACATCCAGAATTAGCTGACATTTTAAGGTTGAACACAATTTTCACATTGATAGATGTCAACAAAAACAGTAAATTAGAAGCATATTAATAAGTAATGAATTATTATTTCACGTGCTCACACAGTCTGCAAGCATCAGCTCAGAAAACAATGAAGCTTCATAACATTCTTACCAATGTTGGACCAGC
Source organism: Chiloscyllium punctatum (assembly GCF_047496795.1). Taxonomy (NCBI): domain Eukaryota; kingdom Metazoa; phylum Chordata; class Chondrichthyes; order Orectolobiformes; family Hemiscylliidae; genus Chiloscyllium; species Chiloscyllium punctatum. The sequence continues at coordinate 9,709,815 of NC_092783.1, read as the reverse complement.
TGCAGAATTCATAGGGAGCAGGTTATTGATTTGTTTATTTGTTCTAATTGTAGTGCTCAATGACAGAAAGTAAATAAAAAGATAAATTAAACAATCTTACAAATATAAATTAGAGGAAAAGAATACATTATCATATTATGTATATATTTAATATGAAAACTGGTGAAAAATGAAAGCTGTGCTGATTATCTCCACCACTGAAAGTGGCTGAAGGTAATTTCCTCTGTGAATCATTTTTCCACTAAACAATAGATCTCATCGATTACTGGATGTACTTCAACAAAACTTGCTACAGAGGGTATGATCCAAGAAAGAAGTGCTTCACTTTTGTTGAAGGTGCAGATCCAGACCCACACATTTTAAAAATATCCATCCAATAACTTTGGAGATAAGATAAATTGACCTTTTATTTTAGTGTGTTATGGGTTGTTTGTTTGAAAATGATCAATTGTTTTAAAGTGCTGAGGATTGTCTCAGCTGCTGTGATGCAATTTATCACAGGCGCCTAACCGTGAGCAGAGTTTTCAGAGTGGGTTGTGGAGCATAGATGGGACTGAAGCCTTCTCAGTGAAGTGGGAGCACTCAATATATTTTTTTCACCCTTATAGTTGCAGAAGGTCAAGCAAGCCAGGAAAAACCTCAAAGAAGAACGGTACAATTGTAATAATTCTTGAGATAATACAGCATGGCAGAGGTTTTTCACTTCTTTCGTTCATCTAATTATCAGTCAGAGGGTGGATTTGCTGCTTCAAACAGAGGGAGAAGCTAAGTGAACCACATTTACCATGTTGGGCCTGTGTCTTGTAAAAGTGAAATTACACAGCATGAGTGACCACTGTTGTCAAGGATCTCATGTCACATTTTAGCTTTTGCTGGAAGGGAGCATGATGGAAAGTTGAGGTTAAAGTCATGGAAGGTATCTGCATTGAGAGTCCAATTAATGTTTCTCATTTCCTTAAAGCAGCTGCCAATGATTTGTTTTTGCTACACATCAAATCGTCTTACAACATAGACAATGAGAAGAACCCCCCAGACAGTAAAACTCGAATTGTGCAGTTTCCGGGGAAAGAAAGGCTCCAATAAGCTTGAAGTGCAAGCAAGTGCATTTCACAGAGAATTAGTTTGTAAACAGCTAATGAATGGGCTAGCCAGTAAACAAAATGTGTAATATCCAATAATCAAGATACAGGGAAACCGACTTTTTCATCAGGCTCAGGAACTTCATTTCCAACCCCAATCAGGGCTGTTGGTTCAAGGATAAGGTCAAAAATCACACAACACCAGGTTATAGTCCAACAGGTTTATTTGAAAACACTAGCTTTTGGAGTGTTGTTCCTTCTTCAGGTGTTAGTGGGAAAGGAAGATCTTTGACACAGAGTTTATAATGAAAAGATCAAAAGGTCTTCCCCTCTCACTAACATCTGATGAAGGAGCAGCACTCCGAAGCTAGTATTTTCAAATAAACTAGTTGGACTAATACCAGGTGTCATGTGATTTTTGACCTTGCCCAACACAGTCCAACAGTGGTCCCTCCATATCAGGGATAAGTAGTCTTCCTACCTCTTCCTGAAGGTTCAAGTCCCACCTGCTCAAAGCATGTGTCATTATGTCTCTGAACAGACTGATAAGGAAACTAATCTAGGCATTGGGTTCTGCAGGGTGAGTGGGATGGGAGGATAAAGTCTCCTATCTTGTGGAAACAGTAAGGAGTGTTGCAGATAAGGATTCCAGTATCGGGGTCAATGGTAATTTCCGGTCAGCTTAATACTTAGCCAAGAGAGAGCACAAGATTTTAGTTGTCTAACTTTTGCTCGATAATTATTAAGCTTAAATGAACCTGAACCCTTCAAATTTTCTGGTGATAACGAGCTTTTGCAGAAGATTCCAGACACAAGGGAATTGTTCCTTAAAAGTTCCCTCTCCATCTTGAATTCTGTGTTGTCCCAAGGAGCAACTCCAGTCCATGCGCTCCAAGGGCAATCTAGCCATCAGAATGTCACAGCCACCTTATATTGTTTAAGTTTAAAGAAGTTCAGAAGAAGTGTCATGCCGGACTTGAAACATTAACTCTGTTTCTGCACAGATACTGCCACAGCCTTCCAGTTTCCCTGTATTTGTTTCAGATTTCTAGTTTTTGTGGTATATTGCTTTTATTCTGTTTATTGTTATCTGAGGTACATGGTTTTGAATTTCCATTTACAACAGAAAATGAGTACAATTCACAATATAAAATTTCTTAAGTTTTCTTATATCATGCAGTGTAATAAATGCTGTTAGATTAGGACTATATGATAAAACTCTATTACAACTTGTCCTCGCATTATATTAAAAATGTGCAGGCCTTTCCCTCAGAAATATAATCACACACTGCTATTAAAATTGTTTTCTGTTACAATTTGGCCATCAAAACTATACATACGTAAGTTCGCTTTTTTACATAAAACATATTTATTCCAAATCTGAAGAAATGATGTCCTGAACTTCTTTATCCTGAAAGCATATAGCACTGGATTCACAGCAGAATTTACATGGGACAGAAATATTCCAATGTAGAAGGCAGTTTTTGGGACATTGCACTGGGGGCAAAAATACCATATAGTGTTCATGGCATGCAAGGGGATCCAGCAGGCAGCAAACAGGAATAAAACTAAAGCAAGGGACTTGGCAAGTTTAAGCTCCTTCCCAAAATATTTCCTTGAGTCCATAGCATTGGTCACTTTGCTTAGTTGCTTCCTAATTATACAAAATATTTCAGCATACAGGCCAAACATGATAATTAGTGGTAAGAGCACCCATCCAAAGAAATTAAAATACACCATGTAGTCCATTCTGATCACCTTTGTAAAATTGCATATGATGTATTTGCAGCTAGAATTCATTTCCTCCTTTTGCACCTCTCCGTTGCTTCGGTTGTGCCAGCCAAACATTGGAGTTAGCCCAATCAGAATAGATCCAAGCCAGCAGACTCCAACAGCAATCCATGCTCTTTTTTGTGTAACAATAGTCTTATACCTGTTGAATAATATGAACATTATTTTGTTTTCTTCAATACAGGAACAACTCTGAGACTTTGATTAATACATGTTTTCATGGGATTATAAACAATTGTTACTGGGATTATTTCATGTATTTAATGTGGAAAATATCCCAAAAATTGCTGTTGACCTAAATAAGATATACTATATGAAGGGATAGTTTTTAAAGAAGGTCTTTAAAGAGTAGAAAGAAGCAGGTAAACAAGAAAAATAAAATAGCAAGTGAAGAGAACAACATTGAATGAGGAAGGACATTTCACAAAGTCAAAGAGAAGTGAACAATTGGTGAGGTGGGGAAGGGGTGAAATGCAAGAATAATAATGGGTACAATGATATAGAGAGGTGCAACAGTACAATAGCTCTTCTTGGTCCTATATTTCAATCTTAATAGATTCCTGCTCCAAATAGCCTTTTCAACAAAACAATAAGCAGTTTGTTGATTATTCTGTATCCCCAAAATGGAGTTGAATCAATATCGTGCTCTTTATCACTTCGATTTGTCAGTCCTGTCTGATTTGTGAGGGAACAATGGGTGGAGCATTGTTGCCTGCTCAGGCTTGATAGGGAAAATAGTTTATTTAATTCCCAATTTTTCTATGATTGTGTCTCTATGAATCTGTGTCCAGAAGAATATTTCCTGGGCTGCAAACAGGAAATTAAATTGGCTCATTTATCAGATGAGAAGTAGTTAACTTTAGCTTTCATTCATCTAGATTAAAGAAATTGCCCTAGGTTGTTTATATTTTTAAAGCCATGCTACATATAATTGCTACCAATTTGACTTCTACCCCTGAGTAAGAATGATTCCATATTTTGTCATCTTTATTAGCTAGCTCTGTTATGAAGAACTGAAGTGTGATTGAAAGATTTTCTGTCAAGATCAATTCTTTTATTAGCCTCCTAAAACACAGTGCCTGTGTTCACTTTGTGTTCCTTAACATAAGAAGTATACTTAGGTTATACAGAAAATCAATATAAAAAATATAGTTAAAAATTGGAAGCACACTAGCTTTCGGAGCGACGCTCCTTCATCAGGTGGTTGAGCGTCGCTCCAAAAGCTAGTGTGCTTCCAATTAAACCTATTGGACTATAACCTGGTGTTGTGTGATTTTTAACTTTGTACACCCCGGTCCAACACCGGCATCTCCAAATCATAAAACACATTTGCTTTTTAAAAATGATTTTCATCTTCTATTCCAATTACCAATTCTCATACTTACATTATACTCCATCTGCCACATTATTACCCATTCACTGAACATGCACATAAAGGGTGTTATAGCCTTAATCACACAAGTGAATTTCCACCCAATTATAAAATACAAAACTCTTTTTTGTTTTAATGTTTTCATGGGATGTGGCCAGCACAGCATTTATTGCTGATCCTTAATTGACCAGCGGGCATTTAAAAGTGAGTCACATTGTCATGGGCGTGGAATCATATGCAGGCCTGACTGGGTAAAGGTGGCAAATTTCCTTCTCTAAAGCTAGCAGTTAGTGAACCAGATGGATTTCTATGACAAACATGGTAACATGATCATCATGGTCATACTGTAGTCTTAAACTGAAAGCCAACTACACCATCTGCCAATTTTAGAATTTGAACCTATGCCCCAAAATCACTAGTCCAATAAAATAACTGCACAGAAGCCAATATCCCATCACCAAGTCATCCTTTATTACACTGTACACTTGCTGTAGCCAGTCAACTCAGAGTCAATCCCCCGAACTGAGGAGATTCTAAATCCCCTGTTTATTTTTTCTTTTCCTTCTTTTTTCTTGTTTGTTGTTTTTTTTCTTTTTTTTTTCTTTTTTTCCTTTAAATTTAACCCCCACACTACCACCTAAGTACAGTAGTGCTTATTTTAATCCCCTGTTTATATTGCTCAGCCAGGGCTTCCTGACAGGTCCAGTTTAACAACCCCAATCAAGGATCTCATAGTCAACAAGATCCACCTGGTTCCAATCACTACATCCAGTATCCTGGACTTGTTGCTAATGACATTACCACTATGGGACTATCTCTCGTTAACACTATGTCTCCTTCACTGCCCCCAACTGGATAAATGTACTTCATAGTCCAGGACTGCACGATGAGGAAATAGTAAGCTGTTGGTGACAATGGCAAATGACCCAGCTTTTGCCTTGACCTTTAACAGAGCAATGGCAGGATATCAGATTCAGTCAACTGCTGCAAACTTACACAAGGCTGATTTTATTCAAACAGCCTTGTAATACTTTCCTAACTATCCACTAATATTATTTTGTTCAAACCAAGATAAACATATAAAAATATCACTTGCAGTGCATGTTATCAAACTTCATCACATTTTGGAATCTTAATCCATGTATTTCCCCTTTTCTTGATTTTAAGCTGTTCATCTTCATCATAAAATCCAGCAATGACAAAACCAACAATTCATCTAGATTGTGCAAATGAGAGATATTGGCAGACGATGCTCAGATGTTACCTATTTATTTGTTTATGCAAATATATTGGTCCACATTTTGTGGTAGAGATAAGATTGAAGCCATGAACATTTATTCTTGCTAAGTATAAATGGACTGCAGAATATGATCACTGTACATGCAGAGTTAAACTTGAAGATCTAGATATTGTTGTCCAAACTGCCTTCCTCCTTCTAATGTTTGGCTGTAACTGCTGCTTCTGTCTTTCTAGATGGGAGAGATTGTGGATTTGGGAAGTGCTGTTGAAAGAACCACAATGAGTTGCCATAATACAACTTGTAGATGGTACACACTAATGCCGGTGATGAAGGGAGTGAATGTTGAAGATGGTGAATGGAGTGCCAATCAAGTAGGTTGACTAGCCTTGAATGGTGTGGAGCTAATTGAGAGTTGTAGGACCTGCACTTATCCAAGAAAGTGAAGATTATTCCATCAGAATCCTGACTTTTTTTTCTCAATGGTGGGCAGGACTTCAAGAGTAAGGAAGTGAGTTACAAAACTTGAAAGGGTTCAGAAAAGATTCACATGCATGCTGCCAGGGTTGGAGAATTTGAGGTATAGGGAGAGGATGAATAGACTAGGGCTGTTTTCCCTGGAGGCTGATGGGTGACCTTATAGAGATTTATAAATTCATGGAGGGGCATGGATAGGTTAAATAGAAAAGGTCTTTTCCCTGGGGTAGGGGCATCCAGAATCTGAGGGCATAGGTTTAGGGTGAGAAGGGGAAAATTTAAAAGGGACCTAAGGGAAAACGTTTTCACACAGAAGGTTGGGCATGTATGGAATGAGCTGGCAGACTCAGTGGTGGAGGTTGGTACAATTGCAACATTTAAAAAGCATCTGGATGGGTATATGAATAGGAAGGATTTGAATGGATATGGGCCAAGAGCTGGCAAATAGGAGTAGATTAATTTAGGATATCTGGTCGGCATAGATGAGTTAGACTGAAGGGTCTGTTTCCATGCTGTACATCTCTATGAATCTATGACTTGAAGACTGATGAAGGCACAGCAATGGATATTGTTTATTTGGACTTCAGCTAGGCATCTTCAACCATGTTGTGAAACAAACAAGGATGCCTGCCTTGAAGAAGTTTTCCTCCTCTCTCTACAAGAATCACAGGGAGTCCCTCTCCCACTGCAACTCCCAGGTCATTTACTCTGCCCTGAAGCTGTTCAACATGTCGTGAAACAAACTTCCACCTCGGAACACTTCAACCCCAGGGCATCAATGTGGACTTCAACAGTTTCCTCATTTCCCCTTCCCCCACCTCACCCTAGTTCTAAACTTCCAGCTCAGTAACTGTCCCCATGACTTGTCCAGACTTGTCCTACCTGCCTATCTTCTTTTCCACCTATCCACTCCACCCTCTCCTCCTTGACCTATCACCTTCATCCCCTCCCCCACTCACCCATTGTACTCTATGCTACTTTCTCCCCACCCCCACCCTCCTCTAGCTTATCTCTCCACGCTTCAGGCTCACTGCCTTTATTCCTGATGAAGGGCTTTTGCCCAAAACGTCGATTTCAAAGCTCCTTGGATGCTGCCTGAACTGCTGTGCTCTTCCAGCACCACTAATCCAGAATCTGACAAGATTCCACATGGAACTCTGGTCAGTAAGGTCAGATCATATTGAATGCAGGGGGAGATAGTCAAATTGGCTTGAAGGTAGGAGACAGAATGTGGTTGAAGAGGGTTGATTATTATGCCACCGTGACCAGTGGTGTCCCACAAGGATCATGCTGGGTCTACTGCTTTTTGTCATTTATATAAAATTATTTGGATGTGGATATAGGAGGTATAGCTAGTAAGTTTGCAGATGACATCAAAATTGGTAGTATATGGATAGTGAAGAAGGTTATCTCAAAGTAGAATGGGACCTTGATCAGAATAGCCAATGGGATGAGGGGTGGCAGATGGCATTTAATTTAGATAAATGTGAGTGTTGCATTTTGGTAAGGCAAATCAGGACTTCGATAGTTAATGGTAGGCCCTGGGGAATGTTGCCAAACAAAGAAACCTAGGTGTGCAAGTGCATGGTTTCTTGGAAATGGAGTCATAGGCAGACAAAATAGTGAAGAAGGTGTTTGGCATACTTGAATTTATTGATCAGTGCATTGAATATATGAGTCGGGACATCATGTTGCAGCTTGCCAGGACGATGGTTAGGCCACTTTTAGAGTACTGCATTCAATTCTGGTCTCCCTGCTATAGGAAAGATGTTATTAAAATTGATGTGGAGGTATTGGCATTGGATTGGGGTCCTACCTGCTAAAGGAGCAGCACTCTAAAAGTCTGTACTTCCAAATAAATCTGTAGGACTATAACCTGGTGTGTGTTTTTTAACATTATTACAAGTGAAAGCATTCAGAAAAGAGTTACAAGAATGTTGTTGGGATTGGAGGGTTTGAGGTAAAGGCAGAGGTTGAATAGGCTGGGGTTATGTTCTCTGGAGTGTCGGAGGCTCAGGGGTAACCTTCTAGAAATTTATAAAATCATGAGGGACATGGACAGGTAAATAGCCCAGGTCTTTTTCCCAGGGCAGGCAGGGAGTCCAAAACTAATGGGCATAGATTTAAGATGAGAGGGGGAAAGACATAAAAGGGATCTGAGGGGTGACTTTTTCATGCAGAGGGTCATGCGTGTATGGAATGAACTGCCAGCGGAAGTGGTAGAAGTGGTTACAATTGCAACATTTAAAAGGCATCTCAATGGGGACATGAACAGGAAGAATTTAGAGGGATATGGATCAAATGCTGGCAAACAGGACAAGATCAGTTTAGTACATCTAGTCGGTGCAGATGAGTTGGACTAAAGAGTCTGTTTCCATGCTCTATAACTGTACAGCTCTATGTGTACTGTATATTATTTGAAACCAAGCCAGCATTGTTTGTAACAATTTTACAACATATTACTGTGCAGTAGAGACAAGCATTGGATGGTAAAAATATGGTTCTGATATGAGATCATTTTAGTACCTTATATGGAAACCATCTATTCAACAAGCATAGCTTGTACTTTTTTGTGTTTGAACAATATTTAAATATTATTCAGTGGTTGAACGAACCACAAGGGTATGGCATGAGTTCTAAGTCGGGGCTTCTAGCCTAAGTTTAATACTTTCCAGATTTGCTCAATTATTTTCAGCAGTTTCAACATTATATTTTCCGAGGTTTGACATGGTTGATTACCTCTTCAATTAAGTGAGTTGAGCAGCATCTTTTAAAAGGCAATTTATATGTATACCATGGGTGGCAAAATGATAATGGACCAACCTCTATGGTCTATGTGATTTTCGTGCTTATTTTGTCTTTATTAGAACAGGATGCATTGGTCGGGTAACTAAGGGAAATATTTTAACCTGGCTGATTCAGCTGCAATGAAGTACAACCCAAGGATAGGAAGATTTTCTCATCTGTAAAAATAGGTTATTTTACTTGCTATCAAAGTATTTGAGGGTTTGATTTGTTTGTGCATTGAGGGAATCATTGAAAATGCCACAAGAGGACAAAACAGCAAGGCAGATGTCAAGCTAGAACATCACAAAGTGTGCTAGTACATGAATCACAGCAGAGTAAGTATACAGGTAAGCAGGTTATTAAAAAGACACATAGAAAATTGGCATTTATTACAAGGGTAATGGAATATAAAAATAGGAATATTTTACTGCAGCTGTGCGACCAGATCTGGAATGCTATGTATTTGAAAAGGAATAAAACATGGCTTGAAACAGGTCGGAAAAGGTTCACTCATTTCATTCTGATGTTGAGAGGTTATCCGATGAAGAAACTTTGAAGTGCTTGGGCTTGTACCTGTTTTGAGTTTAGAAAAATGACAAGTGATCTCATTGAAATCTTATTATAAATTGTGAGGGGATTTGATAGGGTGGACACAAGGAAGATGTTTCTTCTTGTGGGGGAGATAAGAACTAGAGGACACAGTTTACAAATAAGACGCCTTCCATTTAATGTGGAGATGAGGAGATTTATTTTCCCTCAGAGGGTCAGTATGGATTTCCTTCTCCTGAAAGTAGTGGAGGCTGTATCATTGAATTAGTCAAGGCTGAGTTGGATAGATTTTGATCGACAAGATGGAAGGGCTATAGGATTGAAACCATAAGACCACATGACAAGAAAGAGGTGCTGAGACCATCACCAGATTAGCTTTTATTCTACTGTATGACAGAGGTGGATAGAAGGTAGAGTGGCTTTATTTTGCTCCTATGTTCCACATATTTGCACTCAGTATTTCAATCTTAATTAGATTTAACATTAGGCTCTATTCATAAAGGTACTCCGCACATTATTTTAAAGCAATAATTTCTTTTTAACAGGTCGAAAACTTTGAACCAAAGAAGAATTGTCACACATCATATTATTAGGATTAGGTTAATTTGCCAATGAATTAATATTAAAGCAGAAGTCTTGGGTAATCCAGAAGGATTCATGGTCACCGTAAAGAAGAATTGACCTTGTGCTTCTTTTGTATTAGATTTCTATTCACTAGAATTAGTCACCACTGTCATTATCCAATTAGATGTAAAACTAAACACAGCTAGTATCATGCCTGAGAAAACCCATTCCCTTCAGTGCATTCTCATTTACCAAAAAAATTGATGGTTCAAAAAACAAATAGAAATATCTCCAATCTTTTTAACACAGTATATATTTGCAAATGCCAAAATGGCAAGAACATGCAGTGAGATGTTGGAATTTGACTCGTAATCCAAGGGGCAGACTAATGCTCTGGGGACACAGGCTTAAATTTGACCACAACATCTGATGGAATGTAAATCCAAATAATTAATTAACTAATCTGGAATTAAAAGCTAGGCATGAATGTTTGTCGTAAAACTCATTGCCATTAATTAATACCTTTCCTGGAAGGAAATCTGCCATCTTTGCAAAAGGGTTAGGTTAGGCCGACAGGCCTATTTGTGATGCAGACCCAAGCAATGTAAATGACTCTTAAATCTGTTCTGAAATGGCATAAGCGAGTGCTCTGTTGCACCAAATGTATCAAAATCTGGACAGCATTTGGGTTCAGATTGATAATTGGCAACAAATGTTCAGGTTACACAAGAGCCAGACAATGACCATCTCTAACAAGAGAGAATCTAACCATTTCCACTTGACAGTCAATGGTTTTTCCATCACTGAATTCCCCCACACTCAATATTCTGAAAATTAGAATTAGAGTGGTGCTGGAAAAGCACAGCAGATCAGGCAGCATCCAAGGAGCAAGAAAATCAACTTTTCAGGCAGGAGCCCTTCATCAAGAATTAGGTTGGAAGCCTCGAGGGTACAGAGATAAATGGGAGGGGGCGGGGCTGGGGAGAAGGTAGTTAGGAAAAGGCCCAGGAACTGCACATCCTCTCTAGAGTGGGAGGAGGGGTTGAAATGTTCCGTCATTTGTGGAAGTGCAGGTCATTTATTGCATCTGTTGCTCCCAATGTGGTCTCCTTTACATTGGGGAGACTGGATGTCTTCTCGCAGAGCGCTTCAGGGAACATCTCTGGGATACCTGCACCGATCAACCCCACCGTCCCGTGACCAAACATTTCAACTCTCCCTCCCACTCTGCCAAGAACATGCAGGTCCTGGGTCTCCTCCACCGCCATTCCCTCACCATCCGACACCTGGAGGAAGAATGCCTCAGAACCTTTCAACCCCAGGGCATCAATGTGGATTTCATCAATTTCCTCATTTCCCCTCCCCCACCTTACCCCAGTTCCAACCTTCCAGCTCAGCACCATCCTCATGACCTGTTCCACCTGTCAATCTTCCTTCCCACCTATCGGCTCCACCCTCCTCTCCAACCTATCACCTTTACCCCTTCCTCCATCCACCTATTGCACTCGCAGTTATCTTCTTCCCAGTCCCACCCTCTCTCAGTTATCTCTCCACCCCCAAGGCTTCCAGCCTCATTCCTGATGAAGGACACCTGCCCGAAACATCAATTTTCCTGCTCCTCAAATGCTGCCTGACCTGCTGTGCTTTTCCAGCACCACTCTAATCTTGTCTCTGATCTCCAGCATCTGCAGTCCTCACTTTCACCATTCTGAAAGTTAGCACTCACCAGAAACTGAACTCGTTCTGCACTTAAATAGTTTGACTACAGGAGATCAGGGGCTAGAAATCCTGCAACAAATAACTCATCGCCTGACTCTCTAAAGCTTGGCCACAATCTAGAAGGCTCAGTGGTTAGCACTGCTGCCTCACAGCACCGGGGACCTGGGTTTGCTTCCACCTTTGGCAACTGTCTGTGTGGAATTTGCACATTTGCTCCATATCTGTTTGGGTTTCTTCTGGGTGCTCTGGTTTCCTTCCACATTCCAAAGGTGTGCAGGTTAGGTGGATCAGCCATGGGAAATGTAGGGATATGGTAAGGGATTGGGTCTGAGTAGGATGCTCTTCAAAGGATCAGTGTGGATTCGATAGGCCGAACGGCCTGCTTCCACATGATAGGGATTCTGTTCTACTCACCACTTGCCTGGATGAGTGCAGCTCCAAACACCTGAGAAGCTTGACACCATCCAGGTCAATGCAGCCCACTTGATTGACACTTAAACATTTATTTCCTCTATCAGTAGTGATAATGGCAGCACTGTGTGGTAACATCTACATGATACCCTGCAGCATCTTCCTCAGGCCCCTTCAACAGCACCTTCGAAACGGTGACCTCTATCATCCGGAAGGGCAAGGTCAGCCGATACATAGGGTCACCACAACCAGCAAGTTCCCTCCAAGCTCCACACTATCCCGTCCTGGAACTGTAATGTTATTCCTTCAGTGTGGCTGGGTCAGAACCCTGGAACTCCCTCCCTAACTGCATTTCAGGCGTCTCTACACATCAAGGAGTGCAGCAGCTGAAGACAATGGCACCTTCTTCAGGATGGGTTAGAAATGCTGACCCACTGAAAGATGCCCACATCCCGTGACAGTTAGCAGGGAGATGGTTGGATTGTTCCAACTTCACGTTTTGTTCACAATAATGATGTGGAGATTATCAAAATGATTGCCAGGGCAATGGAAGGTGAAGGAGGCATACTTACCTGGTGGGGATCCTGGCCCGAAGATAGCGGTCCACAGCGATAGCCAGGAGGGACAGTATGGAGCTCTGAGTCAGCGTTATCAGAATGCAGGTGATAAAGAGACAGCTGTAGAATTGTGTCTTTAAGCCCAGGCTGATAGTAATGGCCACGGGAATGGCCAGAGCCCCCACGGCGATATCAGCGAGAGCCAGGGAGACGATGAAGCAGAAGGTGGTGTCCCTGAGAGCACGGTTGATCTTGACTGCCCAGCAGACCAGCACATTGCCCAGCACCGAGGCCACAGCGATCAGCACCTCGACAGCAATGTAAACCAGATCCAAACGATCCCTGGTGCTCTCCGAGGCGGACATGCTGCAGCCTGGCTCTGATCCCCTTCCCAGTCAGCCACACTTGGGGTCCTCTCGGAAGGGGCTCGCTTTGGATTCAGAAACTCTTGGGGCGCTTCAAGACCTCACTTTCTCGTTGAGCAGAGCGCTCTCGGGGTTGCCTTTCCCCCTGGGGGAGACATATCCCTGTTGGCTTTCGGCATTCCAGTCTCAACGCTTTGAGGTAAATCCAGGGCAAGTTGCAGATTCAGGCACGCTGTCCAATTCCCCACTGTGCCCTGGGGAAATGTTGCTCTGAGTCTCTCCAAGTGAGCCTGGAGCACGAGTACGCCTCTCCCCTGAAACAGCAGCGGCTTCCTTCTGTGAGGTTTCTGTCAGGCTGCATCCCCTTCCCTCATGTCATATGGAAAACATCGTCTCCAGAAGGTCCATCCAGTTCAACCTTTCCTGGCGGTTCTCTCTGGGTGCCGCTGCTGCTCGCTCTCATCTGTTCTCAGTTTTGTTTGAGATGTCAGCTCAATGGGAGGGACTTGGGGCTCTCTCTGTCTGAGTGTGTGTGTGTTTGAAAGTTGCTCGCTCCGTCAAAGTCCCGCACCCTCCTTCAGATTTCATTCCTAACGGCCAGAAACGAGCACCCGGAGAAATGTTTTTTTTCGCGAGATCTAAACCAGCCCTCATCAGCCTGCGTTTATAAGTTGGCAGGGAGATTTTGCAAGCTACTTGTCTAAGGTATCTACAAACAATTGGAGCCAAGTTACTTTTGTAGAATTATGATTTTATCTGTTGTTAATTTCGTGTCTGCTATCACAACGCAAGTCTTTGCATTTTGTTTCGCATTTTTTAAGGACTATGCATTATAATGGCAGCAATTCAAATAAAAAGTGGTTGTTTAACCAGCATTACATCACTGAGCCGTGCAATAAATGACAGACTTCTCTCAGCAAAACGCTTACTCGTTCTATTTGTGTGTGTGTGAGGTTGGGGAGTGAATACATGTTTGTTGTTTTGAGTCTCTCTGTGTTGAAACTAATTCCAGCATAATTTTACAGAATCCTGTTCATGCCCTCTGTCTATCTGCAGTTATCTACAGTATTTCTAAACGTTGAAGTAATATCGCGTTTCCTTTAATAATGTGATTTATGTTAAAAGGGAAAGGAGAACCAACTGGATTGCTCTTCCAGTGGGTCAGAACACACACAATTGGCAGAATAACCTCATATTCTGACATGCTATGAATGTCAATGGTTAGGAGAGATTGTTGAGTCCTGTAGTTTAAATAAGCAGGTGTTAGGTTATCAGAAGATTATACAAACGAGGGTTGTATTCCCTAGAGTTCATAATGTTAAGGGCTGATTTAAATGGTAGTTTCAAGATATTAAGCATATGTTTTGTGCTGAGATGCTGAACTAAAAAAGTAATTTCTAAAAAAAACTGAAACATGAAGTGAAGCTTTGAAACGAGGAAGATGGGCACGGGGATTTCAAGACTAGGGAACACAGAGGTCAGAGATTTTAAAAAGATATGAAGGGCATTTTTTTTACACAGAGGGTGGTTCATGTGTAGAATGAACTTCCTGAGGAAGTGATGGATGTGGATATAATTACAACATTTTAAAAGACATTTGGTTAAGTAAATGAGAAGGAGAGGTTTGGTGGGGTATAGGCTAGTAGCAGACAGGTGGACCTAGTTTAGTTTAAGATTATATTTGGCATAGACTGGTTGGATCAAAGGGTCTGTTTCTGTGCTGTGTGACTCTACGACTGTATGGTAGCATAGTGACAAGATTACTTATCTAGTAATTCAGAATACATGGGTTCAAATTTCATCACAGTAGCGAGTAAACTGCAATTAATAAAATCTGGGTCATAAAGCTAGTCTCACTAATGGAACCAATACAGCTACCATTAATTATTGTAAAGGCATCTTTGATTCACTGACGTCCTTTAGGGATGCTAATCTGCCATTCTCACCCAATCGGATCTCCAAGCGACTCCTCACATACAGCAATGTGGCTGACTCTTAACTTTCTTCTCTGGCTTCTCAAAGAACAATTCAAGATGGGCAACAAATGCCTGCCTTACCCAGTGATATCCACATCCCACCTAAAAATAATGAAATAAAAGGACTTGGCTTATCTCCATATCTGACTCAACAAATGGAGGAAGGAAATCTTAAACTTCTGTTTCATCAAATAAAGACCTGTGAGTGGGGATTAAAGACAATTCTTTGGGGGGGGGGGGGGGGAGGGGGGGAGGGGGGGGGGTTAGGGCATGAAACCATGAAGCTACAGGAATACAAATGTAATGCAGATGAAGGAACACCCACATTTATTATTATTTAGTCAGTTAGTTATGTGGATGCATGGAAACGCAATCCAACTGCTACTGAGAGAAAAAAAAGGCTTAATATATTGTTAAATGGTAGCTCCAGAAAGTAAACTTTACTAAAATGAGCACAATCTGACATATGAATCAATATATAATAATGATGCTAGCTAAACCTTTGAGGTAGTAAATTGAGTGAGTTCATAAAAACAACCAACAAAATAAATAAATCATGAACTGTCAGAATTGTCAAGCTGTCTCATTAAAAAACAAATTAGTAAAGAGACTGATGGAACACTTTCAGGACATGGTATATTGATGACAGAAGATTCAGTGATTGATGAATTCCTGCAGAAAAATGTCCTTGTACATCAGAGTTAGCAAGTGTTTTCACTGGCTGAATATGTGGAGATAATTAATATAAGTAAAATAGGCCAACAAATTTAGCAGAATGTGTGCACTTTATTTATCAGTGCCGAAAATTCATCAACTGGCCAAGGATGTTAGAGCTAAGGATTAGCAATCTGATTCTCCAGCTTTCTTCTCTGATTAACAATTCAAGACAGCTAAGAGTGTGTCTTGCATTGATTGACATCCATCACGACCAAAGTAAACCACTTAGAAATGACAATAAGCCAGAGGATAAAAGCTGGTAGTGTATTGAGCAATTTCACGCTGATCAAAAGTCAGAGATCATTTTCTGTGTAACAGTAAATTGCAACCAGCATTAAATAGACTTTTAGAGCAATTCAATTTACAATCAAATAGTAACCACCTTAAAATCTTGAAAATATCTTCAGACTATCACTGAGAGGCTGAAGTGGAAAATCAAGTTTTGCAAACTTTGCATGAACCTACATGGATTGGATTTACTGAATGTTGCTATTCTAAATCAAATCTGGTGTAAATTGATGCTTTTAGTTGTGGGAAATTGCGCCTATTATTTTAAAATAATCATACTGGCTAAATGAATTATTTGTATATTCACAGAATGTTGGCATCTCCAGCTTAACTAATAGTTATTGCCCATTCAGAATTGCCCACAGAGCAGTTAAGAGTCAACCATATCACTATGGGCCTGAAGTTATATGTAGGCCAGACAGATTTCCTTCCCTAAAGGGCATCAGTGAACCAGATTGGCTTTTCCTGACAATCATGATCACCATTAGACTCTTAATTCCAGATATTTTATTGAATTTAAATTCAACAATCTGCCATGGCAGGCTAAGTACACAGAATGTTACCCATGTTCCTAGATTAATAGTCGAGCAATAATACTACTAGGTCATCACCCTCCCCACAATCTTGGTCTTTGTAACCAGAGGAAGGAGGTATGCTTCAGTTATACAAAACCCTGGTCAGCCCACACCTCGAGAACTGCGAGCAATTCTGGAAACTGCTCCTGAGGAAAGAAATGTTGGCATAGTACAGACTAAATTTGTTAGAGCGTGACTGAGTGTTCAAGTGTTACATTATGAAAAGATTAAACAAACATGGATTGTATTCCCTGGAATTTGCAAGGTTAAGAAGTGATCTGATTGATGTTTCTAAGATATTAATAAAAGCAGATAGCTAGGGTCGGTTGGAAGAAACGATTTCATTCAGGAGTCTAGAATGAGAGGTCATTGTTAAATCTGGAGCCAGATTTCTTAAGAGCAAAAATATGAAATCATTTCTCAGGAAGTGTGGCAGAAGTTTGGAACTTTCTTTCATTAGAGCTAACTTATGTTGATAAATTGCTAAATTTAAAACAGAGCTTGATAGGTGGTTGTTAGCCAAGGATGTAAAGCAAAGGGATCATGATCATGATCCCCTTGATGGTCTTCCTCAGTTAGCTTGTGTTGGAAACTAAAACTTTCCCATGTAAATAGCAGTTTTTTGTGTGTACTCCTCACCACCCCCCAAAAAAATTCTAGATGGTGGCAAGCCACCAACATCACAAAACTTACCTGTTTTCCTTGGTTTTTCTGTTCAATACTTGTTTTACATATTGGCCCAAATTTTACACTCTCCTTTATGATCCTTATACTTGCCCAGAAGATTTCTGTGCGATTTTCCACTGAAATTTTAAATTCTTAGAGAGCCATAGGAGTGCTATAACCTCTCAAGGAGATAGAACGATAAAAGGTAGGAGCAGCAGTAGGCCATTTGAACCTTCAAGCCTATCCAAAGGCAAGACAGTCCCATTGCATTATAATCATGTAAGTGGGTAGGACAAGGAGGCAGATCTTGAATACACTCGAGTCAGTACAGATCATGTTGCTGGGACAAATCTGATTTACACTGGGCATCCAGCCAACTGATGTGAGGAGTCAGAGTTGCTATGGCAACATGGCCTTTTACACGCATGTTGTAGCCTACAGCTATGGATGGTGATGATAGAGACTCCAATTTCTTTACATCATTTGGATGGCCAGGAATATTTTCCACACTTACCATGCCATTTGTGTATGTGTTCTGAAGAAGGCTCATACCAGATTCAAAACATCAACTCCTTTTCTCCCTTCACAGATGCTATCAGACCTGTGGAGATTCTCCAGCACTTTCTCTTTTTATGATCAATCCCAGAGTGAAGTCTGACTTGGTAGTTCATATTTTATATTTTTTTGTGTTTTAACAATATTGTCAATCTCTGAGCATATCCACCACCCCTCCACCCCAAATTGCAGATTTGCTTTTAACAATAAAACAAAAGTTTATTAAGCAGAGGAAATAAAGATAAATAGAATATACCAAGCAATTTGCATACAGCACCAATTTAAAGATTTTGAAATGCATAACAAAATATAATTCCAGTAATCAGAAAAACACACCTTTTCAGATTCCGAAAGCATTAATACAAAAGCACCTCTTCAACAGTACTCACACCAGAAAAAACATGTATTCACTGTCACTGCTATAGGTTTAATTTAGTCTTGGCTACTACTCCAATTCTGGAAAATATGATAGCATCCTTCTAGAGCTATAATGTATCTGATCTTAAATGTTCTTAGCTTCAAATAATCTGTTCATAGTTTTGTCCAAACAATTCTGTAAACCTTTGTCCAAACTGAAACAAAAATAATTTTTTTTGTGCCAAACTATGTTGTGTCTCCTTAAAAAAAACACAACTCCACAAGCTTCTAACTGAAATGTCTTCAATGTTTATTTTGCTTAGATGTAACCACTCCTAATATAAAGAAAAGCACATTAGTCCTGGAGATTATATCTCTATCAAGTGATTTTAAAGAAATCACCATTGTGACAGAACTACTTCCAAGTTAATCATTAAACCCTTCATTCATGCAGAAAAACCCATATACTACTCATTCAAAATCCAAAATCCAGCTACCATAATAAAGCACACATCCTACATCACAAAGTGTCCTATAAAGCCATCCGAGATCTGAATGGGCTCCTTGGTACTAGACTGTTTCATTATTCTAAGTTGGTCTAAGTTACTGATATAAAGTGGGGAAGGATATTGACACAATGTCTGGCTGAAGAAAGGCTCAGTCTTGAAAGCAATATAGATTTATTACAAACTACACAACAGTTAGTTACATGATATTTGACATACATAATGCTGAAGTTAAAAGTACATATTACCGTTAGCTACATGACTTAGTATGAGAACAACGGCTTAGAGAAAAACTGCTAAACTTTGATAAAGGTATATGAACAGCCCTTAGCTCTTTCCAGGAACACGCTTTTATTATCTTGCTGGGTGGAATAACTTTATGATGTCAGTTAACCCTTTCAGGTAATAACTGCTTTATACAGTTGGCAAGATCACAGTTAGATACCTACAGTTTTGGTCTTTTTAATTAAAAAAAGATATATTGCAACAATGTTCATTAGACTGATTTTGGGTGAGTCAAGAATCCTCTGAGAAGAAGTTGAGTCCACTGGACCCATGTTCCTGAGAGTTTATAATCATGAGATAACATCACATTGACAAATACAGTACTCTTAATGGAGTGGATAGATATTTCTCCAGACTGTATTCTAAGACTAGGGTTCCTGGTTTGAGAATATGGGGTCGATCATTTGAAGTTATGATAAGGAGAAAAATAATCACTCTACAGATTATGAATCTTTGGAATTCTCTATTCCAGAGGGATATGAGTGCTCAGTTGGTGAGTATATTCAAGACTGAGATAATCTGAGGTTTAGACAGCAGGGGAGTGAAGAGAAACTGTAAGTAAAATGAGCACAGGATAGATTTTCAGAAAAGTAGCTGCCCATGAATTCCAGAGAAATTTTACAGAGATTTATTTTATTGATAGTTTAATTCGCTTTGCACAAAGGTGATCAGTTCCACATTGTCAATTCAGATTATTATCTAAATGGTAGCAGTTTAGGAAAAGATGTAATGAGACCTGGGTGTCATGATGGAACAGTCACTGAAGGTTGGTATTTAGGTGCAGCAGGCAGTGAAGAAAGCTGGCCTTCATACTTACCTTCAAAGTGAGGGGATTTGAGTATTGGAGTAAGGATGTCTTGCTGCAGTTAGGCAGGGGCTTTGTGAGGCCACACTTTGAGTATTGTGTGCAGTTTTGGTCTCCCAGTCTGAGGAAGGGCATCCTTACTATTGAGGGAGTGTAGCAAAGGTTCACCAGACTGATTCCCAGGATGGCAGGACTGACATATGAGGAAAGGCTGGATCAACTGGGCTTGTATTCACTGGAAAGTAGAAGAATGAGGGGAAATCTCATTGAAACATACAAAATTCTACTGGGACTGGGCAGGCTAGATGTGGAAAGAATGTTCCCAAAGTTGGGGAAATCCAGAACTGGGGGTCACAATTAAAGAATAAGGGGTAAGCCATTCAGAACTGAGATGAGGAAGAATTTCTTCACTCAGAGAGTTGTGAACCTACAGAATTTTCCATCACAGAAAGCTACTGGGGCCAGTTCATTAGATATATTCAAGAGGGAGTTGGATATGGCCCTTATGGCAAAATGGTTGAATGGTATGGGGAGAGAGTGAGAATGGGATACTGAAACTGTATGATCAGCCATGATCATAGTGAATGGTGGTGCAGGCTCAAAGAGCTGAATGATCTACTCCTGCATCTATTTTCTATGTTTCTATGTTCTGACTGGAAGTACAATTCAAATGTTTAAGTAGTTGATACATTTTAAAACAAGTAATGCTGGTCAATTTCACACATTTTGGATCTGGATATAATCATCAAGTGTTGAAATTAGATATTACATGTTATATACAGTCCAACTGGAATACGTTATGGTTTAAAGAACAGCACAGCCTTTATTAAAGTTTACCTTTTATTTGTGATAAACAAATCTATTGTGCCTCTAAATCTATTTCAGCAGGACCTCAACCCTTAGCTCTTTTCCATGAGCTGGGTTAGATTGGGTTTATTCTCAGGATGAATATACTTCAGTTTAATACTGCTGTATAATCTGTGTGTGGCAGTGATGGGAGTGTGAGGTGAAGAGAGAATGGCACTATTCTAAGGAATCAAATGCTGCAGAAGTGTATGAAAGAAACTATAGAATATAAAGCTGACTTCTCTGAAATATGAAATGCACCATAAGCACAAGCTCATACCCAAACACAGAGAAAGGAGAATGAGACATGTGTGTAGATAAAGGTCTCATTGAAGGATTGTTTGGGTCACTGAATCAATGTTTGGGATACTTGGTTGGTCATAATGAGTATAATGGACCTCACTATAGCCTGAGCAAAGATCTGCAAACATGCAATGGAATGCTGTACAATCTGTAATGCACACAAACCATAAAATAAGCCATAGAGCTTTTGAGCAAAGGAAGACATCAAGTAGTCTGAGCAATGGCAAAACCTTTCTGGTATATTTCTGACTGCTTTGACCATCTTTCCCAACAGAATCTGTCCATGATCTTCCTTTATGGCTGACTTCATTTCTCCCCTACCCATTGTGAAACATAAACTCTGTCATGGTTTTCACTTCCTGTATATTGAAGAAAGTATTCGTAGACAGCTGATGTAATGCAGAGGAAATAGAATACACTAAAAATAACATTTCTCCATGTTTGGGACTTGTCTGATGTAGGAAAAAGACTGGGAGACTTCAATGTTTTGAGATTTTACTGACGATAAATGAAGGGCTACAGCTTTTATTTGTATTGATTCACAGTTTAGCAATGACAAACAAAATAAGAAAAGTTTTATTGCACTTACTGGAAATCTGTTGGGTCATTGACAAGCAGACTGGCTATATCTGTTTGTAATTTGCCTTCCTCCTCATCCTTCTGCACCTCATTCTCCACAACTCACCATGTATTTGGTGACATCAACTGCCTCTTTATGCTGATGAGAAGTTGTGACCCACAGTATAGACATATTGTCTGTTGAATATCACGGTGACCTTGGCAGTGGAAGCACTGGTAAGCCCTATCTCTTTTTTTTTTTGAACTGTGAATAAACTACTCGTGGGACATCTAGGTTAAAATTACCAGATATTTGGAGAGCTGTTTGGGTTGCTCTGTCTGAGTCCACTTGACATCTTTAGAAAGGTGGGAGGGGAAACTCTCAAAATAAATAAGATACAGCAAAACCAATTAATGCCATGCTAGCCTGACTCATGTTGTCTTTAACATGAAGAATGAGTACTTTCATTTCCAAGTATTACTTCAGTTTTTTTTGCATTTATTCCTCTGAGGGTGTGGGAGGCCAAAATTCAGATTACTTAACACCAAGATAAGATTTTGATATTAAGTTCTCAGAATCTTTCAGGCAGGTCAGCCTTCCTGATGGTGAGTCATTAACATATCATGAATACTGATTAGTATCTAGCCCACTGGAATCCTGTTCATCGGCGCATTCCGTTAGGCCAAAATGAGAAAAATATTTGCCTGTATATTTACATGAAATGTATACCTTGTGTGGTCCACCCAGGCAGCCCAAACAGGGCAGCCACACTGGCCTATGCAAACAAACCAAACTATGGCAGGTGTGAGGGATTCAAAACAAAAGGAGCTCAATTGGAAAGTTATTGATAAAAGTGGGAAGTTAGGGCAAGGTGCTAAATGAAAACAGTATGGCAACCCCAGGGGTATCATACAGCCTTTGGGGCATGGAGTTAGACAACTGAGATGCAGAGGAGAGCCTCAGTGATAAGCAACTGGAGAACAAAGAAGGATGGGAGAGGCATATTGAGAGTGAGAACACATTGGGGTCATGGATTATGCTGGTGAACGTGAAGGAACAGATACGTTGAACAAGTGACAATGCAAGGCCAAGGTTAGGAATTGGTGCTTTATTGGTTGGGCTGAATGGGTTGCTCAAAAAGGCCAAGGGAAAACATGAATAGGTCACACTTATTGGGGAGACTGATTTATGACAGATGGAGTTCTAAAGGAATTCTACCTCTGATCTAGATGGAATGTACTGAGTCAGTTAGAGGAGAAGGATTCTGAGTGAAGGAAAAAAAGAAAACAATTAAAAGCAACACTCATCTCTTCAGTTGAGTCAGTACAGAGTTCCTCACTGAGAAGGTTAGATTAGATTCCCTACAGTGTGGAAACAGGCCCTTCAACCCAATATGTCCACACCGACCCTCTGAAGAGTAACCCACCCAGATACATTTCCCTCTGACTAATATGCCTAACACTATGTGCAATTTAGCATGGCCAATTCACCTGACCTGCACATCTTTGGACAATGGGAGGAAACCCACACAAACATGGGGAGAATGTGCAAACTCCACAGAGTCACCCAAGGCAGAAATTGAACCCAGGACCCTAGCACTGTGAGGTACCAGTGCTAACCACTGAGCCACCATGCCACCCAGAAGGAGCAGTACAAATAGGAAGAAGCTGATGTCTGGATTCCTGCACAGCTCACACACCCAAATATGCATGAAGCAAAATGTAAACCAAAACAAACAGATCAAACAAACAGTTTCTTGTTAGTTACACTTGTTAGTGTCACAAGTTCTCCAAGATGTTTTTAAGATGCTGCTCCTTCATGCGCAGCTGGGAAAAAGCAGAATGAGTGCTTTCTCACAAGATGGATGTTGCTATCCAATTCTCCCTTCAGCACAGGCGCAGTCTCCTTGGTCCCCAGCTAGTTTCACTGTCTGTGCCTTGCTGGGGTTGAGAAGGCATATGTGGGGCATTTGTCTCCTCATTCCCCCACTGTCACCTCCCCCTGGTATTATGTACATTGACTGTGTTTCAACTTATGAGGTCTACCAATGCTGCATTACTTGCAACACAGTGGTATTGGTCTTCTCCTTTCCTTTAGAGTTCCATCTATCATATTTCAACCAGAGTTCACAGATAAAGCATAAAATGAGTTACAGTACTGATGTTGATGACTGGTGCCCAACCTAGATCGTGACAGGCCTCCACAGTGACAACCTTAAAATGCTAACTCTCACTCATCGGGGCATGAACCATTGAACAGACAGTGTATTAATGTTGGCATAATGCAGCAAATCATTGTTCCTGTTATGGCATGGGATCCATGTACTGCAATTGGGCACTGACCTCAATAGAGAATTTAATTTAGGTTGCCTTTTTAATTGGGATGGTCTCCCATTGCCACATCACGGAAACATTATATCCCTTCTCTCTCAGGCAGCCTGCAGCCTGAATTACTGCTGAAGTGAGAAGCCACTTGATGCCAGATATCTCCTGAGGTTGGTGTAGGATATCAACAGAGGATGTGTGCTTTTCCAGGCTAGCAGATAGCGAGGTGCTGTCCTCCTACCTACTAAATAAGGCACCAGGAATTTGGAGGTCAGGAGGTGTTAGTGGGCATCAGACCTTCTTGCCTAGAAGATCTGATGCTCTACTCACACCTGAGTGTGCAACGAACTGCAAAGAACATGCTCATCTAAGACTATGTTGTAGGCCTGGAGCCACACATGGGCCATTCCAAGTAAGGGCACAGTTTCTTTCTCTAAAGGTCATTAATGAAATAGACAATCAACAATGATTTCATAGACATCATGAAACTTAATTTCAGATTTTTATTGAGTTCAAATTCCAACAATGGCTGGATTTGAACACATTCAGTACCTGGGTTCCTGGTTTGATGATCCAGTGATGGTATCATGAGACCATCTCTTCGCCCAGACACAGTAAAATCCCCACCATTTCAGAATCCAAAGGAAATGTCCAGGGGATTAAGTTTGCTTCTGGGCAATTCCTCTACACCTGGAATCCTCTGAATTCTCCATTTAAATTGGAGACTTCAAACGGTTCTGCCGAAATTACATGAAACAGTCACTCAAGAAAAATCAGTTTATTAAATACACAGTAACTCCTGCCAAACTATTCAACTGGCCCCATACTTACAGCACACACACCCAACTACCCAGATCCCTTATACTTTTCAAAGCCTGACCTTACAGTCCTGGGACTCAACAACTCCTGAAATCCATGTATGCTGGGTAACTGAAAGCCCCACCCTTTTCCACATCTGATGTCCCTGACATAGGAATCCGACACAAACCATCCCACATCCTGCCATCACTGCCACCACCAGGCCCTGTCTAACTACCACTGCCCCCCACCCAAACAGCACACACATAGCACAACTCACGTCTCACAACTGATGGTGCTATTACTGGTCCTGACAGCTGCCTTCACCATGAATTTCTCTCATCCACCCCCTGCCTAGCCTAAACATTGCAATACTCACCTGGTCCTCTTGCCACCCTACTCCCTTCCTACTTAGCATTCTACTACCTGACACTCTACCCCAAGATCTTACACAATTCAACCTATGCTTTGAGGTCCACTCCCCGAAAATACTTGGATAGAGACTGCACAGTGAATTGGCACAGTATTGTCTGTGCTTGCCCTCTCACACACAATGAGCACTTGGTTTCAGTCAGGTCACTGGGAGCATGTAAACTTTCCAAAATGAAAAAAAAACTCTTGAACCATTGTAATCAGTACGTGCATGGAATGATGATTATGGAATAGTCTCCAAATATCGTTTATTTTGCTTTTAATCTGCTGTCGAGCTCAAGTAGAAGAGGAAAAATAAATAACATTGATTTAGAAAAGTATAAATCACCAGTTTGACTTCAACTGAACTGTCATGTCATATTCTGGCCCTCAGTAAGGATGTCAAGGTCTTGGGGAAGGTGGGGTGGAAATGTACTGGAATGGACCCTGCGATGAGGGACTCCAATTTTAATGGAAAGACTGAAGAAGCTGCAATTGTTTTTCCTTAGAACAAGCTAAGGGGCATTAAGTTGTTCAGGTAAGATTTTTTAGAGTTGGTTAAATATACCGAAAAGTTTTTGTAAGTACAGAAATTCACAGTAGGTTGGTAACCAGAAGATAATTGGTAAAAGACCAAGAAAGGAGATGGGGATTTTTTTTCACATACATAGTGAGAACTTACAATTTAGCATGAAGTTCCTGAAGTAGTGCAGGAGGCAGTTTCAATTATAATCTTCAAAATTGAACAGAATGTTTCAGAGAGAAATTAGTTTTAGAGCCTTGGGTGTGAAATTAATTGTAAACCTCTTCCAAATGGCATTCTTTTTCATTGAACAATCTGCAGTTTGGACAGGAAGACCTGATAAAACAAGAGTAGCTTGTTATTCACATCCCTGTCTACTTCTACACCGGCAAAATCAGATTGAAAATGCTGCTCAAGAAAACTATCTCAAAGGTGTTTAATTCCTGATTTTCCAATCAAATTTGAACTTGCCTATCCTTCCATCCAAATTAATTTCAAGCACTCATTTGAGGCTGTAATCCAGTCCCGCAGGAATCCCCAGGCTGATACAGCAACTTAAAGGTCATGAAGACAAGACTCAAACTTCTACGGAGTGTGCACAGGTCTTTTTTTTATTATTCGATTCAGACTATTTGACCACA
Source organism: Chiloscyllium punctatum (assembly GCF_047496795.1). Classification (NCBI taxonomy): domain Eukaryota; kingdom Metazoa; phylum Chordata; class Chondrichthyes; order Orectolobiformes; family Hemiscylliidae; genus Chiloscyllium; species Chiloscyllium punctatum. The sequence continues at coordinate 9,683,772 of NC_092783.1, read as the reverse complement.
TTTCTTATCTGTTTGTTATAACATTAATGACAGTGTATTAGATGCCTTTAGAAATGTGTTACTTCAAAATTGCTTTATCTGTAACCCACTTATTAACAGGTTACACACTGTCAAATATATTCACTCTGCTCAACTGTGCAATGTAACTTTGAATAGCAGAATAAATATTTTGGTAAATTTCAATAAGTAAGTTTGTTTTCAACATGTCTACATGTACTCAATTTTTTAAAACGTTTATACCTGAGATGCAAACATTGATGACAAAGTTAGGCTTAATAAACATTCCAAGAAGATACTGTGAACCATTTTCTTCAACCATTGCAATCTGTCTGGTATGGGTAGACTTACAACATTGTTAGGAAGGGAGATCCAGAAGTTTTATCTAGTGACATTGAAGGAATAGCAATGTATTTACATATCAGTTGGAAATGTCACTTGGAGAAGAACTTGCAGGTATTGGCATGCTAATCCATTTGGTGTTCTTGTCCTTCTAGATGGCATAGGTCTTGTAATTTGAAGGTTATGTCAAAGGGGCCTGAGCCAGTTGTTGAAAAGAATCTTGTAGATGGTACACACTGCTGACACATTGCATTGGCTATAGAGGAAGTGAATGCTGAAGGTGTTGTCAAAAAAGGAGAGCCTTTTTGTCCTGTTTTTGAGTTTCTTCAGTATTTTTGGATCTGTGAACACCCAGGCAAAAGGGAGTATTCCATCAAACTCCTGAAGTAATATTTAGAGAATTGAAGGCAGGAAGCATTTAGGATCTACAAAAAGAAGAAAGAGTAAGGAGCAAAGTGTACCTCAGTGCAAATAATAGACTCCGTAGAGGGTGGAGGATTAACCAGCAATAAACCCACCTTGTCCCTTCTGATAAGATCTGTGACCTGCATTGGTCACTGTAGCCTGTTAGTCACTCCAATATCTGATACCATGCATCAGAGATAGCTACATTGATAACCCTTTAGCACAAGGTAGCATGCAGTCCCTTATTATTTTGTAAATGTTGTTGGGGACGATTTAAAGTAGATCAGTAGAAGAATAGGAACCGAAGAGAAAGTGTAGATTCAAGGGAAGCAAATCGAGTAAAAGGAAGTTGTAGAGCTGTAAACAAAAATTGGGACAACAAAACAATGGGAAGAGTAAAATAGTATCCAAATGGACAATAATGTTAAAAAGGCTGAATCACAGGCACTGTATCTGAAAGCATGTAGCATTCATAAAAAAAGGTTGATGCATTCATTAAAAAATGTGCAAATTGAAGTAAATATATATGATTTAATTGCCAGAAAGAGGCACGGTTACAGGGTAATCAAGATTGGGAACGGAATATATGTCTTATTCTATATTGAGGAAAGACAGAGAAAAAGGATAAGGAGATGGAGTAGCACTGTCATTAAGGGATAACTTCAGTGCATTAGTCAGAAACTATCTTCAATCAAAGGAGCAAGATGCAGAATCAGTTTGAATAAAATTAAGAAACAGTTAAATGAAGCATATGCAAGCTTTTGCACCAATTCAGGATATTAGAAATTTATGTAACACAGATAGCACAGTAATAATAGGAAACTTTCATTAACACCTAGCCTGTGTTAACAAAGTCAGCACAACTGCTGTGCAGGATCGATTCCTGGAATGTGTAAAAGATGGATTTCTGGAACAGTATCTACGGAGTCTACCAGGAATCCAGCTATTTTAGATTTGGTGGTGTATAATGTGATAAAGTGAATCAATAAACTTGCAATAAGAGAGCCTTGGGAAAAAGTGGCCATAATATGATTGAATTGTATATGAAATCTGAATGCAACACAGTTCATTCTGAAACTAGGGTCTTAAGTCTGAGCAAAGGAAATTATGAGGGATATGTTGGCTAGTATGAACTCAGAAAATGCACGAAAACACTTGATGGTCAGCAGGCAATGACTAATATTTAATGAAATGCTACAAGGTTTTTAACAGAAATACACTACTCTATGATGCAAACCACAGTTCACAAAAGAAGTTAAACTTTGATTAAATACATGGCTGATAAGAATGTGCACATTGCAATGATAAGCTTGACAATCTGTCTGACTTTGTGTCCACACTGATCAGCAATACAACAGCCCTATGAGGCTAATCTCTCTGGCAGAGAGGGCAGGATTCAAAAGGCAAAGAATTGCAAGGTAAGGATGCCATGAACATACAGATAGACTCAGAGTGAGTGACTGCTATGACAGTGAGCAAATTGCCCTGAATGCAGTTAGTCCATTTTACGTGTCTTTTAGTGTACAGTGTCCTTGATATAGCATTCGATTAATAGTTTTCAGTGTAGTATTAAAGCACAGAAATGTCCTATAAATGGATAAGAAGTGTGCCATGAGGGTTCTTACAGGCTGACAACATGTCAAATGCCAATGTCCATGGACATAGGTGGCTGGTGCCCATTGAGCCTGCCCTGAGACGTTGGTGCCCAGTGTCCCAGCATGGAGTTCCATTAGAGCAAACGGTGAGCTGAAGCTGCCAGGCATCCACTCTGACTTCCATGAGAATTCTCAATGTCTAGCTTGTTTGGCATGTTTACTAACATAAGAAGCTGACTGAGCTGCGAGTTGAACTAATGAGTTGAGCTGAGTGGCTAATACTGTATACCTTGGGATGGTACAGTGGCTCAGTGGTTAGCACTGCTGTCTCACAATGTCAGAGACCTGGGTTCAATTCCAGTCTCAGGTGACTGTCCGTGTGGAGTTTGTACATTCCCCCCATGTCTGTGCGGGTTTCCTCCGGGTGCTCCGGTTTCGTCCCACAGTCCAAAGATGTGCAGGTTAGGTGAATTGGCCATGCTAAATTGTGCATAGTGTTCAGGGATATGTAGGTTAGGTGTGTTAGTTAAGGGAAATTTAGAGTACTAGGATAGGTATATTTTGATAAGAAAGGGAAAATTGGACAAATCAGCATAGATTCATGAAAGGAAAATCCTGCTTGATCAATAGGACATAATGTAAATACTTGTGAAGTTATTTACTTTGGTAGAAAAAAATAGAAAGATAGAATATTTCATAAATAGTGAGAATTTGGGAAGTTAAAGTGTCCAAAGGGCTGGTGTCATTGTCCATGAGTCACCAAGAGCGAGAATGCAGGAGCAGCATTCAATTATAAAGTCAAACGGTATGTTGGCATTCATTTCAAGGGTTTAAAACAAAGGAACCATCTTGCTATGGTTGCAAGAAACATCAATGAGACCTCACCAAAAGTATTGTGTAGATTTTGTCTTTTTTTCCAAGCAAGAATATACTAGCCATAGTGGGAGTGTATAGTATTATGGACCAGGCCAAACCCACTGAAAGCATTTCAAGAAGGTAGCCCAGACCTTAATTTTTCTAGTTGCTTTAAGCAGATGTAAGATGAATGTTCCAGGAGCAATGTAGCTGGTCAAACCACTTGGTTTTAAATAAAACTGAATTTATTTACTCACAAACAAAAGAAAACCGAATTTAGAAAAAGTACTTGAAAACACATCCAACACAAAAAGTCAACTTAACAAAGAGCTGATATGTTTTTTCTGCAAAAACCCATAAACACACCCTTTGGCAAAAAGGTAAATTCAAACACAGGTTCTTACAGGAGAGAGATGTCAGAGAGAGAGAGAGAGAGAGGATCAGCATGGAGTTGTTTCTTTGGGTCCCGAAATAAAACTAAAACTAGACTAAAAAAATCCCTGAACTGGGAGAACTGGCTACTCCCCTTTCATTATGCAACTTTTTGTTAGAAAACAAATCTAAAAGCTTTTCCAAGTAGATATTTCCAGACATATCAGAACGTCTGCCTTTACAACCCCTCTCAAAAAAACCAAGGGCAAAATAACCTTGTTAAAGGGGCAGTGTCATCATAATAGGAAGTTCAACAATGAATTAAAAGCAAATATTACAGATGCAGGAAATCTGAAATAAGACAAGAAATACTAGTGAAACTCAGCAGATCTGGCAGCAGTTATGGAGAGAAAAATAGAGTTAACATTTTGAGTTCAATATGACTCTTTTTCAGTGGTTGCGTGGCACAGTGGCACAGTGGTTGGGTGACATGGTGGCACAGTGATTGGGTGGCACGGTAGCACAGTGGTTAGCACTGCTGCCTCACAGTGCCAGAGACCCAGGTTCAATTCCCGCCTCAGGTGACTGACTGTGTGGAGCTTGCACATTCTCCCCATGTCTGCGTGGGTTTCCTCCGGGTGCTCCAGTTTCCTCCCACAGTCCAAAGATGTGCAGGTTAGGTGAATTGGCCATGCTAAATTGCCCGTAGTGTTAGGTGAAGGGGTAAATATAGGGGAATGGATCTGGGTCGGGATGGACTTGTTGGGCCGAAGGGCCTGTTTCCACACTGTAACTACTCTTATCTAAATCTAAAAATACCCAGGAAAGCAGGATTGTTTTATAAGGATGTTTGTGGAGACTGGATCTGTATTCTCTCGAGTTTCAAATAGAGGTGATCTCATTTACACTAGCAACATTTTTACAAGGTTAGACAGGGTGGATCTAGATAGGATGATTGTTCTGGCTGGTGACTCTAGAACCAGGGGATATGTTTTCACAGTAAGGGGCAGCTCAGTTAAGACTGAGAAGAGGAAGAATTTCTCCACTCCGAGAAAATCTCTAGCACAGAGTGCTGTGGAAGCGCAATCATTGAGCAGATTCAAGACAAAGATTGGCAGGTTTCTGGCAATGAATAATTTTAAGGGATATGAGAACAGTGTGGGGAAATGGCACTGCAGAAATGATTAGCATTGACTTAGAATGATGGGGCAGGCTTGAAGAGCTGAATGAATGACTCCTGTTCTTATGTTCCGAGAATCTCAAAGATACTCAATTAAAAATTTTACACTGCTCTTTTTTGTTCTTGTCTCCTAAAGTTCATTGTCCCTTTAACACAGCTGCATCTTTTAAAATTTGAGTTGTGGGTGAACATCTTGTCTTCACATTTCCTGGTTTAAAGCTCCTGCTGAATGTACCACTGAACCAGATGCACTGCTGAACATCTACCCCAATATATTTAATGCCATGATTTGAATATTACTAAAGCATGGAAAGATCACTTTTATACAACTTAAGTGAATAATCCACTTTGTCTGCAAACAGTCAGTGGTGAACTTGGAAATTGCTCAGGAGAATTCAGGCATATTCCTTAAAACCTCTTGACTCAATCCTTCAAACTTTCATACAACAAAAAACTGTAACAGCTAATATCAGTGGATAGAAATTGAACAAAAAATGCAAGACATCTAATCAATAGTGGATTGTTTGAAAAACATTATAAGTGTAATTGCTGGCAAGGAAATTGCATGTTTTACACGGAAAACAGCTAACGGAACTCTATAATGTGGTTGAACTTACTGTTTCATTTCTGTTCTATTTCAATGTTGTACAATGCCATATGCAGTGTTACTCAAAGCATACCTGTGACCAGTTCATTTCCAATGCTCCAAGGAGGACACAGCTTAGTAAGATGAAGAATGCAAGCTTTAAATCATTGGGTCTCACTTCATGATACATTGATAAGTTGTGACCACATCCCTTGAAGATATATAGTTCATCTTCTGTGAGATAACATGACAGTACTCTCCATAATTTCAAGATCATCCCAAATTCTACTGGCTACATCTTAAGTCATGTTAAGCCTCACTTAGCCATCAACACTGGGCTCACTGACCAATATTTGGCAGCTTGTCTGGCAATTTTAAAGTTTTCATCCGCATTTTCCAATTACTCCATGGCCTCAGTCCCTGCTTTTCTGGTATCCTGAACAGCCCTAAAGCCTTCTGGGAAATCTGTATTTCTCTTAATCTAGTCTTTACACATTCCTGATTTCAATAGTACTACCATTGGTAGCTATGTCCTCAACTTCTAAGATCCTAAGCACTGGAATTCCCTCTCTTTCCTCTATCGTACATTTCAGATGCTCCTTTGAATTTATTTCCAAACAAGCTTTGTTCACCTGTCCTTGTATCTCCTTATGTGGTTCAATGTCAGATTTTGTCTGGTAACACTTCTTTGAAGTCCTGAGAGAAGTTAAAGATGTTACATAAATATAAGTTGTTGTTGAATGAAAACATTATTAGTATAATTTCCAGGGCAAACTTTCCAGACTTGTGTAATTATTTAAGGAGAACCCAGCATGTAGAACTACGTGAAACTTGTAATGTATGTGAGGTCAGGTCTGCTTGCCATTGATTCAGACAATCCAGATAATTTTTTTAATTAGTGATGATAAAAACTTGTAAAATGAATTCAGTCAGAAGTGGAGTGACTAAAGTTTGGACAATTTTGTTTCTTAGAAAATATTTGGTTTGTTTTCAGCAGGATAATTTTATTGCACGGGCCCTAAGATGTTCACTTCTGCACATTAATTTATATTAGTTGCATCTGGAATCAACCATTCCCTGTGGATTTACATATCAACCTATTGCCAAAAATAACGGCCAAATTCATTGTCCTTTCAAGGAAGAAAACTGATGAGAGCAAAAACCAGGTCTGGTAATGTCAATGAAATTTGGATGTTAATGAGGAGACTGAACAAACAAGAGTCCTGTTCTTGGCAATAGAGTTGGAGTAGACATTAATGATGTGATGTTGAATGGGTAATTTTGGGTGTATTTGTCATAACAGGGTGGGAACACATCCAAAAACAGATGAAGTGTACGGTGACAGGAAACTGTAAATAATTTAAAATCAACAGCAAGGTATTTATATCAGAGTTTGTTCAGACTAATTATCCATTTGAACAAAGAGCTTCCAAGTAAGGAAAAGGTTTATCAGGATCTTTGCTTTATAACAAATTTCACCAAATAACCGTTTAAAGATTTTGATGAGGTGACAGAATTTGATAAATGAGATTAATGTTTCAGAATGATAGTATTCCCTCTTTTGCAAAAATTGCATATGAACTTTCACAGAAATGATTCAAAGATTGCCCCAGAGCTGTTGAGTCATTCATCTATCTAATATTTGGTAAGAAGCAACGTTAAAACTTTTCTGAGTAATTTTATGTAGATTATTTTTAGTATTTTCTGTCATACATTATTTTATTTACAGCTTTTTTTATTGAGGTCACAGCTTCTTAGTGAAATTGTAGGCAATGATAAAATGATCTGCATGGAGTAGAGCAAGAAAAAAAAAATCAGTATTCATTTATAAAGAATGAGCAGTGAATTCAAGTCATGACCCAATCCAATTTATCTAAATTTACTTAGAATGAGAATTAGGATTATAATGAGCATTATTGTCACATACATGCAAACGAGTGCAGTGAAAAGTTTACAAGTTGCCACTTGCAGTGACATTTAGATACAAAGGTATCTCGATAGAGATTCTTAAATACAAATTCCTGGGGGGAACCCAATTAGAAAAATAAAGAAATAAGAAGTTCAGAAGAACAGTCCTTCTAACCCAGTCCACACCAGCACCCAATCAACAGCTGACACTGGTGTTGACTTCAGACTGCGCCAGGCTTCACTTTGAGCCTCTCAAGGCCGGAATACTGCTTTGGAATAATCTCAAGACCAAAGGTCCATGCTGAGGCCATGCCAGACCACTGAGAAGCTGCCTCACAAAGCCGCCAAGAAATTGTCATGCTGGGCCACCAAGAGACCACCATGCTGGGCTACCAAGAGACCACCATGCTGGGCCACTGAGAGACCGCCACGCTGGGCTACCAAGAGACCACCATGCTGGGTCACTGAGAGACCACCATGCTGGGCCACCGAGAGATCACTATGCTGGGCCACTGAGAGACCGCCATTCTGGGCTACCAAGTGACCACCATGCTGGGCCACTAAGAGACCACCATGCTGGGCTACCAAGAGACCACCATGCTGGGGCACTGAGAGACCACCACTCTGGGCCACCAAGAGACCACCATGCTGGGCCACTGAGAGACGGCCACTCTGGGCCACCGAGAGACCACCATGCTGGGCCACCAAGAGACCACCATGCTGGGTCACTGAGAGACCACCATGCTGGGCCACCGAGAGATCACTATGCTGGGCCACTGAGACACCGCCATTCTGGGCTACCAAGAGACCACCATGCTGGGCCACTAAGAGACCACCATGCTGGGCTACCAAGAGACCACCATGCTGGGTCACTGAGAGACCACCACTCTGGGCCACCAAGAGACCACCATGCTGGGCCACTGAGAGACCACCATGCTGGGCTACCGAGAGACCACCATGCTGGGCTACTGAGGGATGCCATGCTGGGCCACCAAGAGACTGTCATGCTCGGCCACTGAGAGACTGATACGCTAGGCCACTGAGAGACTACCACTTTAGGCCACTGAAAGACCATCATGTTGGGCCACCGAGAGACTGACATGCTGGGCCACCGAGAGACCGCCATGCTGGGCCACCAACAAAGTGCCACGCTTGGCCACTAAGAGAATGCCATGCTGGCTCACTGAGAGACTGCCATGCTGAGCCATCAAGAGACAGCCATCTGGGCCAGGAAGCTGCCTTGCTGGGCCACTGGGAGACTACCATGCTAGGCCATCAACAAGCCATCACGCCAAGCAACCGAAAGAGACCACCATGTTGAGCCAGGAAACTGGCATTCTAGGCCACTAGTAGACCACGACATCAAGCCACCAAGAGACTGCCATGTTGGTCCGTGAGACTGCCACACCAGGCCAAGGGGCTCCCATACCAGGCCAGGAGACCACCACACCAGGCAGAGAAGCCACTAGGCCGAGCCAAGCGATCGCCACGCTGGATCTATCATGATGCCTAGAGTCTGAGTCCATGCTGAGGTCAGGCGTTCAGCTAATCACCAAGAAGAAGGAGGAAAAAAAACACAAAAGAGAAGTAAGAGAAAGAAGACATCCGACTACCTAGTTTAGAATTACATTTTACTAGGCAGTAAATATGCTCCAGACTGTAGCAGACAACATCTAAAAGGGGAAATATGTCAGAACCACAAAAGAAGTCAACTTACCATACAAACCTTACAGAATATAAATATGTGCAGATTAATCAAAATGCCTTTCTGAACTCCAGTCTTTCTGGCAAAAACCAGCCTTTGCATTCTGTAAGAATAGAATGTGCCAGCATCTGTTTGCACCACATGACTCTTTCAAACTGAGTGACATTACTGCCAGTTTCACTTACAAGTCTATAAATCTGAAAAGTTCCCTTTGCAACTCCAGATTGCAGAGAATTGGAAATTCTTTTCTATTGTGCGTATCAATGGTCTGATCAATATTCGGTATTGGTCAAAAAATCAGTCCGAAGGTACATGTTTTGCTCAGTTGAATAAATTAGAAAACAATAAACATGTTGCTTTAAAAATATTTACAATTACAGTATTGTTGACTATTCAATTCATACAAAGAAATTGACTATCTTGACACAAAGAACCAGAATGTGATCAGATGTCTAAGGACATAGGCTTGTTTAAATGTACACCTAATGGGTGGGTGTACATTTAAAATTTTCCTTGTCCTTGTAATTTTTAAGTATGTTCAAACTCTTACAGCCATCAAAGAGACAGCAAGCTCGAGAGATTTCAATCCTCCATAAATATGTTGACATTCCTATATGATTCAGTTATGTAAAGGTGTGAATGTAGCAGCAAGACATTTATCTTTCTCTCCCTGGAAGGGATAGTTAAGAATGTAAAAGCTAGTACTCATTGTCCATGCACTCATTTATAAATTTGTTTGGTATCTAATGGCATAAACTTGAGTTATAGATTCGTAATTGTCGGTCCAACTGTTTTCCAATGACAGTCGAATGTGAGTACTCAGTTGGTAACAGCTGACAATTTTTTCTTCTTTTTTCTTTTTTTCTACTTTTCAGAACCTCTGACACTCTAGTTTATCTTTTTTGCTTATTTTTGCCCAGCACCCATGGTGTGTGCGTGCAGCCACTGGTCATCAGTGTCCCCAGTCCGGCCACTGGTCACTGGTGTCCCTGTTCCATCCACTGGTCATCAGTGTCCCCAGTCTGGCCACTGGTCACTGGTGTCCCTGTTCCAGCCACTGGTCATCAGTATCCCCATTCCAGCCACTGGCCATCAGTGTCTCTGTTCCAGCCACTGGTCATCAGTGTCCCCAGTCCGGCCACTGGTCACTGGTGTCCCTGTTCCAGCCACTGGTCATCAGTATCCCCATTCCAGCCACTGGCCCGTCAGTGTCTCTGTTCCAGCCACTGGTCATCAGTGTCCCCAGTCCGGCCACTGGTCACTGGTGTCCCTGTTCCAGCCACTGGTCATCAGTATCCCCATTCCAGCCACTGGTCATCAGTGTCCCCAGTCCGGCCACTGGTCACTGGTGTCTCTGTTCCAGCCACTGGTCATCAGTGTCCCCATTCCCACTGTGAGACACAGTGAAAGATACAAGGTGCACAAATCTTTATTTGATTTCCACCACTGGAAGAGAGGAAGCACCCAAGTGGTCAGTGACAAGCAGTGCCCTTCACATCAAAGGGCAGTGCTGCATGATCAAACAGTGAAGGGGAGGGCAGGGAGTAAATCAAAATAGAAATGGAGGGGGAAGTAATACATTCCACTCCCTGCGGTGGCCACCTCTCCCTGAACAGCTCAAGGGTGTTGGTGGACACCGCGTGCTCCTTTTCCAGAGGCACCCAGGCTCTAACGTAACTGCGGAAGAGGGACAGGCAGTCGGCCCTAATGATACCCTCCACGGCCTGCTGCCTGGACTTATTTATGGCCAGTTTGGCCAGGCCCAGGAGCAGACCCATGCGGAGGTCCTCTGACCTACACTGACATTATTCAGCAAGATGGTGGCAGAATAGGACGCTGCAGCCAGAGCTCTTTGGTCCACCCGGAACAGGGACACCAATGTCCAATGGCCAGAACAGGGACAGTGGTGACCAGTGGCTGGAATGGGGACACAGATGACCAGCGGCCGGACTGTGGGCACTGATGACCAGCAGCTGGAACAGGGACACCAGTGACCAGTGGCTGGAACAGGGACACCAGTGACCAGTGGCCAGACTGGGGACACTGATGATCAGTGGCCAGAATGGAGACACTGATGACCAGTAACTGGAACAGGGACACCAGTGACCAGTAACTGGAACAGGGACACCAGTGACCAGTGACCAGAATGGGGACACTGATGACCGGCAGCTGGAACAGGGAAACTGGCGATCAGTGGTTGGAATGGGATACTGATGACCAGTGGCCGGAATGGAGACACTGATGGCCAGCAGCCAGAACAAGGACACTGATGACCAGCAGCTGGAATGGAGACACTAATGACCAGGGGCCAGAACAGGGACACTGATGACCAGGGGCCAGAATGGGGGAGCAAAGACATGACCCTGGTAGGGAACATGTGGAGGCTTCCTGCATTGGTATGCTGCTGAGAGATTTTGGAGAGAGACTGTTATGTTTGTCTTTTTAACTTTGCTTTTTATGTTTCTGTCCTATGGTTATAGCATGTTGTAGTTATGGTTATGGTATGGAGAGCTGTAATGTAACTTGTTTATCTTCATTTCTCTATTCTGTAACTAAGGATAGTACTAAGGTACCTATGTACCTATGATGGTGCTGTAAGTGGTGACTTATAAACTTTTCAATCATTTGAGAACATGTGACAATAAAGCTAATTCAATACAATCAATTCAATTTATTTACTCAGCACTAACCTGTGAGGCAAAAGGTTGTTCATTCATGCTTCACTTCAGACACTTGAATGAAAACTCAACACTAACACTTTAGTTGTCACTGCAAATTTGAAATGCTATCTTTTGCATGAAATATTAAGCCAAGCTTCCATCTGGCTTCATGGTGTAAAATATCTCATGGCAATATTACAAAGGAAAAGAGAGTTCTTCCTCGCTTTGTGACCAACATTTAACACTCAACCATCCAGAAGAAAGGGATTAATTATCCATTATCGCAGTATTGTTTGTCCAGTTGTGATTTGTGAACTTGACTGTGTTTCTTTCATGATCACATTTAAAAAGGTATTTACTGGATGTAAAAGATTTTAGAATATTACAATGTCATGACATATGTTCCATAATTTTTTATTCTATATGTCCAGGATGAAATATGTGCTGCCCTGAGCTTAGTATAAATGACTCAATTATTACTCAAGTAAAAGTTTCCTCTAGTCTCAATCACAGCAGAATTTTGAGATACTAGACCCAAGAAAATTAAGAGGTAACCTTCAGATATTTTAGATGCCTGGAAAGTATTGTGAATTTGTAGTTGACAATGTTAACTAGGTCTCAATGAAGAAACCAGTCACAAGGTTTTCTTGTGTATGAAAAAGAATATTTTTAAAATTATTAATCCCAAGAAAAATTTTTTTAAAATGTAACATCAATTTTATACGCAATTGTATACACAAGTGGTAAGGTGTTAAAAAGTGGAGAGTGCTTGGCAAAGAGAGGAAGAGTAAAGGCTTCAGTTTAAAATTTGTCAAATCCTTGAGATGTTCAACTATTAACTTGAGATCTCAATTTAGTAATTTTTAACTGACATCAGTAGTAGCAGTTTGATTATTTTCAGATTTCTTTGAGTTCTCAGTATATGGTTATTTCCCTAATTTGCTCTTTCTCCTGGCACTGTTTTCCAAGATGATGAAAGATATAGAAAGAGAAATGTTTCCAACTCTTTTTTGTCATGAATTAATTTCTCCTTCTCTCTGTACTGCAAATAAAAATGCAGCTACTGAAATAGGATTAATTGGTATGTTCTTAGGTCTGGCTCCATTGTCTTTACAAGCAGTTGCAGGCAACATTTGTGTTGTATGTGCACTTCCATACTAGTAAAATTAAAACAGGAGATGGAAATTTCTTGACTTTGATTTAGTTGCTGACTTTCAATGTCTTTACATAAAGTGATAATTTTAGTACAGAGCTTTATGCATTCCACAGTGGTCTCTGGGACTTGCCTCAATCCATGGTGACAATCATAGCAGCCATTAAGGTCAGTACTTTAATAACCATTTTAGTCTATGGAATGTCTTGAGTATAACAATCAGATGATGGAAGTTGAATCTTGATAGTCTATTCTTAGTACTTTCATAACACATCGTCACCACAAAAAATGAATATAAATAATGATTTTTGCTTTTGTGATAGCAAATGTTCTTTTACAAGATCAGGACAAAAATTGGGACAACACACATATATTCTGCATTCATTCTCTTCAACTTAACCTGCATCCAAAACCTGCTTTGAAACTTTCACCTGGACTTCTTTGCTGGGCTGTGCAACCTTCCTAAGTCCCAATCTTTTAATTAAGTTTCCCTTCTTGAACCAGTCCAAATCTCTCACACATTATACTACTACTCCACCCCATAGGATTTCTGAACCTCTCTTCCTTTTGCTGTCACTATCTTGAAATTGTGCTTCTACTTTCCCTTTCATATCTATTTCTCTCTCACCTACATTCTTTCCTCTCACTATTCTTTCCATTCCTGGAATTCTTTATCCTCCCTTTTGATTAGTTTAAAATTTGAATTCAAATTTCTGCTGCAACCAGTTTGAATCTATGCTTCACCATCCTTAATTTCCTCCCTAAATATTTTGCCGCTCATTTCGCAATTTCTGTTTTTCTGACTTTCAGGTAAATTTCACCTCGAAATGCTTAGTTTCACCAATCACTCTTCCAAGGGCAGATCTTTTAGATTTCCTTATGATATGCCATCCTGCTTGTGAAAATCAATTGCAGACAACTTGGCAATTTATTCTTAGAGTCTCAAGAAAACCCATTTTGCTCGGTATTTTTAAAATCCATCTTTCAATGAATAATGTATTTCCCCCATGTCAGTTCTGTCACGTACCTATGTGCATAAGCCAGATGAGCCTCCACACCTTGGTACAAACAGATGAGGAGAAGTAATTCAATTTCTGTATTTTTTAACATCCACTTAGTCAGTCACAAGCAACTTCTTTTAATATTTCTTTTTGGTGTGCAACTATATCACATCTCAATTAAAGACATAGCTAACGATCAAAATGAAGGAGCAGATTACAAGGTTTTCTTGATTTAGAGGTACAGGAGTTTTTATTACCTACTAATGTTGTAAAGTAATAATAACAAAGTGACAAATTAAATCATACTCACAATCACAACTATACATTTCTGAAAAGGGGAGATTGTCTATCACAGACATAAAAGACAAAAGGCTATGAGACTGCTATGAAGGGACCTGAAAAGGTCTGAACATTTTAATATCGAGCAGCGTCATGAGCACCATTCATTATGATAATGGGGTTGTGGGCAGAACAGCCTAGGATCCTGAGACCTAACATGTGGTCCTCTTTAAAGCCTCTGTAACATTGTCTGGCATATCAGTTCTGAAGAAGGATCACTGGATCTGAAATATTGACTCTCCACAGATGCTGTCAAACCTATTGATTTTCTCCCACAATTCTTGTTTTTGTCTAACATATCAATGTAGCTTGTAATTATCTGCTAACCGGCAATAAACTATACATTGTTAACTGAAGAAAATCTTTCGGTTGGACCAGGAAGTGGTTTTCCTCCACCAGTAAGGCCTGCATTTAAAGAGAATCACTGCAGCAACATTTATCAAGGTTAGCAGCTCACAGGGCAGTGAGTTGGCATGCTCATACAACAGAAAACAGAAATTCAATAAAACCATGAGTTTACTTCATGGCAGGAATATGACTTTGCACATATTTCCTTCTATTACTCCTTATACAGGCCAGCACCATTTGATTGCAAAAATCTGAACTATTTGATATGCTTTCCTTTATTGGTCAGGGTGTTGAGTTGGGAGGTACATGTACAGAATGAGCTGCCAGAGGAAGTAGCAGAGGCTAGTACAATTGCAAATTTAAAAGGCATCTGGATGGGCATATGAACAGGAAGGGTTTGGAGGGATATGCGCCAAGTACTGGCAAGTGGAACTAGATTAGGTTGGGATAGCTGTTCGGTATGGACGAGTTAGACCAAAGGACCTGTTTCTGTGCTGTACATCTCTATGACTCTATGACTCTACTTAAAAACTTTGGAATCTGTTTTGATGTTTGATTGACTGTTCTCAATCATCATTGTGATGATGAAGAAGCCATAGAACGTTAGAGAAGAAACATAAGAGCACAAAATAATGACTACTTTCTACTTCCCATCTGATAAAATTAATTACAGTAAAGCAACACAATGTCCAAGAAACAATTTACAAGATTTAGAATTATTTCTGATTGAGCTAGCAAATAATAATTGGATCAGATTGAGATCCTGATATAGTCAGTGGATGATGAAGCTCTTTACGAGTGTGTTGTCCATCACTACATAGACCACTCATTAAGGGGCATTGTGCATTTTGAGCGCAGATTTTCATATGTCTCCAAAATACTGCATAAAAATTTGAAAATGCATGCTCTCTATCCTCTAATAATGCCAACTAAACAGATGATTAGCTGTGCAGCTACTCTCAACAGGACAATAAAGAGAAAGTTGAAGTGCAGGAAATAAACCTTTTGCTGTGCGCTTGTTAAACAATTGAGATGATAATTGGCGAAAGGTACCTCTGGCTGTTCTGAACACAAAAGTTTCATTTAAAGAGTGAAATTGAAGAACTCAATCTATTACAGGTTTTAGAAATAGATGCAGTAAAACTATAAACATATTCAAAGGAAAGATGGTGCCAATTATTGAAAATAAAAGTTCATCTCGTGGCCATGGAGGCTATGGCTGTGAGAATGAGGGCTTTGCTTTTTACTAGCAAAAAGAATACTGGCAATGTAGCAATAGAAGATTAGGTAATCGAGACATGAGATAGAATAAAACTAAATAGACACTTCTAAGATTGGGGTCTTGAAATTTATTCACATCATATTGCTTCTAACCTACCAGCAGAATTGAAGCATCAGGGAGTGAATCGGTAATCATCGTGTAAGGTGACTTCTCTATCTGCACCAAAGGTGGTGAATGTGTACCATCACGATGACATTGGGTTGGTACAAAGCCAGGATACCAAAACTGATCAACATTAACGCATAGAAATACCTAGTTACTCGCCCCTGAAAAAATGCATGAGGAAGTGAGATGGGACTCTGTATTTTTTTAATAGGCTGCTGAAGTTTCATCTGGGCATTTTGACTTACTTGCGCTTTAAACAATGTTGGAGGAAAAATTGCAGTGAGTTACATAATCATAGAGTCAATAATGCTTTGGTCTAATTTGTCCAAGTCCACCTGGTTTCCCAAACTAAACTAGTTCCACTGGCCAATATCCACCTAAGCCTATTTGGTTGCCCCTCAGGTCTCTTTTTCAAATCGCACCTGCTCTAGAGGTGTGTTGTAACATCTCTGAACAAGTTGATCAGAAAAATAGGTTAATAGAAAATTTGTGTACAAGCCTGATTCCTGCAGAAAATAAATTAAAATTAATTCCAATCTCAACAATAAGCCCTTGATGAGCACTCAACAATTTTAGCTGACCCTTCCTAACAAACTCTGGGATACCACAGTCCCTTTCATCTAGGGTGCTCATGGCACAAAGGTCATCCATAGCAGCTTTATTGAGACTTTGCCAAAAGTCAGGTATTTTGCTGCTAGATTACATTGAACAATGGACTTGCATTCATGCCTGTTATAATCAAGTTCCACACCATATACTCAATAGTTTCCAGGAAAATAATGACAGCGAAACAATCAGCGTCAACAATTGTAGTTTGACTGAGCCTGACAGCATCTCTTGGAGTCCACACATGAACAGTGTAACAGAAATCCAAAAGGTGCTGTCAGGGGTTCTGTGCTGTTGGAGATTCTCCAATCTGTAAGTGATTGACAGGAACTTCCATTTTTAAGCTATTAGTCTTGCTTGCACCTTGTAAGTTCATAATTAGTGCTAAACATTCTCATTGGCTCTGAATTTCTTTAAGCTCGTGGAATGTCAAATGTCTTTATTTTGATTTTAAAATAGTTTAAAGGTGGAAGTTTTAAAGCTTAAGTTGATCATGTATCTTACATTTCACTATTGGAAATGTGAATTGAGAAGCAAAAGAGTTGGTGCTTCTAACTGGCTTGTTTTCTACAGGCATAATTATTTTGATTCACAGAAGAAGTGAGCATTGCTGGCTGGTCAGCATTTATTGCCCAACCATAGTTGCCCTTGAGAAGGTGCTGGTGAGCTGTCTTCTTGTACCACTGAAGTCCATCTGCCAAAGGTTGACACACAATGCCATTAGGGAGGGAGTTCCAGGATTTTGACCCAGCGATAGTGAAGGAACGGCGAGTTCAATGTGATAAGCTGCTTACTCTGCTGTTCTGAAGAAAAGTCACTGGACCTGAAGCATTAACTATGCTTTCTCTCCACAGATGTTGCCTGTCCTCCTGAGTTTTCCCAGCAATTTCTGTTTTTTTTTGACTGAGGGCATTAATCATAGAATCCCTACAGTGTGGAAGCTAGCTATTCACCCCATCGAGTCCATACCACCTATCCAATGACCATCCCAACTAGACCCAACCTGTCCTTGTAACCCTGCATTTAACATGGCTATTCCAGCTGGCCTGCATATCCTTGGACACTATGAGAAATTTAGCATGGCCAATCCACCTAACTTGCACATCTTTGCACTGTGGAAGGAAGCCAGAACACCCAGAGGAAACCCAAGCAGACACCGGGAGAATGGGCAAACTCCACACAGATGGTCACTTGAGAGTGGAATCGAACCCGGGTCCCTCGTGCTGTGAGGCAGCAGTGCTAACCACTGAGCCATGGTGATGCCCCAACTATCACTGCATGCCTAGTGATCTCCTTGACTTTCTGTCAGTTTTAAACAGCCATCAGAAAAGGTAAAATCTGCCACACAGCTATCAAAAGATGGCTACTGCTTTAATACTGACCACAAAATTGGGCCAATTAATCTTTACTTCAGCCACAAAACTATTTCTTCATGAATAAAAAAATACTGAAGATTTGCTTTTAAGTGATTAGGCATTCATCAGCTTAGTCATGTATTCAGTACACTATTCACCATATCAAGAGATTTTGAGTTATAATGTAACTTACCAATAGGCATTCAGTGATTTTTCATTGCCAGTTACATTGAAAGTGTGAAAAAGAAACAGATGCACTTAGAGATTAGAGCCATAGTCCAGCCACCAGTGCCACTGTCACTACTTACTTCTGATTGTTCCAGCCCTATGCTTCATAGTGCACCATCTTTCCATTGTAGTTGGACAGCTAATATAGAGCCCTGTGGCACAAAATTTACAGGAATGATTCCAGGAATGAGAAACTTCAGTTATGAGGATAGTTTGAAGAAGTTGGGATAATTATCCTTGGAGAGAAGATGGCTGAGGGGAGATTTCATTGTGGTTTTCAAGATCAAGAGTAGGCTGGACAGATAGTGAGAAACTGTTCCCACTTTTAGAAGAAAAAAGAACAAAGTAGCACAGATTTAACGTGATGTGCAAATGAAGCAAGGGTGATGTCAGAAAATACTTTTTCACACAGAGCGTAGCAATGGCATGGAATGCATTGCTTGAAAATGTGGTGGAGGCAGGTTCAACGGAGCCATTCAAAAGCACACTGGGTGATTATTTGGATAGAAATGGTTTGCAGGGATATGGGCAAAAAAACAGGAGATGGTCTCCAGTGAATTGAACTGAGAACTGATGGGCTGAATGGCCTGCTTCAGTGCCATAACAATTCTGTGATCCTTTAAAACCGAGAAAAAGGGGTCCTAACGGTAATCTTCAATTCCTGGAGACTTGACAAAATTTCTCAAAGCAATCAAGTAAAATGAAACCAAACCAGCTATCCAAGTCTGTTGGGCACAGCTCCTGTGTCATTAGAGCACCTTCCTGTGTCAGTTTTCCATTGTAAATAATCCTGGCTCACATCTTAAGAGGGTTTCAAGGTTCCTGCTTCATACATTACTTCTCTCTGAGCTGACAGAGGGGTGGTAGGAGAAGGAAACTAGAGAGCAGGTGAATTATTGGAAAGTGTGAATCCTTTCCTCCTGCTGTCTTGCTGTATAAAATACAGAAACCAACTCTGACAATTAATCAGTTATTGGAAAGAATGCTGCTCGAGCTTGGAGCTGGTCTTCGGAAAAAACAAGGAGCTGATCTGAACAACACTTTATCACAGGACTCCCAAATATCCCACGCACTATCAACAAAAACAGATTTTTCTTTTATGGTCCACAGCATCCAATTGTCCAACAAGAAGTAAAAATCTGCTTTTCAATGAGAAGCAGATTTTAATGAAATCAGTTCCGGGCTCCTGGATTTTGCAATGTGGGTGGATAACTACAATAATCTATTGCTAATGACATAAATAGGGCATTTTTTTCTTCAGAATGGTAGGAAAAATGACCCCAGAATTCCAGAAATTTGCACAGTAGTACATGCATTAAAAACATCACTTTCCTTGTGAGGAAGACAGAAGATGAGAGAATAAAATGTCTTTTTCTCCAGATATGCACAGCTTTTGTTTAGAAGGGAAAATCTAAAACTTTCCGACATGTCAGCTTGGATCACTCATTACAGATACAGAAAGTTGTTCATTCATGCCATATATCTCAGGACCTGGGCATATCAGACTTGAAAGTAATGGACTGTTTTGTCAGTTGTCTGTTGTGGAGATACTGGACCAGGAACTGGTGAACAGCTGTAACATTAAGATGCCACACTAACTGTCCTGGTCATAACTAACTTGTAAAACTTTCATCTTGACAATTTGCCACAGTTCAATTTCTTGGCAATTTCCATTGTGCTGCTGTTAAGAGCTGATCACTTTATTTCCTGCCATTAGACTCCTCTTTGAACTTGATAATTCTGAAATTGGTGGATTCATGATGCTATCCCAGTTTAATTTTACCAGTCATTTAGTACTGGTAATCAATATTATTCTCCATTAATGATTTGATTTATAGCCCTGACCCACATTCAACCTTGTAGGCTCATAAAAGAACCAATGAAGCTGCAGAGTTTACTTTCCTGGTAAAACATTGTTCGTGGTGCCTTTTCAGTTTTTTTCAATCCTGGCAATATTCTTGCATTAGTCTTGTATTAGTTGGTAATAACTTTCAGGACAGAAGCAGTACACTTCAAAAGAATTCAGTCATTCAAATGTAAATAAGATAGACCATTTCAGAAAATTACTCATGTAATGTATTTGAAATGTTATGAAACATGACACATGGTAAATGTGGGCAATGGTTGAGAGGAAAAGGGACTTTGAACTGACAGCTTCTGAAACTGTTCCCCTTTTGTGGTTTTCCTTGTGTCTGGGTTTGTTGTTGGCCAGTCACATATTGAAAAGTCAACAGGTCTTTATCAATGCCAACTAAGAGTGAAATGACTTAAACCAAACCACCAATATTCTGCTTTGGTTGTGTTGGCATCACAGACTCATATCTGTATCCTGTGAATAGCTACCTGTATTTGACCAGATATTATCTGCTGAAAAAGTAGTTAGAATAGTAAAAAAAACTTTAAAATGGAAATAATCAAATGATAGCCTACAATTTCAAGTGATGGGCTGTGACTGTTACCTTTGGCTGTTGCTCCATTGTGTAATTGTCTTTGGGAAGAAAGATCACTGATATGCTGATTTGGAGACAAATAGTCATTTGTAGTTTGTGTGGATGACTGCTTCCTATTATTTTCCTCACCAGTGGGCTTCAGGTACTTGTTCCTGTCAATTCCCAATAGTCAATTCCATATTTGACAGAACATGGTCAGTCTATGTTTTCCTCTCGTCGTGATTTTCACTCCAAGCCTTTGATAGAGAACGTCACACTGGTTTAGTTCCAATGCTGAAATGTGCAAAATCTCACAGCCCACATTTGGATTGCTCCTAGTTTATTTATGATTCTCACCATATAAGCACCCACACACAACTTGAATACTTTTGGATCGGACAAACAACTGTTTTAAATGCTATCACTCTGATGTTCTGTTGCAATACCAAATACATCATTTCCAAATTCATGGATGCTGTTTACTTTATGTGATACCTGCTGAATGTGGAATCCTCTTTGCAGATTGTTTATAGCATTAACCCCCAAGTATGCTGATCTACCCATTAGAGAATTTGATTGGCAAACATACGTATTAATGGAGCCTTTTATTTGGGTAATACATAGGATATCACATAAAAGATACTGAATGCCATTCCCATTCGCCTTGCTGTTTTTGCATTGAATCAATATAGTCTTGTATTTTCCCTGATGTTTAAACCACATTGTCATGTGCAAATGATCACACCCAATTATAAATTCTTTCCAAAGTAGTTCATATAGGAACAGAATAGTGGAGGTCACTGCACAGTTTCTTGAGGCATTCGAGAGTGGACATCTGGAAGATAGCATGACTTTTGTGTTCTGTTGTAAGGAAGTGCTGAATTCAATATAATAATATCACCCTGATTCCATAGTCGTGAATTTAGAGAAGAATACTAAGAAGTACGGATTGAGAGGTGAAAGAGCTGAAATATCTTTCTTGCAACAAGAAAAATAAGCACTACTTTTCCACCTAAGCCTTTAAGATGAACCCACACTCACAGTCTTGAGTCAGAAGTTTTGCACAGGACTTGATGTGGAAGTTGAAAAACAAACAGATCAGCCATGATCTTATTGAAGCATGGAGCTACTCTCCTCCTCAGTGGAAGATGATGGAGAGGAATATGAAGAAGAGGGTACTCACAAGGCAGACAGGGCTGTCAGAGATAAGCAAATCTTCAATGGGTTTGCACAGCAGTATATCACCTGCAAGCTACTGCATTCTCTGAATATGTGCTGTAGTTAGGTGAATCTGCAACTCCTGTATGATACTTAGAGTCATAGAGTCATAGAGATGTACAGCATGGAAACAGACCTTTCAGTCCAACCTGTCCACACCGACCAGATATCCCAACCCAATGTAGCCCCACCTACCAGCACCTGGCCCATATCCCTCCAAAACCTTCCTATTCATATACCCATCCAAATGCCTCTTAAATGTTGCAATTGTACCAGTCTCCACCACATCCTCTGGCAGCTCATTCCATACACGTACCACCTTCTGTGTGAAAATGTTGCCCCTTAGGTCTCTTTTATATCTCTCCCCTCTCATCCTAAACCTATGCTCTCTAGTTCTGGACTCCCCGATCCCAGGGAAAAGACTTTGTCTATTTATCCTATCCATGCCCCTCATAATTTTGTAAATCTCTATAAGGTCACCCCTCAGCCTCCGACGTTCCCGGGAAAACAGCCCCAGCCTGTTCAGCCTCTCCCTGTCGCTCAGATTCTCCAACCCTGGCAACATCCTTGTAAATCTTTTCTGAAGCCTTTCAAGTTTCACAACATCTTTCCGATAGGAAGGAGACCAGAATTGCACGCAGTATTCCAACAGTGGCCTAACCAATGTCCTGTACAGCTGCAACATGACCTCCCAACTCCTGTACTCAATACTGTGACCAATAAAGGAAAGCATACCAAACACCTTCTTCACTATCCTACCTACGACTCCACTTTCAAGGAGCTATGCACCTCTACTCCAAGGTCTCTTTGTTCAGCAACACTCCCTAGGACCTTACCATTAAGTGTACAAGTCCTGCTAAGATTTGCTTTCCCAAAATGCACAACCTCGCATTTATCTGAATTAAATTCCATCTGCCACTTCTTAGCCCATTGGCCCATCTGGTCCAGATCCTGTTGTAATCTGAGGTAACCCTCTTCGCTGTCCACTACACCTCCAATTTTGGTGTTATCTGCAAACTTACTAACTGTACCTCTTATGCTCGCATCCAAATCATTTATTTAAATGACAAAAAGTAGGGAACCCAGCACCGATCCTTGTGGCACTCCACTGGTCACAGGCCTCCAGTCTGAAAAACAACCCTCCACCACCACCCTCTGTCTTCTACCTTTGAGCCAGTTCTGTATCCAAATGGCTAGTTCTCCCTTTATTCCATAAGATCTAACCTTGCTAATCAGTCTCCCACAGGGAACCTTGTCGAACGCCTTACTGAAGTCCACATAGATCACATCTACTGCTCTGCCCTCATAAATCCTCTTTGTTACTTCTTCAAAAATTCAATCAAGTTTGTGAGATATGATTTCCCATACTCAAAGTCATGTTGACTCTCCCTAATCAGTCCTTGCCTTTCCAAATACATGTACATCCTGTCCCTAAGGTCGACCTGAATCCTTACAGGTGGAGAAGATCATCTATGCTCCCCATTCCTTTCTACATATTTTGTTGCAACATTGATAACTGTACATATATCAGTACCCTGCACTGTAAGTCAGATCAGTATTATACTTTCAAACATTTCAGGCAACGCTTTTAATTTCACCCTGTTCGTTTCAGCTACTAATTACCATCACCACCACTTAAAGTCACACTTCTTAAAAAAAATCCAAAAATCACATCCATGCTAAGGATTCTTGCAAAATACACCCCTAAATCTGTGTTTTCTTATTTACTGATAAAAATGTATAAATAGCCCATGAAGATATGACAACAGCTTTTTAAATGGAGAAGATCCTAATTAGATCAGGTCAGTTTCACTTGAATGAAACAGTTCTCTGGGATCAGCATTTCCAAGAAATGTAGAAGCACATTCAGACACAGTGGCTCCAAACCTGTTGGTGTATTTATAGTTCTACAGTTTGCAGATGCATATTCATTACATGGTTTGATGGCTTTGTTAATTGCCGCTTGACTAGTACATTAAAACATCTCCCGATTTGTGTATGTTACATTTTCTATACCGAATACATCCTTTCCCTTTTCTGAAATTATTCATCACAAACAGCTTTTGCTTTTAAATGTTGACTTCTTTTCAGTCAAACACATTCTTGTGGAAGGACCGAGAGGGGAATTTGACTCTCATTAGATTGGTGTCTGGTTCTTCTGAGTTATTACCAGTTTAATTACTTCCTCTATTTCTTGCTGACCCATTATCTGCCACATTAACTTCCAGCTCAGAATATTCTGCTCTATAGCCTTACAATTATATGCAGTATTATAATAGTCTATATTTAACAGTTTCTAAGAAGTCTGTCTTGAGCTTGTATTAAGACCTGATCGGCTCACACAAAAAAATGATTGTCAACTTTTAAATTCAAAACACATTCTTTCTGAATGACTGGTACATTTCTTCCAGCCTCACCCTATAGAAGGCCAAGTGAAATGGACATTTATCATACAAAATTGTTGTATGGGACTGCTGTTGAGGTTGCAGGCTCAGCACTTGCACGTAAGTTACTGAAGCTTGAGTGAGAAAACTGTCTGCTCCTTGCCCAGAGGATCAGGGCCTTGAGTGCATAAAGATCACATCACTTCTTCAGCTAGTAAGAATCCTGACGCATGTCATTTTATGGAGGGTCACAATTGGCTGCATGGCCAGCCATGTAGCCATGCCCTGATAATATAAAAGAAACAACATACATTAAAACAAGAACATAACACAACATTATTGCTTCCATAAGTACAATGCCTCATCAATGATTTCTAACCATGAAGTTTGATGGTATAATGTGCTCTTTGA
Organism: Chiloscyllium punctatum; assembly: GCF_047496795.1. NCBI lineage: Eukaryota > Metazoa > Chordata > Chondrichthyes > Orectolobiformes > Hemiscylliidae > Chiloscyllium > Chiloscyllium punctatum. The sequence goes on along the minus strand of NC_092783.1, from coordinate 9,659,308 downwards.
ATGAATACATATCAAAACATCTAAGAAGCACACTCATGATTTCATCACTATTATACCACAATATATATTTGAAGATATAAAGGTCTTAGACTCTGTCTTAACTCATGTCACATGAAGCATGAAATGCTGATGGAAGTGTGCTTTTCTTGTGTGCTTCTCTTTGTACAAATATCTTAATGTTAGCCCACATTGAGTGTGTTTGAATATTACATTTGTACACATTAGTGAACCTGTTAGTAGTCAACTGTTGGTTCTATCAATAACACATTTGCCATATTTTAGACACTTGTGTTGCAAGGGATAATATAAGCAATGCCAAAGCAGATAGAGATATCCTGCTGGAGGCGAAATGCACATCATTGTCAACAGGCCTGGAGGTAGAGGGTCAGAAAAAAAAACACTAGTCACTGGTCCAGTCATTGTTGCTGTCAATGTCCTACCATTGCCTCCAGCAGGCTCTTGATACTTGAAGAGGCAGGTTATTTATAGCCTGCACCTTAACTAAATTGAATCAAGCGACATTTGGGGCAACCACTTGCATTACAATTGCATGTATTCTGGCTCTCAACATGTGAGGAAATATAGTGCCCAAAAACCATACTCTTCCAATTAAATTCCCTTAGCTGTTTAATTGGGAGGGAGAGGCAAATTTGGCAGTGGAAGATCATATGATATCAGATCCATGAATAGGTTCAAGCATACTTCTTGTTTTTGCATTTATTTCAGAGAGTCACTATTGTGACCCGGTGAACTATTTAAAGGAACTCAATAGCAACCCTGTAGAATATTAGGTTAAAAATCACACAACACCAGTTATAGTCCAACAGGTTTATTTGGAAGCATTAGCTTTTGGAATGCTGCTCCTTCATCAGGTGGTTGTGGAGAATAAGGAGTATTAGGTTCATTGTGCTTCTGGATCATTGGATTGTTAAAGCTTTCAGAGTTTGGAAATACTGGACTTTGCTTTTGCCAAAGTACTTATGGTAACAAAAGATTTTCCTTTTATATGAATGCCATTTTACACTCTGTTACGATAGGCGCTACAAGACGTGTCAGGGTGTAGACATAGATACTATCATTACACGTGGGGACATCTCCCACCATGTACGTAGCAGATACTCATGTGACTCAGCCAACGTTGTCTATCTTATACATTTGCAGGCAAGGATACCCGGAGGCATGGTACATTGGGGAAACCGAGCAAAGGCTACAGCAACGGATGAATGGGCACCACACAATAATCAACAGACAGGAGGGTTCCCTCCCAGTTGGGGAACACTTCAGTGGTCCAGGACATTTGACCTCGGACCTTCGGATGACCATCCTCCAAGGTGCACTTCAGGACAGGCAGCAGCGAAAAGTGGCCAAGCAGAGGCTAAGTTCGGTCCCCATAGGGAGGGCCTCAACCGGGACTTTGGGTTCATGTCACATTACAGGTGACCACCATTGCACTACACACACACACAGACACTCCTACACACACGCGTCCACGCATACACGCACACACACACACACACACACACACAAGCACTCCTATACACCCACATACACACGGACTCACATATACACAGACACTCACACTCATCCTTACAGACACACACGCTCCCACACTCACACATGCATCCTCTCAGAGACTTAAACCACTCTACACTCACACACACACATATATGCACTCTCTCTCACAGACACTCACAACCTCCCACCCCAGACACACACACACACTCCTACAGACACACACACTCCCACACTCACACATGCACCCCTTCACAGATTTAAGACAGTCTACACTCAAATACACACACATATACACTCTTTCTCACACTCGCTACCCTCCAACCTAGACAGACAGACACACACACACACACGCACACACACACACTTAGACCCACATGCACACTGTACATATACATTTGTGGGGTGAATTTATACTTGCAGAGTTACAGTGTACTTTGCTCAAAAACTGCATGAATTCATGTAAGATTCTGTTATCTCACTTTTTAGATTAGAATCAGTGTAAACATTATGGCACAGACAGAGAACACAGGGGGCTAACACCTTCAACATATTGTCTAGCTAATACCAATTGTTACAGTTAACCTGAGAATGCAACTTTTAAAAAAAGGTTATGTGATTTACACATGAAAGAAGTGAAACTATCGTGGTATTCGAACAGATGAAAGACTCAACAAACAATCAAGGTCTTTTTCAATGTATAATTTCAGTTACATCACACTGTAAACCTTTGCTATCAATTCTGTGTCTTGCAATTGTATTCTCCACTACCACCTGATGAAGGAGCGTCACTCCGAAAGCTAGTGTGCTTCCAATTAAACCTGTTGGACTACAACTTGGTGTTGTGTGACTTTTAACATTTCACACTCTGTTAAGTAATCAATAATAGGAGAAGGAGCAGCAGTTTTGGTAATCAAATTTTTATGTACATCAAAAATAATATGCTTTGAGGCTGTGATAAAAGTAGCTATTACTGCTCATCTTTTTGTATTATAGCTTTATCATAGTTAATTGTGCTCTCCTCCTCCAATATCTCTCCAATTTGATGGACCTGTACTTTATAAAAACTAAAAGAACTGCAGATGTTGTAAATCAGAAACAAAAACAGAAATTGTTGGAAAAGCTCAGCAGGTCCAGTAGCATCTGTGGAGAGAAATCAGCGTAACGTTTCAGATCTGGTGGCACTCTTGAAATGCTTAAATTGTGATGCCAATGTCCCATGAATTTGAACCCATTTCTCCCACACCAATCTCTGACCGACACATTAACCTCTTTAATCTTATTAACCTGCGCCAATTAGCACAAGGCTCAGGTAAGCAATTTGGAGAAAATTACCCTTGGGTTCTGCTTTTTAATTTATCACCTAGCTGCTTGTATTCCCTCAGCAGAACCTCCTTCCTCATTCTACCTAGTTCTTTGGGCAACTAGATAGTTTCACTCCTACTTTGAGTTCCTCTCGGAATCCAGCTGAGATATCCTTAACACCATGCTTGGTCAGCAACACTGCCTTTGAAACTCTGAAACCTAGCTACAGGGAAAAGCACAACTAAGCTTCATCACCCATTCAGATTCTAAACAGGCAATATCTAGATCTAACATTGAAAAATATCTGACATTGTATCAACATTCTGAACCAATCCTCCATGTTTGGCAAAACGTAAGGTGGATTGCATTTCCAGGACATGATCTATAGCAACAATGTGGGTGGCATGGTGGCACAGTGGTTAGCACTGCTGTCTCACAACGCCAGAGACCCGGGTTCAATTCCTGCCTCAGGCAACTGACTGTGTGGAGTTTGCACGTTCTCCCCGTGTCTGTGTGGGTTTCCTCTGGGTGCTCCGGTTTCCTCCCACAGTCCAAAAATGTGCAGGTTAGGTGAATTGGCCATGCTAAATTGCCCGTAGGGGTATGGACTTGTTGGGCCGAAGGGCCTGTTTCCACACTGTAAGTAATCTAATCTAATTATAGGTATCACATTTCTTATGTTACCATCTGACTTTAGCACTATTATTATGGAAGGAGTAACATTATTCTATCCTACCTTACAGATAATGTTCTCAGTCTTGAGCCTTTTCAGTTTTTGTTCTACATTCTCAGAAGTAATATTAACCAATACATCTATATTGACCTTATCTGTCATGACCATGGATCACAAACCCAGATTGCATAAAGATTACATAAAGCTTTTAATTTCCAACATCCATTTTTTAAAATGAACACAGATATGTAAAAAAATCTACAGATTAAATTCAGTGACTGGAATGTCACACTTAGACATGTCAAAGAATCTTCACAGGGAGAAATACATTACAAACTAAACTGTGATCCCCTGTGGAGTACCTCAGACTGTGAACATGATCAAATAATGTGGAAGTGGCAGTTTTAGGGTGGGGTGGACAAAGTTAAAAATCACACAACACCTGTTTATAGTCCAAGAAGTACAAGCTTTCGGTGCACTGCTCCTTCATCAGGTAGTTCGTGGGGTAGCTACATGACGAAGGAGCAGTAGTCTGAAAGCTTATACTTTCAAATAAACCTGTTGTACTATAACCCGGTGTTGTGTGATTTTTAACCATATTAAATAAGACAGCAGTTTGGGTAAGAGACATGTTTGCCTTTTCACTGTCAAGAATACACAGGGTCAGAGGTTAAAAATGAGTTTCAATCATGGTCCATGCCTGACGTTCTAGTGTGTGGCCTAATTTGCTATGAAAGCCATGCTTTTCTAGCTTTAAATTCCAGACTTATTTTATTAATTCATTGAAATTAAATTTCACAAATTGCCATGTTTTGAACCTGATTCCCAAGGTATTGCTTTAGTTTCTAGATTACTAATTCAGAGACACTACCACTACATGATTGTCTCACTGTAAGTCAGTGAAGGTGATGAAGCATTGTAGAGCCTGAATAATGTTTTAGATTAGATTACTTACAGTGTGGAAATAGGCCCTTCGGCCCAACAAGTCCACACCAACCCTCCGAAAAGCAACCCACCCAGACCCATTCCCCTACGTTTACCCCTTCACCTAACACTATGGGTAATTTAGCATGGCGAATTCACCTAACATGCACATTTTTGGACTGTGGGAAGAAACCGGAGCAAACCCACGCAGACACGGGGAGAATGTGCAATCTCCACACAGAAGGTTGCCCAAGGCAGGAATTGAATCCGAGTCTCTGGTGCTGTGAGGTAGCAGTGCTAACCACTGTGCCACCGTGCCGCCCTAATTGGTAAACATGTTATATTTGGAGAGAAGTTAATCCAGTGCAGTAAGTGTTATCTGGTCTTTTCTTCATCTTACTACAAATTTGGCTGCTAAACACATCTGTTTTGCTCTTACCAGTTTCCTTAAGGCTGATCTTCCTGATTTCAGGAATTTTAAATAGTTTTGAACAGCTAATATGCATTCCAGTTTTCATTCTGGCAGAATATTTTGATGAAACTTGCCTCTTGCAAAGGTTGGGAGACCATCTAATCCTCTCATATATTAACCAGGGTGTAATAACCTTCATATAACAATGGATTCTGGTTATTTGAATTAGCCTTTGCAATCAGAAACGTTATGTAGTTTTACCCTAAAAGAATCCAACATTCTTCAAATGAACACATTTTGAAACATAAAGACACTAATCATTTTCTAAACTCTAGTTGCATCACCTTTTCAAAACAAGTCATATACATTTGCATCTATCAAGAACAGAATATTAACCTATATTGTATCACAAATGATAAATTTAATATCAGGGTGCAGATCACCTCATTTCTTTTACAATTTTGCAGCCCATTTATAACTGCTTTTCTTAAACATAAGCTATTAAAATGATTTACTGCCAAAACATATACAAAATTAATATCATTAATAACTTAACTTTAATAATTCATTTTTATCTGACCACAAATAGTTAGAAACTCTGACTAAATTTGGTTTTGAGCCAATACACATAAATTTCTAAACTTTACAAAATAATCTCCAAGATTGCAATTATTAACTTAAAATATTGACCACCAGTCATGACAAACTGATCAATAAATATTTTATGTATTATGAGGAGGTGAAAAATGAAAATTGTAAAAGATGTATATAGTCATAGAGGTTTTATAACATGGGACAGGGTCTTTCAGCTAATTCTGTCAATGCCAGTCATCAAGCTACCAGTCCAAATCCATTTTCCAGCCTTGACCTTGCATGATATGACATTTCAATCTAACATAAAAGCAAAAAAGGTAGGACGATGCTTTTGTACTGACATTTTATCCAATGAGTACAGTGTTATTTTTTGGTTGATTGCTGCTGTCTGTTGCTTTTGTTTTTAACATAATTACATATGTTAAAATTAAATGAATAATTGTTTACAATTCTACTGTGAACCATGGTTATGAAATCCCTCCTATTTTAAAGTTCCTCTATAATCTTGTATCCTGAACCATTTTCCCCCAATTTTCTTTACTGTCCTCCTGTATGAAGGACATCAAATATTTGGTTTGAGTGCTGCTCCACAGTTAAAAGTTGACTTTTCAATGTTTAATGTGGGGCCTTTGACAGTAAATAACAAGTTATTGCGGATTTAATCTTCACCTAATATCCTTATCTATTTAATTCTGGTCAAGGTCGCTAGATAGTATTTTTAAATGAATTTATTCACAGGATTTAAACATCACTGGCTATTCCAGCATTTGTTCCCCATCCCTAATTTCCCTGTAGCAGTTCAGAGTCAACCACATTGCTCTGAGTCTGGAGTCACATCCAGGTCAGACCCGGTAAGGACTTCAGTTTCCTTCCCCAAAGGACATTAGTGAACCACTTGAGTTCTTCCAACAGTTAATACTGGTTTTTGATCATCATTAAACTCTTAATTCTAGATTTTTAGTGAATTCAAATTTCACAATGTGTCATGGCAGGATTTGAACCCAGGGCTTCAAAATATTGCTTGAGTCTTTCAATTAATAGTCTAGCAATAACACCACAGGGCCATTGCTTCCTCCTGATCTGGGACATGCTTCAAATTTAAGCCACAGGTAATGGTCTAATGTATTGTTATATATTAGGCTGACTTCAAAAGGAAAAGAATATCACCTGAGAGTGTGTGATAATAGTAGTAATCCGAACCGAGGTAAAAAAAAGAGTTCAAAAGGCATTCTCCAATTACTTTGGTATTACCAAACAAAAGAATTTCACACAAAAAGGAAGAGTGCAGGCTAACTTGCATTAGTGAAACTCACTGACAATGATGCATGCTATCCACAAAAGCAAGTGTCCATTTACAGAATTGAAGCTCAATTAAAGGATTTACAACTCACCTAAGGTGGTGCTGAACCCATGAAAATAAAGAGGTCAGACATGCAACATTGAGAACTTACTAAATAGAATATTACACAAAGTCACTTTGTTTGCAGTTTGTATGTCCTTTTCTATTTATTTTAAGGTTCGATTTAGAGCCCACCTTTGCACTATAAATGGAAACCTCAACCATATAAAGTTATCAATTCAAAGCCAACATCTCTGGACTCTCAATACATCTGTAGATAATTTAAATTTCAGAGATTTTTGGAGATCAAATCTTCAACTGAACATTCTTTGAAATCAGTGTAATGTCTGCTGAATGGATGCTGATTCCATGAGTCACTGGCAAGCTGCTGATGTAGCACTTCTCCCAGATTCCTCATGGAATTGGCTTCATTATGTTATTCCATAGCATCCATGATGACGCACTGTCTTGGGTAAAGTAAACCTACCTCAATGTTGATATATTTAGAATTTGGCATTTCAACAAACTACACAGCATCCGAAAGATGCCAAATCAAATATTAAAACCCATTAAAGCACAGGAAAATGGGATTGATTTCTTTTGTGAGAGTGCCTCTCAGTTTTATTGAGTTGACTAGATATAGAACCAGGTTATAAACAAGAGTACAAAGAAAATAGGTAAATTCTTAATCTTATTTGTTCATACTTTCATTTGGAAGATTTTGCTGATGTGGCAAAAATAGGTTAAAGGAAGCTTTTGTCTAGATTTTCAAGGTAGTTAGGAAAACAGGTAAGGAATGGTAGAAGACAAATTATTTCTGCTTGTTGGGTAACTAAACGCAAGTTATGCTCTAAAAATTAGAGTTAGACACTTTAACTGGAAATTAAGAAATACTTTGAAATCCAACAGATGGTCAAAGTTTGAAACTCTCTTTTTACCCATGACACTTAATGTGTGATCAATTGTTAACCAAGCCTATTAAGGAATATAGAGCAAGGTCAGGTTATAGTGTTAGACTGCAGGCCTGACCATGCTCTCAATGAATAGCAGAACTTCTGATCCCCTGTTCTGATAATTTATGTAAGTTAAAAACTTAATATTGTTGGCAAGGATATGCAGGTGTTGTTCTTATTCCTACATTTATCTACAGAGAGTGGGTAGCCAATTCATACATATTCATTCAAGTAATTTTAATAAATAAGATACATCATGAGGGACTGAATGGCTACTCCTTCACTGTGTTATTTTCGGATTCATACTTATTTCTTTTATTTTACCTAGAGGTTATTCATTAGTCTCTTTTCTCACGCATGACTTCTATTTCCCATTTTTATTGCTGTTTGAGGAATGCAAAACTAGAGAGATGATCAGCCTCATAAAATTGATTATGTACAGATATGAATGAGGCACAAAGGGTGCAATATTAATCTATGTATACAGATATCCTGTGGTGTAATCACGGTGAACCAGAAATTATTCCATGTCAAAAGACCTGTCAGAGATGTTGATACCTTCAGTATTAAAATTTGAATAAAAATTTAATGATATTGCCCCAGAGACAGTGAAGCTAATATTTTGGATAGATCCTTAGAAAGTGGCTTTTTTTTCCTTACGAGCTGTGAACAAAGAAATAAAATTCTCCCTCCCCGTACACATATTAAGAAATCTGAATACAACATGGGTGGACAATCTATTTTTACTGTAAATGTGTGATAATGAAGGCAAAAATTTAAAAACACACTGCAGATGCTGGGCATGTGCTATAAAAATAGGAAATACTGTAGATTTGTTAAATTTTAGATTCTGGATAACAGCTATCTAAAATAGATGGCCGATTATTTATTAATAATTTCAAGATACTTTATTTATATTTGTTACAAAATAGCAATTTAGATAATGATACATTAGTTAATTTGAGAGTTTTGAGAAGATTGTAGCTCAGATTGATGTTCAGCTTGTAAGTTTGTTCGCTGAGCTGGAAGGTTTGTTTTCAGACATTTTGTCATCGTGCTCGGTAGCATCATCAGTGAGCCTCTGGTGAAGCACTAGTGTTCTGTCCCGTTTTCTATTCATGTATCTTGGTCTGTTGAGATGGGTGATATCATTTCCGGTTCTTTTTCTCTGAGGTTGGTAAATGGTGTCCAAATCAATGTGTTTATTGATAGAATGCCAGGCCTCTAGGAATTCCCATGCATGTTTCTGTTTAGCCTGTCCTTGGATGGATGTGTTGTCCCAGTCAAAGTGGTGTCCTTCTTTGTCTGTATGTAAGGGTACTAGTGATAGTGGGTCATGTCTTTTGGTAGCTAGTTGGTGTTCGTGTACCTGGTGGCTAGTTTTCTGTCTGTCTGTCCGATGTAGTGTTTGTTACAGTCCTTGCATGGTATTTTGTAAATGACATTTGTTTTGATGGTTGTTGGTATAGGGTTCTTTAGTTTCATCAGTTACTGTCATGAACTTAAAGGTCCCAGGTCCCTCTGCACACAGTACAATTTTGTACTATTCAAATAATAGTTCTTTGTCCTGTTACTCCTACCAAAATGGATGATTTCATATTTATTAACATTTTATTCCATCTGGCAGACCTTTGTCCACTCACTTAAACTATCTACATTCCTCTGCAAAGTTGCACAGTCCTCTGCACACTTTACTCCACCTTAGTGTTATCCGCAAACGTTGACACACTACATGTGGTCCTCAACTCCAAATTATTTATGTAAATTGTGAATAATTGTGGTCCCAACACTGATCCCTGAGGCACACCACTAGTCACTGATTGACAACCTGTCAAACATTCATCAAAATTCCTGATGAAGGGCTTTTGCCCGAAACGTTGATTGTCCTGCTCCTTGGATGTTGCAAGACCTGCTGTGCTTTTCCAGCACAACTCTGATCTAAGCACTCATTTATCCCCCACTCTATCCTTATTAGTTAACCAACCCTCTATCCATGCTTATACATTGCCCATAACACTATGTACCTTTATCTTATGCAGCAGCCTTTTGTACAGTACCTTGACAAATGCCTTTTGGAAACCTCGATACATCACATCTACTGAGTCCTTGTTGTCCACCGTACTCATTAGGTCTTCATAGAATTTCAGTAAATTAGTTAAGGATGACCTGCCCTTCATGAACCCATGCCACATCTACCCAATGGGACAAGTTCTATCTTAGATGTCTTGCTATTTCTTCCTTGACAATAGGTTGACAAAGCACTTTCCCCACTATAAAGCATTAGGGAATGCTACTCCCTGGTTTTGTCCTGCTTTTTGGGTGCATTTGCCATCTGGAGAACAATTGTCTGGCAAGGGCCACTTCTTGCTGAAGACTGCCCCCAGCCTCCCACCACTTGTTGATTCTAGGGGCTGCCAACCACCCAATGTAATCCTTTTTTTTTAAACGAACACAGGATAGCTACCCAAATTACAAGACGATCATCTCCCATTTCGCCAAGCTTCCAGCTTAAGGTTGATTCCCATTGTAATAGGAACACCATGTAAATGCTTGCAAAGATATTAAGCTATAATCAGCCATCATACCAACTTGGAATGTGAACATGGAAGTTTGACCCAAGTGACCCAGATGCTTCTAAGACTGGTGTGTAGTTGCAGAGAGAGAAAATAAAGAGATTCTTTGTTAACATAGCCTTCGGCTTTTTTATTAAGTATTTCTATGCTTATTCTAAAATGAATAATTTAATAAAAGTTCTATTCTTTATATATTAGTCTACATCTATACTGAAAAACTGAGTTAATGTTTCAGGTTATGATGACCTTGAACCAGAACAGAGAAATATATGTATGCTTTAATCTGCATCTGTGCAATATTATTTAACATATCTAATCAGATATTTTGATGAAACACACGTACTCAAGACTTTTATTCAGATTCTACCTTCAAACTTCAATAAGAGTACCATCCTTTTGATAAGTGCTACTTGTTTACATCAATATCTATCAATTTTTCAGTTCTTTCTTCTAAATAAAAAAAAATGCCAAAAGCATTAAGAATATGTAATCATAATCATTTTAAAATTGGTATTGTTTCAAATTTGATATATGGGACAAGAATCACATTGTAACCAAATCCTTCCAACTTTTCAGGAAAGATTCTCCCGAAAAAGGATCGGGATTCATGATTCTCATGGGGGGATGGTGTCAAAATGAAAAGCTCTTAATGTGATGATCAAAGTTAGACACTGACGCCCCATATAACCAGATGCTGATGTCTGTGGCGACAACATGCCTAATGCAAATAGCATGCCAAAACTTGATTCTAAGTCAATCTGCATGCCAGGAGTCTGCAAACAATCAGTGTAGCAGGCTCTTTTCAGCTCATATGTTAAAGGAGAGGTCCTCCTCATAGGATTTTGATAAGATTGTTTCCTGTCACGGTTAATGCCAACTCATTCTCAAGTCAAAGTATGACAGTGGAGATCACATGACCAAGGCAAGTCTAAGTGTACAATGTACTCATGTAGTTTTCCAAGCATCCCCTCTTTCATTAAAATACATTAAAAGACCTTTCTTGTAGCAAGTTGCAGCAACATTTCTGCAATGGTTGGCATTTGGTAGAAAGGTCTTTTCAAATCTTTATTGAAATTCTTTAGATCCACTATACTCCTAGCTTTCCAGAGTTTTTTCACCACTACCATGCTGTTCCCCCCTCTGTCATCTACACAGCCCTCCACTGCACATCATTCATTCCCTGCTCCACTGCTCTAAGCTCCTCCACAACTCTAAACAGAATAAAGTAAGGGTCCCCCTTGGCCTCCACTACCACCCCACCAGTCTCCGCATCCAACATATTATCCTTAAACACTTCCGCCATCTCCAATTAGACCCCACCACCAAGAACATCTTCCCCTCCCCAGCCCTCTCTGCCTTCTGCAAGGACCGTTTCCTCTGCCAATCCTTGGTTCACGCACTCTCCCATCCAACTCCCCTGATTCCCAGATACCTTCCTCTTAAATCAGAAAAGATGCACCCCACCCCACTCACCTCCATCCAGGGCCCCAAACAATCCTTCCTGGTGAGATAGAGGTTCACCTGCCTCTCCTCCAACCTAGTTTACTGTATCCGGTACTCCCGATGTGATCTTCTATACATCAGGGAGACCAAATGTAAATTTCGGGAACAGTTCACCAATCACCTCAGCCAGGCCTGCAGAGGCCAACCTGACATCCTAGTCACCGCCCATTTTAATTCCCTTTCTCACTCCCTCTCCGACATGACCATCCTTGGCCTCCTCCATTGCTGCAATGAAGCAAATTGGACGAACAACACCTCATCTTCTGCCTGGGCAGCCTACAGCCCGGAGGATTCAACATTGAGTTCTCCAATTTCAAATAACCTCCCTTCCCATCCCCCTAACTCCTTTCCCAGTCCCTCCCCCTTCCATTCAATTCCTCTCATTTATCCTTCCTTCCAGCTACCAACTGGATTCATTCCTCCCATCAACCATGTACCGTCTACCTGTGTTCATCTATCCCTCCTTCACCATCCCCTCCCACCCAATTTTATCTGCAGCTCCCCTTACCCCCACCCCCAGTCCTGAAGAAGGGTTACATCCAAAACATTGACTTCTCCATCTCCTGATGCTACCTGGCTAGCTGTGTTCTTCCAGCCTCCTGCTTGCCCATCATACTGCTTAGCCAGTCTGTAGGAGTTGTCACTTTATTGATTACTCCCTTGTTTTCCAGCTCCTCTATCTTGTCTTTCAGGCTAAACTTGAGGGCAGCTTGAACTCTCCTCAGAAGTTGGTGTCACATTCACATCTATCATATCTACCTCATCTACCTCGCAGACTTGCAAGACGTTTAAAAACATTTTTATAATATGTTAGGATCTGTTCAGAAGTCAATCACTTCATGCATTGCAAAGTGCTGCAAATCTCTACTGATAAGCTTTAAACATATTTCAGCTGAAAGGAGTAGATATTGCTTAATATTTGTTATCTGGAGTGGCAGGTTGTCATTTTTTCAGTTGCATTGAGCTCTCAGCTTCATATGACAGCTTGGCGTGAGTATTGTTCCAATGGCTCTGTGGGTAATATCACTGAATGATTAATCCAGAGGCCCAAATGATATTCTGGGTTCAAATCCCACCATGGTAATTGTTGGAATTTGAATTAAATAAAGAATTCTGGAATGAAGAGCCTAATGATGGCAAGCCATGAATCTATTGTCAATTATGAGAAAAACATATGTAGTTCACTAATGTTCTTTAGGGAAGGAAGCTGCCATCGTTACCTGTTCTGGCCTACATGTGACTTCAGACCCATTACCCTCTGGGCAATTAGGGATGGGCAATAAGTGCTAGTATAGCTGGTGATCTCTCATCCTGTGAATGAATTAATAAAACAAAAAATTATAGCTTCCCGTTTATCTTGAAAGGCTTAATTTTCAGGTCACCATCTTGGGTCATTTCAAACAAGTCTACAAAGTGCATGATCTTTCACAAAGCACCAGTGTCTATCTGACGCATCATATTCACTTTATGCTCTCTTTCGGTATTCATAATTTTGACAGTCATTAATTATTTTTCATCTTTAGACTTCATTATCTAACCCACTGTATGATAGAGGTATTCATGAGAATCATCGTCTGATTTCTCTCCAACAGCCATCATCATAAACACTTGCTTTGTTTATATATAGATAAAAACATGGGTATAAAATTATTCAGCTTCTTTCAGTTGCAGCACTTTTTTCCCCATTTGCTGTTTTCCCTGTTGTGTGGTGTTCTGACCAATATTTAAATCCTATATTTCTGAGGAAGGATAACTGGATCCAGAATATTAATTCTGATTTCTTCCCACAGATGTTGCCAGGCCTGCTGAGCAATTTCTGGTTTCATTTAAAATCATTAATGGCCTTGATTTTTCTGCTGGCTTCCCTGAAAATATTTCATCCCCTTTTCCATTATGTTGTTCTTTTCAGACCTGGATTGCCTCTTGGCATAATGCAAAGTCTCAACTTTTCTCCCATTAATACTCAGACCAGTGAATTTATGTCTGTTGTAGAAAAAGTTTTGGAAAGGATAATAAGAGATAGGATTTATAATCATGTAGCAAGCAACAATTTGATTTCAGAGAGTCAACATTGTTTTGTCAAGGGCAGGTCGAGTCTTACAAACCTCATTGAGTTTTTTGAGAAGGTTACCAATCATAAAGTTGAGGGTAGGGCAGTTGACATGGTGTACATGGACTTTAGTAAAGCCTACGATAAGGTTCCACATGGTAGGCTGTTGGCGAAAATGCAGAGGCATGGGATTGAGGGTGATTTAGCAGTTTGGATTAGAAACTGGCTTTCTGAAAGAAGGCAGCAAGTAGTGATTGATGGAAAATATTTAGCCTGGAGTCCGGTTACTAGTGATGTGCCACAAGGATCTGTTTTGGGACCACTGCTGTTTGTCACTTTTATAAATGACTTAGATGCAGGCATAGCTGAATAGGTTAGTATGTTTGCAGATGACACTAAAGTCAGTGGAGTCGTAGACAGTGTAGAAGAATGTTGCAGGTTGCAGGGGGACTTGGATAAACTGCAGAATTGGGCTGAGAGATGGCAAATGGAGTTCAATGCAGCTAAATGTGAGGCGATTCACTTTGGGAAGAATAATAGGAAGGCAGAGTACTGGGTCAATGAAAAGATTCTTGGTAGTGTGGATGTGCAGAGGGATCTTGGAGTCCATTGTTTAAATCTCCCTAATGTGGCTGAGTTAACTACATTGGCAGGCAGGGCATTCCACACCCTTACTACTTTTTGTGTAAAGAACCTGCCTCTGACATTTGTCTTAAATCTATCAACCCTCAATTTGTAGTTATGTCCCGTTGTACAAGCTGCCATCATCATCCTAGGAAACAGACTTGAAAGTTGCCACCCAGGTTGATAGTGCTGTTAAGAAGACATACGGTGTGTTCGGTTTTATTGGTAGAGGGATTGAGTTCCAGAGCCATAATGTCATGGTGCAACTATACAAAACGCTAATGCGGCCCCACTTGGAATATTGTGTACAGTTCTGGTCGCCCCATTACAGGAAGGATGTGGAAGCACTGGAAAAGGTGCAGAGGAGCTTTACCAGGATGTTGCCTGGTCTGGAAGGAAGGTCTTATGAGGAGAGGCTGAGAGACTTGGGTCTGCTCTCATTGAAAAGAAGGTTAAGAAGGGATTTGATAGAGACATACAAGATGATCAGAGGATTAGATAGGGTAGACAGTGAAAGTCTTTTTCCTAGGATAATGATGGCAGCTTGTACAAGGGGACATAACTACAAATTGAGGGTTGATAGATTTAAGACAAATATCAGAGGCAGGTTCTTTACTCAGAGCATGGTATGGGTGTGGAATACCCTGCCTGCCAATGTAGTTAACTCAGCCACATTAGGGAGATTTAAACAATCCTTGGATAAGCACATGGATGATGATGGGATTGTGTAAGGGGATGAGTTTAGATTAGTGCACAGGTTGGCACAACATTGAGGGCCAAACGGCCTGTTCTGCACTGTATTGTTCTATGTTCTATGTTTTAGTCTCCAGCTGTCTCTTATAACTGAGTCAATCCTAAATCAAATGAAACAATCTTCTTATTGCTCAAATGAAAAGAATTCAATTCGATGTCTCAGTATCTTCTGTTTTGCGTATTGATCAATATTATCTCTTTCACCTGAGCGCTAATGTTAAACACATATTGTTCATAGGTTACTTTAGCAGAAGGTTCAAAATGTGTTTTCAACTTCTTCAGAATTTCTCTAGACTGGCTTTTCTACTCATCAGTGAGATCTATATATAAATATATAAATACACAATTTGGGAGCAAGCGTGGGAGATTTGAGATCTGCTCTGCCATTCAATAAAATCATGGCTGATAAGATTGTAACCTCAATGCCACATTCCCACCTACCAAAACAACTTTTCACTCCCTTGCTAATTAAGAATCAACCTACCTATGCCTTTAAAATATTCAAACACTAGCTTCTACTAGCTATTGAAGGAGAGAACTCCAAACACTCTGTGAAAATTATGTGGATATGAACATGGAAAAATTGATTAGTAAGTTTGCACATGACAATAAAATCGATGGTATAATGGACAGTGAAGAAGGTTATCTCAGAGTACAATGGGACTTTGATCAGATGGGCCAATGGGTTAAGGACCGACAAATGGAGTTTAATTTAGACAAATGTGCGGTGTTGCATTTTATAATTTTACTAAGGCAAGCCAGGGCAGGATTCATACAGTTAATGATAGTGCCCTGGGGAGTATTGCCGAACAAAGAGTCTTATGGGTACAGGTGTATAGTTCCTTGAAAGTAGAGTTAGGTAAACAGGCTGGTGAAGAAGCTATTTGGCATGCTTGCCTTCATTGGCCAGAACATTGAGTATAAGATTTGGGATGCCATGTTGCACCTGTACAGGACATTGGTGAGGCCACTTTTAGAACACCACATAGAATTTTGGTGACCTTTCTATAGGATGGATGTTTTTAAACTTGAGAGGTTAGAAATGATTTATAAGGATGTTGCTGGGACTAGAGGGCTTGAGTTCTAGGAAGAGGCTGAATAGGCTGGGGATTTTTTCCCTAGAGTGTCGGAGGCTGAGGGATGACCTTGCAGAGGTTTATATAATCATCAGGGGCTTGAATAGGGTGAATAGTCAAGGTTTTTATCTTGGAGTGGCAGAGTCCAGAACTTGAGTGGATAATTTTGAGGTGAGAGGGGAAAGATTCAAAAAGAACCTGTGGGGTAATTTCTTCAAACAGAGTGTTGTGCATGTATGGAAAGAGCTTCCAGAACAAATAGTGGAGGTGTGTACAATTACAACATCTAAAAGGCATCTAGATGGATACATGAATAGGAATGGTTTAGAGGGATATGGTCAAATACTGGCAAATGGGATGAGATCAGATTGCGTTGTCTAGTTGGTGTGGACAAGCTGGACCAAGGGGACTGTTTTCTGTGTTGTAAAGCTCTATGACTCTGTGAAAACAGTTTTTTTCCATACCTCGGTCCTAAATAGGTAGCCCCTTATTTTCAAACAGTGGACCTTAGTTCTAGATTTTCCCACATGAGTAAACATCCTTTCCACATCTACCCTGTCAGGATCCCATGGGATCATACATATATGTTTCAGTCATCTCTTACTTTTCCAGTAGATACAATCCCAACCTGCTTAACTTTTTCTCATAAGAAAACCCACTCATTCCAAATATTAGTCTTATAAACTTTCCCTGAATTGCTTCCAATGCAATTATGATGTGGAGGTGCTAGTTTTGGTCTGGGGTGGACAAAGTCAGAAGTCACACAACACCAGCTTATAGTCCAACCGGGGTTTATTTGCAAGCTTTCAGAGTGCTGTTCCTTCGTCATGTGAAGTCACTCCTTCACTTCACCTGGAGCAGAGCTCTGAAAGCTCGTGATTTCAAATAAATCTGTTGAACTATAACCTGGTATTATCTGACTTCTGATTTTGCCCAATGCATTTACATCCTTGCTTAAATAGACAACTTATATTTTCCCACATTTTCTCGTTTGCTAGATCTATACACATTCATTTAATCTACAATACCCATTTACAGTTTTCTTATGTCCTCTTTAGAACGTATGCCCCTCCTAAATTTATATCTTAATAACCACATATATATTCATATATATTCATGTAATTTATATAAATCGTAAAAGGTTATTTTCCCAACATTCATCTCTGTGGCACTCCGCTCATGACAACTTGCCAATCTGAAATAACCATCTAAGCCTACTCTCTTTTTCCTGTTAGTCAACAAATCTTTGACCCATGAAAATATGTTTGCCCCTATTCCATAACTTTTATTTTCTACAACAGACTTTGACATGGAATGTTTTCGAATGCCTTTTGGAAGTCAAGGTATTTATTTATTAAAAGAGAATCATTTATTGATTCTCTTTTATCCAGAATACATGTTACTCAAAAATAAATTGGTTCAGCATGGTTTCCCTCTTACAAAACATTCAGTTTTTTCAAGTGTCCTGCTTTTCTGTACTGTACACCTTAAATAATAGCTTATAACATTTACTCTATAACACCCATCGGTTAACTAGCCTGTAGTTTACTCCTTTGCCTCATTCTCTCTCTCCGCACTTTCTGCACATTTGCTGTTTTCCAATTTAATTGAAATTTTGCTAAATCTAGGGAACTTTGGAAAAATAAAGCCAGCTTATCAACTGTTTTATTAACCATTTCACTTAAGATGTGAAGATGAGGTCCATTAGGATGCAGGGATCAGATGGCTCTCAGCTCCAACAATTTGCTTCATCGGATCTAGAGCAGTTCCTAACATTACCCCAACACTGATAACAGGGTTGCTACTCTTATTTGTTTGTTTTTGTTTAATTCTGTAGCTAATTCATAATTTGCCTTTGGAAGAAAACTAATTGTATCAAATATCCCCTTCCATTTTAAACTTTACAGTTGTTCTGACTGATTCAATTCAAAGTTACAGACTGCAGTTCTAATTCTTCCGTGTGACTCTATGCCAGCTCTGAAAATCCATGCAAATTCATCTGCATATTTCTGATGCCATGTTTCACATGGTGTGTTTCATTGGCACTCAGTCCAAACCAAAAGCATGACAGCAGAGGTCACATGACTTTGGCAAGTCAATACATTCAACACACAAATGCACTTGTCCAAAAGGTCATAGCACACAATTCCCAATCTCCTGACACTTCACTGCCAGTTCTGGCACAACAAGTTCACAATTAGTGGTGTTGTGCTTTCAGACATTGCAGTGGGCTGTGCGACTTCAAATGTTGCAGCAGAAGCTCATCAATTCCTTGTAAACTGTTACTACATGGGGTAAACCCTCCTGCTTAATTTAAAACCAGCAACACAGAAAAGATTTATCCCGCGCAGTACAAGAGGCCAAGGACTATTAAAAGTAAAGTTAACAACTTTATTTCTTAAAGTATAACAGAGAATAATTAACTAACCACTATTTACAATTTCTTTCTCTAACCTATCTTCCACCTTCCCTTCTATAGTACTAGTCTGATAGAACTCCCAGTTAAGATTTACAAAACAACACTTCTTATCTCAAAACCAGTTAGCTGTAGGTTCTTGCCTTCGGATCTTCGTGTGTCTTTTTTTCTCCTTGTCTGGAATTTCTGCATTACAAATTACTGATTGAAAAGGGACTTTTAAGAGAGATGTTTCTTTCAAGCAAGCTGGTACATGCTAGGACTGGCAGTTCTCCTCTCAACTATTCAATTTTCATCTGGTCTTATATCCCTAGACCATCAGATTGTGTCAGTGGCTTTTAAGGTTATCAATATACTCAATTCAAACTTGATTGGAAGTTGGTATTTTTTCGGGGTATAATTTAAACTGGTTGGCTGAATTCAAATTTGTTTTTGTCTCCAGGCAACAAATTACTCGAGTTGCTCAACCCAGTGTTACATACACTGTTGCCTTATTGAGACCACTTGGTGCTCTGTCTGGTAGTTCTGCTGCTTTTAACTCTCTTAAAGGTACACCCACATCTTCATAACAAAATTATTAATCCGAAAACAAGTTACACTGTATGTCGCACTTTTGAAATGAAAATTGTTGAAAAACCATCAAAGTTGAGACTGACAATCATTATAATATTAGCTTTAGATCAATTACTGGCCCATCCACCTACTCTCAAACAGTAGCAAAGTGATGCAAGACTCAACAGTGCTATCTATCGAATGGCACCTACCAAGCGATAACCTGATTATAAAAACCAGTTTGGGTTCCATGACAATTTGACTTGTGACTTCATGAAAGCCTTGCTCCAATTCTGGACAAAAAAACTGAATTCCAAATGCAAGCTGTGACTTACTTCCCTTGACATCAAAGTTGCATTTGCCTGATTCCACCAGCTGGAGACACAAAAAAAAATTAATCTCTGGAAATCAGAGAGAGGATTCTCCATTGATTGTACTAGACACAAAGAAGATATTTGTGGCTATGGGATAAGAATCATCTCAGGCCCTAAGACATTGCTGGATGTGTTTGTCAGGACAGTGGTCTAGGACCAAACATGTTTAGCTGCTTCATCAGTAACCACTCCTCTATCACGAAGTCAGAATTGGGGTCACCTGTAAATCACAAAACTTTTCTTAAAAGTTACATTCTCAGGTTAACCGTACAAATCTACGCTGACTCTGACTGTTACAATTAACCTGAGAATGTAACTTTTAAGAAAAGTTTTGTGATTTACATATGAAAGAAGTGAAACTATCATGGTCATTCTAACAGATGAGAGAAGTAAACAATTAAGGTATTTTTCGATGTATAATTTCAGTTATATCACACTGTAAACTTTTGCTATAATTTCTGTGTCTTACAATTGTGCGCTCCACAACCACCTGATGCAGGACCGGCGCTCCGAAAGCTAGTGTGCTTCCAATTAGACCAGTTGGACTATAACCTGGTGTGGTGTGATTTGTAACTTTGCATTGAGCAAGAACTGAAGGCCAATAACCTGGTTGAGGTTTATCCAATTATATACAACAGTTTGCTCAGAGCACCATCTTGTGGTTTATTTGGTATATTGCGGGAACTTGCAGTGGTAATTGTACATTTTTAAACATTAAAAATCATGTAACACCAGGTTCTCTGTTACAAACTGTTTTTTCATTTGTCTATATTGGCATATTACAGACAATGTTGCACAATTTTTCTGTGGGCCAAATGGAGCAAACCATTTTGGATTTGTGCATGGAATCACAAAATTGATGGGACTGGAAAAGAGCAGATGATCCAATGAGCCTCCTGAATAATTGTGGTGTGTGAAGTCTACAAATGAACAGCAATATAACTACTCGGTAGTTGCAAATTTGTTTATTTATTAGATTTTATTGTCACAGGAATACACAGTGAAAAGTGTGCAAGTCGCCATTCTCCAATGCCATCTTAGAATACAAAAGACAGGATTAAAAACAGCAAAAATAAAAGGAACAGCCAAAAGAAAAGGAAAGGCCCAGATCACTGCCCCGTCTAAATCACTGCCCTGTCTCTGCCATGAGTCCTTGATGCCCAAGAAACAAAGCCACAATGCCCATATCACAGTCTACAAACACTTTGGTGTCCAGAGTCCCTGCATGCCACTGCAGCCGGAATTGGAATTCCAGGACCCAGACCCAGCCATGTCCTGGGACCACACTGCTGCTGCTGGAACCAGGTCATCATTCTTCAGCGTCATCTTGGCTAGGATTTTGAAGTGTGATGGGATTTTAGAGAAAGAAGAGCAAGATGGAATACAGGGAGAACTAGCCATTTCAATACACAACTGGCTCAAAGGTAGAAGACGGAGGGTGTTGGTGGAGGGTTGTTTTTCAGATTGGAGGCCTGTGACCAGTGGAGTGCCACAAGGATCGGTGCTGGGACCTCTACCTTTTGTCATTTACAGAAATGATTTGGATGTGAGCATAAGAGGTACAGTTAGTAAGTTTGCAGATGACACCAAAATTGGAGATGTAGTGGACAGCGAAGAGGGTTACCTCAGATTACAACAGGATCTGGACCAGATGGGCCAATGGGCTGAGAAGTGGCAGATGGAGCTTAATTCAGATAAATGCGAGGTGCTGCATTTTTGGGAAAGCAAATCTTAGCAGGGCTTATACACTTAATGGTAAGGTCCTAGGGAGTGTTGCTGAACAAAGAGACCTTGGAGTGCAGGTTCATAGCTCCTTGAAAGTGGAGTCGCAGGTAGATAGGATAGAGAAGAAGGCGTTTGGTATGTTTTCCTGTATTGGTTAGAGTGTTGAGTACAGGAGTTGGGAGGTCATGTTGCAGCTGTACAGGACATTGGTTAGGCCACTGTTGGAATATTGCATCCAATTCTGGTCTCCTTCCTATCGGAAAGATGTTGTGAAACTTGAAAGGCTTCAGAAAAGATTTACAAGGATGTTGCCAGGGTTGGAGGATCTGAGCTATAGGGAGAGGCTGAACAGGCTGGGGCTGTTTTCCCTGGAGCGTCGGAGGTTGAGGGGTGACCTTTTAGAGGTTTACAAAATTATGGGGGGCATGGATAGGATAAATAGACAAAGTCTTTTTCCTGTGGTCAGGGAGTCCAGAACTAGAGGGCATAGATTTAGGGTGAGAGGGGAAAGATATAAAAGAGACCTAAGGGGCAACTTTTTCACGCAGAGGGTGGTACGTGTATGGAATGAGCTGCCAGAGGAAGTGTGGAGGCTGGTACAATTGCAACATTTAAGAGGCATTTAGATGGGTATATGAATAGGAAGGGTTTGGAGGGATATGGGCCGGGTGCTGGCAGGTGGGACTAGATTGGATTGGGATATCTGGTCGGCATGGATGGGTTGGACTGAAGGGTATATTTCCATGCTGTACATCTCTGTGACTCTATGACTCTATTTCTTTCATACAAGATAAGGGTTCATCACATTGGTGGGTGGAGGTGTGCTAACATGTTAACACATGGATTGAGAATTGGTTAACACAAAGGTAACAGTGTAGCAATAAATGGAATTTGGAAGCTGACAGTCTGCAATTAATTACTGGGGGTGAGGGGGTGGGTGTGTGGGGGGGTGGGGTTGCTATCAGTTTTGGAATCTCAACATTTCACAATATACACAAATAACCTACATGAAGGTATTTGGAATTTCTGTGCCTCCATGTTAGCATCCCTACCTCTAGGCCAGGAATGACCTGGATTCAAGTCTTACCTGCTCCAGGCTCAATGCTATTACATCTCTGAACAGGTTGATTGGAAATATATCCAGATGAAGGCATCGAGAGCAGTGCATCTACATCTGCTAGCAATGTAAAGCTAGGTAAGTGCTAATACATTAGAAGAACACAAAGAAGTTGTAAATGAATATATGTATAAATAACTGAATGGGCAATAAGGTGGCAGGTGGCCAAAGGGTCTGTTCTATATTCTATAATGTGAGGAAATGTGAGAGCAGTCAGCGTTGTAGGAACAACAAAGAACAACTTTTATTAAATGATAAAGTTTAAAAATTTGACAGAGATCTGAATGTCCATGTACAGAATGTAGCATTTTTAAGGTAATAAAAGATGTCCCAAGGCACTGCATGGCAACAACCTACTAAAAAAAGATTTGACACTGAGCCACATAATACGTAAGATGGCAGAAAGCTTGGTCAAAAAGGTAGGTTTTGAGGTGGAAAGCTGAATGGAGGGAATTCCAGAACTTAAGCTAAAACAGCTGAAGGCATACCCACAATGTTGAATAAAATAATGTTTTTTAATAAATAGACTCATCTCCACTTTCAGGCAAATCCATATCCAGCAACCTGCTATGTTGTCAGTTTGACAATAATGGCTAACAAGGAAACAGATTTTAGATTGGAGACCAAAAACAATGGTTTCATCCTTCCCAATATTCAATTAAAGGAATTAAATGTCTAATTAGCAGTCTGTACTGAACAACAGTGGAGGAGTCAACAATTGTACTCGTGAGATAGAGTGGAACTTATCCACATGCATAAAGATTAATGCTGTGCTTTGAGATGATGTAAATGAGAAATCAGAGGTTAGAGAGTTTAACTTTAAAAAGCCAAAATAGGAAAACAAAATATGGAACATTCCTCTGAATCCCCCTTTAAGTGATTAAAAACTAGTTCACAGACCATTTTAATCATTTAGGATTCCACCATTCTGGTCTACTTTATGACCTAAATCCACCTAAAACTCTTATAAGTCTTTATACCAACTTCAAAACTGTAGACCATTTCTTCAAGATCCACATTTCACAATAAAGGAATCTGAATCTTTCAAAGTCAATTCTGTTCACAATTATGTAGCAAGCTATTGGAATGTCATACCCTAGCTGATGATGTACCTAACCCTATGTTTTACACCCCACTTCTGCCTGATCCCATAATTTTCTGAAGGTGGTGTGATTATGCACCTCTCACTTCTCTTCTCCCCTTCCCCAACACATGAATCATGTTTCGAAGAATGGTGATGGTTACGGACAAATAAATATTTGGTGGAGTGGGAAGATTGCCCAAAATATTAATGCCAACCTGAAGCAGCACGGAAGAATCTAGCAGAAATATTACATTGAACCTGGGAGAGTTTGGAGTCCATCCTTTCCACTACAGAAGTTTTGGCCAATCCATTTGGACACATGTAAACCCAAACAAGGCACAGCAAGAGATTGCCAATATGCTCAATGCAAGCTGGAATAGCAGCACCTCATTTTCCGCATAGGCATTTTACAGCCTCTAGGACTAAATATTGAGTTCCACAACTTCAGAGCATAACTGCGGACTTTCATTTTTTTTACAGCACTCCAACCCCACCTGCCCTGACCATATCTTGTTTTCTTCAGTAAAGCAGACTCATTTTATTCTTTTCATATCTTCATTTGTACCTATTTTACATCTCTATTTCTCCTTCATTACCAAAATCACTGCCTTTGTCTTTTGCTCCAAGTACACTCATTCCTTCTCCCCCTCCATCATTACCATAAAAACACCAATTTTCATGCCTCTTTCAGATTTGAAGAAGAGCCATATTAAACTTGAAATGTGGACTTTGTTATTCCCTCTACAGATGCTGCCAGACTTGCTGATTTTCTCCAGCACTTCCTATTTTATTTAAGAGCTAATGTCTGGCCTACAGCAACTATACATTCCTTCAATGTGCAAAACTCAAAGAAAGGTCAGTCAAGTGTTGCTGAGAAAGTTAAAGATTGTATAAGTTTAAAGAAACCATTCATAAAGTGGACAGAAATAGCAATAAATATGAAGACTGGAACGATTTTACAATATGGTAAAGGAAGACTAAGAAATTGATATGGGAAGGAAGAATAGAACACAAATGCAATCTAGAAAAAAAACAGGAGAATGGACTGTAAAAGCTTCTACTGGTACATAAGAAAGAAACATTTGGTAAAACAAATATGGGTCCATTGCAGGCAGAGTCAGAAGATTTGATAATGGGGAAAAAAATAAATGGCTAAAATATCAGTCTCTGCCTGTTTTCTTTGAGGAAAATACACAAGAAATCTCCTGAATTAGATATCCAAATGAATTGGGAGAATGATGAGTTGAAAGAAATTAGGATTAGTAAGAAGGTTTTACTGGAGCAATTATTGGGGCTAAAATTTGATAAGTACCTAGAACCAGATATTCCATATCTCACATTGTTAACGAGGTAACTATAAGATCATTGATGCACAGATAATCAATTCCAAAATTACACTGTTTCTGGAATAACTCCTGCACATTAGAAGCATGTAAATATCAGCCCACTATTTATAAAAGGAGCAAGGTAAAAACAAGGAATTTAAGACTAGTCAGTCTTATCAAAAGTGGGAAAAATGCAAGAGCCTATCACAAAGCTTGCAATAAATGGACACACAAATAAAAATGATATGATTGGGCCATAGTCAATATGAATTTGCAATGGAAAAACATGTTTGACAAAGTTACTTAACTCTTTGAAGATGCTACTAATAAAATTGATAAATTGGAATTGATGGATATAATATATTTGGATTTTCAACAGGCTTGGTTTGCAAAATTAAAAATCTTGGGTTTAAAAATTTTAAATCAACTGTCATTGATTAAGGATTAACTAACTGTTAGAAAAAGATGAGTAGAAATAAATGGGTCATTTTCATAGTGGCAGACTGTGATTATTTGTGTATCACAAGGTTCAGTACTTGGGCTCCATCTATACACAATGATTTGGATGTGCAGACCAAATATAATATTTCTAAATTTGCAGATTCTACAAAACTAAGCAGAAAAGTGTCCTGTGAGGAAGTTGTAAAATATTTTCAGGAGGATTCAGAGAGTTTATTGATTGGACAGGAATATGACATATGGAATATAATGTGGAAAACTGTGATGCTACCTTTGATAAAAAGAACAAATTTTTGAGCATTTCTTAAATGGTAAGAGATTGGAAAGTGTAGGTTTGCAAAGGAACCTGGGTGTCCTTGTCAATAAGTCACTGAGGGTTAAAATAAAGATGTCAGGAACATTTATGAAATACTAACTTTTATTAACAAATGACTTGAATGCAGAGATAGTGAAGTCTTGCTTTAATTGCATAAAGCCTTGCTTTGTTAGACCCCACTAAGAGTATTATGTCCAGTTTTGGTCTCTTCATCTTAGGAAAGATACTCTTGCCTTAAAGATACAATGGAGGTTCCCCAGACTTGTTCCGGGATGACAGGACTGTCCTATGAAGAGAAGTTATGCAGCTTGGCCTACATTCTCCAGAGTTTTGAAGAACGAGAGATGTGCTCTTTGTGATCTATGAAATACTTAAAGGAATAGACAGAGTTGAGGATTGGAGATATTAAAACCAAGGAACACAATTTTAAAATAAGGATGATGCTTTTTAGGACTGAGATAGAAGAACCTATTTGACTCAGAGGGTTGTCAATTCCCTGTCACAGACGTCTATGGAAGCTCAATCTTTGAATATGTTTAAAGTAGAGGTTGATTAAGTTGACAAAGGGTTATGGGAATAATGTGGGTGAAAGGAATCAGTGTTCAACCAGCCAGGATTGTATTAAAGGGCGTAGCAGGTTCAATGAGCTGAACGGTCTATTCCGGTTTATATGTTGGCGTACCTGTTTCCAGCCACCTTAGCCAGGCCCAGGAGCAGGTCTATAAAAGGATCCTCTGATCTGCCTATCCCAGCCATCCAAGGCGACCAGAGATTATGAAGTGCAACAAGAGATTTAAGTGCGGTATCTTTAATTTAAAAAATTAAATAGGGATTGCAATGGTTGATGTCATATTAACTATGAATCCATAGATTTTTTTTTCTCTAGTTAACAACATTTCACAATAAAAAGCAACAAAATTGATATTTGGTTGTTGAAACATGACCTATCCTCTCAAACTACCTTAGCATGAGAATCTCTATTCAAGATGACTCTGTTCCATTCTGTCATAATTTGAATGGAACAGTGGGCTATATAGTATTTGGGCTCTACATATTTATGTATCAGTCAGTGGAAACCATAGCCAGACTTCCTGTGGATATTCTTGTTCCCCCATGAGTCACAATCAAATAATTGTGGTATAGAGGACAGTTGCAACATGAAGGAATGTGACATTCCCAGGGTATTACATTTACTGATGTGTATAATGAGAACTCAAATGTTAATGATGCGATGTATACAATGGTCAGCAGTCACAAGCTGTTCAGATGCTGGGAAGAGGATGGATAAATTGTACTGGAAAGCTGTAATAGCAACATCAGTATTATGAATTACATCATGTAAGTAAAAGAGTATGCTGGACGCAACAATCAGAAAGTAGTGACTATTAGGTAAGGCAGTGCTATGACCAGAAATTAGACAATGTTCCCCAATTTGTTACAATCTCATATTGCAAACTCTCAGATGAGGAGGCTGGGGTGCACTGGCTTGTCTTTTTTATTCACCCATTCCCTCGGTTGATTGCAACAAAGTTCATTTAAAAGAGAAGTTTTCCTAGACTTTAATGAATTTATTTTTTAAAAGGAGCCAGTTTAAGCAGGCTTGCTTGAATTAACAGAAAGAGCAAGTGCGTTGACTACAAAATGTGTGAACAATTAGTATTGCAACACATATATACAGAGATTAGGGATGAGTCTAAAAATGTAAAAGTTTGAAAAAATAAGATGAGACCCTGATTGTTCACGTAGATTGGACAGTTGAACTTTGCAGCAGTTGCAATGGAAGTTTCCAAAGAAAATGTGTTTGCAGTTTGGGATGTAATCTCCAGGGGTGGCTTACTGTTGAGCAGAGGCTTCTCAGCCACTCATTAACTTTGTGATCACAAGAGACCACAGTCCAGGCTGTTTAAGTTTTGTTTGATAATTTTGGTGTTACATTCCATCAGTCTCTCTCCACTCATTGAATTTTGAAAAATACATTTCAGAATTACAAGTTAAAAATGTCCATGGATTTTTAGGGTTCTGATTCATTGTTAGAATCTGAAAAGGTAAAGATGCAAAATACTCAGTAAGGGCAGAATCCAAAAACAAAATACTCAGTAAGGACAGGATCCAAGATCAATCCCTGGTGTCAGCTCAGACCACTTGTTTTTATGTTTGAGTGTTGCTTACAGATTCAGGGAATGCAGTGGCATATTGACATATGACTATTAATCCAGTGGCGCAGACTAATGCTGATGGGGATATAGGTTCTATGATTGTTTTGAGATTACTAGAATGGATTCTTTTCTATTCAGAAAAACCATGGGGTTTCTGCTGGGGATTGGAATAGCCACATTCACGTCAGCAATAATGTGTTACACTTTTCGGGAAGTCTGTTGTTCGGTAAGATTTTTTCTACTATCATATTTCTTGCAGAAACAGTCAAAAGTGTCCTCCTGGCAAACAAACCTAATACTGATTTGGTGACTTGATATTCTGACAATTGTTTTCTCACATGGTAATTGTGTAGGATCTGACAGCATTGGAATAAATGATATAGCTCCAGGTAAATTTGTCTCACTGGTGGAGCTTGTGTGTTAATCTTCTTCAAGGAGACAACATAACTCAGTCATTGCCCCATCTTTTGAATTGTAGGCAATGAAAGGAGCTGTCTATAAACTTATGCAGGTAGTTGTATTTCAGGCTAAAAAATCCAAATCCTACATTGACAATGAATGGGCAGCGAACACAAGCTAGAATTTCAGGTTATTGTCTTTTGTCGACATAATGTACTCTTCCTCTTTCAAATTTAGGATTATCATTGGAAGTTCTGTTACGAAAATATTTCTTGCTGCTCATGAGCTAACAGCTGTCAACAAAATTGGTGAGAAAAGATGGCTCAAGAATAGTCTTTAAATGCAAACAAACACACCAGACAAAAGCAACAATGAGCACATCAAGGACAGTACATAAATAGATATCAAAAATATAAGATAAATCAAAGATTTTGATTCAATAATTGTCAAATATTAATTTCAGAAGGAAAGTCTGAAACACCACATTAGCTAATCCCATGCAAAATGCATCAGCAGCACAACAAGTGGAATTATGGGTGTAACCTTACCATTTTTTGCTAAATAAAGTAAATGACATTCACTGTGAGGCCAAAGAAGTTTGTTCATAGAATCATAGAATCCCTTCAGTGTGGAAACAGGCCATTTGGCACAAAAAATCCACACCAACCCTCCAAAGAGTACCCCATCCAGACCAATTCCCCCACCCTATTACTTGACATTTTCCCTAACTAATGCACCTAACCTACACATGCCTGAACACTATGGGCAATTTAACATGGCAGTCACCTGAGGCTGGAATCAAACCCAGGTCGCTGGAACTGTGAGGCAGCAGTGCGAACCACTGAGCCACCGTGTTCAGGGTATCTTACCAAACTTACTGTTTTAATTGCCATTTGAACCTTTGCAGTAAGAACCACACTTTATTTTCACCCCATCTTACCATACACATTTCATAGAGGAACTTGCCAATCCTCCATGAGATCTTCCAAAACACCAATTTCCTCTGAGGCAATGCCATGTTTACCATCCTGCTGCCCCCTCCAGGAGTGCAGCCATCTGCAACTGTGCTGCTTGACTGTGTTGGGCATCAGGAGAGACAGCAGAGCAGGGGAAACTAGCACCACATTTCTCAGAGAGGGACCAGACAATCCTTGAGCATGGGGTAGTAGAAGGGAGAGGAATCCTTTTCTCAGAAGATGAACAAAGGAGCATATGCCACTTTACCACAGCGGCCTGGTCAGAGATTGCCACCCAGATCAGTTCCATGTCCAGGCTGAGGACAACTGGGCAACAGAATAGGAAGAAGGTCAATTATCCTCCCTGCTCTCAGCCAGCTCATACTCATCTGTGCCACTGTACCTGCCTCCCACCGATGCCTAAGCACTGACACTCCCTTTGTTGTTGTGCAACACCCTCTCTTGCTCGCTCTCATTATCCACTCCCATCTCCCAAATCAATAATTCTGCATGTCCTCTGTGTTGCCTCCTCACTCCATGAGAACACCTTGACACCATTCCTCCTCCTCAGCCAGCACTAATTATACCAAAAAGTCACCTGCAATAGCTGAACTTTGTATTATCCTGTGTTCCCACCCTTTTCTCACCTATATGACCCAAAATACCATTAATCTACCTATAGCACATGGACTGCAGTGATTCAAGAAAGCAGCTCACCACCACCTTCTTAAAGGCAATTAGGGATGGGCAGTAAATATGAGCCCAGCCAACAATATCTGTTTACTGAGAGTGAATAAAAGAAAAATAACACCATTAGTTTCCACAGATAAGTTGATGATATACAGTTCTATCTCTCCTCTATCTTTTTTGAGCCCTACATCAGCTCTAAAGAGTTTGACTGCTTATCTGGCCTCCATTATTGCATGGCCAGAAATTACTCCAATAAAACATTGCAAAGACAGAAGCGAGCATATTAGGTCCATACCACAACTTTATTCTCTTATCACCCCTCTCCTTGGCATCTGTCAGAAACAAAAGTAGGCTGTTTGCCACCTCCTCATCACACCTGAACTCACAATAAGTTTCCTACCACATATCTACATCATTGCTTAGACTGCATTATTTCCACCTTGGTAACATCACTCAGCTTGGCCCTTGCATCCTCATCTGTTGAGCTGAACTTTCATCACACTTTTGCTACATCTGGACTTGATTATACTAACATAATCCTGTTCTGCCTCCTAGGTATTACCCAATAAAGTTAGGAAAATCATTGGAAACTTGCTGTGAAAAATATTAACCACAGTTGGAGAAGCACAGATTAATGAATGAAAGTGTGCAAAGATTTGTTATGGGAAGGTTATGCCTACTAATTTGATCGAATGTTTAAGCCAGTTGCAAGTGTTTTGATGAAAGTAGCACATTTGATATAATGATCAAGCTTCTAACAAAGTTTTTTGACAAGTTCCAAAAATGCAGACTGGGAAGAAAAGCAAAAGCCTGTAAGATACAGGGGAAAGTGACAAATTGGATCCAAAATTGACTCTGGCAGAATGCAAAGAATAATTGTAGCAGGGTGTTATTGTGGCTGGGAACATATATTACCATTAATAGGAAGCATCATGTGAAAAACACTAAGCGCAAATCACTGACAACTTGCAAGAGGGAGCCTAAATTGGATTGTGCTTTATTTCAACTGATTACACAACAATTTCTCATAAATGCATTTTAGCAGATGGAAAGAATGGGATTTGCAGTAAATTAGTTTGTGCAAAAATCAAAATAAAGTTGATATTGATGTCCACACAGGAAGATTCAATAAGGACTGATAATGATTTAAGTTGTGTAAATAAGGTGCAAATAAAGATTACATATTATTTGAGACTTAGCGAACCGGGGGTGGATGGCATACTAGTACAAAGTAAAGAACATTTACTAACTACTTACAATAGTTCTGCTAAAGGCAAGGAAACCGGTATTTTACTAGAACATTCTTTACTCAGATTTCAGATCATATGACTCACTGATAATTTTGTTTTATTCACTCATGGGATGTTGATGTCACTGGCTGGGCCAGCATTGATTGCCCATCCCTAGTTACCCTTGAGAAGGTGGAGAGCAGCCTTTTGAACCCATGGTGGAGCACTTAGTAAGAAGGTCTGTGAAGTTGAACACTTTATTTATTTTTCTGCCTTTAGATTCTATGTTTTGATTTATTTTTCGGTGTTTTAAGATGGTGCCAGAGAGTTTTGACATTATACAACACTTTTCACTGTATTTTGTAACCAAACACACATGACAATAAATAAATCAATCAAATCAAATCAAATACAGAGGGACCGTGGGTCCAAGTGCATAGTTCTCTGAAAATGACAACTAAGTGGCTAAGCGGATAAAGAAGGAAGAAGGCATACTTGTCTTCATTGATCAGAGCATAAACGTTGGCAAGTCATGTTGCAATTGTATGAAACTTTGGTCAGGCCACATTTGGTGTACTTTGCGTAGTTCTGGTCACTACACTATAAAAAGGAGGCGAAGGCTTTGGAGAGGGTTCAGAAGAGGTTTACGAGGATATTGCCTGGATTGGAATGTATTCGCTATAAACAGAGGTTGGACAATCTTGGATTGTTTTCACTAGAACATTGGAGGCTGAGGGGGGCTTTGATAGAAGTATATAAAATTATGAAGGACATGGATAGGGTCGATAGCCAAAATCGCTTTTGCAGGATGAAATGTCAAATATTAGGGGAAGTAGGTTTAATGTGAGAGGAGGAACATTTAAAGGAGAAAGTTTAAAGTAGGCCTGTTCCTGTGCTGTACTGTACTATATTCCATGTTCACACTCATAAATTTGAAAACATCTATCAGTCTTCTTCTCTCCTAGGAGTACAGTTTCAGTTTCTTCAATCCAACCTCATAAATGAAATTTCTCAATCCTGGAGGCATTCTTGTGTACTGTGTACTGTCTTCAATGAATTAGCATCCTGGCGGGCACAAAACTCTGCACAATACTCCAGCTGAGGTCTAACAAGAGAATATACTTTTTAGATCATGATATTGTTTTGTTAGCACTGGTCTCCCTAAATTCAGATCATATCTGGCTAACGTCTGGTGTAACTCTACAGATTTCCCTGAATTTTCTAAGTCGTAGATGTTCTGGTTGTCCTTCTAAGTATTAAAAATAAATTGTCCCAGTAATCCAATATTAGCTAGTCAGGTTGTAGGAGGCTCACTGCCCCACTTCACTCTTACTGTCCTTGTTATCCACCACTAACCTTTTCACTTGACGTAAGTTCACCTTTTTATTTTCCTCCTTCCCAAAATATCGCTTTAAATTGTTCTCATGACATAACTGATTCTTCTTCCTGTGGTCAGGGTATGATATCAGATAAGTCACTTGATTAATGCTCCCATCTGCCTTGTATGGACGACTGAATTTTGCTTTCAGAGTGTATCCTTGCAAAGGTAATAATAGATATTTTGAGTATGTTTGTTTGCCCATTCTTTCATCTTTGCCTGTGAAGTTTATAATGGCTCATGTGCAACTTTGCACGCTCTGGTTAATCTCTCTATAAACACATGCAATTCAATATTAATGATTCATCTTTTTGCTTTAAGAATTTCTTAATCAGTTTGAAAGGTCCTCTTATCTCATAACTATTGATCAAATTGAATAGGCTAAATCCAGTTGATTCATTTTGTGAACGTCGGGTAGCAAAAAATATTGTCTCTATTAAATTGCCCCAATTCCTTGGGTGATTATGACAATCGCCTCAATCATTGTTTTGAGAGATTGATGGTACCTTTCCAAACTCCTTGTGTTTCAGTAATGGTAATCATCAACAATTATTGTTGTAGGCATTTTTCTGGAGTGTATTCTGCATTTGCTGGAATCGCATATGGACAGCTTGCAGATCACACACCACCATTTTCACATTTTTTAAATCTCCTGAGCAATTTAGGAGTCTTAGACAGATGAGGACTGGATGCCATGCTAGTGCAACTGATGAAGGTTTGTTAACTGAAGGTTTGTCTTCAGTAGTGAGTAGATTGGGTTCTTTCTTAATGATATGTTTTTTGAGATATGTCTCTTGAATAAACTTAAAATATAAGCCATAACTATTAATTTAAACTGGGGCAGTGTCTTGGAGAGGAATAAAACGGTGTTACTTTCTGTGTCTATAGATTATGAAGGAGCAAAAAATGGCCTTTAGTAGAGTGATAAGCGCTTCTTGTCAGATGAGGGTGTTTAAAGACAGTTTAAGGGTTACTGTGGATTATGTTTGCAATAAATGCTGTTGGTTGTGAATCTTATCAGATCAAATGGATCGGTTGGAGAGACAGTGAGAAGCAATGAGGAATTTGTAACAGCAACACTATGTGATGGATGGCAGTTATAGGAAGGGGGGAAAGTCTCATATACAGTCACATTGATGGGTTAACTCCAGGAAAGGTAAGAGAGGTCGGCACCTAGGGCAGGAGCCTTCTGTGGCTATACCCATTTCAAACAGGTATGCTGTTTTGGAAAATATAGGGGGTGATGGATTCTCAGGGGAGCGCAGCACGAACAGCCAAGTTTCTGGTATGGAGACTGGCTCTAATGCAATGAGGGGTACGTCGGATTCCAATAGATCAATTGTGTTAGGGGATTCTGTAGTCAGAGGTACAGACAGATGTTTCTGTGCCCAGCAGCGAAAAATCAGAATGACGTGTTGCTTCCGTGGTACCAGGATCAAGGGTGTCTCTGAGAGGGTGCAGAATGTTCTTAAGGGGGAGAGGGGACAGCAAGAGGTCATTGTCCACAGTGGAACTAATGACATAGGAAGGGAAAAGGTTAAGATTCTGAAGAGAGATTACAGAGAGTTATGCAGGAATTGAAAAAAGAGGTCCTCAAGAGTAGTAATAGCTGGATTACTCTCGGCGCTATGAGCTAGTGAGGGCAGGAATAGGAGGATAGAGCAGATGAAAGCATGGCTGAGGAGCTGGTGTATGGGAGAAGGATTCACATTTCTGGACCATTGGAATCTCTTTTGGGGTAGAAGTGACCTGTACAAGAAGGACGGATTGCACCTAAATTGGAAGGGGACTAATATACCGGCAGGGAGATTTGCTAGAGCTGCTCGGGAAGATTTAAACTAGTAAGGTGGGGGGAGGTGGGACACATGGAGATAGAGAGGAAAGAGATCAATCTGAGACTGGTACAGTTGAGAACAGAAGCGAGTCAGACAGTCAGGGCAGGCAGGGACAAGGTAGGACTAATAAATTAAACTGCATTTATTTCAATGCAAGGGGCCTAACAGGGAAGGCAGATGAACTCAGGCCATGGTTAGGAACATGGGACTGGGATATCATAGCAATTACAGAGACATGGCTCAGGGATGGGCAGGACTGGCAGCTTAATGTTCCAGGATACAAATGCTACAGGAATGATAGAAAGGGAGGCAAGAGAGGAGGGGGAGTGGTGTTTTTGATAAGGGATAGCATTACAACTGTGCTGAGGGAGGATATTCCTAGGATTACATCCATGGAAATTATTTGGGTGGAACTAAGAAATAAGAAAGGGATGATCACCTTATTGGGATTGTATTATAGACCCCCTAATAGTCAGAGGGAAATTGAGAAATAAACTTGTAAGGAGATCTCAGCTATCTGTAAAAATAATAGGGTGGTTATGGTAGGGGATTTTAACTTTCTGAATATAGACTTGGATGGCCATAGTGTTAAGGGTTTACAGGAGAGGAATTTGCTAAGTGTGTACAAGTGTACTTCAGTAAGGTGTTCAACAAGGTTCCCCATGGGAGACTGATTAGCAAGGTTAGATCTCATGGAATACAGGGAGAACTAGCCATTTCAATACAGAACTGGCTTAAAGGTAGAAGATAGAGGGTGGTGGTGGAGGGTTGTTTTTCAGACTGGATGCCTGTGACCAGTGGAGTGCCACAAGGATCGGTGCAGGGACCTCTACTTTTTGTCATTTACAGAAATGATTTGGATGCGAGCATAAGAGGTACAGTTAGTAAGTTTGCAGATGACATAAAAATTGGAGGTGTAGTGGACAGTGAAGACTGTTACCTCAGATTACAACAGGATCTGGACCACATGGGCCAATGGGCTGAGAAGTGGCAGATGGAGTTTAATTCAGATAAATGCGAGGTGCTGCATTTTGGGAAAGCAAATCTTAGCAGGACTTATACACTTAATGGTAAGGTCCTCGGGACTGTTGCTGAACAAAGAGACCTTGGAGTGCAGGTTCATAGCTCCTTGAAAGTGGAGTCACAGGTAGATAGGATAGTGAAGAAGGCGTTTGGTATGCTTTCCTTTATTGGTCAGAGTATTGAGTACAGAAGTTGGGAGGACATGTTGTGGCTGTACAGGACATTGGTTAGGCCACTGTTGGAGTATTGCTCTTCTAAGAAAGTAGGAGTATACTTAAGAGGGAAATCAGGAGGGCAAAACGGGGACATGAGATAGCTTTGGAAAATAGAATTAAGGAGAATCCAAAGGGTTTTTACAAATATATTAAGGACAAATGGGTAACTAGGGAGAGAATAGGGCCCCTCAAAGATCAGCAAGGCGGACTTTGTGTGGAGCCACAGAAAATGGGGGAGATACTAAATGAATATTTTGCATCAGTATTTACTGTGGAAAAGGATATGGAAGATATAGAAAGTAGCACAATAGAAGGTGACACCTTGCAAAATGTCCATATTACAGAGGAGAAGTGCTGGATGTCTTGAAATGCATAAAGGTAGATAAATCCCCAGGACCTCATCAGGTGTACCCGAGAACTCTGTGGGAACCTCGAGAAGTGATTGCTGGGCCTCTTGCTGAGATATTTGTATAATCGATAGTCACAAGTGAGGTGCCGGAAGACTGGAGGTTGGCTAATGTGCAGCCACTGTTTAAGAAGGGTGGTAAGGACAAGCCAGGGAACTATTGACCAGTGAGCCTGACATTGGTGGTGGGCAAGTTGTTGGAGGGGATCCTGAGGGACAGGATGTACATGTATTTGGAAAGGCAAGGACTGATTTGGGATAGTCAACATGGCTCTGGGTGTGGGAAATCATGTCTCACAAACTCGATTGAGTTTTTTGAAGAAGTAACAAAGAGGATTGATGAGGGCAGAGAAGTAGATGTGATCTATATGGACTTCAGTAAGGTGCTTGACATGGTTCCCCATGGGAGACTGGTTAGCAAGGTTAGATCTCAAGGAATAAAGGGAGAACTAGCCATTTGGATACAGAACTGGCTCAAAGGTAGAAGACAGAGGGTGGTGGAGGCTTGTTTTTCAGACTGGAGGCCTGTGACCAGTGCAATGTCACAAGGATTGGTGCTGGGTCCTCTACTTTTTGTCATTTACATAAATGATTTGGATGCAAGCATAAGAGGTACAGTTAGTAGTTTGCAGATGACACCAAAATTGGAGGTGTAGTGCACAGCAAAGAAGGATACCTCAGATTACAACAGGATCTTGTTCAGATGGGCCAATGGGCCGAGAAATGGCAGATGGAGTTTAATTCAGCTAAATGCGAGGTACTCATTTTGGGAAAACAAATCTCAGCAGGACTTTTCCACTTAATGGTAAGGTCCTAGAGAGTGTTGTTGAACAAAAAGACCTTGGAGAACAGATTCATAGCTCCCTAAAAGTGGAGTCGCAGGTAGATAAGATAGTGAAGAAGGCATTTGGTATGCTTTCTTTTATTGGTCAGAGTGTTGAGTACAGGAGTTGGGAGGTCATGATGCGGCTGTACAGGACATTGATTAGGCCACTGTTGGAATATTGCGTCCAATTCTGGTCTCCTTCCTATCGGAAAGATGTTGTGAAACTTGAAAGGCTTCAGAAAAGATTTACAAGGATGTTGCCAGGGTTGGAGGATTTGAGCTACAGGGAGAGGCTGAACAGGCTGGGGCTGTTTTCCCTGGAGCATCAGAGGCTGAGAGGTGACCTTATTGAAGTTTACAAAATTATAAGGGGCATGGATAGGATAAATAGACAAAGTCTTTTCCCTAGGGTGGGGGAATCCAGAACTAGAGGGCACAGGTTTAGAGTGAGAGGGGAAAGATATAAAAGAGATCTAAGGGGCAACTTTTTCAGGCAGAAGGTGGTGCGTGTATGGAATGAGCTGCCAAAGGAAGTGGTGGAGGCTGGTACAATTGTAACATTTAAAAGGCATTTGGCTGGGAATATGAATAGGAAGGGTTTGGAGGGATATGGGCCGGGTACTGGCAGGTGGGACTAGATTGGGTTGAGATATCTGGTCGGCATGGACGGGTTGGACCGAAGGGTCTGTTCCCTTGCTGTACATCTCTATGATTCTATAATTATTTACTCTAGGTACAGAGATGTGCCACAGCAGGATTTCACTTGAACTTTCTTCACTTCGATCCCAGTTCCATGTAATCTGACAGCATTTAACATTCAAAGATGATGTAATGTCGTTATTGGCAAACAGCTATTATATGATGGTTACGTGAATTCACTATCTTTGAAATCCCACAATATGGTAATGACTACCTCCAGGAACCTTCAGTCTCCTAATCTCCAACTTGTTGAGATCCTAACTGTAATCTCATTTTCTTGCCTTCCTCTTCAATCTATTCCATGGTTATGTTTGGGATGATATTGTAGCATGCAGTATCTAACAGTTAAGTTTGACATATCAGTTACCTTGGGTCACAACCAGATCTGGAAAGAGACACAAAAATGTTTTTCAAGATGGCTGTGTTCTGTGACACTTGCAGCTCCAAAACCTTCAATGTTGTGCACTTTCTAGCTGCTTTCTTTCCCTCATATGTGCCTTGAGCAAGGAGGATAGCGAAGTCTTCTTGCAAATAATCTGATCCCTCGTTATGATTTGGAGGTGCCGGTGTTGGACTGGGTTGAACAAAGTTAAAAATCATACAACACCTGTTTATAGTCCAAAACATTTCTTTGGAGGCTCTAACATTTGGAGCGCTGCTTCTTCATCAGTTGGTTGTCAACCACCTGGTGAAGAAGCAGCGCCTCGAATCCTAGTGCCTCCAAATAAACCTGTAGGACTATAACCTGGTGCTGTGTGATTTTTAACTTGATCCCTCTTGATTTGCTTGAATAATTCTATACCTGTTGTATTATATATCACAGTTTTCATGACTGTATACCTAAATGAGATATGATCGTGATAACATCACATGTGACCTGAGAGTATAAAGTTCTCCAAATCCATCTTAATTTGTCACTTAAAGGATGACACACTTATTGAAGCATGCTGCTCTTTGTAACCAAAAGCTTAATGTTAGACATGGATGTGCAATGGATTCAATATTTGTATATATTATAGTTAATTGCAATAAATGTTTGATTTCAATTCCACAAGACCCATGCCCTAGTTTTTTATCTTGCAAGGAATAATCTAAGCACTGCCACATTAGGTAAAGATAGTCTGCTGAAGACACCATGGTTAGAATTGCTAGCTGTCTATAAAATAACTGCAGTTCTCAGTAGCAAAGATATAGAAACCTAATTGAACATAGTCAATTGTAAGAAGATCCTGTTTGTGTATGATATACAAAGAAATAAATATAACATAGCTGGAAATATAAAGAATAAAGTTACATATTAGAGTAGAATTAAAAATAAATTTTCAGAACAAATGGGATGAGTTTTCAAACTGTCAGACACACTGAAAAGAACTATCATTATTATTCTTGCAAGCTGTCCCAGAAAGACAGGTCTATTTTGAAAAGAAAAAGTCAATCAAAAGTAAGCAATCATATTCCTCAAAACCGATTCATTGTAAATGCAAGCACAAATAAAATTGAAAGTTGGCCACATTATATGAGATCAGCACAATCCAGTGAAAACTCATACATGTGGGTTAGCATCCTATAATGGTAATAAAACATTTACATGGGGCTTCCATAAAAGGCAAACAGTGCAAGAATGGAAATATTGTTCCAGGAAAAATAAATCAATGACATTATTAGGCAAATGAAAACGAATGAAGTGTCATGGACTATTTACGAGACAGTAGAGCAATGGGAATATAGTTGCACTGTTAGCAGGTCAATAGCATTACATTCCCTTTGAACTAGTTCTTTGCAAATCAATATTTGGTATATTTTTTTGAGGAGATGATGGCATAGTTGTGTTGCCAGTGGACTAAAAATCAAAGACAGAGGTAATTTTCTGGGGACCTGGGTTTAACTGCCACCACAATAAATGGTGGAAGTTGAATTTAATTAAATTCTGAAATTAAAAGTAAACTGATGACTACAGATTCAAGTAGTCAGGTCACCACCATCTTCTGAAAAACAACTAAGGATAGACAATAAATCTGGCCCAGCCAGCAAACCACACATCCAATGAATGGATGAAACTACACGGGTCCTTTAACTTTCCTTTAATGTTAAGTTCATCACCATTTGCTTCTATCCACTGTAAATTGTGCTCAGAAGACATCTCCTAAGTATATTATCTTTAACTGCTCCAGTTCAAAGATCTGAAATTATTTCTAAACAAAGGAGTGCCTTCTTCAGACCAAATAGTTTGTTCACTCACGATCAATGAATGAAAGTTTTTCAACAGTTTTTGTAAGTGTGGTGCAGGCAAAATAAAATAAAGTAGTCAGAAAACTGAATGTTGGGTAGCTTAATGCAATTTTGTATTTGCATGATCATGTATCTTTTTTCTTCTTTATCTTCTTAAACTTTAAACATATAACAGAAAAAATA
Organism: Chiloscyllium punctatum; assembly: GCF_047496795.1. Taxonomy (NCBI): domain Eukaryota; kingdom Metazoa; phylum Chordata; class Chondrichthyes; order Orectolobiformes; family Hemiscylliidae; genus Chiloscyllium; species Chiloscyllium punctatum. Next base: position 9,619,425 of record NC_092783.1, on the reverse strand, counting down.
ATCATCTTAAGTATATGCTTATTCCAGGACAGGAGAAAGTGAGGACTGCAGATGCTGGGGATCAGAGTCAAGTGTGTGATGCTGGAAAAGCACAGCAGGTCAGGCAGCATTCAAGGAGCAGGAGAATTGACATTTTGGGCATACGTCCTTCAACCTGACCTCTTTCCTGATGAAGGGCTTATGCCCAAAACATTGATTCTCCTGTTCCTTGGATGCAGTCTTACCGGCTGTGCTTTTTAAGCACCACACTCACTTATGTCAGGACAGTTTGATTTAGACATATCTGGCGTAAATTATATGTACAATCTCAATTAGTTCTTCTCCTTTGCACTATTTAAAACATTGCTAGAATTATTTTTAAATGTAAATGTGAAAGATGTGTTATTGATATATATGATGGTTAGAAAATTGCATTCAGTGTAAATCATTCTTATTAAACCCTCCAAGTTTGTTTACCATGTTTCCTTTAACAGTTAATTGTATGTTAAGTATATCAAATTAGTCATGATTATTCCAGTGATAATGTACCAATATTACCTTGAATCATAACTAGATTCAAATTTTGGCTATGTTTCCTACACAGGTAAGCTCATTATGATTTTTTTTAATGTGGAACCTACTGTCAAAGGTACTTGAGGCATTTGGCACAATGGCATTGGTTAGTAATAAAAGCAAGCATTAACTAGGATGGGTGCCAAGGCCATTGGCAAAGACACTTTATACAGTAGCAGAAAGGCTGGTAGCATGTATATTATCTGATAAAATTTATGACCATTTAAAAAACAAACAATACTAAATAGATTTTAAGACAATGTTGAGGAGTATAAACTTATTTTCTAAAAATGTTCATTGAATCAAAGTTTCTACAGCTTTTGACACAATCAGCCTAGAAAAAAAGGATTGAGGTCTCACTTTCTGAATAGAAAGTTCCCAATTTTGGCTGGCCATAACAGGAAGGTAGGAAAATGACAAAAGACAGATGTTACATGCCGGTCCACAAGGAGGGATGTCAAAGTACCAGATAAGTTACAGCAGATTATTTGTATGTCCTGATTGTGAAATTACTTTTTTCTCTTGTTCAGATACAGAAGACAAAGAAATCAAATAGTACATCTTTGTTACTTTCTAACTAATTTAACATCTTCATATAATTGAAATAGGAATCAGGAGGAAATCTCTCTGCTGATTGAAGTTGTACCTAGGACAAAGGAAGATGGTATTGCAGTTGGAGATCATTCTTCTCAGCCCCCATCTGCAGGAGTTCCTCAGGGTAGTATCCTAGGCCCAACCATCTTCAGTTCCTTCATCAAGGACTTTCTCTCCTTGATTATAAGGTCAGAAGTGTAGATGTTTGCAGACGGTTGCACAATGTTCAGCACCATTCAACTACTGAAATAATCAGTGACCATATTCAGCAAGACCTGCGTAATACTTTGCAGCCCACCAACTTGATGCAAGCCACAATGTAGCTTAGATGAAACCATGGTGTTGATTGAGAGTCCCAGTGAAATGCATTGGTTGACATGGAAAGGTTAATCCAGTATAGTACTTCAAATTAAACTGTGGCAGTACACTGAGAAATCACAGGAAACAGGGAAGGCAATGGCCTAATGGTATTATCTAGGAAATGCTATTGCTACATTGCTGATTCACATAAGGCAGTTATGCACATAAAGCATGATCAGTGTGTGGAATTTTTTTAAAATTCGTTCATGGGATGAGGGCATCACTGACTTGCCTTTTTTTTATTGTCCATCCCTAACTGCAGGTAAGAGTCAACCACTTTATTGTGCATCTGAAGTCACATGTAGGCTAGACCAAGTAAGGGTAATAGTTTCCTTCCCTAAAGGACATTTATGAACCATTTGATTCATGGTCATTATTAGACTCCTACTTATAGATTATTAGTGAATTCAAATTCCACCATCTGCCAAGGCAGGATTCAAATCCGGGTCCCCAGAACATTCCCTGGGTCTCTGGATTAACAGTCCAGTGATAACCCCACTTGGCCATTGCCTCCCCTGTTTCCCAGTCAAGGAGTGAAATCAAAACTCCAGGACTGTTTTCATCAAAAAAAAGAGCTGGAGAACACAATATTTTTTCCTGGGTCAACAAGTTGAATGGAAGACCATCATCATAATTCCTTTGATTTTTCCTGAGTGACTTGCCTGTTGAAGACATGCATTTATGATTTTTTTCATAATCAGCCCTGTGTTTTGGCTAACGAATGTTGATTTTATTTTGGGAATTCACAACGACACGCTTTTCTTAATAAAGCATGGTTAATTGCAAAACAAAAGATAAAATTGGATTAGTTAAAAATAAACAGAAAAAGAATTAACTTGAACGTTATTTCATTCTCCTCCGTTAGTTTATTCCGCCGATGCTATTAAGATCATTTATTATTTCTCTCCTGCTTTAATTGGGTCCCTGTTTTTGAGGACGGCAGCTAAGACACGCTTTGCGACCAAGTTTGTGCTTGAGCGACAGCCACAAGGGACAGATAGCAACACTACCTGCGTTTATCGCTTTTCTTTCAACCTTCAGCTCGGAGCCTTTGAACAATTCATTTCAAAGTAGTGACTGAGTGGAGTGTTGCGGCTGGACCAGAGCCTAATGCTTTGTGATGAGGAACGGTTCTGTTCAATTATAAATTCTCCAACTTATTAAACGCCAATCGCCAACAATCTCATTGAAGATTTGGCATAGGACAGTTGTTGGATCTGACAGTTTAATGAACTGAATTATTACACAGTTGCAGTGGCGAATGTCCTGAATGTTTTGGATTCCCTACATGGATTCACCAGAGCAAATTCACAAACAGAAGGTTGGGAGCTACCGTCCAGAAAGTGAATCGTTCATAACAGCATTAGCGAACATTTTTAGGGCACTGGTAGTGTCCCTACCTATGAGCCAAGAGGCCTGAATTCAAGACTCACTTCCCGCAGAGCTGTGCATTAATGTATCTGAACGGGCTCTCAGTAAATATCTTATCCAACAACTTATTTTAGTTCAGCCCCCCTGGGGTTCACAATATAATTAAACCTTCATCAAATGACTAGTGAATGTAACTTGCACAGAGTACAGAAATATCACTCCTTATCACTGTTAATGATAAACTATCAGTGTACTAAAATTATATGCACTCTCAGGTGCCATCGGCTACAGAAACGCGGCAAGAGATCAGTGTTGTTAGAAATTAAATGGGGGTCCGTACAGTTCTGGGACTCTTCCCAAGTTTAAAATATGTGTAAATAGAATTTTGTACAAGTCAGAAATGCGTTCGGTTTGGATAGAGTCAAACTCCAATGTTTATTTGTTTCTTCAGATATTACCGTACAGAACCGAACTGCTTCAGTGATTATTTATGTGTTTTTTTATGAATCAAGTGCATTTTTAAAAAATAGTGTCGTTAGCAATATGTGCTGCGTCATATGCGCATACAGAATAAACAAATAATGAGAACAGAACAAAAATATCCCCATCATATATTTGCTAAAGAGCCCCTCTGTAATTGACTGGGAGAAAATGCCGCTGCTAGCATTTTACTGCACTGAACAGATGTAATTTAAAAACAAGCTGTCGACATTTTAAAAAGAAAACAAAAATCATGTACTGAAATTGAGTTACAGCACATAGTGAAAACGTTTCACTCAACTCAGTGCCGAAACTGTCTTCAATTTGGGAATATTCGCTTGTGTGACTGACTCCCCTGGGATCAATGGTTACGCTGAACACTTTGCAACTGTTGTTCTTTAAGGGTACAATGGACTTTTGTCCGAGCCAAAATTGGCCCAATTCTGAAACTTTTAAAATAAAAATCTATCGAAATGTTTAATGGCGGATTTGGAATCTATAACAGCGGGGTGACATTGTAAATGTCTTTAGGATTCTAAATGAATGTTCATTTCCGTATTTCAGCAAGTTTCCACAAGATGGCACGCCAAGGTTATTTCTCTCTTGTGCTGAACGATTTACAAGAAGGATACGGGCAGCTTCCTGAATTCTGACAGGGGTCACCTTTTTGAAAAATGACCCTCACGCTGATCTCAGGGTGCCTTTATAAACCTGGCGTTTCTATGTAGACGAATGAGAGCGTTCAGGCAGTATGCTGCAGGCATTTCACTGTCACTTTGAAAACAGCTGCTGGGTCTCTAGGCGTTAGGAGACTGAACAGCGCTCGCTGAGCTGCTAGCAATGGGGAGAAAATTCACTGTGGGGCTACGCGGCATTTTGAACTTACTGTTACTAAGTATTGCTCAAATCTTAAATATCAATTTAGATTATGCGAATGTTGATTAAACAGGTCCTGCTTTCAGCTTTTAACCCTCAAACTTCTCAAACGTTGTCTGTTCCTCTTGGAAATTGTCTCCACACCACACATTGACAAAGATTGTTTGCAGGTGTTCGATTGTTATTTTCATTTCATGTACAGTACTGAATTTTATCATTGAGGTCTTAGGTAAATAGAATCAAACTTTCATTGATTAGTTAATGTGTAAGTCAAACAAGAGCGCGTTGATCCTTAACAAGATCTTTCTACCGTGATAATGATAAAGCAAAGTCAGTCACTTTGACACACCTGCACACTTAAAAGCAAAACCGGGCATTCCCCGCTTTGAATATTTTGGTGCTGATCCCACACTTGAATTTAAAAACTGAAATTGCTTGACAGCAATTTATTTAAAGGTGAATATGGCAAATCGATCTGTTCAACATGAAAATACAGGAGACAAACATGAGAATCAAACTGGGTGTCGGGATGGCATAACCAAAGTAGCATGAAACTACAGCTTTCATTTAGATCATGGGATCAAAAACGTTTCTGAAGGACACGTTCTGCTTTGTAAACTGGAAACTTTATTCCTTCAGTTGGCAAGTGAGACTAGGTCCGATTGGAATGTCTAGTCGGCGCGGACAGTTGGACGATGGGTATGTTTCCATGCTGTATCACTCTATGTCTGCAGTTCCAGGCATTAAAGCAAAACGAGACATGCGAAATTAAAAGGTTAGAGTTGGTCGAAAATCCAATCAAGTCACCAAATGTTGGAATGACAATTGCACACTGAAAGAGGTAGTTCGTGCTGCACAGTGAGTAATATCAATGCTTCTGAGCATGTAGTTTCAGGTTCAAATCCTGTTCCAGAACCTAATGGCCACAGAAAGTGCATTCATAACATGGTCAAAAATATTCCTTTGTCAACTTATCATTTTTGGCAAGCAGTAAGGGTGAAAGAGTTTTCTAATCCATTTGAACTGCTGCATCACTCAACTTTGCCATGATAAAAGAGGCCTGGAGCAAGTTGTTTCTACATCTCCTTCACAGTTTGAAGGCCCTACAAGACAAACATCAAAAGACTTGGAATTGTTTTCTACCACTGAGGTTATTGTTGCGATGTTCAGAAATGCCCTCTCCATTCGATATAGCTTCAAAAATTGATCGAATGCGCATGTTTCAAGGATGTGAACACGACAGCAGTCTGCTGATTCTCCTGTCACAGTCATGAAACTTAAATCCCTACATGGTAATGAATGTGGTGCAATATGTCATGTGTATACCATGTGAATCTTGTTACCAACTTTAGAAATAATCAGAATCCACAGAGAGGTGATGGGATCCCTTATATCACCGATCTCCAATGACATTTGGGGTGGTGGCTAACATATTTGTAGAATGGATAGCTGATTGTTTGCTATTTAAAAAGGTTGTTACTCCTTCATTTATCATTTGAACATTTGTTTCAATGTGTGCTTATGTTGCATTTCACTATTATTGATCTATAATATTAAAATAATAACCCAGACTTTTTTCTTTAAAAAGTCTTATTATTTTAATATTATTAATCAATTTAAAATGTCAAAAAATAAACAATTAGATCACAAATTAGAAAATTCAATTTTATCACTACCAAAGCTGAGTGCTGATTATGATGCAGTAAATTACTTTTAGACTCCTATTATATTCCTGAGAAATTCGTAGTGTAAATGTAATGCTACTTAATCTGGAGATCATTTATTCTGATGATTAACTTTGTAACATTCTCTTAACTCCTTTGGCAGGATAAAGGCACTTAGGATAATGTCACATTGTTTTAGTTTATAATTTCACTTCAGTTTGATAACATCAGTGACCATTTGATAAATATTGATGTTTTGGAATTTAAAATTATTTAAATAGAATCATATAGCACAGAAACAGGCACATTGGTTCAACCAGTCCATGCTGACCAATTTTCCCAAACTAAAGTAATCCCACTTGCCTGCATTTGGCCCATATCCCTCTACACCTTTCCTATTCATGTACCAATCAGAATGCCTTTTAAACATTGTAACTGCATCTACCACTTCGTTTGGCAGTTCATTCCACTTACGAATCATCTTCTGTGAGAAAAATATGCCCCTCTGGAAGCTTTTAAATTTTTCTCCTCTCACCTTAAAATATGTCCCCTAGTTTTCAACTCAGTCACCCTAGGAAAAAAAGACCCTTGCTATTCACCTTATCTATACCCCTTATAAATTTATAAACCTCTACAAGGTCACCCTTCAATTTCTTATGCTTCGGTGAAAAAGGTCTCAATCTATCCAGCCTCTCCTTATACCTCAAACCCTCCAGACCTGGCAACATCCTGGTAAATCTTTTCTGAATCCTCTCCAGTTTAATAATATCCTTCCAATAGAAGGGTGACCAGAGCTGGTACACAGTACTCCAAAAGTGGCCTCACCAACATCCTGCACAACCACAAAAAGATGTCTCAACTCCTATATTCAATAGTCTGAGCAATGAGGGCAAGTGTGCTATACACCTTCTTAATCATTTTGTCTACCTGCAGCACAACTTTCAAAGAAGTATGTACCTACTCTGATAATTACTTAGGTATGTTTGATTATTTGGAATGCTTAATTCATTTCTCCATCTTTTGCCAGGTAACTGCATTATATGCAGAAAATTGTGATGCAAGGGCTTAGTACTGTACAATTTTAATAATTTATTCATTAGTGGAATGTGGGCATCGCTGACTGGCCAGTATTTATTGCCTATACCTAGTTGCCCTTGAGAAAGTGACGGTGAGCTGCTTTCTTGAATGTAAGGCAGTTAGATAAGGGTACATGTTAGTGGGCTTGGTTTCAGAAAGGCCTCAAAAATTACTTTGTACTCTATTGAACACATGATTCAAAATAGAATTACATAAGTGCATGTAATCCAGGTGAGAATCCCTTTTGATTTGTCAAATAAAATATTTCTCCTGTGTTTGATAAAGGCATTTGGTTAATCTGGCAAGCTTTGGTTCAAAAATATTTTGCACTTATGTAGAGTAATTTTTTTTGGGACACAAAGACAGAATTGTCAAAGTAATTATTCAGGTAAAACAGATGCATGTGTTTGCAATAGCTGACCAGAGGAAGCTGTTTAGCGGCCAGACACTCACACAGCAATAAGTTGATATCATGAATAAACTTATGGACAGACATTTACATTGGAGCATCAACCAATTAAACATGCACCAATAGAGTCTCCTCAGTGTATCAATTTCTTACGTTTTGAGGGTTTAATTCATTATACATATCAGCAATTTCCATTTATGATGTAAATGTTTTGGAATTTTAAAGTAAGAGAAGTGAAACTTGAACAAATGGCAAGTCATACACAAGTAAGTTAATGTTAATGAGCACTTTTAGGAAATACCTTTTTTTAAGTGTCACTAGTTTAAGATGCCGATAATCTTGCATCCATGATTATAAATTAAATATTTTATTACATTCTGAAATAGTTTGGATCACCTGATTTGATTTTTTAATTTTGAGCGAATTTGTCAGAGATCTGAAATAAATTCAGAAAGGGCTGGAGAAACTCAGCAAGTCTGGTAGTGTCTGTAGAGTGAAAAATAGAGTTGATCTTTTGATTTTTCTTCAGAATTTGATTTGATTTTTTTGACGGTAGTATGCAAACTGACAAAACACTCTATTTCGTTTGTAGATCATTTTTGAAGAACCAATGTTGATTTTTTGATTTTGTTCACAGATTAAAATTTTCACATTTCAAAATCCAGTATCAGTTTCTGAACTTGCATAAATTTCCAATCTAATATTGTATTTGGTTAGGGCAATTAATATTTTAATTGAATACGCCCATTCAAGTCAAAATGCACCTTGAGTTTTATTAAATTCCCTCTAGACTTCTGTTGTATCAATTGTATAACCACATTAATTGTCTGTAACTTTGCAGGGCCTTCTTGAAATGTTCTTTTATACAAATGTGGGTGATGTGATGATAAAATTGAGGGCCATGTATGCCTTTGTAAACAGCTTCAGCATTATACATCAAAATTGTCTCTTTCTTTTAGATAAACACCTACATAAATAATGAGACTTTTAAAAAAATGTATTTATTTATTTTGCTGCTCGATTTCAAATGCTGCTAACTACAGAAAAACTGAAAAATCAAGTAGATTGTTAAAAGTTATATTGACAGAACTGTAAATTCAGAAGTGAAAAAATATATGTCAAACTGGTAGCTCAAGACTTGAAATAAATCATAGATAATAAATAAAACAGGTTTGTTTATAACAGTGGCTAGTGCTGCACGCATGATGGATATACCTTTCACTACACACCTGCGCATCTGCTTCATTCACAACCTCCTCCTCCACACCAGATGGCACTGTGCTTGGCGTCGAATCTCTGGCGAATTTTAATCTATGTAAACAATGCATCCGAACCTGATGGGCGACAGGTGACTGATCGACATGCGCATTATCCAATAGCCGATGGAGGAGGCAGTAATCCCCGCTGTGACGGGCTCCCAGCATGTGGGTGGTGTCCAATGACCGCGGGGGAGGGGCGGGTTCTGCGCGCGCCGGGTTGGCTGGACCGGCGGCGGCGGTGGCGGTTTGTTGTTGGGGAGGGGGGGCGGGGTGTTGTTTTGGGAGTGAGTGCGGTGGGAAGATGGCGGACGATCGGAAGCGGGCGGACAACGCGAAGCATCGGCGGGGGGAGCAGCTGAAGCGGTGGCTGGGTTCCGAGACCGACCTGGAGCCGCCCGTCTTCAAGAAGAAGAAGACCCGAGTCAAGTTCGACGACGGTGCCGTGTTCCTGGCCGCCTGCTCGAGCGGTGACACCGAGGAGGTGAAGCGGCTGCTGGACCGCGGGGCTGATATCAACTACGCCAATGTGGATGGGCTGACGGCGCTGCACCAGGTACGGCCGGCAGGACTGGCCTGGCCTGGCCTGGACTGGCCTGGAGTGAATGTATAGGGTTGTCCTCCATCTCCCCTTCTGCACAGCAGATTATCCGGTGCAGCAGGAGACCCCCATTGATCCGCCCTTCACTCAGGCAGCTGCTGTGCCAGTCTGATCAATGTGGTTATGGTCTGTTTGCATTCCCTGTTGTTGCAGGTGGTCCAGGGCTTTCTCCAAGCGCCAAGGGCTGAGGCTTCCCTTCTACCTCCGTTCACTGAAATTAATTGCAGTTGATGTTACGAATTTTGTCTCCAGTGATCTCATTCACCAGTATCTGACCTGCACATTTCCCGATTCTTTCCCTCTGTCTCCCCTTTTGTGAGCCGATGGCAAAAGGTGTCCTGCAGCTAAATATACGCTTAAGATATTAGGATCACCAGTGACGGTTCCTACATAGAGTACAGTACCTGGTACACAAGGAAACGTCCTTCTGCGTTATGATGTGTTTGATATGGGGCTTTTAAATGTTAGAGCTGCAGTTAACAAAAGCCCCATTTTACAGCCTTCTTGTCTATTTAAGGACACTGTGTTAATTTGGATATGAATTAATTTATTTCGCCTCGTGCTGTTTTTGATGTACCAAACATAAGCAAACTTGGAATTCTAAGTATTTTCAGTCGAGAGAAAGTGAACAAACATTACGTTCCTATACTAATTTAGTGACTATGTTTTATCATGGTAGTTTGGCAGGTATTTTGAGACAAGGTTAGAGTGGTGCTGGAAAATCGATGTTTCGGGCAAAAACACTTCAAGACTTCTTGATGAAGGGCTCCTGCCCGAAACTTCGATCTTCCTGCTTCTCGGATGCTGCCTGACCTGCTGTGCTTTTCCAGCACCACTCTAATCTTGTCTCTGATCTCCAGCATCTGCAGTCCTCACTTTCGCCTAGGTATTTTATGAGTCAAGTACTCTATTGGCTACAGGAGTTACGTAGCTTGAAAAGCAGTGAAGGGGAAAATTGTTTTTAATCAATGATTCTAGCTGCTTGAGCATTTAAAATCACAACTCCACTTCAGTTGCCTTGGCTCCCAAGTTTTAGTGTTCCTTCTAGCTCTTTGCTTGTCTACCTGACTGCCTGTTATTAAAACACTTCTTAAAACCTATTTCTCTCCATATCTATGAATATTGACTTGAATGTCATTATGTGGTACTGTCATGCTTTTTTTTATAATAGTCTTGTAAAGCATCTCAATGTTTAATTTTGTTAAAGGTGCTAAATATTGAATTGTTGGTATTTTCATCCTGTTATCATGTCATAACTATCTTTAAAATGTTGTCATATGGTTTAAAACCAAGCAGTTAAGTTTATCAGCTGTAATAATGGTTCGTGACCTTAAGGGAAAATCGTTTGTCCTGATGAGAAGTAGGAGATCTGCTGCCAAGATTTAGTAATGTAAGAATCATAGCCTAAATATGGAGTGAGAGCATGTGGGAAGATCCTAGTGATGCACTTTGCTGCACTGTAATGAGTTGTCATCAGATTTATTTAAATACTAATACAGGCTAATATTATTCAGTTTTTGTTTATTTGTATTTGTGGCATACAAACGCTGTAAAGTGCTTACAAGTTTGGTACATTAGTTTTGCAAAACCTGCCTCAGTTCTTATCAGCATTGTTTATGTAGTCGGTATTGCTTTTCCTCTGTGTGTGTGTGTGTGGACAGTGTCATCATCTAATACAGTAACTAGCTGCTGTTAGAATTGACATGCTTTTTTTAACTAGAACATAAATTAGCACTTAAATTTGCAACAATTTACAGGACACAATTAGATTGCATTTTCAAGGAGTTAATGTAAGTTGACATGGTTTGGTCATTAAAACTAAATCCAAATGTCAGATATAAAAAATCATAATATCTTTCTCAGAATCAACTTTTGCATACAGTTTTCCTTGTATTAGTGAACAGTTTAGTTGGATTTACACAGACTTCTGATGCAAAATGAAAAAGGCATGAAAACCAGATAGTTTTAAGTGTGCTGATCTATAGAAAGAGATTAAGACAAGATTTGAGTAAAGATTTGTAGCTCGGGTGCCGGTTGATGTGGTGTGGCTTTGTTCGCTGAGCTTGGAAGTAGATTTGCAGATATTTTGTCCCCTGTTGAGGTGATGTTTTCAGTGCTTTGGAGCCTCCTGTGAAGTGATGCTGTACTGTGCCTTCTCGAATTTATTTGGTTCTGTTCCTGCTGCTTCCAGTTGCCGGTTCTGGTTGTTCGTTGTATATTGGGTCTCGGTCTATGTATTTGTTAATGGAGTCCATGGATGAGTGCCATGCTTATAGAAATCCTCTGGCTGTCCTCTGTTTAGCTTGTCCAATGATTATTGTGTCGTCCCAGTCAAATGTTGGGCCTTGTCATCCATGTGTGTAGCTCCTAGGGACAGCTGTTTGTGGTGTTTAGTGACTAGTTGGTGTTTGTGAATACGGATTGCTAATTGTCTGCCTGTTTGTCCAGTGTAGTGTTTTGTGCAGTCTTTGCATGGACTCCTGTAAATTATGCACATGATAGATATGATTCTGGTGAGTCTGAGGTAGAAGGAATACAGAATGGTGAATGTGCCACATAAGTGTACAGAAAAGCCGCACATGGACCAGATATTGAACTACAACAGCAACTGCCTAAACACACATAAGAGAACCAGCACTCCTGACCTGTGAAGAGAACAACATCTTGACAGAGTCTTTACCAAGAACGGATATCCCCGCAACTTCATCTGCAGATGCCACACAGATAAACAATGCGACATGGATATGCTACAGCCCAACACATTAACCACTCTATCTTGTATAAAAAACATCTCAGAACTGACAGCTAGACATCTCTGACCACTCTGATTCATGACAGCCCATAAATCGACAGCCACACTCAGACAGCGACTCACCACAACAAAAGATTCTATAACATCATGTGCAAGATTAATGTAAGACTGCATGAAATACTATATAGGACAAACAGGCAGGCAACTAGCAATTTTCATTGATGAACACCAACTTGCCACTAAACGCCACAACTAGCTGTCCCTAGTAGCTATATACATAAATGACAAGGACCACAAATTCAACAGAGACAACATAATGATCATAGGACAAGCTAAACAGAGAACAGCCAGAGAATTTTTAGAAGCATGGCACTCATTCACAGGCTCCATCAACAAATACACAATATACTGGCTTCTGCCACAAGCAACCGGACGCAGTAGGAATGGAACCAAACAAATTCCAGAAAACACAGTACAGCATCGCTTCACAGAAGGCTCCAGAGCACTGAAGATGTCATCTAGACAGGGACAAAACATGTGCAAATCAACTTCCAAGCTTGGCGAATGTACCCACGACCATGGCAAGAGATTATGACAGTTAACTTTCTCTTTGCTCAGGCACTAGAGAATGGCACTAATGAGTGAAATATATGTTGATATGTAGAGATATGTGTCATTACATCTATGTGTACTATTTTCATTTTTGTCATGAGGTTTCTGGTTGTGTAAAGCATATCATTTGAGAGAACGTCTTTGTTTTCCTGTGCTTTACAAGTTTGCCATTTAATATTTAGTTACATGTGCAGTTTGTAAGTGTGTTAGTAAAATAAAATTGAGCTTCAATGAGCATTCAATAATTCCAATGAGGATTAATTCAACTGAACTCCGTGTGAAGACATTAATTCAGTTTATTGAATTAGAGAGCTATTATTTTCAAACATGGTACATTATTTTTGTATAGATGACATTCAGTGACTACATCATGGGCGTTTGCAGAATAATCAATGCCAGTGAGTGAAGTGCCTTTTGTTCTGAACTATTAATACTGCTGTATTAGAAAGTGACTACTTGATGATTTTCTTTGGTAGTTAGACTTACTGTATGTTTAGGAAGTATGAAAATTATTTAAAAATTGAGTGCTTTTCATTATATGTTCTGAAACTAGTGTACTACACAGAATTAATTTAATAGGATGCTTTGAAATTGTATTCATAAACCATTCCCTTTAGTGTTTATATGAGCAATCCATTGAAATTTGAGAATTAACATATGCTGAATTTACTTAACCTTTGAAATACTAACAATTATTTGTTTACTCATTGGGAGTTTTCCTGGCAAAGAAATCTATTGAGAAAGTAGCACAGTCACGGGAGAAGAAGGAGGTTGTACTTTATCCAGAGTTGTTGATCATGAGCAACTGTATAATGAATACTCATCCTTCGCTTGTCTGTTTCTGCACAAATGCTGGCAGATTGGACGAGATTAATTTAGGATATCTGGTTGGCATGGATGATTTGGTCCAAAGGGTTTGTTTCTGAGCTTTACAAGTCTATGCCTCTATGAGGGAACTAAATGTATTTCTAAGTTTGCAGATGACCCAAAACTGGTTGTGTCAAAGCAGAGATGCTTCAGTGTGATTTGGACAAGTTGAGTGGGCAAATGCGTGGCAGATGAAGTATCATATAAATATAAGGTTATTCACTTTAGTAATTGAAACAGGAAGGCAGATTATTATCTGAATGGTGATAGGTTGGAAAAGGAGAAGTGTATCAAGACCTGGATGCCCTGGTACACTAGAAAGGTTGAGAGTAAGCATGCAAATGCAGAAAGTGGTGAATAGGTAAATGGATTGTTAGCCTTCAGAACTAGAGAATTGGAGTACATGAGCAGTTGTTGTGACCACACCTGGAAAATTGTGTGTCGTTTTTGTTCTCCTTCTTTGAGGAAGGATATTCTGGCCATTGGGTGCAACAAAGGTTTTCCAGCCTGATTTCTGGAATGGCAGGACTGACACGTGAAGATGTTAAAGTATCTATTCAAGACAGCTCTGGGAATTCCTGATGGACTTGACTGTAACCTCTCTTGGTTCGTCCCAGAGATTATATGCTGAAAGGCTGGAATATAAAACTCTTACAGACAGTTTAGTTTAAATTATTACCTTTATTTACCAAGGGCATTAGTGTTACAATATAACGTAGCTCAAGTCTGCTTTGCAGGTATCTAAGGTTCTAAAACCTTTAGAAGAGTAGTGGCGCCAACTCTTACCCCTGAGAGCTGTCTCAGGCTACTTCCCTTTATTGTTGCAAATAAGGAATCTTTATACAGAAATTGGTCTTAAAATTACAAAAACACCACATGTGCTGTATTGTTCTATGTTCTTAATCAGATAAGCAGCAATAAAATGGCAAAAGTTTGCAGAGGAAGAGAAACTCATTGACAGGTCTGATTATGCTTGACACATTAAGCAATATGCACATCAAATTGGGAAATCTTGATCCAGCCAACCCCCAAATGGCTGATTGCTTTGCTTTGGCTTGATAACCTTCCCTTTTAACAGTACACCATAACGAGGGACTGAGGAATGGTCCTGATGAAGGACTCCTGCCCAAAATGTCGATTTTCCTGCTCCTCGGATGCTGCCTGACCAGCTATGCTTTTCCAGCACCACTCTAATCTTCAGCATCTGCAGTCTTTACTTTTGCTTGTAATGAAGGACTAGTCTAAACTATGTGGAAAGGTCATGAGGTAACCTTACTCAGCTAACATGGCCAATATCATTGTCCTACAAAATGGCTTTTTCTTTTAAAATCATTTTAGATTCCCAGAATGCAAATCAAATTCATAACCTTCCCTGATCTGGAGCGCCAGGGAACAACATACAAACATTCAGTCCATGGCAAGCCAGTGTTCACTCAAATCACACCAAAAAGGGTTAATCTTTCCACCAGCTTCTGTTCCCTCTCCCCCTCTGTCCCTTGAACCCTTCAATCAGTGAGTGTAATTTACAGAAGAATGTTTTCTCTCTCACTCACACATGAAATCTTCCAACTTTCAGCCTTCATATTTTCCTAGCCTGTAAGGGTAATGAAACATTCACTTCCCAGAGCAGTCAAGATGAGGAAGCTGAGCTTCATAAATTCAAATCTGCTCAGTGTGGTATCCATGCAAATGTATCAGGATTATTCTATTATGTGCATATTCCACTCAGCTTATTAAATTACAAGTTATTTTCTGACTGAGTATGAGTTTTGTTAAGAGTTTTTGATATAAACCAGCGATTTAGTTATCCAACATCCTATTGTGAAATATATGCCTCCAGCTTCCGGTGTGGAAAAAAGTACTGCCACACATTCCACAAGTGAACATATGTTATCACCTTATTTATACCGATCCATTGACACAAAGAACAGAAGTCCCCAATTCTTCTGACCAAGCACTTTCCCACATTCTCTGCAGCAAATTTATCTCATTTAAGGCTGCATGCTTTCTCAAAGACATACTGAATTGGTCTGGACTATATTCAGGAGAGTTTAATGGAATGGGGAAGATCAGAGGGAGTGGCTAAAATTCTGCCTCAGTGGCAGGGATCCGGGTTTGATTTGAGCTATGGGCCCACTGTCTGGAGTTTGCATGGTCTCCCTGTGTTTGCATGGGTTATCGTCAGGATTCTGCAGTTTGCTCCCATAGTTCAAAAAGATGTGCAGGTTAAGTGGCTTTTAGGAGGGTCAGTGCAAATCCCATGGGCTAAACAGCCTTTTTCTGCCCTGTAGTCATTCTGTGATCTCAATGAAACCTATATAAATTCAAACAGGCCTAGATAGAGTAAAGAGCTGAAAATATGTTGCTGGAAAAGCGCAGCAGGTCAAGCAGCATCCAAGGAGCAGAAGAATCGGCGTTTCGGGATTCCTGAAGAAGGGCTTGTGCCCAAAACGTCGATTCTCCTACTCCTTGGATGCTGCCTGACCTGCGCTTTTCCAGCAACACATTTTCAGCTCTGATCTCCAGCATCTGCAGTCCTCACTTTCTCCTCGCGAGGGTAAATACAGGAATGATGTGCCTGATGACTGGGGAGCCTAGAAGCTGCAAACGCAGTAAAGTATATGGGATAGCTACTTTAGGTCTGAGGTAAGAAGAAATTTCTTCACCCAGAGTGTGGTGAGTCTGTGGGGTTCTCTGCTGTGGAAAGTGTTTGAGGCCGAAATATTGAATGTTTTTCAAGAAAGGGTTGAATAAAGTTCATAGGCTATCAGGAGCAACGGTATGTGGAGAATGCGCAAACAAGGGCACTGAGTTGGATGATTAGCTATGATCATATTGAAGGATTGAATGGGTGACTCCTACTTTCCCTATCTGTATGTAAGAAAATCTAGAACTGGGTTGGCATAGTTTAAAAAAAAGAGAGGTCACCTATTTAAGTCAGAGGTGAGGAGCAAAGTTGCCTAAGTGTTGACAGTTTTTGGAATTCCCTTCCTCAAAAGGGAATGGTTACAGAATCTTTAAATATTTTTAAGGCAAATATAGGTATATTCTTGATTACTAAAGGTTGGGGCATTATCGAACTATGCAGGAATGTAGTGTTGAGGTTAAAATGAGATCAGCCATGCTCTTAGTGAATGGCAGAGCAGACTCAAAGGGCTAAGGTGGTCTAGTCATTTTCATATATTTGTGAAAGCATTGAATGATTTGGTTATGGTTATTGCCACATTGTCATAGAGTCTGTTTCTATGCTGTATGACTCCTCGGTCCACCATGTCGAGGTCAACAAACACCAAACCACATTAATTCGATTTACCTGCACTTGGTCCTCAGACTAGTACACCCTGGTATTTTAAGTACTCCTCCAGAGAACAACTTTTGAGAAGATTTGTCGCTCAGGTTGAGGTTCTGGTTGTAGGTTCGCTCTCTGAGCTGGAAGATTTGTTTTCAGACGTTTCGTCACCATACTAGGTAATATCGTCAGTGAATCGCTGGTGGCATGGCCCGCTTTCTGTTTGTGTTTAGGTTTTCTTGGTTCGCTCATGTCAATTCCTGTTTTTTTTCTCAGGGAGTGGTAAATGGGATCCAAGTAAATGTGTTTGTTGATAGAGTTCGGTTGGAATGCCATGCTTCTAGGAATTCTTGTACGTGTCTGTTTGGCTTGTCCTAGGTTGGATGTATTGTCCCAGTTGAAGTGGTGTCCTGCCTCATTTGTATGTAAGGTTACTAGTGAGAGTGGATTATGTCTTTTTGTGGCTAGTTGATGTTCAACCGGAACTCTATCAACAAACATTGACTTTATCCCATTTACCACCCCCTGAGAAAAAGAACAGGAAATAACATCACCACAGGCAAAGACATCACCAACCCAATGAAACCTAAACAAGTAAATAGAAAGCAGACCATGCCACCAGTGCTTCATCCAGAGGCTTACTGATGATGTTACCTAGTATGGTGACGAAACATCTGAAAACGAACATTCCAGCTCAGTGAGCAAACCTACATCCAGAAACCATCCAGGTGCTGCTTAAATATTACAAAAGTATCTGCATCTACGACCTTATCAGGGAGCACATTCCATATTTCTGACACCTTCTGTGTGAAAAGTTTTTTTTTCTCCTCTAAATTACTTGCCCCTTACCTTAGACTCGCATTCTCTGATCTTGGATACATGTGCCATAGAGTCATAGAGATGTACAGCATGGAAACAGACCATTCGGTCCAACCCGTCCATGCCGACCAGATATCCCAACCCAATCTAGTCCCACCTGCTAGCACCCAGCCCATATCCCTCCAAACCTTTCCTGTTCATACACCCATCCAAATGCCTCTTAAATGTTGCAATTGTACCTGCCTCCACCACATCCTGTGGCAGCTCATTCCATACACGTACCACCCTCTGTGTGAAAAAGTTGCCCCTTAGGTCTCTTTTATATCTTTCCCCTCTCACCCTAAACCTATGCCCTCTAGTTCTGGACTCCCCAATCCCAAGGAAAAAACTTTGTCGATTTATCCTATCCATGCCCCTCCTAATTTTGTAAACCTCTATAATGTCACCCCTCAGTCTCCGTCGCTCCAGGAAAAACAGCCTCTCCCTGTAGCTCAGATCCTCCCACCCTGGCAACATCCTTGTAAATATTTTCTGAAGCCTTTCAAGTTTCACCACATCTTTCCGATAGAAAGGAGACCAGAATTGGACGCAATATTCGAACAGTGGCCTAACCAATGTCCTGTACAGCTGCAACATGACCTCCCAACTCCTGAACTCAGTGCTCTGACCAATAAAGGAAAGCATACCACATGCCTTCTTCACTATCCTATCTACCTGTGACTCCACTTTCAAGGAGCTATGAACCTGCACTCCAAGGTCTCTTTGGTCAGCAACACTCCCTAGGCACTCCCTCAGACCTTACCATTAAGTGTATAAGCCCTGCTAAGATTTGCTTTCCCAAAAATGCAGCACCTCGCATTTATCTGAATTAAACTCCATCTGCCACCTTTCAGCCCATTGGCCCATCTGGTCCATTTCCTGTTGTAATCTGAGGTAACCCTCTTCGCTGTCCATTACACCTCCAATTTTGGTGTCATCTGCAAACTTACTAAATGTACCTCTTATGCTCACATCCAAATCATTTCTGTAAATGACAAAAAGTAGAGGTCCCAGCACCGATCCTTGTGGCACTCCACTGGTCACAGGCCTCCAGTCTGAAAAACAACCCTCCACCACCACCCGCTGTCTTCTACCTTTGAGCCAGTTCTGTATCCAAATGGCTAGTTCTCCCTGTATTCCATGAGATCTAACCTTGCTAATCAGTCTCCCATGGAGAACCTTGTCGAACGCTTTACTGAAGGCCATATAGATCACATTTACTGCTCTGCCCTCATTAATCCTCTTTGTTACTTCATCAAAAAACTCAATCAAGTTTGTGAGACATGATTTCCCATGCACAAAGCCATGTTGACCATCCCGAATCACTCCTCGCCTTTCCAAACACATGTACATCCTGTCCCTCAGGATTCCCTCCAACAACTTGCCCACCACCGAGGTCAGGTTCACTGGCCTATAATTCCCTGGCTTGTCTTTACCACCCTTCTTAAACAGTGGCACCACATTTTCCAACCTTCAGTCTTCCGGCACCTCACCTGTGACTATCGATGATACAAATATCTCAGCAAGAGGCCCAGCAATCACTTCTCTATCTTCCCACAGAGTTCTTGGGTACACCTGATCAGGTCCTGGGGATCTATCCACCTTTAACCGTTTCAAGACATCCAGCACTTCTTTCTGTGTAATCTGGACATTTTGCCAGATTTCACCATCTATTTCCCTGCAGTCTATATTTTCCATATCCTTTTCCACAGTAACTACTGATGCAAAATATTTATTTAGTATCTCCCCCATTTTCTGTGGCTCTTGCTGATCTTTGAGGGACCCTATTCTCTCCCTAGTTATGCTTTTGTCCTTAATGTATTTGTAAAAACCCTTTGGATTCTCCTTAATTCTATTTTCCAAAGCTATCTCATGTCCCCGTTTTGCCCTCCTGATTTCCCTCTTAAGTATGTTTTCCCTGGAGGTTCAGAGGCTGAGGGGTGACCTTATAGAGGTTTACAAAATTTATGGGGCATGGATAGGATAAATAGGCAAAGTCTTTTCCCTGGGGTTGGGGAGTCCAGAACTAGAGGGCATAGGTTTAGGGTGAGGGGGGAAATATATAAAAGAGACCTGAAGGGCAACTTTTTCATGCAGAGGGTGGTGCATGTGTGGAATGAGCTGCCAGAGGAAGTGGTGGAGGCTGGTACAATTGCAACATTTAAAAGGCATTTGGATGGGTATGTGAATTTGAAGGGTTTGGAGCGATTTGGGCCGGGTGATGGCAGGTGGGACTAGATTGGGTTGGGATATCTGGTCGGCATGGACCGGTTGGACCGAAAGGTCTGTTTCCATGCTGTACATCACTATGACTGTATCTCAACTTGCTAAGCCTGCCAACTGTCTAGGATAGTTCTGGGGTCTCATCGCTTAAACACTGCTCCAGACAAAGCCTGGTCAAAAAAAGCATATATGAAAATGAGAAAATGTTTAACTGAACAGAATGACTGGAGTTTACTGGGGTAACCTTCAGGAATAGAGTCCATCATGATCGGCAACCCAGTGCCTCTGCTCCTACACGGCTAGTTCACTGGCAAAAGTCATAGTTTGAAGGATGATAACATGTCATAATTCAAGGTTGTTTGTGGCATTTTTGGAGTATAACCTTCATTTTATCTGGAGAGTTAAGCTTTTGCTATATATTTAAATCAATTTGCATAGCCGCCTTCAATTTTAATGCCAAAGCTGTTCCCTATTTTAATGCTTGTTGTGGTTCTGTCAAGCTCTTTCAAGATTTAGTTTAGCTGTGAGACAAATTTTTAATAGCTCTAAAGCTAAAGAAGTGGTAATTTGAGAAACTAGAAAATTGCCACTGAAGCCTTTTGACTTGCGCCCATGGCAAACAAGAATGTTAAATGCTGAATGATCACAATTTTTAATATCGGAGAAAAGGGTGCAGATTAGTTGGCAAGCTGACTCTGGCCAGGTGTAGAAAGTAACAGAGGAACATCAGCTGCTCATGCTTCACAGTAATTTAAAAAGGTACAAGGTTTGAAAGTGTCCCTTTTGTTTGCGGGGCACCGATGCCTGTGAATGAATAAATGTCATTTCACGCAAGCCTAAATCAGCCATGTTGCAAGCTCAATAGACTAGGTTGAATTGATATCCATGTAGCTTTTAACCCACTAAGTATTATTCCCAAATTGCTTGGGAATCATGGAATTACACCATAGGTTAAATGTTTTTTGGCTTTTTTTGTAAGTGTGGTCCAGTTCAGTGCAGCCTGCCAATTGTGAACAGCTGAAAGAACACAGCTTAATTTGTTTAGCTAATTGCTGGGATGTGCGGCCTACATACTTAGTATTGCACTTACATTGAAAATCGTATTAAGTTGTTCAATTGTGTGTTAGGCAGACAATCTTTTTGGATGGATGCAAGAATCAAAATTTTCTTTATTCACTTTTTCTTGGGCTGCTATTCGGAAGCTACATTTTGGTTTTCAGAGGCTCCTTTTTTATTCTTGCTAACCCATTGAGACGGTCCAGTCAGGTTGTAAGTATAGCTTCTGAACTTAGCTCGACAATGAACATTTGGGCTGTCAGCAGCAGAATTAAGGAGTATTCACCAATATCCTCCATTACCAATCATCCACCAAACTTAAAGCTTCAACTCAAGGAAAATTGATTTTTTTTTCTCGACACCACAGAATTTAAGGTCTGTCTACATACACACCTACCCCTGGAAACACAACTGGAAATTAATGAATGAAGGGCTTTTGCTCAGTTTTCCTGCTCCCCGGATGCTGCCTGACCTGCTGTGCTTTTCCAGCACAACTCTGATCTAAACTCTGGAAATTACTGAAGGCATAGGCTGCTGAAAGTATATAGCCTCAAGCTAGAGATTGAGTTTGTTTCCAAGGAAATGATTATTAGAGTGATTTCATGTTTTCCTAGCTCCCAGTTAACTGGATGTTCCCTTGTGACAAATTTAAAACTTCCATCGTTTTCACAGATGCACCTGTGTATGCACTCTCCTCACAGGTGCCTTGCCACCCTTTGTTTTCCTCTTGCAGCAGTCTCCTCCCCACACACCCAGCCTCAGTGAATTTCTCGTTGCGGCACTGACTGCTGTAACTGCTTGTTGCATTTCCAATCACATTCTGTTTCTCTTCTCTGTTTGCTGTTAATAGGTTAATTGACCCTATAAGCCCCTAACATGGGATTGAGCCAACCTGTGGTTGCAGGAGCATGTACTGGCAAGTTTTATTGATTATACTTCTGAGAATAACTTTTCTCTGGTCGCTCATAATTGAATTTTCTTAGGTATTTGGAGCTTGTGAGTGCTCATGGCTATCCCAAACAAATCATATAAGTGTCCTTACAAAAGCTGCTATGTTCAGTTTCACAGTCTTCAATCTATCTGAAGAGACACTGGATCTCCCATTTGAACAATGGGTTAAGCAAGCCATTTTGCACTAACTATTCACTGGTTTCTTGTAGTATTTTCCACTAATGGGATTTGGCTATCAGTCCAGTGCTCAAAATATGTGAGGGATGTAGGAGAATTTACCCCCAAAATCTCCCAAATGCTAGGGATCACCCAATCATGAAGGTGATGAATCATGGAATCACTCGCATAATGCTGATAGGCTCTCTAAGGAGCTGTTCTTCATAGGTTGGTTCTCTATCTCAGTTCCACTCCTTAGGAAAATTTGCAAGCAATACAAAAGTAAAAGGAAAACAGCCTTTTTATATACGTTGTCAAGTGACTGATTGGACAAGGTGTTGGCATGAAGCATGCACCAGTTCGGTAAAACATATTTGTACTTCGTGTGAATTGTCCTGAAGAATGCAAGACAAAGTTTTTACAAACTTATGTTTTTTCAAAAAATCTCAAGTTCTGTACTATCAAACCACTGATTTTAAAAATGAGAGCAAAGGAATGCTCCGGTGGGTAATCTGAGATGGAGGATGGGAAAAATTTGTGGCTGTAAGAGCTGCTCCTTTTTATTTGAGGTATTTTAAGTGTTGGAGGTGATTTCCTCGAATTCCAGGAGCAGCAATTACTGTTTAATATGCTGTTGCGTTGTTTTGGAACTTTGGGAGGGGAAAAAAGATCAAAACAACAGTACTTTTAAAAGGAGGAAGACAGAAAAAAGGCAGCAACTGCACGGTCGGTCAGTGAGTGAGAAAGAGAAAGAAACCTACACTGCTAACTAGCACAGCAGTGAATCTGCACAGTTACTGCCTATGCTGTTTGAGTTCATGTATCTCTGGATATCGGAGAGTGTCTAGGAAAAATTAACAAACAGTGAAATTCACAGTTGACTTTGGAGGAACTTGTGTGAGAGAGCTCACAGCACAGGAGCAGATAAGTGCATAGTTTTTATGTGTAACCTTGCTGTAAGTCTACAGTAGCGAGTAGAGTGGGTTCTTTCTTGATTGAGATTTGTCTCTTGATTAAATTTTTAATATATAAACCATAAGTACTAAGTTAGCCTGGAGCAATTTTTTTTAGAGCAATGAGTGTGCTATTTTCGGGGCCTGTAGATTGTGAAGGAGCAAAAATGCCCTTTAGTAGAGTGATGTGCTCTTCCTGTCGGATTTGGGAGTTTAGAGAGAGTTTCCATGTTACTGACGATTATGTCTGCAGCAAGTGTCTTTGGTTGTGAATCCTATCAGATCGCATGGATCGGTCAGAGCAGCATTTAGAGGCAATGAGAAATTTACAAGAACTATGGGGTGTGAGGGATGGCAGTTATAGGAACGGACTCTCAGGGAAATGTAGCATGAACAGCCAAGTTTCTGGTATCGAGACTAGCTCTGATGTAATGAGAGATACGTTGGGTTCCAAGTGGTCGATTGTGATAGGGGACTCTCTAGTCAGAGGCACAGACAGACGTTTCTGTGGCCAGCAGCGAAAAATCAGAATGGTGTGTTGCCTCCCTGGTGCCAGGATCAAGGATGTCTTGGCAAGGGTACAGAATGTTCTCTAAGGGAAGAGGGACCTTTAGAACTGAAGACATAGGAAGGGAAAAGGATGTGATTCAGAAGGGAAAAAATAGAAAGTTAGGCAGGAGGTCCTCGAAGATAGTAATATCTGGATTACTTCTGATACTGTGAGCTAGTGAGGGTAGGAATAGGAGGACAGGAGATGAATGAGTGACTGAGGAGATGGTGCAAGGGAGATGGCTTCACATTTTTGGTTCATTGGAATCTCTTCTGGTGTAGAAATGACCTGTCCAAGAAGGACAGATTGCATCTGAATTGGAAGGGGCCTAATATACTGGCAGGGAGAATTGCTAGAGCTGCTTGGGAGGATTTAAACTGTATGGTGGAAAAAGTCAAACAGTCAGGGCAGGCAGGAACAATGTAGGACTAATAAATTTAGGGAAGATATTTCGGTTGAATTGAGAAATAAGAAAGGAATGAACATCTTTATTGGGATTGTATTACAGATCCCCTCATAGTCAGTGGGAAATTGAGAAACAAATTTGCAAGGAGGTTTCAGTTATCTGTAAGAATAATAGGGTGGTTATGGCAGGGGATTTTAACTTTCCAAACATAGACTGGGACTGTCGTAGTGTTAAAGGTTTAGATGGAGAGGAATTTATTAAGCATGTACAAGAACATTTTCTGATTCAGTACGTGGATGTACCTACGAGAGAAGGTGCAAAACTTGACCAACTCTTGGGAAATAAGGCAGGGCAGGCGACTGAGGTGTCAGTGGGGGTGCACTTTGGGGCTAGCGACCATAATTCTATTCATTTTAAAATAGTGATGGTAAAAGGATAGACTGGATCTAAAAGTTGAAGTTCTGAATTGGAGAAAGGCCAATTTCAAAAGCTGATTGGGGGCAGATGTTCGCAGGTAAAGGATGGTTGGATAATGGGAAGCCTTCAGAAATGAGATAATGAGAGTCCAGAGAAAGTATATTCCTGTTTGGGTGAAAGGAAAGGCTGTTATGTGTAGGGAATACTAGATGAGTAGAGAAATTGATGGTTTGGTGAAGGAAAAGAAGCAAGCATATATAGGCAGCAGAAATCGAGTGAATACTTAGAAGAGTATAAAGGCAGTAGGAGTATACCTAAGAGGGAAATCAGGAGGGCAAAAAGGAGACATGAGAGCACTTTGGCAAATAGGGTTAAAGAGCATCCAAAGGGATTGTGTAAATGCATTAAGGATAAAAGGGTAAGAATATGGGAATAGGGAGAGAATATGGCTTCTCCAAGATCAGCAAAGCAGCTTGTGTGTGGAGCTGCAGGAGATGGGTGTGATACTAAACGGGTATTTGGCATCAGTGTTTACTGTGGAGAAGGACATGGAAGATTTGGATGTGGGGAAATAGATGGTGACATCTTGAAAAATGTCCATAATTACAGAGGTGGTGGTGCTGGATGTCTTGAAATGTGTAAAAGTGGATAAATCCCCAGGACCTAATCAGGTATACCCTAGAACTTTGGGAAGCTAGGGAAGTAACTACTAGGCCCCTTGCTGAGATATTTGTATCATCGATGGTCGCAGGGGAGGTGCCGGAAGACTAGAGGTTGGCTAACGTGGTGCCTTTATTTAAGAAATGTGGTAAGGAAAATCCAGGGAATTATAGACTGGTTAGCCTGATGTTGGTGGTGGGCAAGTTGTTGGAGGGAATCTTGAGGGACAGGATGTGCATGTATTTGGAAAGGCAAGGACCGATTAAGGATAGTCAACATGGCTTTGTGCGTGGGAAATCATCATCAGAATGGCCAGTGGGCCAAGGAGTGGCAGATGGAGTTCAATTTGGATAAATGGCATCTGCTGCATTTTGGAAAGGTTAGAGCAGGACTTATACACTTAATTGTAAGGTCCTGAGGAATGTTGCTGAACAAAAACCTTGGAGTGCAGGTTCATAGTTCCTTGAAAGTGGAGTCGCAGGTAGCTAAGATAGTGAGGAAGGTGTTTAGTATGCTTTCCTTTATTCATCATAGTATTGAGTATAGAAGTTGGGAGATCATGTTGTGATTGTACAGGACATTGGTTCAGCCACTTTTGGAATATTGCGTGCCTCCTTCCTGGTCTCCTTCCTATCCAAAGGATGTTGTGAAACATGAAAGTGTTCAGAAAAAGTTTACAAGGGATGTTGCCAGGGTTGGATGGTTTGAGCTCTAGGGAGAGGATGAATAGGCTGGGGCTGTTTTCCCTGGAGCATCAGAGGTCGAGGAGTGACCTTAGAGGTTTATAAGATCATGAGGAGCATGAACAGGATAAACAGATAAGGTCATTTCCCTGGGTTGGGGTGAGTCTAGAACTAGAGAGCATAGGTTTAGGGTTAGAGGGGAAGGGTATAAAAGGGACCTCAGGGGCAGCTTCACTCAGAGAGTGGTGTGTGTATGGAATGTACTGCCAGAGGAGGTGGTGGAGGCTGGTACAATTATAGCACTTAAAAGGCATCTGGATGGGTATATGGATAGGAAGAGTTTAGAGAGATATGTGCCAAGAGCTGGCAAATGGCACTAGATTAGTTTAGGATATCTGGTCGGCATGGATGAGTTGGCCAAAAGGGTCTGTTTCCATGCTGTACATTTCTATGACTCAATGACTCTAACTGCGTGGCAGAGAAACTTGAAGTTACTGAGACAATGAATTCCTTGAAAATGCTGGTGATTCCATGTTCACAAGGTTGCGTGTTTTTCAGAAGCTTCTGTGTGGGGGGAGTTTGTTGTGGATCCTTGTATAATGTACCCTGTCAATTGTCAAGTTTAAAACTGAGATTGAAATGCACTAAGATCGTTAGTAACTGGTTGAGATCTAGTTTGAGAATGTGATTTGAAAATCCAAATTTTAGACCTGCTAGTTCCCCCTTATATAATCAGCTCATTAGTTACCCTCCAGATAGTTATAGTGAATTTGTTAGGTATGACTTTCCCTTCTGGAAGCTGTGTTGACTTTGCTTGATTACAATGTGAATTTCTAAATCTGCTGCTGTTACATTATCTATGACAGAATCTAATATTTTACCCATAACCTGATGTGGAGGTGTGCAGGTGTTTGACTGGGTGGACAAGGTCTGAAGTCAAACAACAGCAGGTTATAGTCCAACAGGTTTATAGTATTTGAAATGACAAAGTTTTGGAGCACTGCTCCTTCACTCCCTTCACCTGATGAGGGGGCTGCGTTCTGAAAGCTTGTCTTTTCAAATAAGCCTGTTGGACTATAACCTAGTGTTGTGTGACTTTTGACCTTACTAATAACACATTAAGCTAACAGAAATGTTCGCTGAGTGACCAGGATGGGAACTCCATTTTTGAGAGTATTTGTGGGGAAAGAAGCAAAGAAAAGTAGGTGGAGTAGCATTGTTGATGAGGAAAACACCTATATTGTGGTGAGTATTGTTGTAAGTACAATATGTGAAATCAGTTTGGGTGGAAATGAGGAATAGTTAGAGGATGTCACCTGTAGGCCCTTGGAGAATCGTCTCACAGTAGCGTTGCCTCGGGTGGTGATCAAAACATTATCGAGTTTCAGTTTGAGGGAGGGCAACTTGGATCTCAAACCGGCGTCCTCAACTTAAATAATGGCAATTATAAAGGTGTGAAGAAAATGTTGTCTAAAATGGGCAGGGAAAATAGACCGAGGGAAATGTCTGTGGATGATCAATGACAAACATTTAAGCAGATGTTTCATAAAGTTCAGTGAAAATGTATTCCAGTCAAAGGGAAGGACAAACCACCTGTTGTTAATAAAGATGGTCCAGAAGAGTATCCAGTCAAACATTAAGGCAGACAGTAGACTGCAAGATTGTGGCATTCTTAGAAATCAGCAGTAGGTGAGCAAAAATCAGAAGAGGACAAAATTTCTGATCAACATAACTTGGGAAGAAATAGAAAATAAAAGCAAGAGCTTCAATGGATATATAGAAAGAAAGAATAGATAATGTGAGTGTGGATCCATGGAGGATGGGCCTTGGGCATTGATAATAGGTAACAGAGAAATGACAGATAATTTAAACCAATATTTTATGTCGGACGTCACGCTAGAGGACACTGAGCATCTCAAAGTTATCAGATAAACTAAACTGCTAATGGGAAGAAAGATCTTGTAAGAAATTTTATGACAAAGGACAAAGGATTTGACAAATTAATGGAACTAAAGGCAGATAAGTCATAAGGACCTGATGGCCTGTATCCAGTGGTTTTAGAGGAACTGGCTACAGAGATAATGGAAGCATTGATTGATTGAAATATTCGAGACTTGCTTGATTTCGGGTGGTTTTCAGTAATTTGGAACACTACTGATGAAATGCTCCTGTTCAAAAAGGGAGGAAGGTAGAAAATTGGAAATTTGCATAACGCCTGATGCTGGGAAAATGCTAGAGCCCTTTATTAAGGAAGAGATAAGAAAATGTTTAATGCAATCAGCAGTGTCAACCTGGTGATGTGTAAGAAAATTGTTTGACAAATTTACTATAGTTCTTTGAGGATACGACAAGTAGAGTTGATAAAGGGAAGCCAGTGGATGTAGTGTATTTGCATTTCCAGAAAGCATTTGATAAGGTGCCACAAAAATTATTACAGAAGCATGGTGTTGATGGTTTGGGGTTGAAGTATTACCATGGATTACAGAGGTTAATACTCGGAAGACAGAGTTTAGGTTAATGTGTCGTTTTTAAGTTGGAATGACATGGCTAATGGAGTATCTTTAAGAACCTGTCCTGAGGCCTCATGGTTTTGTTATTTGCATTGGTGACTTGGAATAAGGGGCAGAATGTAATGTATCCAAACATGCTGCTGATGTAAAAATAGGTGGGAGGGTATGTTATGGTGAGGGCATGACATTATAGATGGGTTGAATGAGTGAGAAAAACCTTGGTAACTGGAGTTAATGTAGGAAAGCATGGGTTCATGCACTTTCGTATGAAGAATCAATAGGCAGACTGTTAATTTAAATGGAGAGGCACTCCCAAAAATAGTGAAAAAGATCGGGGTGTTCTTCTGTATGAAACAAAAAGTGGGCATGTAAATGCATCAAGTCATTAAGAAGGCAAATGGAATTTCTGCTGATTTCCTATCTTATGCTCTTTCCTGCCATACAGCTACTGTCAGGGGGCTTCTGGACTATTCCAGTTGGTATTGTCTTCTCGTTGTTATTTCTTACATTGACTCACACAGATTTTACATCTTCTAACCCAAGATCGTATCTTGTGCTTGTACTTAGTCCATCCCATAGTGACAAAGGTACTCCATGTCTTTTCCTTCCTGATGAAAAATCACATTCTGCTGAACATGGAGTCTCCAGCTTTGATCTCTTTCTAACTGTACCTCTGTAATGCCTGCAGGATCATATCCATGAATCTCTTTGTGCCATTTAATTTTTATTTTGTTCTAATTTCTGCATCCATTCAACTAAACAGCCATTAATTATGCCTTTTCCCCCTTTGAGCTGAAAATGTGTTGCTGGAAAAGCGCAGCAGATCAGGCAGCATCCAAGGAGGAGGAGAATCGACGCCTCGTTAATTGTATATCAGCAGAAGGCTTAATTTCTACTATTGACACTCACTGATTATAACAGTCATCCAATTAATATGTATGTTGCCTTATCTGGATGATCCTCCCCGTAAGTGACTATATATTTTATTAAGTATCTGCTGTTCGAGAGGAGACTGAGAACTCATGTCTCCGTGCACATGGGCGATCATTCTCTCTCCAGTGCCCAGAATAAAGATGAAGGAAGTAAAACTATATGGTGTCTCTGAGCGTTTTGCTTCAACTGGTATGGGATAGGGAAAAGGGACGGCACCATCCCCTACTAATTTAGAACCCTAGTTATTCAGATCATCAGAATTTTGGTCCCAGTATGGCTCAAGTGAAGCCACTCGCACTAGAACGGCTCCCCTTGGCACTAATGCACCATGAACTGAAACCTGTTCTAACCACAGCAATATTTGAGCCTTGATTTAACTCGTGTGTTTTTATTTGTGCTATTCTAGTTTGCCATGTCACTCGAGTAGTAAGCCTGCCTACTTTGGAGTTTCTGCTTTTGGTTTCCAACTGTTTATATTCTTTCAGTAGAAATTCCTTTCTAGTCCTATTGATGTTGTTAGTCCCAACACTGGTTCCCTTTCTTCCCATTCCCAGAGTGTCGGAGGCTGAGGGGTGACCTTATAGAGGTTTACAAAATTATGAGGGGCATGGATAGGATATATAGGCAAAGTCTTTTCCCTGGGGTGGGGGAGTTCAGAACTAGATGGCATAGGTTTAGGGTGAGAGGGGAAAGATATAAAAGAGACCTCAGGGGCAACTTTTTCACGCAGAGGGTGGTACTTGTATGGAATGAGCTGCCAGAGGATGTGGTGGAGGCTGGTACAATTGCAACATTTAAGAGTCATAGAACATTACAGCACAGTACAGGCCCTTCAGCCCTCGATGTTGCGCCGCCCTGTCATACTAATCTGAAGCCCGTCCCACCTACACTATTCCATGTACGTCCATTTGCCTGTCCAATGCCGATTTAAATGCACTTAAACTTGGCAAATCTACTACCGATGCAGGCAAAGCATTCCATACTCCTCCTACTGTCTGAGTAAAGAAACTACCTCTGACATCTGTCTTATACCTATCCCCCCTCACTTTAAAGTTGTGTCCCCTCATGTTTGCCGTCCCCATACTTGGAAAAAGGCTCTCCCTGTCCACCCTATCTAACCCGCTGATTATCTTGTATGTCTCTATTAAGTCACCTCTCGACCTTCTTCTTGGATGGGTATATGAATAGGAAACGTTTGGAGGGATATGGACTGGGTCCTGGCAGGTGGTATTAGATTGGGTTGGGATATCTGGTCGGCATGGACAGGTTGGACCGAAGGGTCTGTTTCCATGCTGTACATCTCTAAGACTCTATGACTGTATGATGCCCTTAATTTTGGGTGAAATCAAACTTCAGGTTTGAGCTGCAGAGATTGCATTCCATCAGGAAGGAGAAAGTTACTTCAACTGTTTGTTCCAGTAAGTGGTTACACCCCTCAGATCAGTGAAATTTAGTTTGTGTTAAGGGACTAGAAATTGTCACAGCAGGAGAGACAGATGTAGGGATCCATGTTCTAGGAATTGAGGAGACTTGTTGCCTGAAGTTATCAGCATTTATGAGGTTCTTGCAAAGTGTGTAAATGAGATTGGGAACTGCAGAGAAGTTGAGCAAGCAGGTGATGGCACTCCATGGAACTAGGAGTCATTTATGTAGGGAGAAGAAATAGGGACTTAGCAGTGTTTGTGGGTGGGTGAAGGGGGGTGGTCAAATGGCTGGACTGAAGCTGTTACTTGCAGCCATAAGTGTAAGTCTCGAAGATTCTGTTGCCTGCCAGTGTCAAGATTAAGGACATCTCTTTGATAAGTTTTATTGGTAAGTTTAATAATGACCTGAGTAAAAGATCCCTTCGGAAACACTGACCATAAAATAGGAGAATATAACATTCTTTGAAATAAGGGTAATCAAAAAGAAATGAAGATAGTTGCCTGGAGTGAACTGGGCAGGAATTTGACTGAAAATATGGTTGTTGAACAATGGCAGATATCTTAAGAAAATAGTTCATGACTCTTGACGAAGATATATCCCAATGAGGAAGAACGATTCTAGAAAGGGGATAAGACAACTACAGTTAACTAAGAAGTTAAAGACTATATGTCAAAGACTAGTGGTAAGGTAGAGGCTGAGTAAGTTCTAAAAGTTAACAAATTATGACCAAACGACTAGTGAAGTGGGAGAACAGTAAACTTTGAGGATGGACTTGCAAGTAATATGAAGACTGACAGTAAGATCTTCTAATAGACGAGAAAGAAGAGATCGTCTGAAATTAACATAGGCCGCTTAGAGAGCGAAGCTGGAAAATAAAAATAGGGAACCAGAAAACTGCAGAGCAATTGAATAAAGACTTTCAACCAGTCTTCATGGTAAAGAGTGCTGTATTGTTCTATGTTCTATAACATTCCAAAAATACTAAATAATCAAGGTTCAAAAGGAGAGGTGAAGTAAATGCAATCATGATCACTGGCGGGAAAGGACAAGGGAACATAATGGAGCTAAGTTTATAAGCTCCCTGGATCTGATGGGATGCATTCTAGGATATTAGAGGAAGTAGCTGCAGTGATAATGGATGTACTGCTGGTAATCTTCTAAGGAAACTGAGATTATGGAACCGTCACAGAGAACTGGAAATGTCATACCTGTATATAAAGAGAGGGAGATGATAACATATAACTATCGACCATGAGTGCACAAATAGGACCCAGAGTAGGCCATTCAGTCCTCAAGCCTGCCCTGCCATTATATAAGATCATACCTGATCTGCTCCTCATATTGGGAAGAGTATGTTAATATCGATAAAGAGTTGGCTAACTCATAAACAGTTAAAATAAGAGAGGCATTGTCAGGATGGCAACCTGTAACCAGTGGAGTGCAAAGAGATGCTAGTCTCACTATTATAGTATGTATTAACAATTTGAATAAGTGAAGTGAATGTGCTATTGCCAAGTTTGTGGAAGAAATAGAAAAATGTCCAATCTAATTTTGCGAATTGATGATACTTGGTCAGACTGGTTCATTGTTAGATCCAAGTTGATTGCAAAAGCATCTTTAGATTTGCTCTCAGGTTTAACAATTCTTAAGATACTTAAAGTTGTAATAAATTGGTGGTGTTTTATTTTCTCCTTCATTAACCCCCACCCCCTGCCTTTCAATGTTTTGATCCTTCAGGGTGATTTGATGGAGATAAATTTTTGGGATTTCTCTGATCTGGGTTATGCTGTAGTTAACTTGATTGGTAATAAATTAATAGCTCACTTCAAAAGTACACTGACAATTTTGCAATGCCAAAAGTGAGAAATTTTACTTTTTTTTTGTCTACGTCAATGAATTTGTTTTTGTTTGATCAGTTGAAACTGGTCAAGTGAATTCTGTACTTTGTGATGAAAGATGTGCAGTTTATATATTGATACATGTTTTGGAATTTGGATTACAGGTGACTCTTGGTTACTTCTGTGAAGGATTTTCTTTGTTGTGGTTCTGTTCGCCGAGCTGAGAATTTGTATTGCAGATGTTTCGTCCCCTGTCTAGATGACATCCTCAGTGCTTGGGAGCCTCCTGTGAAGCGCTTCTGTGATGTTTTCTCCGGCATTTATAGTGGTTTGAATCTGCCGCTTCCGGTTGTCAGTTCCAACTGTCCATTGCAGTGGTCGGTATATTGGGTCCAGATCGATGTGCTTATTGATTGAGTGCCATGCTTCTAGGAATTCCCTGGCTGTTCTCTGTTTGGGAATTCATCCACAGACTCAATCAATAAGCACATCGACCTGGACCCAATATACTGACCACTGCAACGGACAGCTGGAACTGACAACTGGAAGCTGCAGATTCAAACCACTACAAATGCCGGAGGAAAGATCACAGAAGCGCTTCACAGGAGGCTCCCAAGCACTGAGGATGTCACCTAGACAGGGGACGAAACGTCTGCAACACAAATTCCCAGCTTTGAAGGATTTTCTTTCTTCAAAAAAGTAGTCTTTCTGGAATAGTGATTTAAATCTAACATTAGTCAGAGAACAAGTAACTGAACCACTGAGTTTGATGGAAAGATGGTTGTATTGTTGAGTTCATGACAGAAAGAAAACATGTGAGCCATTATCTCTGTTTTCAATTCAGAAGAGCAAGTTTTTAAAATAAATTCAGTTCAGAAGGCATTAGTATTAAATTTGGAAATATGTTTTAGTTTCTCTCCTAGAAGATACCTCAATAAAAGGGTTTGGTTTGCAAAATTTGTAAGCCAGAACGTTTTGGTTAGAAATTTGTAGGTTATTAGAACTCAGATTGCTTATGTTCTCTGATTTGTGGAAAAAATACTTATCAAATTGTCTTTACCATTCACAGTAAGGAAGTCTTCAGGAGTCAATTGAGTAGAACTGTGAAGTTTTGAGATAGGGATGTAATTTCTCTGGACTTGAATCCTCTGTGACAATAATGTCAGGAAATTGGTTGAAAATTTGTTTCACTGTGTATTTTGTGATCATTATAAATTTAATATATTTAGATAGCTTGGCTTATCTTGTTTAAAGAAAATCTGCAGCCTCATGAATTGCATATGTGTGTATATATAGCAAAATTTCATCTGACTTGTTCAGTAGTGCTATCATTAGAACATCATCTAAATAAAAAACGTGTCCCAGAGCAGCAGAGGCTAGTTATTCTTGATTCCTTGATCATGTGTCGTATTTGTGTCTATGCAAATTGGCTTCCAAGCAACCTGCTTTGAATCTCGAATTGTATGCTTCAATTAACATTGCTTGCAAATGAAAGATTGAGGAGTAAGTGAGAAATACTTTGTCATATTTGATTGTGACATCAAATTTGTAAGAACACTGACATCAACAGAAATCCTTCTTGGTTTTGAGTGCACAGAAAATGAAAGTTTCCTATTGATGTGTAGAACAAAGATGTTTTCAAAATTTGTTGATTGAAGTGAAATTATATTTGCAAAATAATAAATCTGGTTGATTAAATAAACATACTCTGGTTTATACTCTGAACCAAGCTATTTTGGAACTAACTTCAGAACTGACAAGTTGATAAATTAAAAATATAAGACTTGTGTCCAAATATACTATCAATTTATATTGTGGAACATTTGCCTGGAGAAGACAAATCTTAAGTTGGGAACAAGTAGGATTTTTGTAGTTATTTTCATTTATTGTGAAGACAATAACCTTAACTAAATGCTGTTTTTACCACTTAACGATATCATATCCATTGTCATGTATTGCCAGGTAAGGTATCATAAAGTAAGATTGTGTTGTTCTTCAGTAATGTCGATTTATCACCATCTTCACTACATTTAGTTGCACCAGCTATGGTTGTGGCATCAGAACTCTAACTGAAGAACTGTTAACTTGTGTTCAGTAAAAATCTGGTTTAAAAATAGATTAAACTATGTAACTTCATACCCTAAAAATACAATCCCATTAATCCCAAAACACTTTTTTTTTATGAATTGGAAAGGAAAACAACTGCTTTTATGCAGTACCCAACACACACCTGGTGCAGTACCCAAAAGCATACTGTATGCCATTGGGGATCGGTTTAGTTCAGTTGGCTGGACTGTTGGTTTGCAAAGCCAACAGCATGGGTTCAGTTTGCGCAGCGGCTGAGGTTACTACAAAGGACTCTGCTCAACCTCTGAGGTGTGGTGGCCTTTGGGTTAAATCATCACCAGTTGTCCCTCTCCAATGAGAGAGCAACCTTGCATTTTAGGTAATAGTTATACCAATGGTAGAAATATCAGTTTGTTGTAATAATAGGCTCAATAAATGATTTGGAAAAATTTCCAAAAAACCGCAAGGATTAAAATTGTATAAAATCAGTCATTTTCCCTGTGGAGCATTTTGTAATTCTGGATCAGCTTGTCACATTGTAGCCAGTGTATTTCTTGTCGTTTTCTATCATGTCTCTTGTGACCCAAAACCCCATCTTAGGGCTTTGTGGCACAGTGATAGTGTCCCTATCTTTGAGCCAGGAGGCCTGGGTTCAAGCTCTAGAAGTGTGTAATAATGTCTCTGAAGAGGTTGATGTAGAAATATCTGCCCCTTTATTCTCCTTGTCAACACAATGCATTTTGATCTTGTGTCTACAAATTATGTTGGCAGCTTTCAGATACATGCTGCCAAATTCTATATTTCTGTTCTTTCTATGATTGCTGCAACACAATTCTGCTTGCCAACTCCTTGGCTGCTATTTAATTCTGCATGAGCAAAGGTTTCTTTCTACAAAATACAAATGATTGGCTACTGGAAGAACCTTTTCTGCTGGCTCCCTCAGATGCTGTATCATTTTTAGCCCGGGCTGAGCTTCAAACCTTTGCAACGTAACCTGCTTCCACCTGTACTTGACCCTCATGGTTGTTGACAAGTCCATCAACACAATTGTCTCTTGTAGTTTTTCTTCTGTTTTTAATAAATGCACCATGTGAAAATCTACTTAGTATGCGTTCAACTGCTCATCACGTTGTCTTAATGTCCCTGAGTTCACTCATCACTGATTTCCATTTTACTTCTATCTCCTTATTTATAAATGCCTCGATGGTTTTAATATTTTGTCTCATAGTCTCAAGTAGTTCTATGATCCTGAATTTGCATTCGTCATGTGTTTTTCTCCTTGTTTGCAATTTTCTTTGCTCAACCTTAAGTTGCACAGCCTTAGCTGCAATTGTCCTGATCTGTATAAAATACTGTACTTAATTCCTCCTTTTTCTCCTACCTTCAGCTTGGTTCTTTGCTTAAATGTTATTCAGAACTTAGGTTTTCATTGTGATTATCAATTATATCCCTTAACCCTCCTTAATCTTTTCATTCTCTGATTATTTTCAGCCTTTGTGGATGCTGAAGGCTTAAACCAGTTGGCAAGGGGAAAGGCAACCTATTCAAGTAGACAAGAGGGAAACAAGGGCAGAAGCTATTACAAATGGGAAATAAGAAAAATTATAGGTAGAGAATGCAATGGCAAGTAAAAGAACCACAGTGCAAAATAATGTGAATGGGACTAATAGTATAATAAAGACAAGCATTAATACCTTCCTATCTTAATGTGTGAAGCACTTGCAATGAAGTGGCTGAATTAATTGTGCAAATAGTTGGGATTATGGAGGGTGATGGGAATTCAGAAATATTCAGTTTTTAGGAAGGCGAACATACAGGTGGGGTAGATTTGTTGGTTAAGGAGGAAATCAGCACAAAACTGAGGAAGTACATTTAGCTCTGGTAAAGTGAAATCAGTATGGGTAGAGCTTAGAATTACAATGCAATATACAAAGTTAAAAATCACACAATACCAGGTTATAGTCCAACAGGTTTAATTGGAAGCACACTAGCTTTCAGAGCGCTGCTCCTTCATCAGGTGATTGTGTTGGACTATAACCTGGTGTTGTGATTTTTAACTTTGTACACCCCAGTCCAACACTGGCATCTCCAAATCAATACAATATACAACATTGTCATATGTACTCCATTGTAGGAGTACAGTGAAAAGCTTTTGCTATGTCTGCCGCCTTATGGCGACATCTTAAGTACAATTCTTGGGTACAGCAGAGGAATAAACCTAATTGCAATGCTTAGAGTTGAAAAATAAGTTTAGGACATCGTTAAAGGGTTATCATTCCAATAACATAGGAAATTTCAGTTAGACATTAGTGTAACAGTGCAGGTCAGCGCAGGGCCTCTGCACATGGTCTGACCACCCACACCAGACCCCAGTCCAACAAACATCCCAGTTCTTCTCCAAGCCTCAGACCACTCTGTACTGGCACTCAGCTGCTCCAAGGTAAGTGCCAAGACTGCCTCCCTAGCACAGTCTCTGCCTGGGACTCGTTGCCTGTGCAATGCTCCAAGGTTGCTTCCCCATGTGCTGCTCTGGGGCTGGCAGCTTCCAATGCTGCAGCTGTGCCAGTATTTGTCTCCATTGCTGAGTGAAGAGAAGAAGAAAAAAAAAGAACAGGTGGAGCAGAGGAGTTCCTACATGAGTGTCCTACTCTGCTGCCTTCTTTATTGTCACGTGTATATTGTTACCAAAAATACTGTGCAAAGTGTTGTATAGTCTCTGCTCTCCAGTGCCATCTTAAAACACAAAAAAAACAAACTTAGAATATAAAGGCAGAAAAAAATGAAGAAATAAAGTATCTAGCTTGACAGTTCCTTTTATTAAGTGCTCCACCATGGACCAATTGGCTAGGCACGAGTCCCCTTCGTAGCATGCCGTGACTGGAATGAAAGTCCTGCTCTCTTCAGTGCCATCTCACCTCCACTGACGTAACTGACACTACCTTGGTTACACACTTGATTATAAAACCAGAATAAAAAATAAAGCAGAAGTAAGAGAAACAAAGTCAGAAGGAATGAGTGACATTCAGATATTAAAGTCTTATTTAAGTCTTATCTCCTTGCAGGCAGCTCGGCCAGGCCACAGCCTGGAGTGTTGAGAGGAGCTGAATGAAGCAACGGCATAGGTTCAATTCCTGCACTGTTTGCCACAAAAAGGCTCTCCTTTTCAACTTCTCCCCTCGTCTGAGGTGTGGTGACCCTCAGCTAAACCATTACATGTGATCTCACTTAGAGATCAAATGATCTCTGCACCCTCCTCACAGCTCATCCTCCCACCCAGCTCATCTACAAACTTGGAGCTATTGCATTTGATTCCCTCAATTAAATTATTCACATATATTGTGAATAGCTGGAGTCCACGCGCTGATCCTTGTGGTACCCCAGTAGTTACTGCTTACTAGTCTGAAAAAGACCTGTTTATTCCTATTCTTATTTGCTGTCTGGCAACCAGTTCTCTATCAGTGTCAGTTCACCAGCCCAAACCCATATACTTCGATTTTACATGTTAATGCCTCATGTGAGACCTGATCAAAAGCTTTGAAAAGTCCAGGTAAACCACATCCACCGATACTCCCTCATCAATTCAACTAGTTACAGCATTGAAACGTTTAGTAGGTTTGTCAGCATGAAATCCCTTTTTGTAGCAGCACAGTGCTACAAGCTCACAACTCTTGAGTTTCGTAAATCCTCGTTCATTCTGTTCAATCCTGTCACTATTTGTCAGGTTCTCTGGTATTAAATCTTTTATCATTTTGCATTTTCCCACCACTGATGTCCGACCAACCGGCTTATAATTCTCTGATTTTTCTGTACCTCTTTTAAATTGGTGGGTTATATTAACAAACTTCCAAACCATAGGACGTGTTCCAGAGTCGATACAGTCTTGAAAGTTGACCACCAATGCATCAACTATTTCTAGAACCACTTCCTTAAGTACTCTTGACCCTCAGGGTTTGCTGGCCTTTAATCTCATCAATTTCTCCAATGCTGTTGCTCTGCTAATGTGGATTTCTTTCAGATCCTCCCTTTCACTAAACCCTGGGTTCCTCAAAATCTTTTGGGGTGTTATTTGAGTCTTCCTTCAGGAAGATGGAACCGAAACATCCATTAATGTGTCTGCCACGTTTTGTTCCCTGTTATAACTTCCTCTGTTTTTACTACAGAGGACTTACTTCTGTCTTCACTAATTGTTTTATTTTCAAATACGTGTTGAAGATTTTGCAATTTACATGTTCCCCACAAGCTTCCTCTTGTACTCAATTGTGTCCCATCTTAATCAATTTCTTTTTCCTCCTTTTTCTGAAATCTAAACTATTCCCAATCCTAGATCTACTGCTATTTTTGGCTAATTTCTGCTGTTTTCTATGGTCAGTCTACCATTCCTGTTTTATTTTTGTGCCAGACAACTGTTGCAGTGCCTCCATGCACTGTTTAAATTTTGCAATTGTCTATCCACTATGATCCCTTCAAGTAAAGTTCCCCAATAAATCCTAGGCAGCTTGTGCCTTCTACCATCATAGTTTAATGTCTTTTGCTTTGGTGAGGCATTGGTGACAAGCCTTTCCTGAACATGTTCTGGGATCTGGCAATCGGAGGCTGTGAGCAGGCCCTCCATGATTGTGTTCCAGGGTTCAGTTGCTTGCCTGGTAGTTAGAGTTGGAGACATCAGCGGCAGGAGGAAATCAAAAGTGGTAGTGGCAGTAGGCACTAGGGTGGGTGAGTGAGCTATGAGGTGGATGTTGAGATTGTTTAATGAGATTTGGACCGTAGGGCTGCTCTCTGTGACAACTGTTGGTGGTTTAATGTGAGAGTCACAATGCCTCAGACGAGGGGAGAGGTTGAGAAGCAGTCTTTTGTGGTAATTAGTGCAGGAATTGAACCTCTCTGGGTTGCAAACCAGCCAATTGAGCGAATTGACCCCCAAGTGGATAAATACATGGTAGTTGAAGTGTAATGTGGATGAATGGTGAGGTTATCCAGTTTGGTAGTAAAAACAGGTAGATTATTATTTGATTTGGTAATAGCTTGGGAAAAGGGTAGGTGCAGTGAGACCTGGATGTCCTAATACTTGCTGAAAATAAGCTTGCACGTGCAGCATGTGGTGAAGAAGGCAAATGGTATGTTGACCTTCATAGCAAGAGGATTCGACTACAGGACCAGGGTTGTTCTGTTTCATTTATACAGAGCCTTGATGAGACCACATGTGGAGAATTGTGTGCAGTTTTAGTT
Organism: Chiloscyllium punctatum; assembly: GCF_047496795.1. Classification (NCBI taxonomy): domain Eukaryota; kingdom Metazoa; phylum Chordata; class Chondrichthyes; order Orectolobiformes; family Hemiscylliidae; genus Chiloscyllium; species Chiloscyllium punctatum. The sequence goes on along the minus strand of NC_092783.1, from coordinate 9,579,753 downwards.
TCCTTGAGGAAGGAGGGAGTGCATCAAGGATTTATCAGACTGATTCCTCGATTAGGATTGTATTCACTGGTGTTTAAGAGAATGAAGGAGGTGGTTCTCAAAGAAACCTATAAAATGTGGCAGGACTAGACAGGATCAATGCAGGAAGGATGTTCCTGATGACTGGGAAGCTGAGAACTGGGGTCATAGATATAAGTATATGGGATAGACTGTTTAGGACTGAGATGTCTAGAAATTTCTTTGTCCAGAGTAGCTGGGCAAACTTAGCTGGTGAACTTATGGAATTCTCTGCTCCAGAAAACAGTTTAAGGCAAAACTTTGAATGGTTTCAAGGAGCAGCTAGATATAGTTCTTTTGAGACATCAGGGATCAAAGGGTAGTAAAGTACATTAGGGACATTTAAGTGACTCTTGGATAGGTGCATAGATGATAGTAAAATGTAGGGTATATAAGTTAGTTTGATCTTAGAATAGGATAAAAGCTTAGCACAACATTGAGGCCTGTCCTGTGCTGTACTATTATATGTCTTATACCAGTGCTCTCAGAAACTGAACCAGGCTCAAGCCATCTGATGCAAGAACATAAAATGGTGTGTATTCCATTGAAAGCTAGCACACATCAAAGCTTCAGTTATGCAAGCAGAGGAAATCCTGAGCCAGTAATTTGTCCAAATTGAAAACATCTGTGATATTTCTCCGATTTGTAACAGAACCTTAAAGACGTAGATTGATCTCAAGTAGTTACCAACATATCCACTGGAACTTTGCCAAACACCTGAGATGTTGACAATGATCATTTTATCATGAAGGTTGAACAAGGCAAGTGGTGTGGTATATTGGCATGTGACGGCATGCTTAAATATGCTATCTGTTTGCTGATAAGAGTCTGCTACCACCTTGATCAGACAAATTGTGAATTAAACTCCCCTCCTCTGACTTTTTCAACTGGATCATGAGATCTGTTGCCAACATTATTTCTTTATGCAAGACTTGCCCCATCTCAACAAATTATATCCATATTCTAATATAATTTTGAATGATAGTAAGTATGCTTTGTTCCATGGAAGTAGCAACTGTAATGGAAGGGACTTGGCTGCAATATTCCTTGTCAGCAGTACTATTTTTGGTTTATGTATTCATGATCTAATGTAAGCTCAGTTCCTTCGCTTGAGAAGATGATGAATTAGTGCATTTCAGCCATGAAGCAAACTTCCAAGATTTAGCATTTCAAAACCAATATCCTGTCTTTGATTTTTTTGAAATAGAAAGAACACAGGGCCAACTTAATTTGTTCACTATCTGCAAATAAGCATTTGTTAGGAATGGCGATGACTATTATGCTGTTAGACAAGCGGAAAGATTATGCTTTGCTTAGTTTTGAATTGCAATTCACACCATACTGGTCAGGTCTTATTTAGTCCTGTACAGTATTTTATATTGTTTGTATGTCACGTGCCTATCAAGTAGGTTAATTGACATCTCTCATTCCACTTTGTTTCTAAACTTTTTTCTTTGGTAAATTTTTCTTGGCAAATCTAACTACTAACTTAAAGTAAAATGATGAGCTAAGTTAGCTTGGGATTGTTTATAGAAAAATATTCACTTGTTTATTTTTTTGTCTGTGTTTTAGAAAACTTCAATATTTTTCTGATGCTATCTCTTGACACCTCATTTTCAGATAGAATTACTGAATACTTATTCAAGTATATGAATGAAAATTAATGTTGATGTGAAGAATCCATGATTTAGGTTTTAACCACATTAACCACACTTGTACAGAAATGCAACACAATGAACTGTAAAAACTGTAAATCTGAAACAAAAGCAAATTGCTCGATTGGTGGAGCAGCATCTCAGAGAGTCACATACCACAGAAACCGAGGGTGTCGCACACTAAACTACTTCTACTTGTTTGCCTTTGGTGGATATCCCTCAAAATCTTTCCTTTTCATGTACCTGTCCAAATGTCTTTTAAGAGTTGTAACTGTACCTGCATCTACCACTTCCTCTGGCAGCTCATTCCACATAAGAAACATCCTCTGTGCAGAAAACATTGCCTCTCAGATTCCTTTTAAATCTTTCTCCTCTTCACATTTAAATGTGAATCCCCCCACCCTCAGAAAAAGTCTTTTGCTATTCACTATACCTATGCCCCTCATGATTTTATAAATTTCTACATGGTCACCTGTCAATCTCCTGTGCTCCAGTGAAAAAGGTCCTAACCTTTTCAGCTTCTCCTTATAACTTAAAACCTTCAGTCATGGTAAATCATTTCTGAACCATCTCCAATCCGTCCTATAGCAGGGTTTATTAAAAATGTACACAGTGCTCCAAAATGGCCTCACCAATATCTTATATGACCTCAACGTGATGTTCCAACTCCTATACTCAATGATCTGATCAATAAAGGCAAGTGTGTTCAACATCCTGTTTACCTATGATGCAGAGAACTATGTACATGAACCCCTAGGTCTCTGTTCGACACCAATACCAAATGAGAATGTATATAGGGTATGAGCAGGTAGGGAAAGAGTTAAGTTTTAAGTTTTGTGAAACAAAAGGTTCAACTAACATGTCTCAGATCAGATAAGAATTTACAATGAACAATGGGGTTCTGGAGGCAAGGGTAGTGGGTTAACAAGGTGGAAAAGCATTAATTATATAAAGCCATTTAACAAGATGAAGAAGCATTCAGTAAGTAAAGTCAATTAACAAGGGGAAAAGTATCCATTATACGAAGCCAGTTAACAAGGTTAAGAACATTCATTGTGTAACAGCAGATGATTTAATCTTTACTATTGACACTCGCTGATTGTAACGGTCACTCAGTTAATATGTATGTTGCCTTATCTGGATGCTCCTCCCTGTAAGTGACTATAAAATTCCTTAAGAATCTGCTGTTTGAGAGAAGACTGAGAACTCATGTGCACATGGGCGATTGTTCTCTCTCCCTCCAGCGCCTGGAATAAAGATGAAGGGGGTAACGGCATACTATGTCTCTGAGCGTTTTGCTTCGACTGAGGTGGGAATGGGACGACACCAGGGCCCTACCATTAACTATACAAATCCTGCCCTTGTTTGTTTTTCAAAAATGTAATACCTTGAATTTATCCAAATTAAACTATCTGCAATGCCTCAGCCCATTGTCCAAATTAGAATCAAAGAGATATATAGCACAGAAACAAACTCTTTGGTGTAACTCATCCATGCTGACCAGATATGCTAAATTAAGCTAGACCGATTTGCCAGCATTTGGCCCATATTCCTCTAAGCCCTTCCGATTCATGTACCCATCCAGGTTCCTTTTTAAATGTTGTAATTGTACCAGCCTCCTCCACTTAATCTGGCAACTCATTCCATACATGCACAACCCCTTGCATGAAAAAGTTGCCCTTTAGGTCCCTTTTAAATCTTTCCTCTCTTACATTAAACCTATGCCCTCTAGTTTTGGACTCCCCCACCATAGGGAAAGGCCTTGTCTATTTAGCGTTTCCATGCCCCTCATGATTTCATAAACCTCTATAAGGTCACCCTTCTACCCCTGATGTTCCAGGGAAAACAGCTCCAGCCTATTCAGCCTCTCCCTATAGCTTAAACCCTCCAACCCTGGCAATATCCTTGCAAATATTTTCTGAACCCTTTCATGTTTCCCAACATCCTTCCGACAGCAGGGACACCAGAATTGCACTCTATTCCAAAAGTGGCCTAACCAATTTCACAATATGACTTCCAAACTCCTGTACTCCATGCACTGACCAATAAAGGAAAGCATTGGCAACCTCGCTTTTTGGGTACCTGTTGTTTCTGAACATGTCATGTAAGTGTTTTCTGCTTTGTGCAGCTCATAGGTGCTGCAGTGTGTTATGGCTAACTTGAATAATTTCCTTATGCAGCTCTGTTTGAGAGTGATGGGATGGTTGCTGTTGTAGTTGAGTACTTGTTCTGTGCGGGTGGCCTTCCTGTAAACGCTAGTCTGGGTCCCCCCCCCATTGGCTTTGCGTTTGACCATTGCGTCCAGGAAGAGGAGTCGGTTGTTGTTCTGTTTTTCACAGAATATTGCTCAAGCAAGCCATAATACACTGCACACTCCTGAGCTGTGTAAAGCAGCAAAAAAACACCAACCAGAAACAACAGGTACCTAGAAAGTGTAGTCCGCTGATAGCTACATGACAGAGCACAACAGGAAGACACATCATGTCCGGGCACACTGACCACACTGCCATACGTTAATGACATACCAGAAATGACCATCAGATTACTTTGACCCCTGGGTATTATGGTAGCCCACACTATGACAGCTACTAACAAGTAAAAAAGGATCCTATACCCACAACCAACGAGACCAACATTATATACAACTGACTGCCAGAAGCCCTACATAGGACAAACAGGAAGGAAATTAGCCACCAGGCTACACAAACTATTCACCAAATGACATGACTAGCTATCACTTCTATCCATTCACATGAACAATGAAGGACATCTTTTTGACTGAGACAACGTATCCATCCTAGGACATTCAAGGGAATTCTTGGAAGCCTGGCACTCAACCTGGAACTCCATTAATAACCATGTCGAGTTGGACCCCATATACCAACCACTAAGAAACCGGACCAGCAACAAAACCGGAAATGACACTGCCAACCCCAACAGACCCAGACACACAAACAGCAAGCGGGACACAACACCCAAGCTTTCCTGGAGGTGCACTAATGATGTTACTTAGAGTGGTGACGAAACCTCTGTGAACAAACTTACCAGCTCAGTGAGCAAGTCAACAACGGCAAACTAAATAACTTCAAAAGTCCCAGCCTCTACTACTATCTAGGAATAATGAACTCCACAGTGTAATCTGCCTCAGAGGGAAAAATATTCTTCACTTTTGTCTTAAAAGGGAGATTTATTATTTTTAAAATATCTCTTAGTTCTCATCTCCCCTCCACATGAAGAAACATACTCCTGTATCCGCCCTGTGAAGTCCCCTCAGGATTTATGTTTCAATGAGACATTTCTCTTTCTAAGCTTCATTTTGTATAGGCCTAACCTGTTTAATTTTCTCTTGAAAGCAATCCTTTTTTTCACAGGACTGGGTTGAGCAAACTTTATCTAAATTGGTTCTAGTACATTTTAATTTCTATTTTCAGAGATCAAAGCTGTGGACAGTATTCAAGATGTGGTCTCACCACAATCCGTACACCTGCTGTAAAATGTCTCTATTTTTATTTAACTCCCTTTGCAATAAGTGGCAATATTTCATTTGCCTTTCTAATCATTTACTGCACCTGCCTCCTCACTTTCTGATTTCATGTGCTAGGGCACCCTGATCCTTGCATACCACCAAGCTTTGCAGTCACTCTCCAGTTGTCATCCTTTCGTGCATTAAGTTTCTCTATACATGTACTCTGTTAATTACCTTATGCTCCTTGATCATTATCTCAGTCTTTGACTGCCCTCTGTATGGTATGTAGCTTTCCTTCTGCTATGAAGACCAACACCAAATGTATTTATTAAATTTACACATGCATATATGTCCAGCTGACTAATCTTTAAAAGATTTGTTTGTTTTTAAATTGCCTGGGTTTGTGTGCGCATGCATGTCTATGCTGAGCAATTTCCAGTCCAGAAGATAACTTATTTTGTCTCAGTATGTAAAATATTAAAGTTTGTCTTTCAAAAATGTAGAAATGTGCTATTTAGTATTTCAGACTTTGACTGAAAACCACAAGATTTTTATATTTTTGCTTTGAACAAGGAAACTATTGATCAGTTTTTGGCATGTAAAGCCTTATAATTACAGAACTGTGTCTAGTCTACTTAATGACAATCTTCTCCCACTTGAAATAGTTTACTTCACCTGCGATTCTTAGCTTGAGTATTGTATATGTGAAAAAAACAAAGTTGTGAATGAGGTGTTTTAAAATCCACTTAATTCTTTAAATTGAGTATTGTTTAATTGATTTTGATCATTGCAAGCCACAAATGTGCAAAATAGTATGTTTATGGCATGCTACTCTGTAGAACTTCTGAATGATTCATTATAATTGTCAACCTGTAATTACATGGCTCACATCTCATTAATTAAAACTACTGCATGAAATGGTAACAGTACAAAGGATAGTGATTTTTGCGAAGATTTGTCGCTCAGATGGATGATAAATATGTAAGTTAGCTCACTGAGCTAACTTAAATACTTACAAAGAGTAGTCTTAATATTAAAGCTTTTAGTTGACTCTTGTCATTTTACAATGCTGAATCCTTTGAAGTTCAGCTTTAAAGAAAATGCTGCACATTTACATTTTTGTGTGTTCGTCTAAACTATGCTATATTATCTTCCTGTTGAAGCAGTATTTTCTTGATAATCAAGTTTTACTGCTTGTGGCATTTTAACAATTGAAAAGTTGTGCTGAATGGTGTTATATTCAATTCAAAAATTCAGGCATCCTGATCAAGACTACAGGAGATTTGAGCTTTAGATTTTTCAAGTCTGTAACAAACCAGTATTGTAGTAGCAATGTTTTCATGCAATCTGCACAAATATTGACCAGTATTCCATTCCGTGGGGATATCAAAATAGTTGTTACTTCATTAATGTTCTTTCTTTCAGAAGGACAGATTGTAACGATATTTGTTGATGTGAAGCGCTTAATACCTGTGACCACCTCATATGCAAGATAAGTCTATGTTCCTGTGCAATAAGACCTGGACAGCGTTCAGGCTTAGGGTAATAAGTGGCAAGTGACTTTCATGTTGCACGATTGTCAGCAAATGACCATTTCCAGCAAGAGGGAATCTAATCATCTGGCCCCTGAATTCAACTGCATTTCCATCACTGAAGCTCAACCATCATTATCCTGGGAGATGGTGGAATAGTGTTCATGTCACTGAATTAGTAAACCAGAGGCTCAGGCTAATGTTGTGGAGGCAAGGATTCAAATCCAGCGGTGGCTGGTGGAATTTTAATTCGGTTCATAAAACTGGAGTTGTAAAGCGAACCTCTAATGGTGACAATGGCACATATCTTTCAGAGAAGGACATTGGCATCTTTACCGAGTCAACAACCACAGGCTCACGGCAATATGATTGACTCTTCACTGCTCTCAGCAATGGCCTTGCAAGTCACTCAGTTTAAGGGAGTTTGTGATGCTTGTGTTCCATGAATTGGAGATGCTGGTGTTGGACTGAGCCCCACAACCACCTGATGAAGGAGCAGCGCTCCGAAAGCTAGTGCTTCCAAATAAACCTGTTGGACTATAACCTGTGTTGTGTGATTTTTAACTGTGTTCCATGAAAGCATTAAGAAAAAGTTGACAACTGTTGGGATTAGAATCTTTATTTGCCTAATGAAGGTTGAATGGAGGAGGCGTTGATGTTCTTTTTGTTAAAGTTGGACCATGCAAGTTTCTGTACAATGGTAGATGCTGTATTATCAGACAGCCGGTGAGAAATTCTCAATGTGACCAGATGTAGTTGTTTGTCTATTTGTGGTGACACTTATCTCCACGAATCTCTGCTCTACACACACAGGCAGTTTTTAAAAATAGGAATTAAACAAAAGGTCGATTGTCGTTACATTGTTTAAGATAAGCAATTATTATTTTACAATGCCCAGTGATTGTCGATGTCCTGTGATAATGAGTGGATGGATTACAGGGACTGATTATAGTATTCTTCATAATCGTGTGTTGATGGGAAGAGACTAAAACAGAAGAGCTTTCTTGTTCTCAATGGGGATTCACATACCTATGTTAATAGGGAGAGGAAGCAAGACAATGGGAGCAGGAGGCAGTTAATAGGGTTGTGGTCAAGGCTATCAGTCTTGTCCAGGGAGGACAAATACCTTTACCTGAGGCTGCAAGTGGAATCCACATGTCTGGTTCCGGAGGATTTAGTTCTGAGAGTCAGCCAGCTCCCCTACTGAGATGTCCTGTCTCATTTTGTGAGAGGACAGACGTGCACTTGATACTGCAGTGAGTCCTCTTAGCAATAGAATGTTAAACCCTTGAGTCCCTAGAATGCCATAAAAAACAAGTAAAGGATGGAACTGATCACTTTGTGGCTTTCTAACTTCCTCAGAGGTAGGCCTCCAAAATTCTTTAGAGTCTATTAAATCTGTCATAAAATTTTGAAAGTTCATGGCCTTTTTCTAGTATTTCTTCAAATTTGCTGTCATTTCGGATAGAATGGTAAATTAAATTCATATGTTGTTACCCCTGCAGGACACATGGAGTTGAAATGAAGAACTTGGTTTTTAGTAATATGTCTAACTTGATGTTGTTAATTGCATTTTAATTGGGTGTTTAATCTTTTTGGGTACGTATTGTCTGGGAAATCACTCCTGCTGAGGCTGAAACTAGTTTCTGGTTACATGTGTGTAATTGTAATGTTTGTCTCAGTAAATAAAAGCATTAATTGTAAAGGTTAGGCTGTGTTCTATATTTCACCTACTGTATAAGTGAGACAGTTTTCAATTCAGTTTGATTAAATAAAAACATTAAGTATAAAGATTAAGGTCTTTTATATTTCACCTGTATATGTTGTGACAGCTTTCAGTTTCTTTTGATTAAATAATTTAACTTTTTGTCTTGTTTTGTGTTTGCAGTAATTGGTCATTTATGCAGTGAGACTAGAATATTTTATTTGACTTTAATGTAACATGAATTATTCTGTATTATTAATTATAGTTTGATCTTGGGGCCCATCAATAATATGTAGCTTGACTAGGTGATAGTGCATATTCTGTCAGCTATTTTAACTTTGTTGTGAGCTGTTGCATTACTCTTTGATAATATTGTTAGTTCTGCTGTTTTTGGCATTTGTCTTGTACGAAACAGGAAATTAGCTTATACTGTCCAGTGGTCATATCAAATACATAATAATAAAGTTACCATTGAAATGGTGAGTGTCATATTTATCACCACAAAACAAACAATTGGTTTCATTAGTTCTGCAGCTCATTGCTAGTTTTGTTTCTGCTGTTCATTAGGAACTGTGCAATGTAGGGTAGGGAAATGCTCAAGACTAAGAGCAGATGCATTCTTGCCCTTCCTATATGGTCAACTGTCTTTTCCAAAAATAAGTTGAGAGGTGTTCCATTATAAAAATAAGGAAAGGGTTGGTGACTTCCACTTCTTTTGTACAAAAGAAGTATGACATGTTAGTAAAATGCTAGATTAATGTTTAAAGCTGCTGTACTAATAGAATCACTACTACTTAAAACACTTACAAAGAAGCATTTCCCAAGTCCTGTATTCTAAATTCTACAGGTTCCATGAAGATGAATCATTTTGAAACTTCAGATCTAAAGGTGCCGTGTTCAAAATCAGACATCACCTGGACAAAAGCATTGGCTTGCCCTAGATAATTTAGCAATTTCAGTTATTTTCCTAATCAGCCTGTTCAGAGATTTTGCGTATCTCTAGATCAGGTGGGACTTGAACCCAGGCAAAGAGACCAGGCATCAGTCCACGGGAAATGTGAAAACATATGCCAGTTCCTTCATGAGGGCAGGGAGAAATGACAGATTTCAGTTCCTCTCCTCTGAAAGTGGTCAGGATTGTTGCACGTTTAACTGTGGAGAGAATCTTTGACTGTCCCACCAGAGAAAAGCATGGATTGCAATGAGGTCATCTTAAAATAAATACTGCAATGAACTTTGAAGATCTGAATCTATAACATGCTAATTCGGCCTGTGACCAGCCCAAGAATGGCCTCCTCATTCCTCATTCCCACTTGTTTTTTGGGCAGCTGAATGTTAGAGGTCCAATCTGTACTGCAAAATATTTTTCTAACATCTGCGAAGTAGCTTTATGAATGTGTTTATGATAAATCTCTCAGTAAGTAGAAGCTGCAAGTACAAATTGTCAAATGACAAATACTTGCATCCATTGAGATGTATTGTGAGAACAGAAAGTTGTTTTCTGTTCTCACAAGTTGGTTTTGGACATTCCTTGTTTCATCTCTTGACCACCAGAAAACCATTGAATATTTTGTGACAGCATAGTATTGAATAATGCAACTTTTATTGCTAAGCTCTTGAATAACTCCAGGAATTAAAGTTGTAGAATTGTTTTGCACTGATAATTGCTTTCAATTCATGTGTTGCTGAGAGGAGTTATGAACTAAAACTCCAGGATAAAATTGAAGGAAGCAACTGCTGAACAATGAATTCTGTGAGCATGTTTCATAGTCCTTTAGGTCTGAAAATAGCTTACTTTTAGATGGGGGCATGTTAGCTAATGTGTTTGTTATGTAAGAGTTATTCTGTCCTGGCTCCTCAAATGCTTTGTTCTTTTTTGTAGAGGGTGAGAGATGAAAGATGAGGACAGTGACCTCTGATGTTACTTTTACGGTTATGTTCTGCTGTTGTGTAAAATTGCAAGTTCGTTGCCTTTCTGAAAGGAAAATGTTCAATTTATTGAACTAAAGTTCTGTGCTAAACCTGGCAATCGCTTTCTGAAAATTTAAGATTTTAGTTCAGAAATGTGCCTGTAATATATGTGAATTTGCAGGAGGCATTTGATAAAGTACCACACAAGGCTACTGAATAAGATGAAAGCCTATGGTGCGAGAGGTAGTAAAGAATGGCTGACCAATAGAAGACAGAGAGTTGGAGTAGAGGGACATTTTCAGAATGGCAGTCTATAACTAGTTGAATGCAACAGAGATCAATGCTCGGGCACTATTATTTACAATGTATAGGCAAGTGAATGTACAATAGTCAAGTTTGCAGACGATACATGGGCGAGAAGGCAAGTGGTGAGGATGACGATCTGCAAAGGGATATAAGCAGGTTAAATGGGCAAAAATTTGGCAGGTGAAATTTACTGTGGAAAATTGTGAGGCTACATACTTTGGCAAAATAAGTATGCAATAGCTGTATATTAATTAAATAACGAAAGACTGTGGAATGCTGCAACAGAGGGATTTAGGAGTCCTCATGCATAAATCATAAAAAGCTAGCATAAAGGTTGGCAGATAAATGGAAATGTTAGTGTTTATTCCAAAGAGATTGGAGTATAAAAATAGGGAGGTCTTGTTAAAAGTATACAGGGCACTAGTCAGATCAGAGCTAAAATACTGTGAAAAGCTTTGGTCTCATTATCAAAAAAAAAGACATACTGACAATGGAGGCAGTCCAGAAAAGGTTCACTGGTTTGATCCCACGTGTGGAAGTATATTTTTATGAAGAGAGGTTGAGTAGCTTGAGCCTTTTCCCCATTGGAGTTTAGAAGAATAAAAGGTGACCTGATTGAAACATACACATTTCTAAGGGGACAAATGCTGGTCTTGTCTGTAATAATCAGACATTTTTTTTAAAGTTGGTTTTACACTTTTATAGAGTCACAGAGATGTACAGCATGGAAACAGACCCTTTGGTCCAACCCATCCATGCCGACCAGATATCCCAACCCAATCTAGTCCCACCTGCCAGCTCCTGACCCATATTCCTCCAACCATTCCTATTCATATACCCATCCAAATGCCTCTTAAATGTTGCAATTGTACCAGTCTCCACCACATCCTCTGGCAGCTCATTCCCTACACGTACCACCCTCTGCGTGAAAAAGTTGCCCCTTAGGTCTCTTTTATATCTTTTCCCTCTCACCCTAAACCTATGCCCTCTAGGTCTGGACTCCCCAATCCCAGGGACAAGACTTTGCCTATTTATCCTATCCATGCCCCTCATAATTTTGTAAACTTCTACAAGGTCACCCCTCAGCCTCTGACGCTCCAGGGAAAACAGCCCCAGCCTGTTCAGCCTCTCCCTGTAGCTCAGATCCTCCAACCCTGGCAACATCCTTGGAAATCTTTCTGAACCCTTTCAAGTTTCACAACATCTTTCCGATAGGAAGGAGACCAGAATTGCATGCAATATTCCAACAGTGGCCTAACCAATATCCTGTACAGCCGCAACATGATTTCCCAACTCCTGTACTCAATGCTCTGACCAATAAAGGAAAGCATACCAAACGCCGCCTTCACTGTCCTGTCTACCTGCGACTGTACTTTCAAGGAGCTATGAACCTGCACTCCAAGGTCTCTTTGTTCAGCAACACTCCCTAGGACCTTACCATTAAGTATATAAGTCCTGCTAAGATTTGCTTTCCCAAAATGCAGCACCTTGCCTTTATCTGAATTAAACTCCATCTGCCACTTTTCAGCCCATTGGTCCATCTGGTCCATTTCCTGTTGTAATCTGAGGTAACCTTCCTCGCTGTCCACTACACCTCCAATTTTGGTGTCATCTGCAAACATGCTAACTGTACCTCTTATGCTCTCATCCAAATTATTTCTGTAAATGACAAAAAGTAGAGGTCCCAGCCCCGATCCTTGTTGCACTCCACTGGTCACAGGCTTCCAGTCTGAAAAACAAGCCTCCACCACCACCCTCTGTCTTCTATCTTTGAGCCAGTTCTATATCCAAATGGCTAGTTCTCCCAGTATTCCATGAGATCTAACCTTGCTAATCAGTCTCCCATGGGGAACCTTGTCGAACGCCTTACTGAAGTCCATATAGCACTTGAAATTACGACAGGGTGGATTTGATCAGGCCTTTTTTTCTTCTCTTAGCTCAAAAAGTAGGGGAGTTGTTATTCTTGTTCGGAAGAATTTCCCTTTCAAAATCCTAAATCAGATAAAAGACGAATCTGGACAATATATTCTGATAAATGGAGAGGAATATAGGATTTTAAATTTGTACTGCCCCCCCCCCCCCCCGGCACACCCCTTTAAATTTATAACGGCAGCCTTCTCAAAATTGATGTCTCTTGGTGCCCGTCATACAATTAAAGTCTCCCCCTATAATTGTATATTGGATCCGGAAATAGATAGGATTCCCAAGAGTACTACAGGAGTATCTCCCAGATCTAGACAATTGGTGGATCTGAACAAAGAATTAGGATTAGTAGATGTATGGAGATGTCTTCATCCACAGGGCAGAGATTTTTCTTTTTACTCCAATCCACATAAATGCCGTATCAGAATTGATATGTTTTTTGTCCCCTCGATTTTTAAAAATTCCATATCATCCTGTAAAATAGGTAGTATAGCAATTTCAGACCATGCTGCTGAATATATGGAAACCAAGGCGAGGCATAATGGGACATCCCCTTGGCATTGGCGTATGGACCCCTTCCTAATGAAAGACAGTAAATTTGTAAAGTACTTTTCTCAAGAATTTAAAATTTTTTAGAAATTAATTTAGGTACGGCTAGCAACCCATCAATGATGTGGGAGACCATCAAAGCTTACGCGCGAGGTTTGATCATCTCCTACTCAGCGACCCAGAAAAAATTAAAGGGAGAACAACAGCGTCTGCTCGAAGCTCGCTTAAAAGCAGCTGAAACTGCATACGCTGATAGACCTTCTGTTATTAAATTGCAAAGGATTACAGCCCTTACGACAGCTCTAAACACTACGCTTACCCAAACGGCTAAGAGGGAAATATTATTTGCAAAACAAAGGTTATATGAATTTGGCGACAAACCGGGTAGATACTTAGCATTTCTTGCAAAGAAAAAAAAGGCCCCTCAAACTATCACGTTTATCAAGGAAAGTACAGGTATTTTGACTCATGATCATAAAAAGATTAATGCAATCTTTAGAAAATTTTATTCTGATTTATATAAATCGCAGGATTGTGAAGACAGGACTAGGAGGATACAATCATTGTTTAAAAATTTGACCTTTCCGGGCCTAACTCCGGAACAGGTATCGGTCTTAAATGCTCCCCTAACAGTCCAAGAAATACTTGACGCAATCAGGCAACTTCAGAGCGGTAAGGCATCTGGCCCAGATGGTTTTCCATCTGAATTCTATAAAGAATTCACTGAAATATTGGCTGGTCCACTTATGGACATGTATAACTATGCATATCATCCAATAATATTAGAAGGGTTTTGAATATGATTCAAACCTGCCATCAGGGTTGAATGGTCATATTTGTTTTACACATTGGAAAGGTGTTTACCAAATGGGTCTCAACATTGTATAGTGATCCCAAAGCAGTTGTGGTTACCAATGGATTAGGTTTGGATAGCTTCAGTGTGGGTAGGGGCTGCCATCAGGGATGTCCTCTCTTGCCATTGTTATTTATGCTAATAATTGAACCACTAGCAGAAGCTATACGGGCTGATCCTAATATAACGGCCCCAAGGATTGGTACAGTAATACATAAAATTACCCTGTATGCGGATGATGTTCTTCTATTCCTCAGTAATCCTCTGATGTCCATATGTTGCTTAATCCACATTATTAATACATTTAGCGCATTCTCAGGCTATAAAATTAATTTCTCAAAATCGGAGGCTATGCCAATGGGTGGCCTTGCTATGATACCCCATTTAGTGGATGGATCCCATTTTCCCTTTCGTTGGTCCCTGGAGGGTTTCTTATATTTAGGCATTTTTATTACCCCACTATTTGGTCAGTTATACAAGGCTAACTTTGTGCATTTACTGGAAAGGATAAGGCAGGACCTCCAGCGATGGGGAGACCTTCCAATTTCCTGGCTGGGTAGAATAGCACTAATTAAAATGAATGTCCTGCCCCGTCTCCTATACCCTATGAGAATGCTTCTGGTGATGCTGCTGAGGCTGGCACTACATAATTTATATGGCTGGTTGGGTTCCTTTATCTGGAATCATAAACGGCCCCTCATTAAGCTGAAGAAGCTACACCTTCCACAGGCAAGGGGAGGATTGGACTTCCCAGATTTTAGGAAATATCAGTTAAGTTCCTTATTAAGTTACATAGCTGATTGGGTCTTGTTTGATCCACAATCAATCTGGCTGGACATCGAGACTTCTCAAGTAAAATACCCACTTATTAACCTTTTATTTCCAGACAAGAGGAAAATCATTACGGATCACTGTAAAAACCCTATAATACTAAATACAGTTAAAGCTTGGAATATAATGTGGCAAAATGAGGGCAACTCACATAAAACATCCCCCTATGTGCCAATAGTGGGAGCATGGGGATTCCAACCGGGGTTTACAGATGCCACTTTTAAAATTTGGAGATCCGGGGGTATCTCATGTCTAAGGGACCTGTTTAAAGGTGGGGTCTTGATGTCTTTTGAACAGCTGCGTCAGAAATTCGGATTAACTAATGGAGCCCTCTATCGATACTTCCAAATTCGAGACTATATACAGAAGAAGACTACGTTATTAGATAGTCTTTATAAATCAGATAGAGAATGTAGAGTACTACGACAAATGGGGGTATCCTCCATCAGTACTATTTATCATTTACTACATGATGAAGTATCGGGAGATATGGACAATCTGCTTAAAACATGAGATCAGGAATTGGGACTAGAAATCTCTATAGAAACGTGGAATGACATTTGGGAAAACGCCAGAAGAATCACCATTAGTAACACAACTCAGGTTATCCAGCTGAAGATACTTCATAGGGCCCATATAGTACCGGATCGATTGGCAAAATTTAAGGCAGGGTCATCTCCAATGTGTCCCAAATGTAAAATAGAGGTGGGCATTCTTGTACATTGTCTATGGACCTGTCATAAGATCCGTAGATACTGGACTAAAGTAGCAAGTGCCCTGACAGAAGTTTTAGGGACGGAAATTAAAGTGGACCCCGTATCTCTCCTTTTGGGCTTTTCGAACTTATCCTCCCTGGACATGCATGGGACGAGACTATTTTCTATTCTCTCTTTCTGTGCAAGGAAAAATATTTTGGTAAACTGGGTGGCTGAGGGCCCCCCTGGACTTTCAAATTGGCTCAGATTAATTATGGAATGTATTCCCCTTGACTTCCTTACAAATATGGTGCACTGAAAGGCCGAATTATTTTATAAAACACGGCAGCCCTTCTTGAATTATATGAATACAGATATTTCAGTTATCCTAACAAGGGCTTTTATTTAATCGAGCTTACGAACCTGGCTGGTCCGGGGCCCCTTGGGAGAGGAATCCCGCACGAATACGGGTTTTGTTACATTTGATGTTAACACATTCTGAGCATGTATCTCACAACCCAATTTCTATGTTATCCGCTGTTTTTTTTCTCTTTTCTCTTATTTGAATAATGTAAGAGATTTAAATATACACTCTGGTTAGTTGTAGGTTAGATTAGTAGTTAGGTGAGTTTTGTTTATTTTTCTCGCTATTTTTCTTTTGTTAAATTTTGGTTATTATATATTTAAGGTTTAATTGTATATCAATGTTTGTACTTGAGAATTTTGTTTATTTTTGTAAACTTGCAAAAATGTTAAATTTCTAATAAAAATATCTATTGAAAAAAAGTCCATATAGATCACATCTACTGCTCTGCCCTCATCAATCATCTTTGTTACTTCATCAAAAAACTCAATCAAATTTGTGAGACATGATTTCCCACGCACAAAGCCATGTTGACTATCCCGAATCAGTCCTTGCCTTTCCAAATACATGTACGTCCTGTCCCTCAGGATTCCCTCCAACAACTTGCCCACCACTGAGGTCAGGCTCACTGGTCTATAGTTCCCTGACTTGTCCTTACCACCCTTCTTAAACAGTGACACCACGTTTGCCAACCTTCAGTCTTCCGGCACCTCACCTGTGGCTATCGATGATACAAATATCTCAGCAAGAGGCCCAGCAATCACTTCTCTAGCTTCTCACAGAGTTCTTGGGTACACCTGATCAGGTCCTGGGGATTTATCGACCTTTAACCATTTCAAGACATCCAGCACTTCCTCCTCTGTAATCTGGACACTTTGCAAGATGTCACCATCTAGTTTCCTATAGTCTATATCTTCCATATCCTTTTCCACAGTAAATACTGATGCAAAATATTCATTTAGTATCTCTCCCATTTTCTGTGGCTCCACACAAAGGCCGCCTTGCTGATCTTTGAAGGGCCCTATTCTCTCCCTAGTTAACCTTTTGTCCTTAATATATTTGTAAAACCCCTTTGGATTCTCCTTAATTCTATTTGCCAAAGCTATCTCATGTCCCCTTTTCACCCTCCTACTTTCTTTATACTCTTCTAAGGATTCACTCGATCTATCCTGTCTATGCCTGACATATGTTTCCTCCTTTTTCTTAACCAAACCCTCAATTTCTTTAGTCATCCAGCATTCCCTATAATTACTGGCCTTCCCTTTCACCCTGACAGGAATATACTTTCTCTGGATTCTTGTTATCTCATTTCTGAAGGCTTCCCATTTTCCAGCCATCCCTTTACCTGCGAACATCTGCCTCCAATCAGCTTTTGAAAGTTCTTGCCTAGTTGAAAAGCATTCCATATGATGCCTCTACAGGGAATGTGGGTCCTGTACGTGTCATCTTCATTGATACGATTGAAGCATCCTTCATGAAATGCATAGGTTTTAAAAATTTGTTTGCTTAGTCTCATGTCAGAATGATGCTGCACAGATTACTTCGATTTGCCAAGCCGATAGCATATATGGTTGTCAGCTGCACACCCTATACAATGAAATGGATTAGTGAACAGATCTCTGTAATAGGTAACATACTGACTGTGCTGAATTAGCCCTTTTTTTTAACAGCACTCAACTAATGTTTGACTGTATCATCTGTGATTCTGGAGTGGGATTACTCTCACGAGTTCACTTTTTATCCAATAGTGAAAGTATCACTTACTTTTTTTGGCCTTTCTTGCTCTTGCATGATTGACTGTAATCTTGACCCCTCTGATTTCTCATTTACGTGCATCACCTCAAAGCACAGCGTTAACTTTTATGCACGTGGGTGAGTTCAACTCTACCTCATTAGTAACACTCTTGACTCCTCCATTGTTGCTCACTACAAAATGCTAACTAGTATTTTCATTCCTTTAATTGAATATTGGGAAGAATGAAACCATTGATTTTGATCCAAAATCTGTTTCCTTGTTACCCATTGTTGTCAAATTGAGAGCATAGCAGGTTGCTGGATGTGAATTGGCCAGAAAGCAGAGATGGGTGTGTTTATAAAAAATATTTCTTTAATTCAGTTTTGTGGATGTGCCTTCAGCTGCTACAGCTTAAATTTTGGAGTTCCCTCCATTCAACTTTCCACCTCAAAACTTACCTTTTTGACCAAGCTTTTTGTCATCTTACCTAATATGTGGCTCAGTGTCAAAGCTTTTCTTATTAGGTTGTTGCCATGCAGTGTCTTGGAGCATCTTTTATTACCTTAAAAATGCTACATTTTGTATGTGGACAATCTGTCCAATTTTTAAGCTTTATCATTTAATAAAAAATCATCTTTGTTGTTCGTATAATGCTGAATGCTCTCGCATTTCATCATATTGTAGAACATAGAATAAGCCCTTCAGCCATCTGACACTGTATTGCTCATTATTATTTTTATGTGTTCATTTGCAATTTCTTTGTGTTCTCTCAGTGTATTAGCACCTACCTAGCTTTATATTGTTATCAGATTTAGATGCATTGCTCTCAATGTCTTCATCTTGGAACTTTTAAATCAGCTTGTTCCGAGATGTAATAACACATCCCTGGAGCAGGTGGGACTTGAATCTAGGTCATTCTTGGCCCAGAAGTAGGGATGCTAACACTGAACCACCAAAATCCCAAATACCTTCATGTCGGTGATTTGTATACTGTATACAGAGGAACTTTGATTATCTGAACAAGTTGGGTGGACACTATTGTGTTCAGATAATTGATTATTCGGTTAATTGATTCAATGCCTTTTGTCTGAGGCTTGGAGTTTTCTGTTAAGTCTGCTCCCCATTCAGGAGATGAGGCAGCAGCACACTGTGCGTGAGCTTCTGTCCACACCCCCCCCCCCCCCCCATCCTGTCCAGCACCGCTCCCCCATCCGTCCGCCCCCAATCCCGTCCAACACTGCCTCACCTGTCCAGCACCACCCTCCGCCCCCCCCCCTCCCCCAACCCTGGCCAAGCCACCATCACCCCACCCCCACCCCCAGTCTGTCTCCAACCCCGTCCGCCCCCCCCTCCGGGTGGGCAGCCAGACCGGACTCCAACAGCAAGACTCCTGCTGCTTGTGTGTGTGCATGCGTGTATGTGTTTGGGATGGGGGGGGGGCGTTTGGGGGGAGAGAAGAGAATCCAAATAGAACGTTTACGTGTACACCCACGTGTTACTGCAACTTCCTGACAGGTTCCACCTTTGCCCTGTACAGGGCAATCACCCCTGTGTAGAACTCTAGGGAAAGTGTTGGGGAAAAGAGAGCGGCGGGTTGGGGGGGGGGGGGGGGGGGGGATCAGTCGTTTGGAGACGGTGCCTGAGCTCCCATTGATGTCCATGACTGTTCTCAGCAGCATTTCAGTAAACCAAGTTCACTTTTAATCACCGTTAGCAAAAGATGCGATCAGTGTTAGAAACAGGTCTTTGATGTAATGTTTCAATCAGGAGCTTGAGATTTTCTTTGAATAATCCGAATTCAGGTAATTGGTATTTGGATAATCAAGATTCCTCTGTATTATGGAATCTCGAGATTCCAAAACCAAATTCTGTTTATTGCTACTCTGCTGCCTTTTGGTTAACCAATTCTCAATCTATATGATAACATATTATCCCCGCAACCTGATGAACCCCTGTCTTATGTTAAAACAAAACTTGCATTTTTTTTAAATCCAAAATCCCATCACAATTCAAGATCCTCGTCAAGATGACACTAAAGAATGGTGACATGATTCTAGGACATGGCTGGGTCTGAATGCCTAATTGTGAAGGTGCCGGAGTTCCAGTTCTGGCTGCAGTGGCATGCAGGGACTGTGAAGTGGTTGTAGACTGTGGGCTGGACATTGTGGTTTTGATTTGTTGGCAGCAAGGACTCATGGCAGAGGCGGGGCAGTGATCTGGACGTTACCTTTTTTGGCCATTCCTTTTATTTCTGCTGTTGTTTAATCTTGTCTTTTGTATTCTAAGATGGCATTGGAAAATGGTGACTTGTACCATTGTGTATTCCTTTGCTTGAGTGTCCGTGACAATAAAATCTAATAAATAAATAATAAATAACTATTTGTTTGCAAAGCACAGATATAATTTTGCCAGTGAATGACATAATACCTAATTCACCTCCATGATGTTCAAGTTCTATTTAACATAAAAAAATGTTGCTCCTTTCAATTGATTACAACACAAGGCATTGAGAGTAGCACTCCTGTATGGTGGAAAATAATTGCACTGTTAATGTCTTCCCATGTGATTCCCAGTACTGCTTGGAAAAGTTTGTTAGATGCGGCTTAATCAAAATGCATGTTCTTTGTCATTTGGAGTGGTATTTGTGCCCATCCTTCCCTAACAATGTTGTGGCAGTAGTGGTCACATTCGGTTTTTAAAATTGACCTGTTCAGGCGTGTTATGGCGCACCTCTAGGACAGATGGGAGTTTCACATGGGCCTTCTAACCAAATTACCACTGCATCAAAGAGTATTACCTTGGAGTAACTATGGACACCTGTAATGTTGAAGCTTTTCTGAACACTTGGAGTCTTCTGAGCTATGTGAAGTTCTTCAGTAGTTGAAGTGTCTCTCTTAAACACCCTTCTTAAAAGTAGACAAGTTAGTGAATTCCTTTGTAATTGATATTGCGTTGGAAGCATTGGTGCAATTGGCTGCTTTTTAATGAAGATCAGCTCTACTCACTCCATTTGCATTCTAACGCAGATCTTTACTTGTATATTGTTATGGACTAAGCTAGACCACTTGAAACATTCTTCAGCAGGCAGCTGACATCATAATTTTGCAATTTGTTTTGGTAAGCGTACAGTGAAAATCACCCGGATTAAGTTCGCCACGTTGACTAGATTTTAAAACAGACAAAACATTATTCACAAAATTACACAATGAAACACAAAGACCAGAATAAAGAACCTGTACTGAACTCAACTTGTCCAACTAGACTTAATTATGCTGTTCCGAATACACACATCAGTCCCAATAAGCAAACTCCCTTTAAAAACCAGTATAAGTGGAATACGTGCTTACAGGTTGAAGTTGAAGGGCAGAAAGAGTGAGTGAGTTTCCACCCAGCTCCCTGTTGAACTTCCAACCAGCTCAAGACTGAACTAAAACTGCTCAGCTCAGCTAGAGAGCTGACCACTCCCCTCTCTTTAAACAGGTCACCTCTAAAACATGACCACTTTGGCCTGAAGTCTCATCTATTTACACATAAACAAAAGCCCTCTGAAAGCCCTTTTCAAGTCTGTATCAAATCAGCTGGTTTATTTCCCCTCTGGAAAAAAAACCAAGGACAGCGTCTCCTTGAGCTAAGGAACAGCTATTAGGAATGAAAAGGGACTAGCTTTGTGACAATATTCAGAAACAACATGTAGATTCCAGTCAAAACATTGTGTGCTTCATTTTAATAAGGATTTTCATCACTGGGATCCCACTATTTAGATTTGCTAACTCTTTGTATCAAGTCATCTTTAATATAGTTTCTCATGTATTTCAATTTTGTTTTCATCATTTTGGTGTCTAATTTATAATCTGGTGTACTTTTTATGTATTAATGTCCTATAACCACCCAGATTTTTGTGCCTGTTTAAGGTTGAAATGTCCCATTTCTTCAGCCCTTAAATATTCATTGAAGCATCAATGGAAGGGTTGACATGTTTTTGGATGAAAATGATCCTTTTCTCATCTTCAGTAAGACAAATCCAAAGCCAGAATACCTGTAAAAACATGGGGCTGTTAAATTGACTGTTCAGCTTATACTTGTCCTGATGATACTGGCTACTGCAAAACACTGACTGTGAATCACCTTCTTCATTGCTGTCATTTCTAAAATAAAAGCATGTTTATGCAAATGTTTGGTAATTAGCACATGGGCATGTCATACTTTCAGAATTTTCTTTGCAAATATTGAATTCAGTCCCCTCTGCATGCCTATGATAGAACACAGTGTAAATCAAGACCATGCGATCTATAATAAGTTCACATTCCTCCTGTTGTACAATGGAATAATGTAATTATAGACTGCTTCATCACAGTACAAAAATAGATGATTGCAATCAGTTCAAACCTTTGGAGAATATTGAGTCAGAAATGTGAACACTTCAGCTTCTGAACCCAAAACTCATTTGGAAATTCTTTGCACATTTAAGTTTAAAATATGTTGCCATTCAGGATTTTATGGTCTAGAAAAAATAATATTCATATTTCCTGTTCATCCTCTTTGGATGGTGGTTGTTTTGCAAATGAGGTGTTTTCAAACATAATTTGCTGGAAGTTGCTAAATGATTTTCTTGATCTTGGAAGATCATAACACATTGCTTTAGGAATACCATAATTGAGTGCAGTTACCCATGAAGTTGAACTTCTGGTTAAAGCTCGAGTAATCCTTTAACTGAAGCTGAATTTGAAGTGGGAATTGTGAGGACTCTGGACAAATGCTTTAACCACCAGATCATGTTCGTTCTTTGCTCTGAAAAGGGTTGTTGGCTCAGCAGCTAGTTCTCAGGGTTCCTACAGCATTGCTGTGGTTGGGGTCATGTCATTGTGGGTTGCCACAGGTATAGATATTTTTAGTATTGCTTCCTTCTTAGTTATATGTAGGCATTAGAATATTCCTCTGACCACTTTGCCCTCTTTGTCACTCTGTTGTTTGCTCTCCTTCTCCCCCTCGTGTAAATGTAAAGAGTTGTGCTTTCTGTGCATTTTAAGTTAGTGAAAAAATAAGTAGCTTCATTATGCTGTGGTTATGCTGAACTACTAGTCTATATCTGGTATCTGCAAAGTATAAGCTATAGCTGGATCTTCTGAATCTGTGTGGCAAGTGAGAGCTCTTCTTTGTTTATGTAGATGTCTAGAGTGCTCCTGTTTTGCTGTTATACTTTCTTATATTTTAAGAAAATGGGTAAGAGTTTCAGCTTTTATCAAAATATTTTTGAAAACTACGTTAAGGTCATGAAGAACATTTCGGTACAGCAGTCCTTGAGCAATTGTTATAGCTGACTTTGCAACATTAGAGCTGTACTGAACTGTTAGAGAATAGCTTTTTGAAGTGGAACCTGCTATATTGCATTTTCTTGTCTGATCAGAAAAAATGTATTTGTTATGCTATGGTTTTGAACTTTACACAGCCAAAAATCACTGTATAGAACATAAATGTGGCGATGCAATTTCGACCACTGAAACTGTTAATAGCGTATTTAGTAGCATGTTCTTAAAGTATTGATTCACTTTCCCATATGATGTTTTCACAATTTAAAGAAACATTTTCAACTGCTGAGTTGGTGCAATATAAATAAGAAATTACATTCTAGTGAGTAAATTATAAGTAGCAAATTGAGACTTTGTAAAGGGATACCAAGCAGATCTTTACATTGATGCAACTAAAAGAATTTTGTTGAAGAAGACCGCTCTTTCTCTCTCCTCCCCTCCTCTCTTCCTCTCCTCATTGCTGTAGCCCAGTTGCTCTCGCCCTCTACCCTTCATCCCCTGGCCCCTGCCCTTATTTGTCTGTCTCTCTCATCTCCATCAATCCTGCAGTTTTTGGACAAGGAACCAGACTTTTTAAAATTGAGTAACAAGATGAGAGTGCACATTCTTTAACAGAGAACCAAACAACTGTGGACGCTGGAAATCAGAATCAGGGTTGCGCTTTACTTATGGATGAACATAGGCATTAGGAGATAATGTTTTTCTTGTCCCTTGCCTTCTTATTGTGAGAGTGTTAATGTCATAGCCGAGCTCTCTGATACCTTGCTTAAGCAGTCGTGTTTTAGTCCGTGCCTCAACTGGTTATAAAGGCTTCCATTGTCGTAGTCAGGTTTGATTCCATCATTCTTTACTTTTGTTTTAACTTGTACTTTACTGAAGAAAGAGTACTAATTTGAATAAATCAAAGGAAAAATTCCCAATTTTTATTGTGCTTTAGTTAATTTGGGCTGAGTGGAAATCACAAGTTGTAACAGGTTGGATATTGAACGGTCGGTCAATAAAAAAGCTTTGGTGGCATGTTCCCAGATGGGCTTGGTTTGCTGTGTTTAATTTCTTTTTCTTGCATAAATGTGAAAATCTGCTTGATATTCTGTTACAAATTTTCATCGTTTGCTACTGTTAATTTACTAATTAGAATTTAAAGTTTTATTTATATTGCACCATCGAGATGGGACAAGCTGGTATGTGTTGAGAGACAGACATGCTATCTGAAGAAATGAACACCAGAAGTGCAAAAGATTTTACTTGGTTTTGACTGATTAATTTAGATGTTATAAGTGACCTCCTACTGCACGAATAAAATGTTCCAATTTATTATTCTAGGAACTATTTGAATGGAAATTTGAAAAAAAATTGACATTTTCATTGATTACGATTTAATTATTTGTTGACGTAAATATTGCTGAAAGGGGAGATGTATTGATGTATCTTTATATCTTACATTTATTTGGACTACACATAAATGCCAAGCTTGAAATGATCACAATTTATGCAATCAACTGTTTCATGCTTAGAAAACATCAAATTTCTACTGTTGGATGTGATTCTGAACAAGTATTTGCTGAACAATCCTGAGGGTGCCAACTGGTATGTCAAAAACAAATGTAAGATAATCAATGGAGCTTATAGAGTATATTTGCTAGAAATAATACACGTGGGCTTGTTCTCTGCTAACAAAAGGGATATGTGTAAGCCTTGCTCTCTTCAGAATGGCCCTGTGAGCTTTGGGAGCTAATTGTACCCATTGCTTACTCCATGGAAATAGCTTGCATGTTTACAGTCAATTCGTAAGCTAATTAGAACTCTTGCCTCCTGTACTGTATATTTAACGATCGTTTAAAATTTAGCATTCTTGCATTTGTTCTGATGAGTGTAAGATGAAAAGTTTTGTCAACGTGTCTCTGTTTTCAGCAATGATAAAGTACTGCATTATCAAATGCCTATTTTTCGAACACTGGCAAGGTGTTACTTTCTTTTGGAAGTAACTGTGATTAAATCTATGTTTTAAATACACTCGCTGCCAAACTGAAGATCACGCTGCTCGGTTATCCTGCGTGTTGCTGTGATTTTTCACTGGATGTTGAAATTTGATCTGAGTTGTAGATAAAAATGTTATTGAACATAATTTGACTGCTCAGAATTTAACCACTCATGTTTCAGTGAAATGAATACACGAAAATGCTGGCAGTTTTGAGTTTCATATGCAAAGAGCAATGTGGCTCACCTGTTCTAATGTGAGAATGTTGTAAGATAAAAATTGATATCTTCGGTTCGTGTTTATTTGTGCAAGTCCCTAACTTGCAAAATTAATATCCTCCTGTGTTTGAAACCTATTCATTTTCCTGATTGTGATATACTATAGGCATAGAATGCTTTCTTTTTGGAGGACTGTTATGTGGAGATAAGGGTTAATTTCCATGATTTGTCACAGTAATTGTGAATCTCTCAAGTGATTGAAATAAGACTCTGATCCAGTAACATTTTGCACCAAATGATGCAATGATGTCACTTCTTCCATTCATCTGGAAGTTATTCATGTAGCACATGACCATGAATCAGTTGTTCTGTGGATCTTAGCACATTTGGAGAAGCTAGCTGCAAAGGCTATCAATTTTTTTCAGAAGCCTTTTGAATGAAGGAAGTCTGTAGGTTTATAGTGGGAATGTGTTGTCTCAGTTAGAAAAGTATTCAGTTTCTGGTCAATGGTAAAGACCCTTCTGCTCCTTACCATCCTGGGTGTTGATTTAACAGTGGTATTGCAGTTGAATGTCAAAGGGAGATGGTTGGATTCTCATGATGGAGCTGGTCAGTGCATAGTTTGAATGTTACTTGCTATATATCAGTCCAAATCAGAATGTGTTAATGTCTTGCTGCAAGTGGGCATGGGTATTCCAGTACCTGAGTGCCTCCAAATGGTACTTTCGATTGTACGAAGCAAAACTCATTGAAGCAGTTGAAGTTGGCTAGGTCTAGAACCGTACCCTGAGGAACTCCAACAATATCCTCAGGCTGAAATGATTGACCTTCAAAAACCATAACTATTTTGCTTTGTATAATTTCAACTAATTAAGAGTTTTTCCTGTCACTGTCATTTATGAGAGTTCTTGTGGGGCATCTTGAAACCATACTTGGTCAAATGTTGTCTTGATATCTTGGGTGATCACACTCTTCCTCACTTCTGGGCTTCAGCTTTTGATTTGTTGTCATGTGTACTGAAGTACAGTGAAAAACTTTGGAGCAGTACAGGCAGATCATAATAAGCAAGAATGTACAGAACAGAGGTTGGGAAAAGATTTAGACAGAGGAGTTACACTGCACAGGGCATGTGCTAAGTAAGATCAACGTTAGCAAGATCAGCATTATTTGAGACTAGAGAGTCCTTTAATCAGTCTAATAATGGCCGGGAAGAAGCTGTTCCTGGACCTCCTGGTGCATATGTTCAGGCTTCTGTATCGTGATGGAAGAGGTTGCAGGGGAGCATTACTGGAGTGGGATGGGTCTTTAATGTTGGTGGACTTTCCATGGCAACAAGATATGTAACTGGAGTCCATGAATGGGAGATCAGCTTCCATGATGGTCTGGGCTGTGTACACAACCTTATGTAATTTCTTATGGTCCTGGGCAGAGCAGTTGTCCTACTAGGCTATTACACATCTGGGCAGTATGCTTTCTATGGGGCATCAGTAAAGGTTAGTGAGGTTCCTTATGAACATGCCAAATTCCCTGATTCACCTGAGGAAGAAGAGGCATTGTTGTGCCTTCTTGACCATTGCATCTACGTGGGAGGTCCATGACAGGTTATTGGTTATTGTAACTTTGAGGAACTTGACATTGTCAACCCCCTCAACCTCCGCTCAGTTGATGTAGATGGGGGTGTGTTCCTTCTTTCTTTCTGAAGTCAACGGTCAGTTCTTTAGTTTTGCCACATTGAGAGACGTTGTTACCATTGCACCACATCACCAAACCCTCTATCTCTTTTCTTTATTCTGATTCATTGTTGATGTGGAAGTGCAGATGTTAGACTGGGGTGGGCAAAGTTAGAAGTCGCAGAACACCAGGTTATAGTCCAACAGGTTTACTTGAAATCGTACAAACTTTCGGAGGGCAGCCCTTTCATCGGGGCAGTCAGATGCACCTGACAAAGGGACTGCACTCTGAAAGTCTGTGTGATTTCAAATGAACCTGTTGGACTATAACCTGGTGTCATGTAACTTCTGACTCTGATTTATTGTTTGATATCCGTCCTACCACAATGATGTCATCAGCAAACTTGTAGATGGCATTTGGTCAAAATTTGGCTGTACAACTGCGGTTGAAGATGGTTACAAACGCTTCAGCCTTGTTTTTGTATTAATGTATTGGGCACATTTTTCTTGAGGATGGGGATATTTGTGGTGTCACCTTTTCAAAAGTTTTTAAAAATTTACTTGTGAGCTGTATGTATCATTGGCTGGCCAGCATTTATTGCCCGTCAATAGTTGCTCTTGAGAACATGGTAGTGAGCTGCCTGCTTGAATCGTTACAGTCCATATGGAGTAGGCTGACCCACAATGCCATTAAGGAATTCTAAGGTTAGTTGCTTAATTGTTTTAATTGGTCTATTGTTTATTCGGAGATGATGCTCCCTGGTTTAAAACACAGCAGCTGGGGAAATATCGCATCTATGTTCTGTTTATGCCCTGTTTAGACCTCTTGGCTTATGCTTCATTAAAATAACTTCGGATATCATGGATTTTATTTTTGGTGCTTAAAGGCCAAACTGAGAGCTTTGACTGCTGCAATAGCATTATGGTTGAGCTGAATGTCCGTGAATACATGTATATGGTCAACACAATTTAAGCTTCAAAATACAATGCATGTTAAAATATGTACAAATAATTCCAGTTACTGGATTCTAAGGAAACAAAATAAATACAACCTCCAGTTAAAATTTTTGTTGTTTTTTTTAAAGATTTTAATTGATTATGTTAACATAAAAGTAAGAATCAATGTAATCCTGTAGTTTATGGACATGGAACAGGATTTCCTTTAAATATGTGACGTGCTTTAGTTATGGATGAAGGTTCTTGCAAAACAAGTAAATAATTTCAGCCTGGTAGTTTTTGGACAACAAAATTGTGTTTGGTTTTAAAATACCTTAGAGCTGCTAAAAGGGTTCAGAAACTATTTACGAGGATGCTGTCAGGGTTGGAGGGTTTGAGCTATAGGAAGAGGCTGACTAGTCTAAGATTGTTTTCCCTGGAGCATTGGAGGCTGAGGGGAGACCTTTGGGAAGTTTGTAAAATCATGAGGGGCATAGATAGGGTGAATGGCCAAGGTCTTTTCCCCAGGGTAGGGGAGCCCAAAACTAGAGGTTATAGCTTTCAGGTGAGAGGGATAAAATTTAAAAGGGATCTAAGGGCCAACCTTTTCATGCAGAGGGTGGTATATGTATGGAATGAGCTACCAGGGAAAGTGGTGGAAGAGGGTACAATTATAACATTTAAAAGGCATCTGTATGGGTGCAGGAATAGGAAAGGTTTAGAGGGAAATGGGACGAGATCAGTTTAGGATATCTGGTCAGCATGGGTGAATTGGACTCAAGGGCCTGTTTCAGTGTTGCACATCTCAATGACTCTGGTTTGTTCAATGGTAGTATTTCTAATGCTCAAATCATTGCAATAGAAAGGAAAGCATTTGATGGATTGTCTACTGTAGCAGCATTTTGTTGATTTTTTTACTGGGTGTTTCTCTAACTTGGAGAAAGTGAGGACTGCAGATGTTGGAGATCAGAGCTGAAAAATGTGTTGCTGGAAAAGTGCAGCAGGTCAGGCAGCATCCAAGGAGCAGGAGAATCGACATTTCGGGCATAAGCCCTTCTTCAGGAATCCTGAAGAAGGGCCTATGCCCGAAATGTCGATTCTCCTGCTCCTTGGATGCTGCCTGACCTGCTGCGCTTTTCCAGCAACACATTTTTCAGCTCTGTTTCTCTAACTTCATGATTTCACAATGTGTTCTTGAAGAAGTAGAAGTAGGGGTAGGAGTGGGCCACTTGGCTCCACTTCATTCTATAAGATCATAGTTAAATTGCTACAGGCCTCAACTCATCTTATGTGTCAGCTCCTCAGCCCTCAACTCCTTGATATTTCAACAATCTAACTACTCCCCCTTTTAAATGCTGTGTAATCTAATCTGTGCAACTCTGCGGTAGAGAATTCCAGACATTCGTTACCATCTGGAAGATGAGCGTCCCTTTACACTGTCTTAAAAACCAAAAAAATTGTAGATGCTATAACTCAGTAACAAAAACCGAAATTGCTGGACAAGCTCATCAGAGTTCTGTGGAAGGGTTATTCAACTCAAAACCTTAACTCTGATTTCTCTCCACAGATGCTGCCAGACCCGTTGAGCTTTTCCAGCAATTTTTGTATTTGTTTCTGATTTATAGCATCTGGGAGAAGAAATTCTTTTGCATCTCAGTTGTAAAGAGCGTCCCTTTCCACTGTCCACGGATTCGCCTGCTAATGAAAACATGTTGTAAATTTTGCATAAGATATTGTTACTGAATGTCTGAACAGTTAGAAAGTTTTACAAGAGTGGAAGAGTTGAGAGAGATGGTGATAAGGTTGAGCTGGTGTCGCCAGTATACATGTGAATACTAATATCGGGCAGGTGTTGATTTATATTTTGCTTTACCAAAGTTAGTTTAGCACAGTATGCAAAGTTGTTCCATGTAATTTCAGTTAAGCTTCTTGGTCTATTAAAACAGTCATTGTGACATGTTGATAGACACACTATTTGTAATATAAAGATATTGCATAATTTTGGATTTCAGCACATTTTGATGTGTTCCTGCATCTGCAGAACAGCTATTGCAAAATAATTTTTTTGATAATTCTCTTAGCAACCAAGTTTATAAAGCACATTTTTGAAATGTCTCGGTTTGCTTAGAATTTGTACACATTCATAATTCATCGCTATCATCCTGAATAGATAGAAATTTGTTTCTATCTTTCTTTAAATTTTTAGAATCCCATCTTCTTGATCATTACCACCACTGACCTAAATTAACACCCACATTTATTTCCTACTTTTGGAAAGGTTGGTAATGTTTTAAAGATTTAATCATGTCTGAAATCTGGTCATGAAGTCAAAGACTTATTATTGGTCCAATGTTTTATCACCATGTGGTTTGTCATCTTTGAACTCTGCTATAGTGTAATGTGATCAAAAGTAATGAGTCGTGAACAAGCTGTTGACTGAATCCCCTTGCATATTAATGCACAAATGTTGAATCATCAATCTAGACAAGATACATAAGTTTGTGCTGCTTTAGCTAATATATATAGTTTACAAAATTCTGTGCTAAATATTAGAGTATGCAATTTAAAATTGGAAGTCACGTAATATTTCCAAATTTTTAAATAATATAAATCTAATAGCACTGCCTTGTGAGGAAGATGGAAAGATGTTTTAGGAGCATTTGAGCAGACTTTGTGAAAGAACTTTGTGGTAGCTGTGAGGTTGTCTACTTTTGTATAAGATGCAGATGTGCAGAGTGTTTGTTAAATGGTCTGAGTCGGAAAGTCTACACATACCAAAGCACCTGGACAAGTTTGTCAATGTGTCATAGGCAAGGTGCAACTAGCTATTAGGAAGGCTAATGAAAAATTAGCCTTTTATTGCAAGAGGATTTGAGGATAGAAGTAGTGAAATATTGCTTGAATTGTATAAGAGCTTGGATACACTACTTGAAGTATTTTGCACAGCGTTGGTCGTCTTGTCTCAGGAAAGATATTATTTGCCATAGAGGGAGTCTAACAAAGATTCACCAGACTTGCTTCCAGGATGGTAGAACTATGTACTAATGACTCAGAAGAAAGAAGTGAAGGCACTGTAGCCATGTTTGCAAATGCAACACAGATAGAAAAGTAGGTAGTAAGAGGGATACAAACAGTCTACAGGGAGATTTTGATAGGTTAACTAAGTGAGTGAAAAGTTGTCAACTGGGGTATAATGTGGGGAAAAAGTGAAGTTTTTCACTCTAGCAGTGAGAACAAAAGTACAGAATATTATTTAAATGGAGAGAAATGGCAGAAAGCTGCAATACAAAGGGACTCTGAGTACTTGTGCTCAGTACACTGTGCATTCAATAGTTGGGAACGCTAATGGAGTGTTGGCCCTTGCTTCAAGAGGAATACAAGAGCAGGGTAGTCTAACAGCGCCGATGAGAGCAGATCTATACTACAGAAAATAGTTTTGGTCCCCTTATTTAAGGAAAGAGTCATAGAGATGTACAGCATGGAAACAGACCCTTCGGTCCAACCTGTCCATGCCGACCAGATATCCCAACCCAATCTCGTCCCAACTGCCAGCATTCGACCCATAATCCCTCCAAGCCCATCCTATTCATATACCCATAAATGTTGCAATTGTACCAGCCTCCACCACTTCCTCTGTCAGCTCATTCCATACTTGTACCAACCTCTGTGTGAAAAAGTTGCCTCTGAGGTCTACTTTTATATCTTTCCCCTCTCACCCTAAACCTATGCCCTCTAGTCCTGGACTCCCCGACCACAGGGAAAAGACTTTGCCTATTTATCCTATCCATGCCCCTCATAATTTTGTAAATGTCTATAAAGTCACCCCTCCACCTCAGACGGTCCAGGGAAAACAGCCCCAGTCTGTTCAGCCTCTCCCTATAGCTCAAATCCTCCAACCTTGGCAACATCCTTGTAAATCTTTTTTGAACCCTTTCAAGTTTCACAACATCCTTCTGATAGGAAGGAGACCAGAATTGCACGCAATATTCCAACAGTGGCCTAACCAATGTCCTGTACAGCCGCAACATGACCTCCCAAGCCCTGTACTCAATACTCTGACCAATAAAAGAAAGCATACCAAACACCACTTTCACTATCTTCTCTACCTGCAACTCCACTTTCAAGGAGCTATGAACCTGCACTCCAAGGTCCCTTTGTTCAGCAGCACTCCCTAGGACCTTACCATTAAGTATATAAGTCCTGCTAAGATTTGCTTTCCCAAAATGCAGCACCTCGCATTTATCTGAATCAAACTCCATCTGTCACTTTATCAATGAGCTACTAATCTCTAAGTGGTTGGTGATCCATCTAAATAGCAGGTGGGGGAAGAAGAGTGTCCTTCCTGCTGTTGAACATAGTTCATTAGTATGTGTTGAAGGGAGAGTCTGGAGTTCCAAAACAGTGGTAGTGTGTCCAAGCATTGACAACCATGAGTCTTGTGGCACAGTGGTAGCATTGCTATCTCTGAGTTTGAAGCTCTGAGTTCGGGACCCTCCTCCATCACAGGGCAGTTCACTACGATGATCTGTGGTATGGAGGAATTGACCTCTGAATAAAGGCTAAGCGGGTTGGAACTCTGCTCACTGGTGGTTAGGAGATTGAGAGGCAATTTAATTGAAACATGTAAGATTCTTCTGGAGCTTGATTGTCTCAGCAATTACCCAATGTTTCACTTCATGGGAGAGTCTAGGACCAGAGGCATAGTCTCAAAATAAATGGGTGCCAATTCGAGACTGGGATGAGGAGGAATTTCTTCTGAGACTGGATATCTTTGGAATTCCTTGTTGCACATGGCTGTTGAGGCAGAATCCTTGTAAATTTATGCACGGCACAGTGGTTAGCACTGCTGCCTCACAGCGCCAGAGACCCGGGTTCAATTCCCACCTCTTCTGTGTTTTTCTTCTGTGTGGAGTTTGCACATTCTCCCCATGTCTGCGTGGGTTTCCTCTGGGTGCTCCAGTTTCCCCTCGCAGTCCAAAAATGTGCAGGTTAGGTGAATTGGCCGTGCTAAATTGCCCGTAGTGTTAGGTGAAGGGGTAAATGTAAGGGAATGGGTCTGGGTGGGTTGCATTTTGGAGGGTCGGTGTGGACTTGTTGGGCCGAAGGGCCTGTTTCCACGCTGTAGGAAATTTAAAAAAAATTAAGGCTGAATAGATAAATTCTTGATCAGTAGGGGAATGGATGATGATGGGGGAAAGGCAGAAAAGCGACCATGAGGGATGTCAGATCAGCTGTGATCCTATTGAATGCTGGGACAGGCTTGAGGGGCCAAACAGCCAACTCATGTTCCTATTTCTTATGATCTTGTAATAGATATTTTTTAACTAACTTGTTTAGCTGTGTTATGACACAGATCTGGAAGAGGTGGAAATTGAACCCAGGTCTTCTGCTCAAAGATAGACACTCTCATTATTCCACAAGAGCTTTAATTTCGTACAGTGTTATCAAACCCAAATTGGTTTAAATTGTATTCATTGTTTGTGTAATTATTTGTGTCTTGTGATTGATTTACTCATTCTTTTGTGAGGTAAAAACTTTTGAAAGTGTTGCACCAAATCCAGTCTTGATCATTCCTACTTTTCCATAAGAATTATTGCCTTTAAATTCCTTCACCCCTCAGTGCAGTGCATTGACTTTGAAGCTAAATAATTGTTTTGTCTTACAGGCTTGTATTGATGAAAACCTTGAAATGGTGAAGTTTCTCGTGGAGCACAGTGCAGATACTAATCAGCCAGATAATGAGGGCTGGACCCCACTGCATGCTGTGGCATCCTGTGGATATATCAATATAGCTGAGTAAGTCAAAGTTTTGTATAGTGTGGGTTCATAGTCATATGTGTATGAATTTGGGTGTGGGGGAAACAAATGCAGCAAGTGTTTTTCTTTGGTTGTGAAGCACCTTTAAATTGAAGTTCTGCTGATAAGCTGTGTAGAACAGTTCACCATGCATCTGCAATGTAGCTTTTTAAATTTTGGACATTCCGTCTGATAGTCTTGCATTTACCAGTTTCTATGAAATGTTTCCTTAATAGAATAAACTCTGTTCTAAAAAAAGTAAGCTGCTATTTTGAAGATGATTCCGAACTTGTGAATGGTGCTAGAGACTTGAATAGTTGTTTCTTGCAGAGAATGCATGTTGCTGACTGGCACTGAAATATTCCCTTGTGAGAAGCTATTGCGGCATGTCTGATAATCCATACATCTTTGTACAGATTATTAATGTATGTTAGGAGCTAGAGAAATTCTGGTCATTTTGATTTTTTCCTGCCCAATTTTTTGTTGTTGGCATGATAATTTCGGAATATGAGTAGCCTATTCAGTTAGATCCCATGGATCTCTCTCAAGTCCCTTCTATTCTCCTTGGTTTCATTAACCTTCATATTCTTACCCAGTAATAAGAACCCGTCTCTATTTTGAAACTTTCAATAGAGCTGGCTGCTACCTCTCTTTAAATGAGAAATTGGTTCCAAAGGGCCAATAACAAAAAGATACAGATCTGTGATTGACAAAAGAAGTAGAATTAAATGAGGGAAAATTCATTGGCACTTTGAGTGGTTAGGATTTTAAATGTACTCCTTGATAGGCTGGCAGATACAATAGTAGTTTTCAAAAGAGAATACTTGAAAGACATAAAGTTGTAAATTTGTGGGGAAAGTGCAGATTAGTCAGACTAAACAAGGTTGCTCTTTGAAGGAGGGAGTGTAGGCATTTTTGGGCCAAATGACTCCTATTCTATCCTGATTGTTGAATTTTAAAATTATTTTGCAGGACCTGGGTATTTCTAGCCATGTGAACACTATACATCCCTAACTTGCCCTTGAGAGAGTGATGGTGGGCTATCTTCTTGAATTGTGGCAGTCCATGTGGTGTAGGCACATGTGCAGTGCTGTAAGGTAGAGAATTTCAAGATTTTGACCTCATGACGGTGCAGGAAAGCAGATTTCATCCCTAATCAATATGATGCGTGATCTTGTGAGTTATGTTGTTCTCCTGTATCTGCCAGGTCTGGACAGTAAAAGATATGGGCTTGGGAAGGTCTGTCAATGGTTATAGACTCTTAAGTATCTGAAGAATCATGAATGATACTGAACAGTGGGAGGAATACTTTGGGAAGAATAACAGGAAGGCAGAATATTGGGTCAGTGGAAAGATTCTTGGTAGTGTGAATGTGCAGAGGGATCTTGGTGTCCATGTACATAAATCCCTGAAAGTTGCCATCCAGGTTGATAGTGCTGTTAAGAAGGCATACAGTGTGTTAGTTTTTATTTGGTTTGAGTGATTGAGTTCTGGAACCGTGACATCATGCTGCAACAGTACAAAACTAGAATGTGGCCTCACATTGAGTATTCTGGTTGCTCCATTACAGGAAAGATGTGGTAGCATTGGAAAAGGTGCAGAGGAGATCTACCAGGATGTTGCCTGATCTGAAGTGAAGGTCTTATGAGGAAAGGCTTAGGGACTTGGATCGGTTCTCATTGGAGAGAAGAATGCTAAGAGACATACACGATGATCAGAGGATTAGATTGGGTGGGCAGTGAGAGTCTTTTTCCTTGGATGATGACATCTGCTTGTATGAGGGGCCTTAGCTGCAAAGTAGGGGTGATAAATTTAAGACCGATGTTAGAGGCACATTCTTCACTCAGAGTGGTAAGGGTGTGGAATGGCCTGCTTGTCGATGTAGTTAACTTAGCCACATTAGGGGCATTTAAACAGTCCTTGGATTAGCATATAGATGATGATGGGATAGTCTAGGGTGATGGGAGTAGATTAGTTCACAGGTTGGCGCAACATCAAGGGCCAAAGGGCCTGTTCTGCGCTGTATTTATTGTTCTATGTTTAATGTGAATGCCCCTACTTCTGACGGTTATTAGGAGAAGGTTATTGATGAAGCAGCGAAAGATGATTGGGCCAAGGATACTACCCTGAGGAACACTTGCAGCAATGTCTTGACACTGACCTTCCAACAACTTAACTATCTTCCTTTGTGCTAATGATGACTCCAATCAAAGGAGATTTTTTTTGTCCCATTATTTTCATTGACTTCAGTTTGGCTAGGGCTTCTTTAAACCACAGTTAGTTGAATGCTGCTTTGATGTGAAGATAATCACCCATGCGTTGGAACTTAGTTCTTTGTTATACTTGGAATAAGACTATGGTGAGGTCATAGTCCTGGTAGAAGCCAGATTAAGCTTTATTAAGTGTGTTATTGCAGTGTGGGTTCTATTTGATAACACCATCTTGATAGCAGCACCCTCGCATCACTTTGCTGTTGTTTGAATAGACTGATAGAGTAATTGGCTACATTGGATATATTCTGCTTTGGGAACTTCTTCTGTGCTGTTGTTAACGGTTGTCTGTTTATTATTTTCATTAGTTTAGGATTGACTGTGTTTTCCAACTTTTAATCTTCCAAAGCCTCTGCTCTCTTATTTTTACTTCATTTGATTAATGGTGACCTTTGCCATTATCTTTGCCTATCTGCTCTTTTGAAAAATTCCATTTCATATTCAAGTTAGCCAGTATTGTCCACTTTAACTTTAGCGTTTAGTCTCCTGACTTTCCCCGTTTGCGGGGTTGAACAGTGTCTCCATGTTATTTTGAACCCTTCAAGGAATATCTTTCAGTGTATAAAAGTGTGTTTCTTCTTGCTGCTAAATAATACTGAGCAGTTTTCACAAACTGTTCTTCTACATGCCTCCTCAATCCTCTTGTCTGTTGATTGTCTTGATTTTACACATTTCTATGATCTTAATTGAAATTTTCAGATCTCTCCATCATTGAAACCACCTTCAAGAAACATTGTTGTTTAATTTCTGATATTTCTCCATCGCTACTTAAAATTTAAATTCATAGTGCAATATCTGTATGATTTTATACTAAAAGGGAAATATAAACTATGGCTGATGACAGATGATGGTTCTATCCCTTTCCCTGTTTCACTCTCTTTAATTTTAGTGCTTATTTCCCCCTCTCATCATGGTCTATTTGGTTACATTTATTCTCTAAGCTGCATATCTGTCAACATTGATTGGCATAATAATTTGAGAACTTTATGACCATTTGTGAACGTCTGATGAATTGTACAAGAGTCTTATTGCAGTTTGTTAAGCTTAGAAAAGTCACAGTGACTGTGCATGGCCAAAATCAGTGTAAAACACTTCATGGTACTGAGCCTACTGTATTTTACATCAGACACAGCTGTGCACAGGCAACAATGATTCCTCTTTATTCATTGTTAAATATTTTGATCAGGAAAACAAATTATACAGCTTAATTAATTATTTCCTTTAATTTTGTTTGTAGAAGTCTTGCTCACTCCTTGGCTGAGGGACCAGGATTAGTAGTGGTGAACGCTTGGAAACTTTTGAGTTCCAAGCTTTTTAAAATATGTGTTACTGATTTGGACCATTGAGTGTACAGGTTGTAATTTTAAAACTGCAGATGTCACAAAACTGGGAATAATTGAGAATAGGATAGTGATGGACTTTGAGTCAAACAAGTTAAATGAAATCTATCATGTAGGTATGAAATGATCTATCTTGTAGGACAAATTAGGTAAGGTGATTTAATCAAAAGGATGTGGGTTGTTAATTTCAAAGTCAGATTGAAATCCATGAAACAAATGATGAACCCCTTTTAGAAGGAAGTAGTTTGTATGTATGTTCTTTGTTTTAAATCAACTAACTAAATTAGCTATGTTGCGACACAAGGATAGGAAGCCAGATCAGATTAGACTCTGATGCTAGATATCACAACAGTGAAATTAAAATGGTGAATGACCCTCGAAATTACCCAGTTTTTTGAATGAAATTTTATGAATAACTGGTATGAGACACCAAGTTTATTGCTGAAACAGAAATAGACAATTTATTATTAATAGACAGCAAAATTTTTATTAACCTGCATACATTGGACTAGGAGTGTAGTATTCCAAATATGCCAGTTGATCAAGAGGTCCGCATAATCAATGAAAAAACGCACACTAAGTATTAGAAACGTAATGTAGGGGGTATACACATCAGTTACATTACATACAACATAAAAAATCACTAAAATAATCAATTTACCTTAAATAAAACTTACAGGTCGACCGCCTGCTTACTTGCACTCTCAACTGACTACTTGGACTCAGTGTTAGATTACAATGATGCAGTAAACTTCTGGTATTTGAGAAATATAATTTTTGACAGTTTATCGAGAGTGCTGGTTTACAAGGTGCCAGTTAAAGCAAAGTTTGTTTTAGTAACTTCAGTAAAGTTAAACAACAAGGTAATTTAATTAATGTCTGTGATTTAAATGTAATCTTCTTTGTAACTCTGACTTATGTACACAGATGGACAGGCAGACACAGTTGAGGGATAAATAAAGGAAAGAAAAATGAGTTGTAGCTGGCTAGTTCACTTAAGTTGTTTCCAGGCTGCCCTGTACCTTTGGGGCTGGAGGTGGGGACTCTAAGACCGTGCCACAAGAATCTAACAAAAGTTTTCTTTTTATGTTTGAAGTACTTAATAAGTGGCCTTCACCTGTGTAACTTTAAACGCTATAATACAATTAACATGCAAAAACAAAGAGACCTGGTAATCATAACATGCTTGTGCAGGCATGTTATGACACATGTCCAGGAATGAATTGTTGCTGACCCTGTGTTTGCATTAAACAGCAGAGCAGCTGTTGGCATCTTCCAGGGGCAGGCCTGTCATCTTCATTTGGGTAGTGTATAACAGAGTTCATACATTGCCAAACTAGGACAGGATACAGTATAAGAGGGGCTCCACCAAACTTCTGTCACCGGGGAATATGAAAGGCTTGACTGAAAGTATCCTTTTCAGAATTTGAGCTGTACTTTTTAAAAATGCATTTTAAAAAAACAGAAACCCATCCTAAACCTGCTACCAACATGTCTACATGCATTAACAGAAGCAGTTTGAGGTGGACATTTGACCTGCTCTTTGGCTCGAAAATAATTTAATAAAGCCGCATGAATCATAATTTTGATCTGTTTTAATTTTAAATGTTGGCTGTCTGGAGAGCCTGCCAATTAACCTAAGGAGAGAATAGCTGGAAGGAACATGCTAATGTTTTTTTCAGCACTGTTTGTGATGGAAGAGAAGGAGTGCCATTCTCTCCTTTTTCCCTTCCTCTATCTCTCTCTCCCTCCCAGTCTCTTCCCCTCTCTCTCTATCCTCCTTTCTCCTCATCTACATCCCCTGCCTCCCAACCTTGTTTGACCCAAATCCTTGGAAAGCTATTGCAAGGCTGCACGAAAAGGATGAGGAGTGCAACTGTAAACATTTTCTGATTTTCTTGTTTTCTCCTGTGCTGTAGTTTTCTGTAAAGGATTTTTGGAATTGTTGGTACCGCTTCCATTATGCAAATGTATTAAATATTGGACTTAATATTTATCATAAAATTCTGCAATCAGG
Source organism: Chiloscyllium punctatum (assembly GCF_047496795.1). Classification (NCBI taxonomy): domain Eukaryota; kingdom Metazoa; phylum Chordata; class Chondrichthyes; order Orectolobiformes; family Hemiscylliidae; genus Chiloscyllium; species Chiloscyllium punctatum. Next base: position 9,540,640 of record NC_092783.1, on the reverse strand, counting down.
AGGATGCAGTTCATGTAGTAAAATTTTTACAACATTTTACAGAGACCTTTTTATGAACATGTGGGGTTATCTCCATTATCTGCCATAGTGCAGAAATCTCTGGATAAACGAGAACCTTGACATTCTATTCATGTGTAAAACAATGTACAATTTATGGTGAAAATCAGTCAGGAGCTTGTCTCATTTCCCGATCCTTTATCTGACCCTTTTTAAATTTCTACTATGTCACATATTTCCCATTTCCCCTCAGTCTTCAGCAGGATATTCCAAAGTTGGAGAAACTTGTATTCCATGTGTTTGAAAGTTTAAATGTTAATCTAGTCTTTGTGTTTAAAATAGATTAGATTAGATTAGATTACTACAGTGTGGAAACAGGCCCTTCGGCCCAACAAGTCCACACCGCCCCACCGAAGCGCAACCCACCCATACCCCTACATCTACCCCTTACCTAACACTACGAGCAATTTAGTATGGCCAATTCACCTGACCTGCACATCTTTGGACTGTGGGAGGAAACCGGAGCACCCGGAGGAAACCCGTGCAGACACGGGGAGAATGTGCAAACTCCACACAGTCAGTCGCCTGAGGCGGGAATTGAACCCAGGTCTCTGGTGCTGTGAGGCAGCAGTGCTAACCACTGTGCCACCGTGCCGCCCAAATAGTTTCTGATGTTTTGACTTTCCTGTTCAGGTTGTGATTTCCAGCAGCATTAAATTTATAACCAAAACATAATCATTTTGTGCTATATTGGGTTAATTATTTTGGGGAAATTTTTCTCACCTTTATGGAAATGTAGTCACTTTATTCTCTGGGTGGTTGCTTTTGTAAAGTGATTTGTTTGTTTTGTGACTTATGCTGCTTGTCCATATACTTTTCTATCACATTAACTATGACATTCTGAGCTGACCTACTTTGGAAAAGCTGCTTTCACCCATGTAAGAGTTGAATTATAAAGATTTGGAGATGTTGATGTTGGACTGGGGTGTGCAAAGTTAAAAATCTACAACACCAGGTTATAGTCCAACAGGTTTATTTGGAAGTACTAGCTTTTGGAGCACTGGTCCTTCAGGTGGTTGTGGAGTATAAGATCGTAAGACACAGAACTTCTAGCAAAGGTTTACAGTGTGATGGAACTGAAATTATGTATTGAAAAAGACCTGGATTGTTTGTTAAGTCTCTCATCTTTTAGAATGAACATGTTGGATTCATTTGTAAATCGCAGAACTTTTTTAAAGTTACATTCTCAAGTGAACTTCAACAATTGGTGTCATGTCAGCCCAGATAATGCATTAAAGGTGTGAGGTGCCCAGTGTGATCTGTCTGTGCCACAATGTTCTGACCGATTTTCATCTAAAAAACGGATTTACAGAACCTTACAGGGATTCATGCAGTTTTTGAGTAAAATAAAATGTAATTCTGCAAGCACAAATTCAGCGCACAAACTTGTCGGGGAGGGGGTGGGTCATGAGTGTCTGTGAGAGTGTGCAAATGTAAAGGGGTATAAGTCTGTGAGAGGGTTCGTGTGAGTGTGGGAGTGTTTTTGTGAGCGTATGAGAGGGGGTCTGCATGAGTGTATGGATCTGTATGGTGGTGTGTGTGTGTTTGTGGGAGTGTCTCTGTCTGCGAGTGTGTGTCTTTGTATCTGAGTGTGTGTGTACTGAAGTGCGGTCACCTGTAGTGTGCCATGGACCCCAGGTCCCAGTTGAGGCCATCCCCATGGGTACTGAACTTGGCTACCCACAGGGATGGCCTCAACTAGGACCTTGGGTTCATGTCACACTATAGGTGACCCCGCTGCACTACGCAGATGCACAGACACTCACAGGCGCATGTACACAGACACTCTTACAGATACATACACACTCTCCGACAGACCCATACACTCACGCAGACCCTCTCTCATACACAAGCTGTCTCTCATATGCCCACATATATACTCTCACGCACCCTCTCACAGACTTGTACCTCTTTATACTCTCACTCACACATATACACGCACAACCTACCCCCCCACCCCCAAACACAGACACATACAAGTTTGTGGGGTGAAGTTGTGCTTGCAGAATTACATATAATTTTGCTCAAAAACTGCATGAATCCACGATTCTATAAATCGGTCTTTTAGATTAGAGTCAGTCTGAACATTGTGGCTCGGACAGTCTCACACAGGACACCTTACAAACTTCAGTGCATATCTGGGCCAACGTGACAACAATTGTTGAAGTTCACTTGAGAATGTAACTTTAAAAAAGTTATGCGATTTACAAATGAAAGAGCTGAATCCAACATGTTCATTCTAAAAGGTGAGAGACTTAACAAACAATCCAGGTCTGTTTCAATATATAATTTCAGTTCCATCACACTGTAAACTTTTGCTATAAATTCTGAGTCGTACGATCTTATACTCTACAACCACCTGATGAAGGACCAGTGCTCCAAAAGCTAGTACTTCCAAATAAACCTGTTGGACTATAACCTGGCATTGTGTGAATTTATAAAGAAGAATGTTTGCCATTTTGCAGATTTTGGTGGAAATAATTGTAATTGCTTGCTGCCTTTCTTAACTTTGGTCGCACTCAATTACTTCTCCAAGTCAACACCATTCCATGTTTGAACAGAATATCAAACTTTGCTTCCAGCACAAAATTGATTTAATTTCTCATTTTTAATTATTTTAAGTCGGAACAGATGTATTTATTTTCATATCACGAGTCAAAGTAAATTGTATCTAGCTTCTATGAATTTTCCAACAAAGCATATTTTGTGACAAATAATAGCCATAATCCTTAGAATCCCAGAGAAGCCATTGCATTTCTCAGCTCAAGTCCTTGAACACAATGTTCTCTCTGATATGTAAGTATATATTTCCTGTAACCCCATGTTTGAATCTATCTAATCAGGACATCTCCTGTAGCACTAATCAAAGTCCTGTGTGACCTGCAAACAATAGAAAAAATATTGCAGATGCTGAACAAAGCTGTAAAAATCTCAACAGGTCAGATAGCATTTGAGCAGAAAAACATTTAATGTTTCAGGTCAAAGATGTTTCATTAGAACTGTCTGGTGACTGGTCACAAACGATCTTTTTATTACCTTAATCATAATGCTTGTATCCTTCCTTGACCTCTGTGTAACCTATGAAATTATCAAGACACCCCCGCAATTGCTCTCTCTTTTCTATATCTTAGTGAGATTTCCATCATTTCATTGTAGTTGACATTGTAGCCAAAGCATTTTCAGCAATGACTAACCATTCCCTTTGCCTTGCTTATCACGTCCAACAAGGGCCTCTTTTTTGACTTGCACCTGTTGTTGAAATTCTCAAGGTACTGGAACTGTCCCAGCACTGTTTAAGAAAGGAAGGAAGGAAAACCAAAATTACAGAGAGTTACCTGCACATAATTGTAGGGAAAATGTTATTTTCTGTTCTAAAGGATATGATAACAGGATATTTAAAAGATACCAACAGTATTATAGAAAGTAAATATGGATTAGGAAAGGGAAATAATTTTTAACATAAATGGAGCTTGTTTTGAAGACATGACTGAAATCCAATGTATGTGAATTTTCAGAAAGCTTTTGATAAACTTGCACATAAGAGGCTATTGTGGAAAATAAAAGTACATGGGATTGCGAATTGGTTGGCAAATGGGCAACAGGTAGGACTAAATGGAATGTTTTCAGTTAGGAAGGCAAAAACAGATGGGGTGTTGTAGAGGTCAATGCTTTGGCCGGTTGCTACTCAATTTTTATCAGTAATTTTGTTGAGGGAATTGAATATTTCACTAGATGTGTGAGCATGGTCATGAGGACTTGGAGGCTGCAGAATGATTTGGACAAGTTGAGCAAATGGGCAAATATGTAGATGCAGTATTATGTGGATACATATAAAGTTGTCTACTTTGGTCAGAAAAAAAGGTGATAAGTTGGGTAAGGCTGATATACAGAGGTACACTGATCATTAAAACCAAGCATGAAAGTGCACCTTGCAGTTAGGAAGGCAAATGGTATGTTGGCCTTCATTGCAAGAGGTTTTGACTGCAGAAGCAAGGAAGACTTATTTCGGTTTTACAGTATGAGTGAGACATTGTCTGAAGCATTATGTTCAGTTTTGGTCACCTAATGAAGAAGGGATATACTTGCTGCAGAATGAGTACAGTGAATGACCACCAGCATGATTTCTGTGACAGGTTTATCGTAGAGGAGACATTGGGTCTCTGGGCTTGTATTGAAAAGAATTAATGAGATTCTCATTGAAACATATAAAATTCTAGTGCTCGGAGGATGTTTCCCCTGGCCAGGGAGTCCAGAACAAAGGGTCAAGGTCTCCAGTTACACAGTAGTCTATTTTGGACTGAGATGAGGAATTTCTTCATTCAGGATGGTGATCCTGTGGAATTCTCTACCACATGAGGCTATGGATATGAAGTAACTGAATATATTTAAGACCGAAAAAGCTAAAGGTGTCAAAGTTAAGGAGTGAGTGTGGGAATATGACATTGAGGTAGAGGATCAGCCGTGATCATCTTAAGTCGAACTAACGGCTGATGGAAAAATTGCCTACTTCTCCTATTTTCCTTCTAAATAAAACTATGTGCTATAAAATTGGGACATTGCCTGTAAATATAGAATAAGCTGCTACAAATGTGCTGGTGCCAATCAGATTGACCTCTCCACCAGTTCTGCTGACTCTTTGGGTAAGTAGTCTTTCACAGACAGAATGGGTTGAAAGGCCGTCTTCTCATAAAATCAAAGAATTGTTGTTGTAAATATTTTCTGCATCCTCTCAAACAATCACATCATTCCTGACGTACAATGCTTTGAATTAGCCACAATGCTCCAGTTGAGGCCAGATCAGTGTTATGTGTCCTTGGTTTTGAACTCGGTGGCACTAGTAATGAAATCCAGGCCTCTGTATGCCTTTTTAAATTTATTTTAATATGTTCTGCAGCCTATGTCTTGTTTTTCCTGCATTCCATTTGAATTATATCCTGTGTTTTTATATTGATTCTGTTCAATCTTCTGACTAAAATGTATAACTTAGTAATTTTCTGTTTTAAATTTCTTTTGCTATGTATCTACTCTTTCTACACCCTGTCCATTTGAAGTTGTTCACTGTCCTCCTCATTGCTCACTGTCATGGAGTTTTCTATCCACTGCAAAATTTGAAATTGTGACCTGTGTACCCGAGACTGAATCATTAATATTGATCAAGGAAGGAAGTGATCCTACTTCTTAAGTCCTAGAGAACCCAATGTCTGCTTCTGCAATCTGAAAAAGAAATGTTCATTCTCACTATTTACTGTTATTTGTCCAACTTCAAACGTGTGCTGCTGTGGTTTTTTTTCACTCCTTGGGCTTTAACTTGCTGAGGTCTGTTATAGAACATAGAACAGTACAGCACAAAACAGGCCCTTCAGCCCACGATGTTGTGCCGACCACTGATCCTCATGTATGCACCCTCAAATTTCTGTGACCATATGCATATCCAGCAGTCTCTTAAATGTCCCCAATGACCTTGCTTCCACAACTGCTGCTGGCAACGCATTCCATGCTCTCACAACTCTCTGTGTAAAGAACCCGCCTCTGACATCCCTTCTATACTTTCCACCAAACAGCTTAAAACTATGAATCCTCGTGTTAGTCATTTCTGCCCTGGGAAATAGTCTCTGGCATTTGACTCTATCTATGCCTCTCATTATCTTGTATACCTCAATTAGGTCCCCTCTGCTCCTCCTTTTCTCCAATGAAAAAAGTCTGAGCTCAGTCAACCTCTCTTCATAAGATAAGCCCTCCAGTCCAGGCAGCATCCTGATAAACCTCCTCTGAACTCTATCCAAAGCATCCGCATCTTTCCTGTAATAGGGCGACCAGAACCGGATGCAGTATTCCAAGTGCGGTCTAACCAAAGTTTTATAGAGGTGCAACAAGATCTCACGACTCTTAAACTCAATCCCCCTGTTAATGAAAGCCAAAACACCATATGCTTTCTTAACAACCCTGTCCACTTGGGTGGCCATTTTAAGGCATCTATGTACCTGCACACCAAGATCCCTCTGTTCCTCCACACTGCCAAGAATCCTATCCTTAATCCTGTACTCAGCTTTCAAATTTGATCTTCCAAAATGCATCATCTCGCATTTATCCAGGTTGAACTCCATCTGCCACCTCTCAGCCCATCTCTGCATCCTGTCAGTGTCCCACTGCAGCCTCCAACAGCCCTCTATACTGTCAATGACACCACCAACCTTTGTGTCGTCTGCAAACTTGCTGACCCACCCTTCAATCCCCTCATCCTAGTCATTAATAAAAATTACAAACAGTAGAGGCCCAAGGACAGAGCCCTATGGAACACCACTCACCACAGACTTCCAGGCAGAATATTTTCCTTCTACTACCACTCGCTGTCTTCTGTTGTCCAGCCAATTCTGTATCCAGACAGCCAAGTTCCCCTGTATCCCATTCCTCCTGAATGAGCCTACCATGGGGAACCTTATCAAATGCCTTGCTGAAGTCCATATACACCACATCCATAGCTCGACCCTCATCAACTTTTCTAGTCACACCTTCAAAGAACTCAATAAGGTTTGTGAGGCATGACCTGCCCCTCACAAAGCTGTGTTGACTGCATTTAATCAAGCCATGCCCTTCCAGATGGTCATAAATCCTATCCCTCCGAATCCTTTCTAACACCTTGCAGACGACACACGTGAGACTTACTGGTCTGTAATTGCCTGGGATCTCCCAATTTCCTTTCTTGAAGAGAGGAATTACATTTGCCTCTCTCCAGTCCTCAGGTATGACTCCAGTGGAGAGCGAGGATGCAAAGATCTTCGCAAGTGGCGAAGCAATTGCACTTCTCGTTTCCCAAAGCAGCCGAGGACAAACCTGGTCCGGGCCTGGCGACTTATCAATCTTAATGTTTGACAACATTTTCAGCACATCAGCTTCCTCTATCTCTATCCATTCCAGCATGCACACCTGATCTTCAAAGGTTTCATTCACTACAAAGTTCGTTTCTTTCGTAAAGACAGAAGCAAAACACTCATTTAGGGCTTCTCCTACCTCCTCAGACTCCACACACAAATTCCCTATGCTATTCCTGATTGGCACTACTCTTTCTTTGACCATTCTCTTATTCCTCTCATAAGTGTAAAATGTCTTTGTGTTTTCCCTAATCCGTTCTGCCAAGCCTTTCTCGTGCCCCCTCCTGGCTCTCCTCAGATCATTTTTGAGCTCCTTCCTCGCCTGCCTGTAATCATCTAGAGCTGAGCTTGACCCTAGCTTCCTCCACCTTATGTAAGCTACCTTTTTCCTTTTGACGAGAAGCTCCACCGCTCTCGTCATCCAAGGTTCCTTTATCTTACCACTTCTTGCCTGTCTCAGAGGGACATATTTATTCATCACTTGCAACAACTGTTCTTTAAACAGTCTCCACATGTCTATAGTGCCTTTACCATGGAACAATTGCTCCCAATCCATGCTTCCTAACTTATGTCTAATCGCATCATAGTTTCCTCTTCCCCAATTAAATATCCTCCCATTTTGCCTAATCCTCTCCTTCTCCATAGCTATGTAGAATGTGAGGCAGTTGTGGTCACTATCACCAAAATGCTCTCCCACCACAAGATCTGATACCTGCACCGGCTCATTTCCGAGCACCAAGTCTAGAATGGCCTCTCCCCTCGTCGGCCTGTCAACGTGCTGTGTTAGGAAACCCTCCTGAACACACCTTACAAAAACAGCTCCATTCAAATCTTCTGCTCGAAGGAGGTTCCAATCAATATTGGAAAAGTTAAAGTCACCCATTACAACAACCCTACTACGTCCACACTTTTCCAAAATCTGCCGACCTATGCTTTCTTCCATCTCCCTGCTGCTATTGGGGGGCCTGTAGTAAACCCCTAACGAGGTGACTGCTCCTTTGCTGTTCCTAATTTCCACCCATACTGACTCGGTAGGCAGATCTTCCTCGACAATGGAAGCTTCTGTAGCTGTGATACCCTCTCTGATTAGTAGTGCTACACCCCCTCCTCTTTTTCCCCCTCCCTATTCTTTTTAAATGCTCTAAACCCTGGAACATCCAGCAACCACTCCTGCCTCTGAGAAACCCATGTCTCTGTTATGGCCACAACATCATAGCACCTTATTTGCTCAAAGCTGATCTACACCACATTAACTGCACTACTTATCTTTCTGTGCTTCTTGAAGCAATACTCAAATCAGTTTGATTGAATATAATTTGTCTTTAACATATCCATGCTGACTACCAGTAATTGATTAATGCTAATTGAAGTGACTGTTTAATTTTATCTGCATTTGCATTTCTAAAAGCATTTTAGTCACTAAGATTGATTTAACCCTACCTGCATTTGTTGGACTGATTCTTATGCTGTGTTCAAAAAAGCATGTAGTAATTGTAGTGCTTTGGAACCACCCCTCTATATCCAAGAAAGTAGTAGTTAATGCCACCATAGTTTGTTCAGTATCCTCAAATACATCCTACTTAGTAGAAGTGACTTTTCAATATTAAAGTCTTTCTCAGACCTTTAATTCATTAATTTTTAGTTCATCTAGTACCTTATGTGCTTCCTGTCTAACTCTTATTTTGATAGCATCATCTTTGTTATGACAGATTGCAAGTGCTTATTTCATACCTCACACATGCCACCTTCTTTACTGTATAGTTCTTTTTTAGTCCCTAATGTTGTCACTTTTACTGTTGCTAGCCTTTCATTATCTAATGAGTCTAAAAATATTTTCTTTCAATTTTGTTAGTTGCAAAGATTTTTTAATGGGAACTTAACACTTCCATTGGTTTTAAAACTGAAGCTGTTGTGAGATGTAACTTCTTTGGAAAATTATTCAAATCTCTGAAGTGCCAGTCCAGTGACGAAGCCACTGCAGTACTTTGCTGTATTGTTCGATGACTTTGCTTTCTAAATGAACACACATTCAGCTCCTGCCACATATTTCATCTCTACATTCTTTCTTAACTACTTGGGTTGGTTGATTGTTCACAACTTCAACATTCTACTCAACAGTGAGATGAGGTACTGTCCCCTATCACCCACTTACAAAGATGGCTTATTTCCTTGCCTTTACCAAACGATTAGCAAACATTTCACCCATGTTTGCAACCTCCTGACTATAGTGTGCCAGGCGTACTATCAATTGTACTGCCCATATTTCAGTCGGTAGATTTACTTATTGTTTCTGTCTCTGCAAGTTTACATTGGTTCTCAGTATCCTGAGGTCTGCAGTCTAAGATTCTTACACTTTATTTTAAGTCATTTCCAGGCCTCATTGCTCCCTTACTTTTGTTAAAGCTATAACTTTATAACTCTTTCTGAATTGTTTCTCTATCTCGCCTCTTGAATATTTTTTTCTTTCTGCTCTTAACGATCAGTAGCGGTTGCTAGGCTATCCAATTTGCTCCATGCTTAGCTCTGCTTCCCCATCTTCCTCTTCTGCTCTAGGATCCTCCTTAAAATTCACTTCCTTGGACTTCATTTATGGCCATGTCTCCTAATGTCATCCCCTTTATCTGTCAATTTTCTATTATTATGCTTTTCTTTCTATTAGACAGTTTATACACGTTCCAGCTGCATTCATTGTCTCTGATCTGCTTACTATTAATAGATAAGACTTTGTTTTAACCAGCCTTATGTTTTGTTAAAGGGTGGGTTTGTAGGCAAAGTTTTGCGGATACATATCCACCAATTGGAAGGTGACCAGACAACTTGTATTTTGCAGAGTAAGGTGGAAAAAAAAGGACAGACAAGTGATCATACTTTTTCAATTTCCTTTGCTTTGCTATCAGGCTGGAGCAAACATGGCTAGTGGAATCACTAGAAATGCTTTCTTAGAAAGCTGATATTGAATGAAGGACACTTAGTTTTTCAACAAAAACTTTGAAAGACGTTCACCCCCAGTTGAAGTCCTATCCATAATTAAAACGTTTGAGGATGTTTAATATATACATGATGGTAGCTTTAAATATAAATGAAAAATGCAGGCTGCCATCTCTGGTTGCTCAGTAATAAACTAAATTAAATTATAAAGACAGGCATGGTGCTAGAATCCATATACTCAGGTTGGTAATCACTTAGCAATGTGTACAGCACAGGGGAAGATAATTCATTCCTAATGAATCCTCTCTTTCCTTTCCAAAAAGTGCTCAGTTGTATTAATTAAACTCACACCCCCTGTCCCCCCCCAAAAAAATACTAATATTGTGATTTTCCCAATTTAATCCACATGGTTTCAAATGTCAATTTTGCTTAAATTATTGTATCTCAGAGCTTCCCCACTATTGAGGTTGAATGGAGTGGTCGATAATTTCTGGGGCAGAGATGTGAGATTTGCATTTCCCTAACCTCTGGAATTGTCTTCCTGTATGCAAGGGGCTTGGAAGATTATGGTTGTTTTTTTCCACAATCTTGATTCTTATATCCCTCAGCAAGCAAGGGTGCATCCTGTTGTGTGCAAAGAATTTATATTGTAAACAGGATGAATGAAGTTTGTTTTATTGCAAAACTGTGAAATGCTGTGATTGTAACTATTTTTATTGTTCCTGAACTAAATATAATCCATAAAGTATAAATTTGTATAATGTTTGCAAGTATTTGCCCTATATATCACTAAAGTGCTTTGGGCAAGCTATTACTCTTATAACTGACTGATCAAAAGCTGCTAGTTTAGGTCATAAGGAAGTGGGTTGTTTCAGTGATACAGTGCATTTTTAAAAAAAATCCATTGACCTAATTATGAAATGTTCAGAACTCTGGAATGTAGTGCTTCTCTTTAGAGGTGAAAATCGTTTGTTACGAAGTAAGAAAAACAAGCAGCATAATCCACTAGGACACTTTGCAGTTTTTTCTTTGCATGAAATTTATTGAAAATTGGAAATAGAAAATGCAATAATTGAAGGGCTGACTCACTGAGAGTGCTGGGAGGCAAAATACCATTGTACAGTCGTGCACATTAAAACATGTTTAATCTTAATTATCATTGTACTATGAATTGAAATTTAAGTGATTACCAACCTGAGTGTATGGACTCTAGCACCATGCCTGTCTTTATAATCAAATTTAGTTTATTCTTGCCAACCAGAGATGGCAGCCTTTATTTTTCATTTATGTTTGAAACTGCCATCATGTAAATATTAAACATCCTCACGTGTTTAACTATGGATAGGTCTTCAGCTGGGGGTGCAAAGAAAGTCCTCCACAATTTTGGTTGAAATATTAAGTGTCCTTCATTCAAGGTCAGCCGCCAGTATATTTACATAGTGTTTTTAACTGGCACACAGAGACATTACCAGTGTTTCTATATATATATTGCAATTTTCTGTATTCGTATTTTATATAATATTAAAACATTATGTATTAATATTATTTTAAAATAAGTTTCCAAAACGCGAAATAATCTTACTTTTGAAACCTGCCTTCAAAAAACTAACTTTTTATTCAAAGTTTGGACTGAGCTCGACCAGTTTGAACCTTGGTAATATTACAGATGAACCTTGATTATCCAGCATTCGATTAACCAAACTTTGGATGTTCCGAGCAAGATTGCAAGATCCCGATGCATGGTTAACTATGTTATTTAGCATTGATTATCTGACATTCGATTAACTGAACAAAATGTTCCCCGCCCATGTCTTTTGGACAATCAAGGTTCCTCAGTATATGTGCAATCAAACAAAGTAGTGCTTTAATATCTGCTTGGGTATTTTAAGTAAATTTGCTGAATTAATACCTTATGATTGTTGACTCAGTGCTGTAAACTTGCATGCATATTGTTGCAAATAGTAATGCACATCATTTTGATTAATTAACATTGTAAATGTATTTTGTTTGACCTTTATTTGTCTGACATGTGCTTCGTTATCTTAGACCTAATGCTACTGCTTAGATTCACAGCAATGGTTGAAGTACTGGAGAGCCCAAACAGGTTAAGGAATTATAAATCAATAAAGCAGTCCTGGCTAAGAACTGGGTTCTCAGTAATAATGAAATATTGAAATGTGCCTAAATAATGCATATCGTTTGTATTTAGAGGCTGAGTGTGGCTTCCATCTAACTTTGGTTAGGAGCACTTTTTTCATTCACTGCTTAAAATAAAACTTTACCAGCTGCTAGTTAGCACAGTTGCTAAACTGAAACCAGCTTTCAACATCAGTACTAAAATTACAGTATTTTGCTTGTGTAATTCATTTTACTTTCAATTTGTAACTGTATAGTGGTCCTGTTGTACACCGTGTGTTAGCATTGATGAGTTCCAACACCAGATCAGCTGCCTCAATTCAGCTTATGATAAACTCCAGCATTAAGAGTGTAACAACAAGGATTTTTGCAGACCACAAAAGTCAATGTATGGAATCGTTGGCACAATTGCAGTGAAACCTGGACTGTGTATCAGTGATGTGAAGCCGTTGGCCACTTCTCTATTGCATCCACTGCATTCAGTGGGAGTGTCATTGAACAAACATTGGTGTTCTCCTTTAAAGTTGGCTCTAAGAATACAGAACAACCTCGATCATCCGAACGAGATGGGTGGGGAGTATTTTGTTCAGATAACGTATTTGTAGGACCTTGAGATAATCCAAAATTCGGATAATTGACATTTGGATAACCAAGGTTGTTGTTCTGTATTCAGGGAAAACTCCTATAAATTGAGTTTTCTAGATTGAGTTGTGTCCGAATGGCTGAAAACCACCTCCCCTGCGAGGTCCTATACTCAATCCACCAATGACAAACCTTCCATAGTTTTCACTTTTAAGTTGGGCAGTAATAACTTTTTAATGACGAGGAGGAGCTTGTTACTAACTGTTCAAAATGCTGACCACTTGTCCATCAAACTAGATCGCACTTCACTGTATTAATGGGCAAATCACTGGTGGAGAAGGAAAGGAAGTATTCCTCCATTCTTGATGCCGCTACCTCATGAGCAACAATCCTTACCAGTTATTTCAAATAAATGAATTCTGGTCATGGAATCAATTACTAAAGGTATGATTTATCCCTTCTATTGAAACCCTTTAAAATTTTGAATACCTCTCCCTGATCTGCTCTGCAGCAAAGAGAGCCATCTCCACTTCTCCTTCAGTCAATATCATCTTCCCTGTTAACATTTTGGCTAATTCATCTTTTCCCTGATATTCTTCAAGAGTGATGCCCAAATCTGTAGTTTTTAATCCATGGAGACTTGACCAGGGATTTTTTGAATTACTTTGTATTGTGTTCATTGCCATTATTTATTAAGCCAAGCAAGTCATGTGTTTTCTTTAACTGCTTTTATCAACTTGCCTAAGAATTTGAGAAGTTTTAAAATTTGTGCATCAGTTGCAGGCATAACTAGCTAGGCCATTTATTGCCCATCCTCAACTGCATAGAGAGGACATGTTGCTGCGGTAGACTTCCACCCTTTTGCCTCATTTTAGATTATACAGTTTTCCTAATTCATCTGCATGCAATTCCTCCAGGTATGGGTCATCATTTCGCTTGTCTGTATCTGAAGTCTGTTACTAATCTGTTAACCCAATTTACTGTGTTGCCAAGTTTTGTGACATCAGCAAACTTTATAAAGTTTAAAAACCATACAATGCCGGGTTATAGTCCAACACATTTAATTGGAAGCACTAGCTTTCGGAGCACTGCTCCTTCATCAGATGGTTGTGGAGTACACAATTGTAGAACACAGAATTTATCGCAAAAGTTTACAGTATGATGTAACTGAAATTATACATTGAAAAATACCTTCATTGTTTAAGTCTCTCATCTGTTAGAATGACCATGTTAGTTTCATTTCTTTCATATGTAAATAGCAAAACATTTTTTAAAAAGTTATATTCTCAGGTTAACTTCAACAGTTGGTGTCAGCCCAGGCAATGTGTTGAAGGTGTTCGCCCCCTGTGTGCTGTTGTCTGTGCCATAATGTTTAGACTGATTCTAATCTAAAAAATGAGTTAACAGAGTCTTACATGGATTCATGCAGCTTTTGAGCAAAGTACAATGCAACTCTGAAAGTACAAATTCACCCCACCATCAAACTTACATTGGACGACTCTCTACTATCTGTCTCATTCTTGCACACATGCATCTCCATCAAGGATGGACACCTCAGCACCACACTCTATTGCAAACCCACAGACAACCTCTCAATGCTACACTTCTCCATCTTGCATCCAAAGCATGTTAAAACAGCCTATGCCTACATCGGATCTATTCAGATGTGGAGGAACATGACGGGCACCTGGAAGTTCTCAGGGATGCCCTCCTAAGAATGGAGTATGATGCACAACTCATCGATCGCCAATTCCCACATGCCACTGTAATAACCTCCTCAGTAGACAGACATGTGCTGCAACCGACAGGGTATCCTTCGTTGTCTAGTACTTCCCAGGAGCTGAAAAGTTACGCCATGTTCTTCGCGGCCTGCAACACATTATCAATGAGGATGAGCACCACACCAAGACCTTCCCCACACCTCCACTGCTCACCTTTAAACAGCCACCAAACTTCAAATAGATCATTATTCGTAGCAAACTGCCCGGCTTTCAGGCAAACTCCATACAACCCTGTCACGATAGGCACTGCAAGATGTGTCAGAGTGTGGATACCACCATTATGCGTGGGGACACCTCCCACCATGTACGTGGCAGGTACTCATGTGACTCAGCCAATGCTGTCTATCTCATATGCTGCAGGAAAGGATACCTTGAGGCATGGTACATTGGTGAAACTGAGCAGAGGCTACGGCAGCAGATGAATGGGCACCGTGCAACAATCAACAGACAGGAGTGTTCCCTCCCAGTTGGAGAACACTGCAGCAGGCCAGGACATTCGACCTCGGAGCTTCGGGTGACTATCCTCCAAGGCAGACGTCGGGACAGACAACAGCGAAAAGCGCGCACACACACATGCACCCTCTCACAGACTTCCACCCCTTTACACTCTCACACATACCCTTGTGTGATTTTTAACTTTGTACACCCCAGTCCAACACTGGCATCTCCAATCCCAAACTTTATATTTCCTTTACTTAAGTTCAGGTGATTTATCATAAGATAAACAGTAGTGCTAATACCACCCATTGAGGGGAACCCCACTGTGTACTTTCCTTTAGTCAGAAAAATGGTTGTTCACCACTATACAATAACTCTCATCATTTGACCAATTATGTATTCAAGATGGCATTATCCCTTTACTATTGAGCTTCTGTTTTTTTTTAACTAACTCCATTACTTAAAAAATTATCAAATGTCTCTTGATAGTCTAAATGCATGTCTACTGCAGTACATTCATGAACTATCTCAGTTATTTTATCAAAGAATAGTCAGGTTCTTCAGATACATTTGCAGAAATCAAACTGTATGCAGCTGTTCTTTACGATTCTATGCATCTTTAAATAAAAATTAGTTTTGTTCTTTTATAATCCAACTATTTGATTTTCCATCACTGTTATGGTCTGTAGATACCAAATTTACTCCCTCCCTCTTTTGGAACATAAATGTAGGTGACAATTCTGCCTCTACTGTCTCCACCTTAATGGAGAAACTATTCTGAAGTACTAGTACAAACATATATGCATTACAAAAGTGTTATGGCACAGGAGGAAGTTATTTGGTCCGTTATGTCTGCATCAGCACTTTGCCATTCCCCTGCCTTTTCCTCATACCTTTGCTCGTTTCAATTTAAATAATCATCTAATAGCTGCATGTATGCTCCACTTGAGTCTACCTCTACCACACTTGCAAGCAATGCATTCCACACCTGAACCACTAGCTGTGATTCTTTCTTTCCTGTATCAAATTTACTGCTTTTGTGAATCACATTAATCTGTGCTGTCTTATTCCTTCTCCTTTTACGATCAGGAGTTCCTACCAGTCTAATCTATCCAGCTATGCCATGATTTTGAAAACTTCTGTCAAAACTCCCTCTCAGCTGCATTCTTTTTCAAGAGGGACAGTTCCAAACACTCCAATTTGTGCTTGTAACTGATGTTTCTCATCCCTGAAACCATTTGTGTAAATTGAATATGTGTTATTTATTGTTGCATATACTTAGAAAGATACAGTGAAAAATGTTTTGGCGCCATAACCCAGCACTATTTTGAGTGATGAAAAGAAATTACATAAAAAGAGTGCATCTTCTGTACAAAGGATCTTCAAACACAACTCCAGGAACAGAGGGTTTTGCAAGGTGTCCTGGGCCTTAAGGAGTTCCTGCTCCAGGGATAGCAGCAGCAACCCTGTCAGGGGTCCTATACATCAGAGAAACCACATCAAGGAGTCCCTGCTGCAGGCACCGCCTTCATCAACAACCCACCGAGTCCCCAAAATCATTCTTCAGGCCTACCATAGCAAAGAGTCACTGCTCTGGGCACTGCTATCATTGTAGCTGTGCTTTATCGATATCGCACTGGCTTACTCATGACATCAGGAGATGAAGTAAAGGAAAAAAACTAGAAAGGAAAGGACGAAAAAGGAGTGAGAGAAAGTTGCGGCCAGCCTGGATTGGACTGGCCCAGGAGCCCGGACGCCACCTACAGTATTAGTGCCGTCATCTTGAAACATGTTCTACATCTCTCCAACGTATTCACATCCTCTCAGTGCATAAATGTACACCGGATACCAGTTGAGGTGTAATAAGTGCCTTACACAACTTCAGCATAATGTCCTTGCTCTTGTATTCCATGCGTCTTTTAATAAAGCCCAGGATACCGTTTGTTGAATTAACTGCTCTCTTCATCTGTCCTACCATTTTCAATGGTATGTGCATGCATACATATCAGTCCCCCTACTTTTTAACCAGCAATTTCTAAACTGGCAAAAGTTATGTACTTAAAATACAGGAAAATTACTGTAAATCATGATATTTGTGAAGTCCGAGTAGTCAGTTAACGCTTTAAGTGAGAAGGCTTTTGGTTGCTAAGGTTTATTTAAGGCAGTGTTGAATTATTATTCTGATTTCTGCTGCAGATAAGGTATAACAGTGATATATTTACCCCCGTGTTATGATTCTATTTTTTAGTGTGTTTTTACATTGATTATTTGGACCTCTTGGTCGACTGGAATATTTGATGAACTGGTACATTCCTGGTTCCTTGGGTGCTGGTTAATAAAAGTTTGCTGTACCCCTTATTTTATATTATTCTGTTCATGTTCAATCCAACCAGAGTGGATCAGCTTTCACTTCGCTGCTTTGAACTTCATCTGTCTACCTACTCCAACAACTTGTCTGGCCTTTGTAGGTCTACACTTGCTCTCATAAGAGTGTGCTGTGTTTGCAAGTTTCTTATCACCTACAATCCTTAAAGTTGTCTTCTGCATACCAAGATCTGAATCATGAATGTGTATATATATATCAGGAAAGGCAAGAGTACCCTGAGGGAACTCCACAGCCAACCTTTTTCCAACCTGAAAATTATGCAGTGACCATTACTATCGCTTGGCCAGTTTTTTTGTTATCCCCACTACTACTATCTTTCATTCTGTGGGCTGTAACCTTTCTCTCGTGATTGTGTGGCACTGCATTGAATGCCTTCTGGAAGTCTGTGTACACCACCTCAACAATATTACACTCATCAATCCGTGGCACAGTGGTTAGCAGCGTTGCCTCACAGTGCCACTAACCTAGGTTCAGTTCCCGCCTCAGGCAACTGTCTGCGTGGGTTTCCTCCGGGTGCTCCAGTTTCCTCCCACAGTCCAAAGATATGCGGGTTAGGTGAATTAGCCATGCTAAATTGCCTGTAGTGTTAGGTGAAGGGGTAAATGTAGGGGAATGCGTCTGGGTAGGTTGCTCTTCGGAGGGTCGGTGTGGACTTGTTGGGCCGAAGGGCCTGTTTCCACACTGTAAGTAATCTAATCTTTAAAAAAAAAAGCCCATTCTGTTATCTTTTTAGAAAACTGCAAGGTAGTTAAACACAATTCCCCCTTTAGAATTCATAGCTCCTTGAAAATTGAGTCGCAGGTAGATAGGATAGCGAAGAAGGCTTTTGGTATGCTTTCCTTTATTGGTCAGAGTATTGAGTACAGGAGTTGGGAGGTCATGTTGCTGCTGTACAGGACATTGGTTAGGCCACTGTTGGAATATTGATGCAATTCTGGTCCCTTTCCTATCAGAAAGATGTTGTGAAACTTGAAAGGGTTCAGAAAAGATTTACAAGGATGTTGCCAGGTTGGAGGATTTGAGCTATGGGGGAGGTTGAATAGGCTGGGGCTGTTTTCCCTGGAGCGTCGGAGGCTGAGGGGTGACCTTATAGAGGTTTATGATATCATGAGGGGCATGGATAGGTAAATAAACGTCTTTTCTCTGGGGTGGAGGTGTCCAGAGCTAGAGAACATAGGTTTAGGGTGAGAGGGGAAAGATCTAAAAGAGACCTAAGGGGCAACATTTTCACACACAGCGTGTGTGTTTATGGAATGAGCTGCCAAGAGAAGCGGTGGAGGCTAGTACAATTGCAACATTTAAAAGGCATCTGGATGGGCATATGAATAGAAAGGGTTTGGGGGGTTATGGGATGCTAGCAGGTGGGACTAGGTTGGTTTGGGATATCTGGTCGGCATGGGTGAGTTGGACTGAAGGGTCTGTTTCCATGCTGTACATCTCTCTGACTCTAAATACATGTTGACTCTTATTGACCAACCTAGCTTTTCCATGTGTTTCCTAATTCTATCCCACATTATTATTTCTCAAGTTTCCCCACTACTCAGGTTTAACTGACTGGCTTGAAATTGCTGGGCTCATCCTTAAACGTTTTTTGAGCAATGGCATGATGTTTACAATTCTCCTGTCTTCTGGCACCTCCCTTGAATTGGAAGTAAGACTGAAAGATTATGACATTGCCCTTGCAATTTGTACACTCTTCCTTCAATATCCTTGGTGTGCTACAGAAGAAACTAATGTCATTGGGACCCTGCTGTGCATTTGAAGATATTTGGGTGATTACAGACTTGGTCTAGTCTCAGCAGAAGTTTTTGGCTCTTTGATATGCTGGATTAAGAGTAAAAATTAATTCAATGATCTAACAAATAATAAGGATTTGTTCTTTGTAACCTTCATATAGTTCCAAGGTTCTGTAGAAATAAGGATGAAAGAGGACAATTAGTGCTTATAAATGTTTCTTTAAGCAGGAAAAGAAACCTCATTTTAAATGACTTTCTAATTGCACAGCATCTTTATCTTACCCATTTTTGTCTCGTACTTTTGGTTTCCACAAAAGCTAAAATCTGAAGGAAATCAGTGCCTTTTTAAAAAAAAAATTAAAGCTGCTGATAAAAGTAGCACCATGAAGCTAGGATTGCTGGCACTGATGTTGGACCAAATCTGTAATTGTAATTAGAAGCTTTCACATTTCCAAGTTCATGTACAGGACAAAAAAAAGGTGCTGCTCATGAATTCTGGAAGAGAGCAGTGTGGACATAATAATGCAATCCGTAGAATGTCAAGCTTATCATAAAATATTAAACAGTTATGAGTGCCCTTCCGGTAGTAGCATGTTATGATGATTATTTATGTCTCACCTATTTTGCACTTTTATTGAATTTATTTTTGGCATGTGGTCTGGCTCATGTATTTGAAGTAAGTTATTTTAAATGGCATATACAAATGTCAGACCATAATACAGAATTGACTATTTCTTTCCATAAGTTTAATATCAATGCAGTGTTTCTCAGTATTTGTCCTGTAAAGTGTGTTCCGAATCAATGTATTCAAGATTCAAAGAAGTGGAAAATGCACCTTTATGTCAGCTTAATATGAGATGCAACTCTTGTGCAAAGGTTTCCCGTGAGAGCAAATGTTTTAAATGTCATGGCTTGTGATTTGATTCAAAGTAGTGTTTCATAATATGTACACCTTTATATTGCCGGCAAAATATTTCTAAATATGACATAATTTACACTTGATTTAATTCATCTTAGTTGTGGTATTGTATTTCTAGTTAGTTTAGTAGCCCAGTCTGACGCTATTGTGTTTCAGTAGTCTCTCATAAAGCTGGAAGACTTTATGACATGAAGGATTGATAACTTTTTGTTATTTTAACTCCTAGTGATGTGTTTGTGGCTCTTAAAAAGACCTGCTATATTACTAACAGTCTATTGTCTTAAAATCGCCTGCATAAAACACTAATGGCTGCATAACTTTTGCTGAAACTATAATCCCTCCTTTAAACCCCTATGCACATACAAACAGAGTCAGACAGATATGAATGTTAACAGTGGAGAAAACAGTTGGAGGCTTCTGTCTGTACTGTTCACACCCTCTCTGTTCATCTGCCCAGGAGCCACTCGGAGGGTTGTACTGCTGATGAGTCCTGCCCTCCACAACTGGGTCCTAATTGCACAAACAAACAAGTGCCATGGTGTCTTAGACATCTTTTCCCATCTTTTAAGAAAAATGACAATGTAAATAAAACCCATAATGAGTTCCAGTGACTTGTGTTCAATAGTGCAATGATTCTTCCAACAGTTCTAGGTTTAAAATTGCACTTTTCCTGTTTTGGTCTTCAGTCCAAAATGGAAAAAAAAAATAGAAAGATGTCTTTACAATGTCCTTACTTTGAAAGTTGCGGTATACATTCTATGCTCCATCCTGTGTGATTTTGAGCTTGTTTGCATTGCGCTTCCTAGTTAATGTACATTTGAAACTTAATGTTTTTTTTTGTCTTTGCATAGGTATTTAATAAATAATGGAGCCAATGTTGCTGCTGTTAACAGTGAAGGAGAAATCCCATCAGATATTGCAGAGGAATCAGCAATGAAAGACCTTTTACACGATGAAATTAATAAGCAAGGTCTAGTATGAGATTTTTGAACGTTACATTTTTGCTGCAATTGAACTCCATTCTGAACTCAAGCGAGTGACTGAAATGGCTGAGGTTAAATGGTCTAGTTTTGTAAGTTAGAATGTTTCAGATGTGTGGTTATTGCTGAAACATGGTTATTGTATGTTAGTCGTAAAATGTTTTATTGATCTGGTTTTAGATTATATTTTTTATCTGTATGGATTATTACTAAATTCAGGGTAACAGAATATGGTTATGGGCACGAGTATAAAGGTTCCATTCAGCAGCATTCCATCTGATTTGCTGTTGAGTTATCAGTGCAGTGTCAATTTCAACATGCCAGATACATTTTCATTCATCCAAAATATCTCATAAACCATAGGTTTTCAAATGGGTTTCTCCTGAATCTTGGGATCTACGAGATGATCATATTATTTGCAACATTTTCACTGCCAATACTAACATACCTCCCTCACTACTCTCTTTCTCCACTTACCACCATTCCCAACTCCAAAACCTCTCCATGGTTGGTCTGTTCTACATCGATGACTGTATCAGTGCCGCCTCGTGCTCCCATGAGGAGGTTGAACAGTTCATCAACTTTACCAACACCTTCCACCCCAACGTCAAATTCACCTGGACCGTCTTGGCAACCTCCCTCCCCTTCCTGGATCCCTCCATCACCGTCTCTGGTGACCGACTAACCACAGACGTATACTACAAGCCCACCGACTTCCACAGCTACCTCGACTACACCTCCTCCCACCCTACCTCGTATAAAAACGGCATCCCTTATTCCCAATTCCTCAGCCTCTGCAGCATCTGTTCCCAGGATGACCAATTCCACCTCAAACTCCGAGGTGGCTTCTTTCTTCCACTATCGCAACTTTCCTTCCCATGTGGTGGTTGATGCCCTCCAATGCATCTCCTGCACTTCACGCACTACCACCCTTGAACCCCACGCCTCCCAATGTAACAAGGACAGAACCCCCTGGCCCTCACCTTCCACCCCACCAACCTCCGCATACAGTGCATCATCTTTCGCCACTTCCGCTACCTCCAATCTGACCACACCACCAGAGATATATTTCTCTCCCCAACCCTATAAGTATTCTGAAAATACCATTCCCTCTGTGACTCCCTCGTCAGGTCCACACCCCCCACCAGCCTACCCTCCACTCATGGCCCCTATCCCTGCTACCGCAGGAAGTGCAAAACCTGCACCCACACCATTCCCTTCACCTCCGTCCAAGGCCCCAAGGGAACCTTCCACATTCATCAGAAGTTGACCTGCACCTCTAGCAGTGATGTCATCTGCATCCATTGCACCTGGTGTGGTCCCCGGGGAGACAGGACACCTACTTGCAGATCATTTCAGAGAACATCTCTGGGACACCTGCACCCACCAACCCCACCACCTTGTGGCTGAACACTTCAACTCCCCCTCCCACTCCATCAAGGCCATGCAGGTCCTGGACCACCTCCACCACCAAACCATTACCACCCGATGCCTAGAGGAGGAACTCCTCATATTCTGCCTTGGGACCCTGCAACCACACGGGGTAAATGTGAATTTCAACAACTTCCTCATCCCCACTCTCTACCTTATCCCAGTCCCAAGCCTTCAACTTGGCAATGACCTCTGGACCCATCCATCACTGCCCCCTCTGAGCTATCACCTTCTCCCTCATCTTCATCCACTATCGCTTTCCCAGCTACCTTCCCCCAACTCCACCCCTCTCCCATTTATCTCTCAGCCCCCACCCACAAGCCTCATTCCTTTTGAAGGGCTTTTGCCCGAAACGTTGATTCTCCTGCTCCTCGGATGCTGCCTGACTTGCTGTGCTTTTGACTCTGTTCTCTTGTTTCACAAAGATGCTGTGAAGTGATGGGGCTATTTTTCTTTAGATGTGTTTTTTTTTGTAATGTAATATGGCTGTAAATGATGGAGTGAACTGTGATCCTATGTGCGCATTAGTGTTTGCTCAGGGTCCTTTGCATTTTCCACCCTGCACAGAGTTTTATGGAGGGCATCATTAATTTGCATGAAATTGGTTTACCACCATCTTCAGGGCAACTAATGATGGACAATGAATGGCAGCCTAGCCAGCGATGTCTACAGCTCATGTGAGAATTAAGAGTGTTGTACAAAAGTAATGTAAACAAATTGCTGTGTGGTCATAGAGATGCACAGCATGGAAACAGACCATTCGGTCCAACCCGTCCACGCTGACCAGACATCCCAACCCAATCTAGTCCCACCTGCCAGCATCCGGCCCATATCCCTCCAAACCCTTTCTATTCATATACCCATCCAAATACCTCTCACATGTTGCAATTGTACCAGTCTCCATCACATTCTCTGGCAGCTCTGTCCATACACTTACCACTCTCTGCGTGAAAAGGTTGCCCCTTCGGTCTCTTTTATATCTTTCCACTCTCACCCTAAACCTATGCCCTCTAGTTCGGGACTCCCCGACCCCAGGGAAAAGACTTTGCCTATTTATCCTATCCATGCCCCTCATAATTTTGTAAACCTCTATAAGGTCACCCCTCAGCCTCCAACGCTCCAGGAAAAACAGCCCCAGCCTGTTCAGCCTCTCCCTGTAGCTCAGATCATCCAACCCTGGCAACATCCTTGTAAATCTTTTCTGAGCCCTTTCAAGTTTCACAACGTCTTTCCGATAGGAAGGAGACCAGAACTGCACGCAATGCTGACTTTCACAAAATCTTACAGAGAGGTAGCTTTTAATTTCACCATTACCTCCTGCCCAAGGTAGTCAGGTTTCAAAAATATCAAAAAGTAATTTATCCATTCTCTATTCTGATGGTCAGATCATCTTGTGCCATCTCTCAAATAGCCCTAAACATTTATTTGCTGTATTTAAATAACCTGATTGAAGCCAAATTTCTTTTTTAAGTATGTAGGTGTAGTCAAGTTGTCTTCTACCATTCAGTAATTTTTTTTATTGTTTTACAAACTAAGAAAAGTTATTAGGGTTGTTTCCATTTTTAGAGTGTGTTCCCTATTGAAAATGTGTTTATCCTTGTTTGATTTAACCACTGAACCATTCCCAGGGTGATTGAAATTTAGGTGAACCTAATTATTCTTTCTAAATCATTCTGGCAATGTTAGAAATCTTTAAAGTATTCTTTGAAGGATGTTGTTTTTGTTAATATTAATTTGCATGTATGGTTTTTAGACTCTTCAATAGCAATAGGGCAATCAATTCACAGTTCCCTGTGCATTCATTTGAAACTTTTAAATAAACAAGTTCAATAGCTGATTCAGACTCTAATAACATAAGCTGAGTAAATCCCTTTTCAAGTTGTTGATTTTTAGTTCTTTAGTCCTTTTAGACCTGTAAAATTATCTTTGACATTGAGTTTCATTTGACCTCCCTATCATTGTCCATCTGGAATCTCCAATCACAGGTGTTCTGATTACAGCCGTTGTTACCTGTCTTTCTGTGATCCCTGCTGTCATCGCCACCACCAAAATGCACTTTGCTTTCCATACTGCAGTTGCTAATCTGCTACTGTCAGTCCTCATAACGAGGTAGCTCCCCGATGAAAAGGATACTGTTATCATAAGTGCAGTGACAATAATAGAATGGCATTTCTTGCAGTCTTACTGCATAGGGGCTGAGGTGACAGCAGCAAAATGCTCTTGAAGTAGGATCACGTTAAGATGTGGATATGAAAATGAGAGTGTTATTTCAAATGGAAATCTTTGAAATGCAGAAAATGATTACTGTTATCTGAGCTTTTTGATATCAGTATTGTATTAAATGGAATATGATGCTTTTAAAAAGTTTTAATCTGCAAATCATTCTTTATCTGTAACAGTTTTTTTGTGTGTTACTACTCCCTGCTCATGAGATAGCTATAGCTTTAGTTTCTACTTTTACTTCATGAGCATAACTCTATGAATATTCAAAATGAAGTCTTTTAAAGCTCTAACACTACTCATTGTGAAACTCATTCTTGTTTTATGGATTCTTTCTCCGCTTATGTACAGCTCTTACTGCTATAATCTTTGAATATATTGTTTTCCAAATCCATGTCCATCGTATACATAGTTAGATCTCGTAAGGATGCATTATACTGTGCCTGAGACTATTAATACTTTGTATTGTGCAGTACTAGATTGCAAGTTCACACCTACTCAGAGTTGAGTGTAATATTTCAGTCCACCAATTTGGAAATGTGATGACACACTTACGAAGCAGATAGGACTTGACCCCAGACTTTTCTATTGGATTTTGTTGACTTCCAGTGCAGCCATCTCTAACCTCTTGGCTACCTTTTTTTTCATTGTTCCATACAACGGTAAGTAAAACTTTGTATCAAACCACATAAGGGCAGATGACTAAAGCTTTTCTTAAAGCTGGAGTTTGAAGAAGATTCTCAGGAAGGTTGAAGAGAGGGAATCCCAGAGCTTAGTTACATAGTGGCTAAGGCATGCCAATGAATGGTGGCATGATTAAGTAGGAGATATGCTAAGGTCAGAATTAGGGATGCAGCTAATGGTTCTGTTTGAGGAGGTGTGCATGGATGTGCGATTTCAAGAATAGCCAGTGTATGAATCTGAAGAAAAGGTTAAGAACTTCAAATTGAAAATATTTTTTAAACAGCAGGCATTAATGTGATATGTGAATAGGACCTTGTGTCTAATCATTAACTGTCAGTGTACGAGTGAAATGTTATTGCTACAAGGGACATCACAGTTATGTATTCTTCATGTATTGCTTGAAAATAAACATTTTGGCAAAGCTTTTTATCTTGTTCTCATCAGAACAATTCATAAGAATGCCAATTCAAGGGAAAATATACATCCTGTTGCATGAGAAGGAAGTGCTGTTAGGTTGAGAAATGAACTATGTTAGAGGCTTTGCCATGGAGAATACATCAATTTAACAGTGATTGACAGTTAGCTGTTAGGCTTGTTTAAATTTTTAAATTGGACAGGTTGGCTTTAATTGATCACAGCAATACCCTTAGAAATTTGTTAGTGAATGGCTGTACCTATTTTGTTGACTTGAAACAGGTGTATTACACATCCGTATTGCGTCTGTCATGTGTTTGAAGATGTGCAGCTTCCAGTATATGCAAATGCATTATGCTGCAAGCCTGACTGGCGCTACTAAATTGGTTGTCAGTGCAATTCTTTGCAAATTCAGGATTATGTCACAAATATTCTCTAATTGCAGAAACAGATGTTGGACACTATTGAGAACTTCAGGCACGGGTCGGGTATGGTCAAGTCTTTGCTTGTTCGAACACCTGCAGTTTTAGAGCAGGTTACTGCATGTATATTGGCCCAAAGATTACTCAGTGAGATGCATTCTCTTAGTAAAGAAGATTTGTCTTTTTTCAGCTTTGTAGTTAGAACATCAAGTTGAGGTTAATGTTGAATTAGTACAAGATGGCAGAGGTATGTGCTCTCTTCAGTGCTCTTTTCCTTATGTTATATAGTCAGATGTGGATCCTTCATTAAAATCTACATGGCTGTCCAGAAGGATTTTTCTAAGGACTGATCAAAACAAAGAAGGAACTCTTTCTTGCCTTTCCACTGAAATTATGCCTAATCTATTAGCTGTAGCAAATGACCCAAATTTGATATCTATCTGTTAAATGCAGACCTCTGGTAACAAATTTCTGTTAGCTGTCTGTTTTATTGATGTTTAGCACATGCTGCAACATGATTTTTAACTGACCTCTAGCACTTTTTTGAACTGTAAAATACAAAGTCTGCTCAGTGGCTACTCAAGGCCAACTGACTTGGAACTGAAATTAGCATGCAGATTGTACTCCTATGAAAGAACCTGCTATATGTTTTGGTTACCTATATTTTGGCCTTGTGCCTAGCAATAAAAACAAGAAAAAGTGATATTGAATTTTTCCTGACATTGTATTCAAAGTTGTAAGACATGACCAGAACTATGCACAGTACTCTACTACATGCTTTTACATCATTTTAATGTGACTTCTACCTTTCAAAGTTTTCACAGTAGATTTCAACTCCTCTGCACAATTTATGGTCAGTGTTGTTGATTTAAAAGTTATGATTCCAGCTGATGTTACTACTGGTTATATCAAATCTCAGAATGAAATGTGTCTTGCTGGATAAGCACACCTGGCTGTAGATTTGGTATTACCAATAAAACAAAAGTTTGTGATACAAAAGAAAGCTAACTAAAATAAAAGAAAGCAATCCATCTACAAATGTCACATTTCAAAATGTATGGCAAAGCAAAATGCCCACCTATTTACCAACTTCGTCATTTTCAGTTTTTGAGAATAAATTCAGAGAATTCCTTCCTTATCAGGTTTTTTGTTTGACTTGACTGATTTATTATTAAACCTCAGTTACAGTCCTCCAGGTTGAGCCTTTTCCCTGAAATATTTGTATACTGAGATCCTAAACTTTTTCCAGTCTTTTAATAATCTGTTGAGTTGCAACCAAACAGTCCTGGTCCACAAATTTTCATTAATATCCCTGTCATGGAGATAACTTATTCCCTTCTCTGCTCTGAATAATCTACTGAGAGAAAGAAATCCTGCATCTGACCTCAGTCAGATCTCTTTCAAACTTCCCCAATATCTTTGTTTTTCTAAGGTGATTATCCTGTGATTATTCTGTACACAGAATTTAGCAAATCTCTTTCATTGTTTTCTCTTTCCCTCTGGAAATCCCCACAACAGAGCATTCAGGTGGATTGGTAGGATGTTTGTGTACAGCAAGAACACAGACATGGGTTCATTTGAACCAGAAACTTAGTCTCATGCTGTGTAACTGTGACCTGTACAACATTGTTGAATGTAGTTCTAATATTAATTTTGTGTTTCCTTGCTATTGCCTTCTCATAGAATCATAAGTATAGAAGATGTTTTCGGCCTGTCGAGTGTGCATTGACTAAATTACCTCTAAATTTATATTAGTCCCACTTTGCAGCACCTGACCCATATCCTTGAATAATATGTCATTCTACATATTCATCCAAGCACATTTTAAATGTTGAGATTTTCTTCCTTCCAGGTGATGCATTCTAGACTTTTGCCCTCTGCATCAAAAACCTTTTCCTCAAATCCCCATAAATCTTCTGCCCTTCAACTTAAAATTTACACGCTTGTTATTGAGTCTATTGACTTCTAAAGGAAATAAAATGAAGAAAAGATTCATGTTTTATGTCTAACGCCGAGATTTTTGAACTCTTGGCTCAATCATAAAACAGCACTGTATGATGCCCAGGTGTTGCCAACAAATGGCCATTTGCAGTTGTATTGAAATTGTTGAACTTCAGCTTGCTTTAGGCTTCTTTGTAATGGCTGATATGGCCAAATTCTGAACTGGATTCAGAAGTGAGAATTTCTTTTCGAAAATGTTATTGCCTCAGCTAAGCAATAGCTAGTAGTTTAAGACAATTGGTACATCTGCTGATTGAATGTATTCATTTAAGTATTCATAATAGACATACTATTCGACCAGCCTGCATTTGCAAAAGCCATAACAAAATGTCTGGGGTCCAATTTGATTCCATTAGTAGGCTAATAATTACATGAACAACGTATTTAAGATGATCAGTTGAGCATTTGAGATGGCTTACCAATGCTAAAAACCCCAGACATATGTAAGGATTCATTCTGTGCAAGCAAATTAAATATTTTCATGATTTCTATATTTTCTCAATTACCATGGAGCTTGCAGAGTTGATAGTGCCCAGGATAAATTCTTGACATTTCAGAAACAAGCGGTCAATATCATGGATAATTAGATTACTTACAGTGTGGAAACAGGCCCTTCGGCCCAACAAGTCCACACTGACCCACTGAAGTGCAACCCACCCAGACCCATTCCCCTACATTTACCCCATCATCTAACACTATGGGCAATTTAGCATGTCCGGTCCACTTAACCACATGTTTTTGGATTGTGGGAGGAAACCGGAGCACCTGGAGGAAACACACACAGTCATGGGGAGAATGTGCAAACTCCACACACAGAATCGCCTGAGGTGGGCATTAAACCCAGGTCTGTGAGGCAGCAGTGCTAACCACTGTGTCACCGTGCCGCCCATATCCTTTTCTGTTGCCTTATAACTTGACATAATGATTTAAAATTTCGCAATCTTGTAATTGTTTTGATAAATACACGACAAAATGCTTTGGCAACTTGTCTTTCTTCCCTGCATTATTCCAATTGCCAAATGACTGTCGTATAACTGCTCTGCTGTGTTAAGTAAGTAATAACTATATGTAAATAATGTGACCTGGTTCCGAGTTCTGGCGTGGTTACTTACGTTCCAGTGAGCTTTTGACTGATACCTGAGAACATTGTTTCACCATCTCATGCTTCCAGCCCTGGAGCAACACATTGTCACCACTCTTGGCCATCCATATGGCTGCATGGCTTTTGATCATCCCACCTTGGAGTGTGTATGTGTGCAATGTGCTTGTGTTGTTGAGCTATTATATAATCTTGGCTAATGTCTATACAGTTTTTAAAAATGTTTTGATAAAATTTTAGGTATACCTAACTACCCTTCTCATCCAGTGCGTGAAATGGTTTTTCAAACTGTTTTGTTGCTTCAGCATTATGCAGTGCAAAGAACACTAGGAAATTAAAGTATTATATTACACATTATGTATATTAATTTTATAACAGCTAATCATAACTAAAGAAAATGCTGAATCTGACATTTTGATTTTGCATATTCCAGAGTATTTCATCAAACTGTTTAAGTATAATTAGAGAACAGGTTACTTCATTTATTCGTTGTATCCATAATTCAGAACTGCGTTTCAGAAAATTCCTGCTTCTGAACAAATCATTTGAGTTCCCCCTTTAAACAGTACAAGTATGCCCTCTTGAGGTACTTGTATAGAATGAAACTTTGGTTTTATTGCAGTCAAAGATAACATTGGATTAATATTTGTGAAAATTAGCATGAAAGCAGTACTTCATGTTTAATTTGTCTTTTGAGAAACCTTGTCTTCATTTGTTGAATTTCATAATTTCCCCTCAGAAAGCAATAACTTCAGAAATGGGTAAAGATGAAGATCCAGGAATATGTATGTGCAGAATATTCGAAGATTTCCAGGTTTCCTACTTGAGCTATATTTTAAGTTTTCTGGTTACCCACTTCACATTGTCTGTAACTTTATTGTTCAAAAGTTTATATGTAAAATGAGGCCACTGTGAATGTATCTAAAACCACAGTTTTAACCACACCTGTTTAACTTCATTCTTATCTTCCATGCTGTGTTTTAACT
This sequence comes from Chiloscyllium punctatum, assembly GCF_047496795.1. Lineage (NCBI taxonomy): Eukaryota > Metazoa > Chordata > Chondrichthyes > Orectolobiformes > Hemiscylliidae > Chiloscyllium > Chiloscyllium punctatum. Next base: position 9,510,571 of record NC_092783.1, on the reverse strand, counting down.
TTCTAACTATCTTTAATTTCTTCTCCACGGCATCTTTGTTTATTTTATACCTTTAACAGAATAAAATAACCTGAAAAGTTTCACTGAAGCAGTATAAAATAAAACATGAGATGCTTCATGAGATATTTATAAAGACAATCTAAGTTTAGTCAGAAGTAAGTTTTAAGGAGTGTCTTTTAAGGAGAAAAGCCACATAAAAAAGTAGAGGAAAACACTCCAGAGCTTGGAGCCTAGCCTATGGGATATCTTTGCATATTGCAGAACTGGATGAAATTAGAGAGAGGGAGGGGTGAGACAAGGGGAGGATCAAAGTTTGGGAGAAGATTTGTAGCTTGGGTGCTCGTTGTTGTGGTTCTGTTAGCTGAGCTGGGAATTTGTGTTGCAAACGTTTCGCCCCCTGTCTAGGTGACATCTTCAGTGCTTGGAAGCCTCCTGTGAAGCGCTTCTGTGATGTTTCCTCTGGTATTTATAGTGGCTTGTCTCTGCCACTTCCGGTTGACAACCGGAACCGGAGCCACAGGAGGGTCCCAAGCACTGAGGATGTCACCTAGACAGGGGACGAAATGTTTGCAACACAAATTCCCACTTCGGCGAACAGAACCACAACAACAATAGGAGGATTTGAAAGCAAGGATTTTGAAAATTTTGAAATTGCACTGTCTAACCAGGATTCATTATAGACCAGGAATTGTGGGCCTGATTGATATTTGATATGCATTAGGAGATGTGCAGCAATGTGTTCAGTGAACTCAGCACTACAGTGAATAAATGTGGAAGGCTGATCAAGAGTCATAGAATAATGGCATGTTATAATACATTGTGAAATTTCAGAATACATGAAAATGTTAACACAAACAGTCTACTAAAATCACTTCCTCAAATAGTGTGACTTTTGACATTCTGATTATACGGAGTCTCCAGCAATAACTTTCTATGGGCATTCAGAACCAGTTGATGAATTCTCACACTTCATCATTTCATGATGGAGCATCAACAATGAAGGTAAAATTGAAGGTCATTACATCTTAGACATATGTGAAAAGAACCCCATCAACCTGCCTTTCTTCCAACCTAGACTAGAAGAAAATTACGAAATGCGAAATGATGTAAACATAAGTCACAGCTTGGACCGAAGTCAGAGTATTACCATCGTATTGTATTTTGGAAAGTGTGAAGGTATTGGGAAAGTTGTGGAAATGGTTCATAAGCATTGTTCCAGGAATGAGTAATTTCAGTTATGAAGACAGATTGGAGCAGATAGGATTATTTCTCTTTGAAAAGAGAAGACTGAGGTCCCTTGGGAGTATTCAAAATTATTAAGATTCTTCTTCGCTGCACAGACCTCCAAAGACCATGTGCAGTAACAACTTCTGAAGCTGCATTCAATGCATGACACACTGGTTGACCACATAGAACTTAGGAGTAACCTTGAAGCTGTGCAGCTTAGATGGAACATTGTCTGGACAGAGTGGTTAAGTAACTGTTCTCTTATAAAAGAAATCTGAAGGAGAATGCACAAGGTTTAAAGTAATTGGTAAAAGAAGCAAGGAAGTATTTTGTGCTGTGAGCAGTTAAGGTCTAGAGAGTGCTGCTTGATTTTGTAGTGGAAGCAAGTTTGACAGGAAATTGGGCTATTATTGGGAAAGGACAAAGTTTAAAAATCACACTAGGTTCTTGTCCAACAGGTTTATTTAGAAATACAAGCTTTCAGATTGCTGCTGATTCATCTTGTACTTGCAAATAAACCTGTTGGATAAGAACCTGGTGTTGTGTGATTTTTAACTTTGTATACCCTAGTCCAACACTGGCACCTCCACATCATTGGGAAAGGGGAATGATGCAGGGATATGGGACAGTGTTCACACCAATTTTCTTTCCAGCTGTACAGGAAATAACTTCTGGAACCCAAAATCATTGCTGTGATCGGCATGCTGATGCTAATCATCATGCGTGGAAGTTTGGATCAGCTTAAAGGAGGGAGAGTAAAAACTGAGTTGCTCATTTGCAGAACCAGTACAGAGACAGTGGTCAGAATGGTGTCTTTCAGCATTAATTCTGTGCTTCTTCGATGACACAGGATCGTAATCAACATATCACTTTTCATTTTTAACAAAGGACTTTGAACTTGTGCATGTAACCTGATGATCATAGCTCTGTTTCCTATCTGCTTTTGAACAGCAGCAGCTGCTTACAAACATTGGTTTCCAGCAGAGTCCATCAGAAAATAAAATCAAACTAGCTGTAAGGAAACACAACAACCAAGGTAATAAAAAGCAATGCTTTGAAAATGGAAGAAAGGCTGTCCAACATGTTTCAACTTCAGGCTGGCCTAGAATTATTCTTTGGGAAATTCAGTTATATGAATGCTCACAGCTTACTGAGAAACTACTGCTTCCAAAATCTTCATTTCAACTAAAAACATTAACTTGTCTTAGAAACCATAGGCCTGTTGTAAAAGAGGAATTAAGATAATTTTAAATTGTAATAATCTTGTTTCTTTTTGTTTTTATTCGTTTATGGGAGTGATAGTGTGTGAGAGTGAATGCACTGTCATATTTTTGAACCTCAAGCAAGTGTGGTATCATAAATAACCTTTCTCATTTTGAAACTTAAAATAAAAATGTTCTGTTGGAATTATTTAATTAGGGGCAATCATTCTAAGGGCAGAAAGACACATTTCACATAGTAAACAGATTGATTTGGAGTAATAAAATAACATGACCATATTCATTGGCAGCATTTAATTCAGGCATGAAGGTATCAGGCAAAGGTGAGAGTCTCAGTTGCAGAATAAATGAGGTGGGCAGAAAGTGGTAATGTTGAAGAAGTAGAAAGTGGTAATTTTTTTTGATGCCAGTGATATGTGATTGAAAACTCATTGCTGGGTCAAATCTGATACAAAAGTTGCAAATAGTTTTGTTCTGCCTGAAGCAGTTGTCCAGGATAGGGATGGAATTGGCAGAAAGTGATCGGAGCTTGAGGTGGGAACTGATCTCCATGACTGCAGTCTTCCCAATAAATATCTGTGCACCCAATTCTGGATATTGGACAAGCAACCTGACAATTTAAAGGTAGTGGCGAAGTTGAGAAAAGTGACGCTAAGGTAAAGGTGGTTATCGTTAGATTACTTAGTGTGGAAACAGGCCTTTCGGCTCAAGATGTCCACACTGACCCTCCGAAGAGCAACCCACCCAGACCCATTCCTTTACATTTACCCCTTCACCTAACGCTACGGGCAATTTAGCATGGCCAATTCACATAATGTGCACATTTTTGGACTGTGGGAGGAAACCGGAGCACCCGGAGGAAACCCATGCAGACACTGGGCGAATGTGCAAACTCCACACAGACAGTTGCCTGAGGCGGGAATTGAACCCAGGTCTCTGGCGCTATGAGGCAGCAGTACTAACCACTGTGCCACCCACTTTTTTATTATCTTTTTTCCTTTATTTAAGCAAGACAGTTGGCAAAACTGCCGGATCAAATCCGGCTGAACTACCCGGCCCTGAAATGTCAAAGTCGGTATGAGCAGTCTCATTCACTCCAATCCCGATTTGGACCACTTCCCACGATTGGAAACATATGAAACTTGGTCAGAACACGGAGGACACTCCTCCCTCGAAAGCAAGACAGTCGGTCGAACCGCCGGATCAAATCCGGCTGAGCTAGACGGCCTGGAAGTCTTAAAGCCGGCATGAGCAGTCTTATTTGCTCCCATCCCCATTTGGACCACTTCCCACAATTGGAAATCACTCAAACTTGGCCAGAACACGTATCATAAACATATGTGTAGAAACTTAGGATCATCTGACATATGAATTGTTCTCATCATGCACAGTCCCATTCACATTAGTGTAAAAATGCTGTTTAACCACATGACCTGCAACAAAGCACAAATGATTACAGGAACATGAGTAGGCTATTTAGCTCTTTGAATCTGTTCTGACCTTCATTATTGATCCATGACCTAACTCAAAGAACAATGAGCAGTACAGCAAAGGAATAGGCCCTTCAGCCCAGCAAGCCTATGCTGACACATGATGCCTTTCTAAACTATGTGGTTTGTATCCCTTTATCCTCTGCCTGTTCTTGTATCAGTTAAAATGCCTCTTAAATGTTGGTATTGTATCTGCTTCCGCCACCACCTTTGGCAGTGCATTCCAGGCACTTAATCACCTTCAAGCTCTATGTACCGACTTAGTCTAACTTCCCTCTAAAAGTGAGGGAATTTAACAAACTTAGTGGACAGGTGCACACAAGTCTGCCCACCCGCCCTAAAACACAGGTTTGCTAAATTAATGCATTGTGGAATTTCTACCCCTTGAGGCAGCAGGTCCAACCCCATTGGCTAGCATCTCCAACCACTTGGTATTGCCAAAGTTCCTGAGACTGCAGGAAAGCCTACAGAGGAGGCCTGATGGAATCCCAGACACAAGTATATTGGGATTGTCAGAGAGCATGTTGCCCTTGATAAAAATGGGGATGTTGTGGTGGGTAGGAACATAGGAAAGAAGAGCTACTGTTTTGCGTGCAGAAGTCTCTGATGGGTACAGGAAAACCTCCAAAGACAATACCCCATTTCTTCTTGCCATTTTAAAAACTCAAACCCTATTGCAGTGTGAGCAGCATAAAACTGCAGTCAGTTGATATTTCAGCAAGCTTAATTGACACTAGCAATTCATCCACCCGTGTAAATAATAATTTTGGGGCCTTTTGTTAGCTGTGTAGGAGGAGAAGAAAATAAAATTATTTTGAAATTATTTATAACTTCTTGTATTAATTATTTGGCTCTTTTTATAAAATTATTTCCTTATTTGAAATAAGTTAAGAGGCATTAATTTCTAAAAATATGCTAAAACTTAAAACTATTTGAGATATAGGTATCTATTAAATGAACTGCAGAATTTAGTCTGCGGAAAGAAAATGGAAAAAAATTGAGTTAGAGCATGTGAATGCCAGCACCAAGTAGGTTGCGGCAGCAGTTTCTATGTTGCCATACATAATACATTGCTGCCATTGTCTTGGCCAGTTCAGTACTAGAAGATTTAAGCTTACAATTGTAGCTGTTTATAAATCATTGATATCATCAATAAAAAATATGTTTGCAATGAATTAAATTTGTAAACTTGCATTATAAGGAATGATATATGAGCCTGCTAGTTATTTTCTCCATTGAGTCTTTCGCTGTTCTGATGAGGAATCAAATAGTGCACTCAAGTAACCATGAACTTGAGGGAAGGATCTTTGATTCAAGAACTTGTAACAAGCATGTATTGTTGTGTGTTAGTAATGTGCATGAGCCAATAGTGTTCCTTTTATAAAAGTTTAAAAACTGGTGGCAATACCATCATCTGAGAGGAAAGAACAAGTTAGTTAATATTAGCATTCAAGTTTCTTCAGAAACAATTAAAAGAATGTGTTATTTACAATTATGTGTATTCACTGAATAATCTTAAACTTGTCGCCAACTGAAAATCAGGAATAAAAGTGGTTTTGGTTCAGTTATTTACAAGTGTTTCTGATAGTCAAATGTATTTGCAAAGGTAGGACAAGAAGCTGTTTGTTCTCTGGTACATTTGCAACACATTGGGTGGATGGAAGCATTGTGGTCATGCCACTGGGAGAATGCTCTGGGGATATGGATTCAGATCCCACCACAAGGAGGACTTCAAATTCTATCAAAATGCAGAGCTTAAACTGCTATTTTGTTTGGTAGTGATGACCATGAAACCGTCCTTAATTGTTGTAAAAAAATCTGTCTGGTCTATTAGGTCCTTCAATCTGTCATCTTTTCTTGGTCTGGTTTACATATGATCACAGATGCACGATAATGTGATTGTCTCTTAATTGCTGTCTGAAATGGCCTAGCAAGCCATTCCATTTAAGATGACAATAGGAATGGTGAACAAATTAGCAATGTGCACATTGCGTGAAAGAAGAATATTGTGCAAAATAGAAAGTATTGCATTAAACTATTGACTAGGAAGAAGGGTACAAACATAACTGATTAAACTGAATTATGGGTCTTGCATCAGGTTTATAATTGAGATCAGTGTTACAACGTGCATAATTTTCTCTGTCCAGACACACAATATATTTGAGAAAATAGCTAAAGTAGCTGGCTTCACTTATGCTTTGCTTCTGGCTTAGGAATTGATGTTGAGGCTGCAAGGAAAGAGGAGGAACACCGAATGCTCCAGGATGCCCGACAGTGGCTGAACAGTGGCAGAATTGAAGATGTAAGAAACACCAAATCAGGTGGCACAGCTCTACACGTGGCTGCTGCAAAAGGCTACTTGGAGGTTTTAAAGTAAGTGTTTGTGAGATGATCAAGTATCATGACATGCTGGCCATTGCGTCAGTGAGAAAATAGCTTACGGCTGTTAAGTGAAATAAGAGAGAGCTTTGGCTATTTCCTGGCCAAGTCATGTGACAATTCTTTAGTGAAATGATACAGTGGAATAAAGAATCTTTTAGGTTGTTCGTGTCTTCTGTGACAAATTTGTTTTGTCCTAAATACACCATATTTTTATTGGGTGTGGGTGTCAGCACTAGTCATCCTCTACTATCTCTTTTTTGTTATTCATCTATTAGTACTGAGTTTTGTCAGGCTATAGCTCATCATAGCTGAATTCATTCCTTATACATAAGCATGTATATCTTCCATCAAGGCTAAGTAGTTTACAACCAGCTTTTATTTGATCTTTCTCTAGTTCCAGTTCAGATGCAAATTACAGTTCCATGCCCACAAACTTTCTTACTCTTTCCCCATACATTGTTTTGGTGCAATGTTCTCAGTAAAGAAACAAAGATTAACTAAGTGACTTTTCTCCTCTTTGCAAGTTAATTAATTGCTGAACTTAGTGTATAATGTTTATTCTTCTTGAAGAAGCAAATGCAAAACAAGTACAATATTGTTTCAAAGATATGATTACAATATTTATTATTTAAACATTTTCAATTACACCACTTGCTTAAATCATATGACAATAAGGCATAGGAGCACAGGCTGGCCATTTTGGTCATTGGGGGGGAATTGACGACTGCAGATGCTTAAGATCAGGGTTAAGAGTGTGGTGCTAGAATGAATTTTACAACCATTGAGGGCGGTTTCATGATCATCACTACAAAAAGTAACAGTCTAGATTTTAATAGAATTTAAAGTCCTCCTTGTGGTGGGATCTGAGTGCATAGCTCCAGAGCATTCCTGATGAAGGGCTTATGCCTAAAACATCGATTTTCCAAATCATCGGATGCTGCTTGACCTGCTGTGATTTTCCAGCACCACACTCTGCCATTTTGGTCATTGGCTCTACCGTTCAATGAGATCATGGAGGAAAACCTACAACTCATCCTTAATCGTAAAATATCATTAGGAAAGCTTGGATTCTGCTTTGAGTGAAGCAGATTGAGGCAAAATTTAATAGAGATGTATAAGATTTTAAGAGGTTTAGATAACATGGACAAAAAAAGCTGCTCCTGTTAATTGAATGTGCAAGAAATATGGGGTATTGATTTTAGAGCTCTGTGTGGGGTAGTGTGAGGACCATAGTTGCTTATGCACTGAGCTATTATGGCATGCAACCAACTGCCTCAGATGTTCTTGCAAGTGGAGATAGTGATTCAGAGGAAAAAATGATGAGTACTTAGAAATAAACCCACAGGGCCTCGAAGAGTAGGAGAATAGGTCTGATTGTGTTGTACAGAGGGCTGGCATGGGCTCAGCAGACTAGATGACCTCCTTCTGTGCCTTAATAATTATCTGGTGCTTGTTTTCTAGGCTGCTAATTCAAGCTGGATACGACGTAAATGTCAAGGACAATGATGGGTGGACACCACTGCATGCTGCTGCTCACTGGTGCAAAGAAGAAGCCTGTAGAATTCTTGTGGAGAATTTTTCTGACATGGTGGCTGTAAATAAAGTGGTCAGTTGTTTTTACTAAACTGGTTTTCATTGTTTGAATAACTTGTAAATATCTAAATTTTTGCACTTGGGTCTTGCACAGTGGTCAGCACGGTGGCTCAGTGGTTAGCACTGCTGCCTCACGGAGCCAGAGACCCGGGTTTGATTCCCACCTGAGGCTACTTACTGTCTGTGTGGAGTCTGTACATTCTCCCTGTGTCTGTGTGGGTTTCCTTTGGGTGCTCCAGTTTCCTCCCACAATCCAAAGATGTGCAGGCTAGGTGAATTGGCCATGCTAAATTGCTCATACCGTCAGGTGCATTCGTCAGGGGTAAATGTAGGGTATGGGAATGGTTCTGGGTGGGTTACTCTTCAGAGGGTCAGTGTGGACTTTCTGGGCCAAAGGGTCTGTTTCCATACTTGCAGGTAATCTATCTAACCTAATTACAGTACAGGAGGTGGCTGTCTGGCCTGTGATGTCTGCACCAGCTCTCTGAATAAGCAGTTCAGGTAATCCCAATGACACTCCACTCCCTGTAACCTTGTATGTTCCTTTCCAGATTACAATCCAATCCAGTTTTTGAATGCTTTGATTGAAACTGCTTTGTTCAGGTTTTCAGGCAATGCATTCTAGGTTTTAACTACTCGTGAAAATGTCTCTTATCAACACTCCAATCTTGAGTTTATATTCTTTTGTTCTTGATGCTTTTGCCAGGAATAGTTTATCCCCATGACTCTTTCCATACCCTTTGTTTTTGAATACCTATATCAAATGTCTTCTAAACCTTCTGCTTACTAAGGAAAATTTGCAACTTCTCCTGTCTATCATCATAACTGAGTTCAGCCTTGGAACCATTCTTATGAATCTTTTCTCAACGTGTTCTTCCACCTTCAATATTTATGCACATGTACACAAAAGTTCCTTTGTTCCTGTGCCCTCTGTAGAATTGTACTCATTGTTTTATGTTTTTATTGCTTGGTGTTCCTCCTGCCGAAATGAATCACTTCACACCACTTTGCATAGAATTTCATCTGCCATTTGTCCACTATTCAAACAACTTTTCTATACTTTGAAGATTTATTCTTCCTTTCTCGCCATTGACAATGGTTCTGCGTTTTGTATTAGCTGCATATTTTGAAATTGTACCCTATGCTCTTAAGGTCTGGTGTTACTATGCATCAGGAAGAGTAAAGGGCCCAGCATTGCCTTCTGGGGAACTTCACTACAAACCTTTCATCCATCTGTTTGCTTTCACTCAGTTAATTTCATATCCATGTACTACTATCCCTCTCATAACCTATAACGTTGCTAACAGGGCAGAACTTCTGAATGTCTTTTATAGATCCATGCACAATATTACGAGCAATTCTCTGTTAGCTAATCAAAAATTGAAGCAAGTTATTTATATACAATTTTTGCATAATGAATCTATGCTGGCTTTCCTTGGAAAGTAAATATTAACTTTGTCATGCATTATTGTTTCTAGAAGCGTTACACCACTGAAGTCCCTTAGTTGCTTAGCTTACGTTTACGCCATTTTTTGAAAAAAGATGTAAACATTTGCAATTCCTCAGTCTTCTGACATCACCTCTAAGGAAAGTTTGAAAATTCTGAACAGTGCTTCTGCAATTTATTTTCTCTCACTTCCCTCAGAATTTTGCTATGCAATTTATCTGTTTCTGATGCCTTCTCAGCTTTTATGTGTTGACAATCTATTCATTACAGTTTCCTTAGCCATTTTAAATGCTTCAAGTGGCTGAATTACCGAGCCTTTTACCTTGATCTGGTTAGCTTGTTCCTTGGTAAAGACAGAAGTATTATTTAGTACCTCAGCAATGTCCCCACCCGTCCACATGTAAAACTGTTTTGGTCCCTAATCAGGCCCGTTGATTCTTTGTCTAGATTAGAGTGGTGCTGGAAAAGCACCGCAGTACTGGCAGCATCCGAGGAGCAGTAAAACCGTTGATCCTTTTACAATCCTTTCCTCTTGTTATGGCTGTGAAAGATTTGGAATTCCTTTTCATGTTAGCTGCTGATTTCTTTTTGTACTTTCTACTAATTTATTTCTCACTTGCCCTTTGAACCTTCTCCATTAAGCAGAATTCTCAGTTGTGTTATCCACCCAGCATTTGACAAAAGCACACATTCTCGACTTCAGCTATCTCTCTGTAGTCTTCTGGGGATCTCTGAATTTGTTTGCTTTATGTTTCCCTTTGTGGGAGTATACCTCGCCCATGCCTGAATAGTCTGTTCTTTAAAGGTAACCTTACTCAGTCACTACTTTTCCTGCCAATCTTTGAATCTGGGAAAACAAAAACTGGAATTTTCTCCCTGTTCATTACTCTTAGATTGGATTGCTCTTGGTTCCTTACATTAACCAAAACAGACTTTTGATGAGATAGTAATCATTTATCTGTTGGTAAATGATCCACTTGTACCACCTCATTCCTAGGGCCAGCTTTCACAGTGGTTCTTTTCTCACTGAACTGGAAACATGCTTCTGTAAAAAATGTTCCTGAGCATACTTTAGGAACTCTTGCACCCCTCTGACCATAATGCTGCTTCTATATTAGTCTAAATTTGGGTAATCTTTAAAGTCTGCTCTTATACTATATTATAATTCCTGCAGCTATCTGTAATTTCCTTTGAAAATTGTTCTTTTACAACTTGCCCACTACTTAGTATCTTATAAACTTAAACCAAGCAATTTTCTTTGTTGTTCCGTCCTAGCCTAATTGATTCTGTTCTTGAGCCTTCTGACTGTCCTCTATTTTGAACTGTAATGTTCTCCTGAATCAATACTGCCACATCTCCATTTCTTCTTTTCCCATCTTCTGTTAGCAACCCCCCCCCCCCCCCCCCCCCCAAAAAAATGCAGCTAATACATGGAGTTTCTCTGGCTGCACTTGCCAGATGAGCTATCACTCTCCTCAATGTTCATAACAGAGTACTATTTAGAAAGTTGGGTGCACTGAGATACATTCTGTTCCAAATGCCTGTTTCCATTGATTGTTTGGTAGTCACCTATTTCCCCTCTCCCTTTTTACTCTTAAATTGAATTGAATATCAACAAGCAAGCTATCGAAGAAGCTGTCCATCACGTATTTTGCAAAGGATGCTGAACCATCACTTCTGGTCCTCACGAAATCAATTTTTTAAAGATTGAATCCAATTTGATTGTTTACAGCTGGAACAAATGAATCTGATTTGCCTGCTTGCTGAACTTCAAACTTTTTTTACTGTTCAATTATCTTATTCAGAGTTTCAAGGAAAGGTCATGTTAGCAATCCAGTTTGAAAACGCTTTCCAATGAATGAGCAGTGGAAGGCCTTTATTTTTTACACATGAAACTCGTCATGTAACATGTGCCATTGTACGTCATTCTCTTTGTGGTAACAGATGTTGAGGAGAAAAATGCTACGAAAACAGGCTGTTTCTTAGCTGATCAAATACCTCTGAAAATGACCTTGGATTGTCATTTATGATTTTTTCCTGAAAGATATTTGGAATATGACCATTTACTTCAGTCAGAATTTAAAAGATGTTGGCATTTATGTCCCAAGAAATCTACCATGTGACAAAATATTTTTACAATGAGATAATAGTGGAAATTGCATCTGTTCAGAATATGTTCACTTTTTAAAATTCCTGTAGAGTACATCATATATCTATTCTTAATTTAGCTTGCTGTAAAGTTTTGAACACTTCTTCTATACAGTTTTCTATCAATTGGTGATGTGTAGACTCTGCTGTAACTTTTCTTTTGCTGGACACAAGGTTCAGTCTTGAGCAAACCAGATGTTTACCTGTTCCTGTTGTTCTCTTAACAAATGCTTAATCTTTTTGGCACTTATTTTCTCCTTTCTCTTAATTGCCTCAGTTCACACAGCTGAAAATGTCAATGTAAAAATTGATTCACTGTTTCTCTAATGGCAGTTACAATGAGTTAAGTTGTGTATACTGTATTTGCAGGGTCAGACACCTTTTGATTTAGCAGATGAAAGTATTATTGAGCTTTTAGAGGAACTCCAGAAGAAACAAAATATTGTAAGTGAGTTATTTTTGGATTTTCTTCCCCTCATTGATTGGTAACATTAACTTAAAAAAGTGCATTCAATGAAACACTTTGATTTTATCAAATGTTGTTCAAAACAAATTTTAAAAAGTTCATCGTGTACAATATGAAATTTATTGTCCATCTGAAGACAAAATGAGCAACTTCTTAGAGCGCTGTACAAATCTGCAGTGATTGTCTGGTTTTGGATTGCAGAACCAATCTTTGCTTTGTACAAGTATGCAGAAAATGAGCCAAATTAAATCTATCATGTAGAATTTTTGATTTGTTTTGAAGCTTGAATGCAAAACTGTTTCACATGCTCTTCAAATGGTCATTCAGCATTTTGCTTGAACTGTCTCACAACTCCTGCATAAACCCATTTCTAAGATTTCGTGGATTTTGCATGCCTTTCCAGCTAATTACTATATGCATATATAATCCCTTTCCCTGAACCGTGCCATGTGTTGAGATTTTCTAGTTAATATGAGCCTCTCAGCCACCATTTGACTTTAGAAGAGTTAATTTGATAAATGTGACTTTTCCTTTAAACAAATTGTTCAGACTCTGAAATATATCAGCATTTTGGAAGTCTCAATGTTAATTCCAATTAATTTTCTCTTGAACTACAGCTCACTTGTGGCCACAAAATAGCTGTAGCTTTGTCTGTTTAAGCCTCCTTTGCAAATATCTCCGATTGCTTAGGGCATTTTGCACTAGTATTTCCTATTCAACCTTGGCCTACTGCAGTGAATTTTCATGCTTATTTGTGTTTCAAATTCTTGGCTAGTGGTGGCAGAGGCTGTCCTCATGATCTAAATTTTGGTGACCCTTCATCCAAGTTGTTGTGTTGCTATATTTTGATAGTACATAGCAGACTTCTGATTGCAACTTCACAATCTCTGATTTTTAGCTGGAATCAATTTTTTTTTCTTAGTACTGTTAAATCCAAAGTAAGAGTTTCAATATTTTTGTAAAAATACTTATTTTGTAATAAGGCCACTATATTGGTTAATCAGAAATAAATTCTCTAATCACCTGTTATTCCAAAAGGTTATTTAAAGCTGTTAGACACAAATGCAGAATTAGCACCTAGTATTTTGAATTATTTTTTAAATTATGACTGGATATCTGAAACTTTCAAAATTCCAATTACTGGCAGTGTTCTATCAACATATTTCCTTTTTTTTGGAGCAGAGACTGCACTTATAGATATGTCATTGGACCAATTACAAAGCAGCAAACTGAGTATTTCAGGATCCCTTAAAATCACAAACTGGTACTCTAGGTGTAGAAATTATTACTGAGGGCGGTCAGGCTGAATGGATGTATCTTTCTTCCTGAGTGACAGCCATAATTAAAGTAAAATTTTTAGTCAGTTCTTATGGTGTCAAAGGTTTTCTTCACTTTCCATAAAGTGTCTTTGTTCCTCCAGGCGTAATACCGAATTCAAGGATTGCCGACATTGATAGCTTTAATGTAAATGCAGGACCTCTTAGCCTAGTGCTACCAGACTTTAAACTAATCTCTTACTGCCACAAAGCCCAGGATTGTGCTAAATTTTATAAAAGTGCAGAACTACACCAAGGGCCTATTCTCCTTTTCTAGTGCAGCTGAATACCTTTTGCACCTAGAAGATGAAAACAATTTTTTGGATAAAAGGGTACAGGTAAAACAAATTCATCCATTATCACAGAGTAACAGATTGATTTGACGAATGAAGAACTCAATCGTCAATTTTAAAAAAGCCTTGAAATGTTGAAAGTTAAATTTTTGAATTAGCCAGTGTCTGCCAGTAGCTGTAATATAATCTGATTTGGTACGAAGTCTCCTATGATAGAACAGTGAATTCTCTGATCCATTTGTAACTATGCGGCAGAGAATTCTATGAGTGAAGACAAGATTCAGTCTGTCTGGTTTTCACTATCTGAGAACCTGCCTCGGTCCATGCTGTCTTTTACCATTGATCAACATTTTGGTGGGTAGGAAAGCTACTTAATTAATATTTCAAATTTATTACTGACATATAGGAAATGAGTATTCTATATATTGGAACTTGTGTTCCATTCAAATGATATGTTTTAGTATTGGAGTTTAAACTTGAAAATAATTCTGCAAATGACTTAGCTTGAAAAACTTACATTTTAAAGAAACTTTGTTCTGAAATATGGGTAAAACTATGGGGAAAGATAAATTTTTGAGATAATATGAAAACAGTGACTACAGTTCAAATAAAAGCAGAAACTATCAAGAAACTAAGCAAATTTGACAGCATCTGTGAAGAGAGAACAGAATTGGTTTAAGTCTAGTTCTGCAGAGCTTTGCCTTTTCTCTGCAGATGCTGCCAGACCAGCTGAGTGTCTCCAGTGGTTTCTGTGCCTGTTTCAGATCTTCAGCATCCACAGTTCGTTCTTTTATATTACTGTGATTCAAATGTGGTTTCTAACTGTGAAGCATTTTATGATTTTTTGACATTGTGATATAATGTAAGTTGATTTTAACTTTCCAGGGCATTCTGGCATCAGAGAATGAACATCAGTTATCAGTAATAAATTTTTTAAAAATATAGGTTACCCTGAAGGCAGTTAAGTAACAAGGTTAAAAGTAGGACATAAAAGATAGTCATTCCTGATGAAGGGCTTTTGCCCGAAACGTCGATTTTCTTGCTATGCTTTTCCAGCACCACACTCTTGACTCTAATCTCCAGCATCTGCAGTACTCACTTTTGCATAAAAGATAGTGCCTTGTGGACTGCTGCCAGTGCCATGTGCTTGTTTGAAGAGACATAGTAGGAAGAATCAAATGAATACATGGCAATGAGGCGAGTTTCAGATTCCTGCTCCATTGTGACTGATTCTGGGGCAGTGGGTCTTGTACATACTGGACGAGCTATGCCTGGGCATGGCCACAACTGACGTCCTGGGGGGGAATATTGGCTAGTGTGATTGGGAGGGTTTAAACTAAAATGGCAGGAGGAAGAGAACTTATACATGGAAACAGATCACAGGTAAACAAGGACAAAATCAAAAGACTGTAGAAATGAAAGTGACAACCAAAGCATTCAAGAGCAAGAATAAAGCAAGGCCAGAGTGCAAAATAATGCAAACCAGACTAAGAATGTTAAGAAGGCATGCCTTAACACTTTGTGTTCAGAGTGTTCAGTAAAGTGGATAAATTAGTAGCACAAATAGAAATAAATTGATATATAGTTAGGATTACAGAGAAAGGCTGCAGAGTAAGTAGGGACAGGAACTGAATATCAAGGGGTTTTCAGTTTTTAGGAAGGGCAGACAAAAAAGAAACATGGTTGGTTGGCATTGTTGATTAAAGAGGAAGATAATACAATTGTGAGGAAGGATATTAGCTCTGGTGAAGTGGGAAGTCTATGCCCGTATCACTTGTGGGTAGCAAGGATTTGATGTTCTGCAGATATGATGGCAGTGGTTAACTGAGATTGTATTTATGCAATGAATATGAAATTACAGTTATACATTTTTAAAATCTGACATTGTAATTTGGTTTCTTCTGTAGCTTCGTACTGAGAAACGAGCTGTGAGATCAACACTCATTGAATCAACTGTAAATTGCAAAGTCCAGGCCAAGCACTTGAGGTATTTCAATTATAACAAATGCTCAATTTTGTGTTAACTTTTAAAAGATCCACAACAATAGACTGTTGGATTTTAATGCATATCAATAACTTGTGGGTAACCTTTCTGTAAAGTTTATCTTTGTCTCCCTATAAACCACTGTTTCCAGACATAGAATTAAATGGTAGCTAGCTAAATAATGCATGTATTTGAATACTTAAATATTTTGTAACAACCCGTAAGTTAGCATAATGTGAACTAATTTGCTTTCGAACCTTCTTCCTCTGACTTGATATTTTGCAGCTGTTCTAATTATGTATGAAAATCATACATTGGACGAATCAAAATGTCATTAGATTGTGCCTATATTCTGGGTTTGTTCATGTTCAATGTGCCTCACATCTGTTTTGCTTAAGTAAAGAAGCTTTGGTGGCTATCTCTGGGTTCAGAGGCCTGAGTTCAAGTCCTGCCTGCTCCAAATGTGTGTCATGATCTCTCTGAACAGCATGATTAGGAAAGAAAAGGTTGGGGTGAATTGAACTGAATTGAATTGAATTTATTGTCACGTGTACTGAGGCACAGTGAAAAGCTTTGTCTTGTGAGCAATACAGTGAGATCAGTATAGTTAAGTAGCATAGACAGTAAATAATAGGTAACTAGCGGCAAAAACAAAAAGAGGTGCAGGTAACTGTAAAGCATTTGTGAGTTCATTCAGTATTCTAGCAATAGTTGGGATGAAACTGTTGCGAAACTGGCTGGTGCATATATTCAGGCTTCTGTACCTTCTTCCCGATGGTAGAGGTTGTAGAAAACCATTGCCGGGGTGTGATGTATCCTTAAAAATGCTGGCGGCCTTTCCTTGACAGCGGAATTGGTAGGTAGGAGGTTGGCCTTTGCGATTGTCTGGGCCGAGTTCACCACTCTCTGTAACCGTCTCTGATCTTGAATGGTACAGTTGCCATACCAGGTAGTGATACATCCAGACAGAATGCTCTCAATGGCGCACCTATAAAAGTTGACAAGGATATTCACCATCATGCCAAATTTCCTCCGCTGCCTGAGGAAGAAGAGATGTTGTTGGGCCGTTGTAACCAGTGCTTCCACATGAAGAGTCCAAGAAAACTTGTTGTGGATGACCTCTTCCAGGAGCTTGATACTCTCCACTCGTTCCACCTCTGTGTTGTTGATGTGTAGCGGGGCATGAATAACAACCTGCTGAAAGTCAATAATGAGTTCCTTGGTTTTGCTGGCATTGAGAGCTAGGTTGTTCTCAGTGCACCATTTTTCTAGGTCTTCCACCTCCCACCAGTAGTCACCATTTGAGATTCGACCGACTATGGTGATGTCAGTGGCAAACTTGTAAATGGCATTGGCCTGGTATTTGGTGATGCAGTCATAGCTATACAGTGAGTACAGTAGGGGCTAAGTACACCCCCCCGAGGGGCTCCAGTGTTGAGTGTTAGTGAGAGATCTTCATTGATTGTGGCCTGTGGGTCAGGAAACTAAGGATCCAGTTGCAGAGAGAGGGGCTTAGTCTGAGATCACTAAGTTTAGTAATCAGTCTCGAGGAGATAATAGTGTTGAAGGCTGAACTCTAGTCAATGAGTAGGATTCTTACGTTGCTGTTCTTGGTGTCAAGATGTTCTAGGGAGAAGTGAAGGGAAAATGATATGGCATCTGACGTGGATCTGTTGGTCCGATAGGCAAATTGAAGTGGGTCAAGAGTAGTGGAGAGGCTGATTAATGTCATGACCAGCCTTTCAAAGCACTTCATGGCCTTCAAAGTTAGGGCCACTGGACAGTAATCATTGAGACATGCTGCATGAGCCTCCTTTGGCACAGGGATGATGTCGGCCTTGTTGAAACAGGCAGGGACAGTGGCCTGCTGCAGGGAGAGGTTGAAAATATCCAAAAAGACCTCTGCTCAGATCTTTCTAGATTTTTCTGGTTGTTCACGGAATGACTTGATGATTTGTTCTGTGAAGCCCCTTCTTATCAATGAAAAGCAAGATTTCTATAACTGTTTTTGAGCAATCCATTGATTTATTGACAAAATAGAAGTGGATTTCTTGTAAATCTGGATGCCCCATGTAACAGAGATTTCTGCCTTCAAAGCATTGGACTGTTCCACATTAAGCAACGTATCCTTGATTTTGTGTCCATGTTGTTCCTTTCTTTACAATGCAGGCATTGCAACTTCTGTTCTGATAAACTATTGCTTTCATGTAGATTACTAGGAACAGAGTGTCCTTGCATCCAATTTCTGTCTGACACTATGCTGGCTTCATATTATACCTCAGTAAAGCTTTTGTATTTTTGTTCTTTTAATTAAGGCTATCTTAGGAATTCTTTTGTCTTAAAAAAATGTATTTTGAGTTTATTTGAAAGAAATCAATCTTGCTTTATTTGCTGGTTTATACCTCATCTACAGATTCGTACAGCTGTGTGTACTCTCACAAACCGATACTGCCTACAAATGTTCTTGTCTAGTGTTGCCTGTGGATTTTCAATTACTTTTCCATATACCCGACACCAAAATATTGGAATCTGTTTCTAGGTGGCAGCTGCTGCTGCCGCCATGGTGAGAGGGTGCTTTTCCATTATGGAGTATTGCTTATGTTATTTCGTGTAGCGTAAGAAATTGGTTGTGGATCAAGAATCATTAGACTTTTATTAAGACTAACTATTATGTACAAATATTACACACTTCAGGCGCATACATTTCTGGGGTAATATTAAGCTGTTATGCTACAACAGTGAAGCATGTTTCAAGTGCTCGGAGATAAGGTGGAATATGAGATCTCTATGCCCTGAGGTCAAATGCTATGGTGCAGTGGTGATGTCATGTGCATACCTGTTCAAGGTATACTGATTAAACTGGTTTGTTATGCCTCACAATCAAATTTCAGGCTGCTTTCAAGTGCTAAAAAGTGCTGTCATTTATAAGTACAAAATTTAGGATTCAGTTTTCTTTTTCTACCAAGCTTGGAACTTTTAGAGGATTTGTTTTGAAGTAGTTTATTTGTGGATTATAAAAAGTATCTACTTTGTACAAATATTTAAGAATATCTCTTAAACCAAACAGCATGAACTGCCTTTCGGGGGCCCATTAACTTAATGTTTGTCAATAGTGTGCATCATGTAGCTTTAGTTTGCCTCACCATGCATCAAAAATTAATTTTTAAAAATTATTTTTATTAATTTTTAAAATTATTTTGATTTTCTTCCATCACCAGATTTTGTTGAATTTTTAAATCACTTCGAGAAGAAAAACTGGAGAAATAATTTACCTTTTAAATCCACAGCAAAACAAGTTGCCCATAATGAGCCTTTCTAACACTGTTTCAGTCACTCTGAAAAGGTGCATGTACATAGTTAATGGCTAGAAACTTAGTTTTTTTCCTCTATCAGCACATTTGACCTTTGGAACTTTCGCTCTGGTTGTTGTCTGCCTATCCTGTGACATAACATTGGGATTTTGCACTGATCAAACAGTCTTGCTGCACATTTCCTAAACTTATTAAAAACAACTATTTTGCAGCAGTTAGAAATTTTTCCAGTGTGTTCCATCTTGTCATAAATCACATTAATTCATGAAATCAGCCGTTTGAATTAATTGTCCCGTTAACTGATTTTGACTTGTTTTCTCATTATTACAGTAAAGACACTATCTTTTCTGAAGTAAAAGAAACAAAGCGTAAGTTGTCTGATCGAGAAAAACTCAATGAAGAAAGTAAGAAAGATGAATCCAGCAGTTCCAGTTCTGAAGAAGAGGATGATGCCTCTGATTCTGAGTCAGACGTAGACATAGGTAAGCCCGAAGAAAAGTAGCTTGACAATATAGGAAACCCAGGAAAACTTTTTAATGCTTGATTTTCAAATCGTGGGGTTAATTTGTTTTTCTTTATCTGTCAGCTCTGAATAATTTCAATTACAAGGCCATATAATACAACTTTGTTCTGTGGATGTTTAACTGTAATACAATTTAAAAACAAGTTATTTGTTGTAGTTGGAAGCATAAACTCCAATTAAGTGCTCATTATGAAAATCCACTTTATATAATGTTACAGACAATATTATAGACGTTAAATCCTACAGGTACAAGATCAGTCATTGGCCTCTCCCTGCTCTTTGACAGTGCTTTATAAGGAGTACCCCTCACTGCTCTTTTTACATGCCTTACAACTCTTAGTTTCTAAGTATGCATGACTTTTATTTTAATGAAAATTACCAATGAATCTGTACCCACCACCTTTTCAGACAGTTCACTGCATATCACAAATTGCTGTGCAAAATGTTCCAGGAAAAAGAATCTGTTCATATTATTTCCTACCTACAGTCACACTGCATCTCAGCTGAGATTCTAATTAGTGATTTAAAAGGATTTCGAGCATTTCTACTTTTTGTACTGTCTCTTAGAACATTTCTATGTTAGTATTGATTGTTTTTAGTTGGAAAGAAATTACCAGAATTGTAAGGTGGTAAGTAGAGTACTTTGCAATGAAGTGTCAGGTAGTAAAATTTCATGTTTGCATCCATGTGCTCAGGTTTAAAGCAATATTTGCCTCACAATTGGTTAACTTTTAAATTATTCAGTTCATTATACAGTTTCATAGTCACGGTTTTTCCAAATCGTTATTACAGGTTTGAGAAAATTTGTTCAGTTTTGAATGGCATTGAAATGATCTGCATTTAAAACTCTGACAGTTACATGCTGAAATTTATAAAACTTACCTCTGAAACCAGTTTCTCTTAATACAGGTTAAACCTCAGTTACGCAATGTTCTCTAGTACGTAAAACTCCGTGATCTAGCAACCACACTACTACATGTTGCTTCCTGCTGTTCCTCTTCCCCCGCCTCCCCCACTCCTCCACAGACACACCAGAAAAACAAAAAAAATCTCCTTGCTGCAGTGCAGATTTGAGATTTGTGAGTTTGATTGAGACAGTGAGCACTGAGTAACACATAGTTATTACTAGTTACAGACTGGTTTTACTCATCAATAACCTGGTTAAATGCCCTCCTCCCTTAGTTAATTCAATAGATCCATTAAGGTTTTGTGACTTAAGAGAATGTATGTTTGTTTTAAAACATATAGTAATCAAACATTAACTTTCTTAATTGTGTCTCTATTGTCATAGCTTTTTAACGTTTTCCAATCCACCACAAACAGCTTGCCCATCATATCTTCATATTTCCATTGGCTTAGATTTAAGGCCATAGTTTTGTATTGAACTATATCCTTTCAAACTTAATTTTTTTTTAGAATCCATTGCTTCTCAGTCAGGACTTTGAGATTACTGATGTGCTCTTAGTTATAGCATAATACCGGATATAAAAATAGCCTTTTTTGAATTTGCTTCTTCATGCTGTACCAGAAAACCATCTGATGTACATCCAGCAATTCAACCTTTACAGCACTGGTGCTGATTAGATTTATGTAGTCTACATATAATATGTATATAATAGTTAAAAATCACAATACCAGGTTATAGTCCAGCAGGTTTATTTGGAAGTACAAGCTTTCAGGACACTGCTCCTTCATCAGGTGGCTAGTGGGGCAGGATCATTGAACACAGAATTTATAGTAAAAGATCAAAGTGTCATACAACTTAAGCAAAGTATTGAGCAAACCTAGATTTCTGGTAAGTCTTTAATCACTTAGAATGGGGATGCAGGTTTCGATTGATTAATATTTTCAGCATTTATATGAATGGTTTGGGTGTGAACATATGAGGTACAGTTAATACGTTTGCAGATGACACCAAAATTGGAGGTGTAGTAGATGCCGAAGAAGGTTACCTCAGATTACAACGGGGCCTTGATCAGATGAGCCAATTGGTTGAGGAGTAGCAGATGCAGTTTAATTTAGATAAATGTGATGTATTGCATTGTGGAAAGGCAAATCTGAGCTGGACTTATACACTTAATGGTAAGGTTCTATGGAGTATTGCTGAACAAAGAGACCTTGGAGTGCAGATTCATAGTTCCTTTAAAGTGGAGTCTTGGGTAGATAGGATAGTGAAGAAGGCATTTGGAATGCTTCCCTTTATTGATCAGAGCATGGAGTATAGAATTTGGGAGGCCATCTTGTGACTATACAGGACATTGGTTAGGTCACTTTGGAATATTGTGTGCAGTTCTGGTCTCCCTCCTAATGAAAGGATGTTGCGAAACTTGAAAGGGGTCAGAAAAGATTTACAAGGATATTGCCTTGGTTGGAGGATTTGAGTGATGGGTAAAAGCTGAATAGGCTAGGGCTGTTTTCCCTGGAGCACCGGAGGCTGAGGGCTGACCTTATAGAAGTTTTTAAAATCATGAGGGGCATGGATAGGATAAATAGACAAGGTCTGGGTTGGGCAAATCCAGAGCTAGAGGACATAATTTAGAGTGAGAGGGGAAAAATTTAAAAGGAACCTAAGGGGCAGTTTTTTCATGCAGAAGGTGGTGCAAGTATGGAATGAGTTGCCAGAGGAAATGGTGGAGCCTGGTATAATTACAACATATAAAAGATGTCTGGATGTGTACGTAGAAAGGATTTAGATAGATATGGGGCAAGAGCTGGCAAAGGGGACTAAATTAATTTGGGCTATCTGGTCGGCATGGACAAGTTGGACCGAAGGGTCTGTTTCTGTGCTGTACATCCCTGTGACTGTATGACTCTATGTAAATTCCAGAACATCATCTAAGTCAGTCCCAAGATAACAAGGTTTTATTTTAAAAAGTGACAGCTCAGACAGTACATTAAAGGTATGAGGTTACAGGCTATCTGTATCCCAACCTTGAGTCAGACTGGTACTATTTCCAAAGTAGGAATTTGTAAAATGCTACATGAACTGACTGCCTACAGATAAAGTGCTTTTTGAACAAAATAGAATGTATCTAGCAATACAAATTTGCAAATGCAAATTCACCTATAGACCTGCACGTGTGTGTGTGTGTTGACGCGCATGCAAGTGTGATGGACTATGTGCCTTTAAGAGGGGTGCGCATGTATGTGTATAAGAGAGGGTCTGTGTGAGTGTCATTGTGTGTAAGAGTATGTGTGTGTGTGTACAGTGTAGTGGGATCATCTGTATTGTGACATGAATCCAGGATCCTGGTCGAGCTTATCTTTGTGGGTACCAAACTTGCTATCAGCTCTGCTTGGCAACTGTGCGTTGTTGCGTATCCTGAAGTCCACCTTGGAGGATGGTCACCTGAAGATCAGAGGTCGAATGTTGTTGACTGCTGAAGTGCTCCCTGACTTGGAAGGAACATCCCTGTCTGGCAATTGTTGTGCGGTGTCTATTCATCCATTGTCGTAGCATCTGCTTGGTCTCACGAAGATACCACACCATGGGGCATCCTTGACTGCAGCGTATGAGATAGACAGCATTGGCAGAGTCACATGACTACCTACTGCACGTGATGGGTGGTGTCCCCACATGTAAAGGTAGTATCCATGTTGACACTCTGACTTGTCTTGCAGTGGTGGCCATGACAGGGTTGTATGGTGTTGTGGTCGATGTCCTGAAGGCTGGGCAACTAAAGACGAGAAGTGAAGGCGTAGGGAAGATGTTAATGAGGTGCTCGTCCTCATTGATGATGTCCTTTGCACCCTGCAAAACATTGTGTAGTTTCTGTGCTCCCAGGAAGTACTGGACAACGAAGAGTACCCTGTCAGTTGTATCCCATGTCTTTCTCCTGAGTAGGTCATTATGGTTTCTCACTGTGGCATGTCTGAATTGGCTAACAATGAGTTGAACATCGTATCCTGCTCTTATGAGAGTGTCCGTTGCATTTCTCCTCGTCTTGTTCGTAGAGGATGGCTGTTTTAGTATGTTTAGGGTGGAATCTGGAAGTTATCTGTGAGCTTGTGGTAAAGTGAGGTACTGAGGTGCCTGGCCTTGATGGAGATGTGAGTGCCCAAGAACGAGAGTGATTCTAAAGAATTGTACATGCTAAGTCTGATGGTGGGATGTAACTTGTTGATATCACTGTGTAGTTGTTTCAGTGACTCCTTGCCATGAGTCTAGAGGAAGACAATGTCATCAGTCTATCTGGTGTATTGTGCTGGTTGGAGGTCCTGTGCAGCAAAGAAGTCTTGTTTGAACATATTGGGATGCAAATTTGGACCCCATAGCTGTTCCATGTGTCTGCATGAAGAACTGATTGTCAAAGATGAAGACGTTAAGATTGAGGGTGAAGTGGATGAAGCAACACAAACTACGTTGAGAGATTTTGCTGTTACACCTCTCGCAAACTCCTCAATCATCTTGTATACCAACTCTACAGGCACCATAACCTTGAAATTGAGATAGAGTCCATGTTCTCAGCTTGCATTCAAGATACAGCAGTACAATTACAAGACACTGCCAAGTAGATGAGGCCATGCACATCAAGAGCAAGAAACTTGAGAAACCTGGCATCACCACCAGCAGTAGCCAAGCCTCCCCTGGCACCACAGTTGAAAACCGTACCACCATGGGGAAATTAATCATCAACTTATCGGACAACACCCTTCAACCAAAAGAGACTGAAGTTCTCAACCCAGTGCTCAATTTTTGCCCCACCACCAAAATGGACCCCGTTGGTCTTCTGGCGAACACGGGGGAATTCATGAGGTGAATGAGACTTTAGGAATTCTTCCATGACTCAGCAGGAAGCCCAGTGTGACAACCGATGAACTGAAACAGTCGTCAGAGAGGTCAGTAATGGAGGGACCGAAGGAGGAGTTAACTTGGATTAACTGGTGCTAACCACTGCCCTGGGCTTGATATGTATGCTCAAACCATCAGGAAAAGTTTAAAAGCCAGATTCATCAGCCACACCCATAAGGTAGAGCAAAACATTACCTGATCACAACACAACGCCATCCATGCTCTCAAGACAAATTGCAACATTGTCATCAAACCAGCAGACAAAGGAGGCGCCACAGTCATTCAGAATAGAATGAACTTCTGCAAGGAACTGTGTTATGAGGTGGCGGTGAACCCTTCTGTTAATTAAAACAAACACCAAGAAAAGCTCACCTTATATTGTACTCTGTTGAAATGAGTGACAGAGAACTCCCAAATTCCACAACTTAAAGAAAATATTATCAATTTATTTTTTAACTCTAAAAGTGAACATTAAACAACAATTCACAACTCTTAAACACCCCCCCCACCTTCTCTTAACCGCTTATTTTCTGCCTCCCAACTCTATAACAATGTACTGTTTCAATAAGACACTTATTAAAATTACATCAACTTAATTTCAAGATCACGCAGCGGATGTCATCCTTAGTATCTTTCTTCTTCTGGCTGATGATCTCCCTGGGATGTCCTCTTTCTTTTTACTGCAAATATATTTCGTGTGAAAAGGAACCTTCAAGAGAGAGTATTTCCGAATTTCTTGGATGTGTTAATGCCAGTTGCTCTGTCTCCAATTTTCAAAATGCTTGCCTTTTTTTAATCCGTAACTTCAGATTGTTGCATTGGTTCGACATTGGCAAAACAATAAATTCAAACTCTATTGGGTTTTAGTATCCTGGGGCATAATTTAAACTGGTTAAATTTGAATTGTTGTCAAAACAGCAACCAACTCTGTTATCCATTTCACAGCCAAATGTTACATTTTCAATATTCCAGTACACTCTGAGACTGCTGTCTAGTCATTTCATACCAGTGCTTTTAAACTGTTGGTTCAGAACAGTATTCATTCTCTCTTAAAGGTACAATATTTGCCTTCAGCATCAAAGCAAGTTTACCAACAACTGAACAACCAGGGATGTTATAGGCAACTACTAGCCGATCCGACCAAAGTACACACCTGTGAACTAAACAGATCAAGACTTTTGATCCAATCCTTCAGACTACCATACATATTCCCATGTACATTTCGTGTAGGGGATTTCTACTGCCTTCTGAAAATGCACATAGCTAGCACACCTGGGCGTCTCATCATATCAGGCAACAGGACACTGTGTGAGAACTTCTCTGGTTGTGTCGAGGGCATCTTCAAACCCATTGTACGGGAGATCCCTAGTTTCTTTCGTGACATTACAGATTTCTTCCAGAAACTCAGCATCATAGGCCAGTCGAACCAAGACCATTCCTTGTCACAATAGATGTTTCGGCACTCTCCACCAGCATCTCCCACAACGGTGGCATCACTGCAAAGCCTCAGTACTCAATACCAAAATCTACCAATCTCCAGGCACCATCCTACAACTCATGTGCTTCATCCTCAACCACAATGTTTTCACCTTTGACACAGTTTTTTATCCAGACACATGGAATAACCATGGGGACCAAATTTACACAACAATATGCTGACATTTTCATGTGCAAGCTCGGACAAGACGTTTTAGCTGCACAGGACTTCTGGGCAATAGACAACAGATACATTATTGACACTTCATTCCTCTGGACCCATAGCGAGGAGTCACTGAAACAACTACACAGTGATATGAACAAGTTTCATCCCACCATCAGACTTATCATGGACTATTCTTTAGAATTAGTCTTCTTCTTGGGCACACACATCTCCATCAAGGATGAGCACCTCAGTACCTCACTCTACCACAAGCCCATGAGTAACCTTACGATGCTGCACTTCTCAGGCTTCCACCCCAAACTTATGAAAGCAGCCATCCTCTACGGACAAGCCCTATGCATACACAGGATCCATTCAGATGAGGAGGAACACGACGGACACCTGAAGGTGTTTAAAGATGCCCTTATAAGAACAGGATACAATGTCCAACTTATTGTTAGCCAGTTCTGACATGCCACAGGGAGAAATGACGACCTCAGGAGACAGACACAGGAGACAACTGACAAGGTATGCTTCATCATCCAGGAGCAGAGAAACTGCGCCCTGTTTTTCGCGGCCTGCAGCGCATTATCGATGAGGATGAGCACTTCACCAAGATCTTCCCTACGCTTCCACCTCTTGTCTTTAAACAACTGCTAAACCTTAAACAGATCATTGTTTGCAGCAAACTGCCCAGCCTTCAGGGCAACATCGACCACAACACCATACAACCCTGTCATGGCAGCCACTGCAAGATGTGTCAGTATCAACATGAATGAGGACTCTATCCACCACATGTGCGGCAGGTGCTTTTGTGACTCTGCCAATGTTGTCTATCTCATACGCTGCAGGCAAGGATGTCGGGCGGTATGGTATTTTGGTGAGACCAAGCAGACACTGCGACAATGGATGAATGGACACCTTGCAATAATTGCCAGACAGGGATCTTCCCCCCAGTTGGCGAACACATTAGCAGTCAAGGATATTTGGCCTTGGATCTTCAGGTGACTGTCCTCCAAGGCAGAGTTCGGGATATGCAACAACGCACAGCAGCTGAGCAGAGGCTGATACCCTAGTTTGATATCCCAGGCCAGACTGGGATCTTGGGTTCATGTCACGCTTAATGTGACAGACCCCCTCAAAACATTTCAAGAAAGTAGCCAGACTTTAACTGTGCTAGTTGTTTTAATCAGGTGTAGTGTGGATATTCCAGAAGATGCAGCTTGTCAAGCCACTTATTTTAAACAAAATGGAATTTATTTACAAGATTACCGAATGAAACACAAACAAAGAGAACAGAATACCGAATAACTTAACCATTTCGAAAACCCAACTTAATTATGCTTTTCCAAATACTTGCAACAATCCCTATAAACACTCCTTGGTTCAAAAGATATTATCAAACACAGGGACTGACAGGAGAGATGTCAGAGAGAGAGGTGGCAGCATGGTAGTTTCCATCTTCCATGTTGCTGTTTCTTGGACCAGCAGCCTCAAACTGTCTGACTGCTCTCAGTGCATAGCTGGCCTGCCAAAAGCAAATCAAACCGGAGTAGAGCTGAGCTGGGAGAACTGGCCACTCTCCTTTCATTATAAACATTTTTTTCTGCTGAGGCAGTATCTATTAGCTATAATCAACTTGGCCCGAAAACCCATCAAAACCAGACTTTTCGGAATCACTGCTTTTACGACCTCTGGAAAAAAAAGGACAGTATAACTTTGTTAAAGGAGCAGCATCACCACTATATATATATATATATATATATATATATATATAATATATATACGTATATATAGATTGAAGTCAGTCATTACTGCACTACTATCGTGACATTCATATCAAATCTCTTGATTTGATATATGATCTTTATTGCCGTAACTGTTTGGTGACCTATAAACAACTACCCTTGCTGTTTGTTATCTGCACCTGACCAGATTCTGCATCCTGCTGTTATGATCTAAGATGCGCTCTCATTAAATCTGATCCTGTTCCTTACTATGAGCACTACTGCAACCCCTATTTCTTTTTACTTGGCCTTCCCCTAAGTGAATAGCAAATGTCTTTTCTCGAGGGTGAGGAAGCTCAAAACCAGCAGGCATATTTTTAAGGCAAGAGGTGAAAGCTTTTAAAAGGACATGAATCATAGTTCTGAAATTGTGAGCTCAAGTTTTGGTGGGCGTTAACCCTCACTGCCTATTTTCATTTAGGCTACGTGAAGTGCTCACCACTCCCCACATGCCACAGGATGGACATTTCACATTTTGAATTCCCCTGTGTTAAGCCTACTTTCAGGCTATTCACTATAAATTTGAAAGTAAATCCTGTGAGTTGTGCCTTGAGCCTCAATCTATTGTTCACATTGCCAGTGTTTGAAATTGTTTTAGGAATCATCTGAGTTCTGATTGCTAACTAAGATTTTTATTGTTCAGTATACCTCTTCATGATAAGCCATCAAAATATGTTTCTCTTTCTCTTTCAGAGAAGTCAAAGCCATCTATCAAAAATAATATAAACAGCAAACTGAACAGCCGAAGCTTGCAGCTAGCACCAACTGCAGGGCACTCCACTCGATTCACAGCTACCACAACAAGAAAGGTGAAATACAACTCTGATTCTGTGTTTTGTAGAGCAAGGGGTGGGTGAGCTTTGAATTTCTTTATGCAGGTAATTAGGGAATTGCCATAGACATCTGTACATTTTATTACCTTTTTTACATTTTTATCTGTGGGCGAAGTCATGGAGATCTTCTTGTGCAATTTACGATATTGCTGCTTTTGTTGCTTGCACTTATTTTAAAAATTGGAACTTTTTGACATAAAATTATAATCAGCTTCATTAATGATTTGCATTCATATAGCATCTTTAAGCCAAAACATTGCCAAATATGAGGAAAGAAGTGAAGGCAGAGAAAGATCAAAATATTTGAAGGTTCAAAAATGGTAGTTATTAATGAGGCTGCTGAATGCTGACTGAGTGGATTCACAGAATAAAATTCAGAGCGTTGTAAACATGCATGTTGTTGTTGGGATAAAAGGAATGTGAGTGAACAAGTGGGCAGTGTCTGAGGAACAGAGCTTTCAAGTAGTCGGATGTCTGGAAGAGGTTTTTTTAAAAAATCCTGAATTATAATTTTGAGATGTCACAGGGCTAGAAACCAATCTCAGGAATGATAGATTAACAAAACCTGATGTGGGTTAGGATATGGTCAGGAAGGTTAAAATGATTTCACATTTGCCTTAATGCTGACTGTGTACTTTCTTTTTAAATCATGAAGAGATTTGAGGCATCATGTGAATGCAAGTTTATTGAGCTTCATTTCAATAATTTCTTGTGTGGTTGAAAGCTGGTTGCAGGAGCCATTTTCTTTTCTTCATTTTTAAAGACTGTGTAGTATCTTTTAAACCCTGTGACACCATTTTACAAATAAAGAATTGTCATCAAAATTAATCATTAATCAAAACTGCTTATAAACTGTATGAATCAAGATTTGCTTTGTTTCAGATTATTAGCCCTTTTCTCAAATCTACTGCCAAAGATGAAGAAGGTAAAGATGAATCTCCAGCTTCTTGGAGATTGGGGTTGAGGAAGACTGGAAGCCATGATGCACTGAGTGAAATTAGTAGCTCCCAAGCACTGAAAGAGAAGGACTCATTTGGGATTATTCGATCTGCTTCAAGTCCACGTCTTTCAACCATATTTGATAACCGGGAAAAGGTACAACTTTTGAAATTTTTGTTTGCAGAGCATAGTAACAAATCTGTTTCAGTGGTAGGAATTAGAATTGAGTATTGTATCTGAGCAGTATCATTGATACATTTTCAGGCAAATGTTGCTTCCGAACAGCAAGTTGCAGTTTAAGATGTTGGCTAGGATTTTCTGATGGCCAGACAGCCATTATACCAGTATAAATGGTAATTTTGCATGGGGACTCTGGAATACCCATTATAGCTAAATGAATTTTTCTGCTGGGTAATTTGTCTCTTCCTGAAACCTTCCAAAATTCTTCAGTTACATCAAAGACCTCAGAGGGTTCTGATGAAATTAAGTAAAATAGTTACTCAGGAAAGATTTGAATATGAAATACCCGAGTAACTATTCAACAAATCAATACTAATCTGGCAACCTACCTCTGAAACTCAAACTTGTCCTCAGCTGACATCCTACACCCTACTCATTTGGTATTCTTTCCCTGGTACCGTACCTTCAAACCATCTAGTATTCTTCCTGTGGCAGGACGTTTAGTTTTCAGAATATGCAACTGACTGCTGTGAGAGGGGGCTTGCTGTTTGCCTACCTCTGACTTTTCCACGCTACAGCAGAACTGTCAGAATGAAGTACAGCTCTGCATTTCTCAGGGAGCCCTGAAATGTTGAGTTCCCAATTGTAGCTGTGACCAGATTACTCGTTGCAACTTTGGTTTTTTTTAATTCATGGGATATAGGTGTCACTGGCCAGGTGAGCATTTATTGCCCATTCCAAAGTGTGCAATTCTGGTCACCCTCCTAAAGGAAGGATGTTGTAAAACTTGAATGGGTTCAGAAAAGATTTTCAAGGATGTTGGTGGATTTGAGCTATAGGGAAGGGGTGAATAGGCTGGGGGTGTTTTCCCTGGAACATCTGAGGCTGAGGGTGACCGGACAGAGGTTTATAAAATCATGATGGGCTGGATAAGGTAAATAGACAAGGTCTTTTCCCTGGGTTGGGGCAAGTCCAGAACTAGAGGACAAAGGTTTAAGATGAAAATGGAAAGATATAAAAGGACCTGAGGGGCAACATTTTCACACAGAGGGTGGTGCGTGTATGGAATGAGCTGCCAGAGGAAGTGGTGGAGGCTGGTACAATTCCAACATTTAAAATACATCTGGATGGGTTTATGAATAGGTGGGATTTAGAGAGTTAAGTGCTGGCACGTGGGACTAGATTAATTTAGAGTATCTGGTCGACATGGACAAGATGGACCAAAGGGTCTGTTTCCATGCTGTGCATCTTATCTATGACTCTAGTTGCCCAGAGACAGTTAAGAGTTAACTGCATTGCTGTGGGTTTGGAGTTACATGTGGGCCAGGCCAGGCCAGGTAAGGGCAGCAGATTTCTTTCCCTAATGGATATTAGTGAACTAGATGGGCTTTTCCTGATAATCAACAATGGATTCATAGTTCTCATTAGACTCCTAATTTCAGATATTTATTGAATTCACATTCCCCCATGACAAGATTTGAACCCAGGTCCAAGAACATTATCTAGGTCTCAGTATTATTACTAGGCTATTAATTCAATTGGAGGGAGACCAGAATTGCACACTAGGGATGGGCAATGAATGCTGGCCATCATCTGCCCTTTATTGGGATGTAGATTTTAACTTAGGCTTGTGGTCACATGCATGGTGTTATGAAGGTGAAGGTATGTACTCTCCCTTTGAGAGAGTGAATGCTGTTCTGAACTCAGAAATTACAAGCACCTGTGTATGTGACTAGATGGCAGTCCCAGAGTGTACTGGAAAATTGAAACTACGTAAAATTTGACTGTGAAGTGGATACTTGAGTTTTGGTCGGTGATTAAAGTCTTTACACTCTTTCTGACATGTTACCCATGAGAGTGGTAATTTGTGGAATAGATAAACAGAAATTTGCTCTGTAAGACCAGGTTGGACAGCCAAATCAAGATTGAGAAAGCAACAGTGGAACTGATTGACAGAGTGTCAGTTCCAGAAATACAGTTTGTTCTTGGGAATGATTTAGCAGGATCCAAGGTGGGAGTGTCAACCTTTGTTGTGGAGAAACCAAATGTAAACTAGGGAACCAAGGAGTTAAAAGACAAATACCCTAGAATCTTTCCAGACTGTGTCGTAACAGGATTCCACTGTCATAAGTCACAACAAGAAGCAAAAACTAAAGAGAAAGACGAAGGAGTTGAGGTTCAGTTAGCTGCCACCCTGTTTGATATAGAGGTACAGAAAAAACCTGAACAGTACAGGGTCAGGCAGAAGTGTTTCGTCCTGAAAGGCTAATGGACCTACAACAGAAAGACAAGACAATACAAGGGGTAAGTCATGGGGTACAGGTCTCTGGCACAGAGTCTGTCCCTGTTGCTCAGAAGGGAAGGGAGGAGATCTGCAAAGCATTAGTCACTGGGGACTCCATTGTTAGCTGGACACCTAGGAGGTTCTGTGGGAACAAGAGAAACTCACTGTTGATGTGTTGTCTACCAGGTGCCAGGGTTTGTGATATTTCGGATCGTGTTTTCAGGATCCTGAAGGGGGAGGGGGAGCAGCTCCAAGTTGTGCTCCACAGGTACTAATGATATGATATAGGTAGGGAAAGGGATGGGGATTAAGGCAGACATTCAGTGAGCTAGGGTGGAACCTTAGTGTTGGAGTATTTATCCTCTGATTTGTTGCCCATGCCACGTGCTAGAGAGGTGAGGAATCAGGAGAGACAGGAGTTGAACACGTGATGGCAGGGATGGTGCAGGAGTGAAGATTTTGGATACCTGGATAATTGGGGCTCGTTCTGGGGTAGGTGGGACCGTTACAAACAGGAGGGTCTACACCTGAACCAGAAGGGTATCCTGGGGGGAAAATTTGCTCATAGTCTTCATAAGGGTTTAAACTAATTCAACAGGGGGATGGGAGCCAGAAATGTCCTTCCAGTGTCCAAGAGGTTGAGAGCAGTGAGGTCAGAAGTATGATTTCAATGTCGCAAGAGTTCACTGGCAAGCAGGAAGGTGGTTTGAAGTATGTCTACTTTAATGCCAGGTGCATCCAAAATAAGGTGGGTGAACTTGCAGCCTGGATTGGTACCTGAGACTTTGATGTTGTGGACATTTCGGAGACATGGATAGAGCAGGGACAGGAATGATTGTTGCAGGTTCCGGGATTTAGATGATTAGATTACTTAGTGTGGAAACAGGCCCTTCGGCCCAACAAGTCCACACCACCCCGCCGAAGCACCTACATCTACCCCTTACCTAACACTACGGGCAATTTAGCATGGCCAATTCACCTGACCTGCACATCTTTGGACTGTGGGAGGAAACCGGAGCACCCGGAAGAAACCCACGCAGACACGGGGAGAATGTGCAAACTCCACACAGTCAGTCGCTTGAGGCAGGAATTGAACCCGGGTCTCTGGCGCTGTGAGGCAGCAGTGCTAACCACTGTGCCTCAGTAAGAATAGAGAAGATGGCAAAAGAGGGGTAGGTATGGCATTGTTAGTCAAGGATAGTATTACAGTGGCAGGACAGGATGTTTGAGGACTTGTCTACTGAGGTAGTTGAGAGTATAGTGCTGGAAAAGCACAGCAGGTCAGGCAGCATCTGAGGAGCAGGAGAATCAATGTTTTGGGCATAAGCCCTTCATCAGGAAAAAGGCTTGTGGGTCAGGGCTGAGAGATAAATGGGAGGGGGTGGGGTTTGGGGAAAGGTAGCCGAGAAAGTGATAGGTGGATGAAGGTGAGGGAGAAGGTGGTAGATTAGAGGGGGAGTGATGGACAGGTGCCGAGTTGGAGGCTTGGGACTGGGATCATGTGGGGAGAGGGGAAATGAGGTAGCTGTTGAAATCCACACTTATTCCATGTGGTTGCAGGGTCCCAAGGTGGAATATGAGGCGTTTTCCTCCTGGCATCAGGTAACGGTTTGGCGGTGGAGGATGCCCAGCACCTGCATGTCCTTGACTGAGTTGGTAGGGGAGTTGGAGTGTTCTGCGTGGGGCGGTGGGGTTGGTGGGTGCAGGTGTCCCATACATGTTCTCTGAAACAATTTGCAAGGAAGTGCCCTGTCTCCCCAATGTAGAGGAGGCCACACCGGGTGCAACGGATGCAGTAGATGACATTGGTAGATGTGCAGGTAAATTTCTGATGTATGTGCAAAGATTCCTTGGGGCCATGGACGGAGGTGAGGGGAGTGGTATGGGTGCAGGTTTTGCACTTCCTGCAGTGGCAGAGAAAGATGCCAGGAGTGGAGTGTGTGCTGGTGAGGGGTGTGGACCCAATGAGGGAATTGCAGAAGGAGTGATCTTTTTGGACTGCTGATAGGGGTGGGAAGGGAAATATATCTCTGTGGGGCCTGTTTGGCAGTGGCGGAAGATGATGCGTTATATGCAGAGGTTGGTGGGTGGAAGGTGAGGATCGGGGGGTTTTGACCTTGTGTTGGGAGAGGTGGGGTTCAAGGGTAGTGGTGCATGAAGTGGAGGAGATGCATTGGAGGGCATCGTCAACCACATGAAGGAGGAGGCCATCCAGGACTTTGAAGTGGAATTCGTCATCCTGGGAACAGATGCGGTGGAGGTGGAGGAATTGGGAATGAGGGATTGTGTTTGTACAGGAGGTAGCTGTGGGAGTTGGTGGGATTGTAGTATATGTCTGTAGTTAGTCGGTCACCTGAGACTGTGATTGAGGGGTCCAGGAAGGGGAGGGAGGTTTCCGAGAAGGACCAGGTGAATTTGAGGTCGAGTTGGACGGTGTTGGTAAAGTTGATGAACTATTCAACCTCATCGCGAGAGCACGTGGCGGCGCCAATACAGTCATTGATATAGCGGAGGAACAGGTGGGGGGGGCGGTGTGGTGTCAGTGTAACTGCGGACGATGGACTGTTCCACATATCTGACAAATAGGCAGGCATAGCTGTGTCCCATGTGGAAGCCCATGACTGCCCCTTTGGTTTGGAGGAAGTGAGAGGTTTGGAAGAAGAAGTTGTTGAGGGTGAGGACCAGTTCAGCCAGGCGGATGAGGGTGTTGATGGAAGGGTACTGGTTGGGAGGGCGTGAGAGGAGGAAACTGAGGGCTTGGAGACCTTCGTTATAGCGGATCGATGTGTGCAGGGACTGAATGTCCGTGGTCAAGATGAGGCGTTGGGGCCGGGAAAATGAAAGTCTTGGAGGAGGTGAAGGGCATGGGTGGTGTCACAACGTAGATGGGAGTTCCTGGACTAAGGGGGACAGTATGGTGTTGAGGTAAAAAGAGATGAGTTCGGTGGGACAGGCGCAGGCTGAGACGATGGGTCGACTGGGGCAGGTTTGTGAATCTTGGGAAGGAGGTAGAACCTTCCAATCCACCAAACTCTTCATACAACACATCAACCTTCACCACTTCCGCCACCTTCAAACAGACCTCACCACCAGAAATATATTTCCCAATACACCTCTATCAGTGTTGCGAAAAGACCATTCCTTCCGTGACTCCCTGGTCAGGTCTACACCCCCATCAGCCCACAGCCCATATCTCATGCTTGGCACTTTCCCTGCCACTGCAGGAAGTGCAAAATCTGCGCCCACGCCACTCCCCTCACCTCCGTCCAAGGCCCCAAGGGATCCTTCACATTTGTCAGAAATTTACCTTCACCTCTACCAGTGTCATCTACTGCATCTTTTGCACCCAGCGTGGTCTCCTCTACATCAGGGAGACAGGACGCTTTCTTGCGGATTGTTTCAGAGAACATCTGTGGGACACCTACCCCACCGCCCCATGACTGAACATTTCATCTCCCCCCTCCTACTCCGACAAGGGCATGCTGGTCCTGGGCTGCCTTCACTGCCAAACCATTATCACCCGATGCCAGGGGGAGGAAGAAAGGCCTCATATTCCTTCTTGGGACCCTGCGACCACACGGGATAAATGTGAATTTCAGCAGCTACCTCATTTCTCTCCCTCCCTCTTCCACCTTTCTCCCCTTTCCCCCCCCCACCCCCCCCCCCCCCCCCCCAAAAATCATCCCAGTTCCAAGCTTCCAACTCGGCACCACCCCCCAGACCTGTCGATCACCCCGCTCTGACCTACCACCACCTCCCTCACCTTCATCCACCTATTGCTTTCCCAGCTACCTTTCCCCAAACCCCACTCCCTCCATTTATCTCTCAGTCCTGACCCACAAGCCTCATTCCTGATGAAAGGCTTATGCCTGAAATGTTGATTCTCCTGCTGCCTGACCTGCTGCGCTTTTCCAGCACTATACTCTGGACTTTGATCTCCAGCATCTGCAGTCCTCACTTTCTCCTTGTCTACTGAGGTAGTATGGGCTGAGGTTAGAAACAGGAAAGGGAGTTTTCTATTGGCCTCTGAATAGTTCCAGAGATGTAGAGGAGAGGATAGCGAAGATGATTCTGGATAGGAGCAAGAGTAGCAGGGTAGTTGTTATGGGGGGTTTTAACTTTCCAAATATTGACTAGCAGTACTTTAGTTCGAGTACTTTAGATGGGTCAGTTTTTGTCCAGTATGTGCAGTTTGGTTTCCTGACACAGTATGTAGACAAGTCAACAAGGGGTGAGGCCACATTGGATTTGATACTGGGTAATGAACCTAGCTAGGTGTTAGATTTGGGGGTAGGTGAACACTTTGGTGATAGTGACCACACTTCGGTTATGTTTACTTTAGCAATGGAAAGGGATAGGTATATACTGCAGGGCAAGAGTTATTGCTGGGGAAAGGCAATTATGATTCGATTAGGCAAGATTTAGGATGCATAGAATGGGGAAGGAAACTGCAGGGGATGGGCACAATTGAAATGTGGAGCTTATTCGAGGAACAACTACTGCATGTCTTTGATAAGACTGTCAGGCAGGGAGAAAGTGATTGAGCGAGGGAGCCATGGTTTACTAAAGAAGTTGAATCTCTTGTCAAGAAGAAGTAGTCTTATGTTTGGATGAGATGTGAAGTCTCAGTTAGGATGCTTGAGCGTTATAAGTTAGCCAGGAAGGGCTTAAAAGAAGAGCCAGAAGGAGACATGAGAAGTCATTGGCAAGTAGGATCAAGGAAAGCCCTAAAACTTTTTCTAGGTAAATCAAGAATAAAAGAATGACAAAAGAAAGATTAAGGCCAATCAAGGATAGTTGTGGGGAGTTGTTTATGGAATCTGTGGAGATGGGGATGTGCTAAATGAATATTTTTCATTGTCTTTTTCCTGTATGAATACTAATGTTGTCAAGGAGAATACTGAGATACAGGCTATTAGATCAGATGGAATTAGGGTTCGCAAAGAGGAGGTGTTAGCAATTCTAGAAAGTGTGAAAATAGGTAAATCCCATGGGCTGGCTGGGATTTGTCCTAGGATTCTCTGGGAAGTCAGAGGAGATTGCAGAGCCTTTGATTTTGACCGTTAAGTCATAATTGTCAACAGGAATAGTGCCAGAAGATTGGAGGATAGCAAATGTTGTCCTATTGTTCAAGAAGGAGAGTAGAGACAACCCTGGTAATTATAGACCAGTGAGCCTTACTTTGGTTGTGGGTAAAGTGTTGAACAAGGTTATAAGAGTTAGGATTTATAATCATCTAGAGAGGAATAAGTTGATTAGGGATAGTCATCACTGTTTTGTGAAGGTCATGCCTCACAAACCTTATTGAGTTCTTATGAGATGGTGACCAAATAGGTGGATGAGGGATTGAGATACACAAGATAATCAGAGGGTTAGATAGGGTGGACGGTGAGAGCCCTTTTCCTCTGATGCTGATGGCCAGCAAGAGGAGCCATAGCTTCAAATTGAGGATTGATAGATATAGGCCAGATGTTAGAGTTAGTTTCTTTATTCAGAGTAGTAAGGGTGTAGAATGCCCTGCTTGCAACAGTAGTAGACATTTAAGTGGTCATTGGATAAGCATATGGGTGAAAATGGAATAATGTAGGATAGATTGGCTTCAGATTGGTTCCACAGATCGGCACAACATCGAGGGCCGAAGGGCCTGTACTACGCAGTAATGCGTTATGTTCAAATAAAAGATATGTATGTTGATGCATACTCAGAAAATGAATCAGAATGAATTCTCAATGTATTCTTTACTATCTTAAAGATAGAATTCTAAGACAAAAATGGAAACCACGGCAGATTAGCGCAGAGGAGAAATGGGCGAATGTGCACCAGCTTGTGTTGCCATTAACATACAGACAGGAAATATTACGGGTAGCACGTGAATTACCAGCAGGAGTCATCTAGGTGTGAGGAAGACTTGGGCTAAGATGCAAAAACACTTCTGCTGGCCTGGACTGCACAGTGGTGTATGTAATTTTGCCGTGCATGTCATACATGCCAAATGATGGGTAAGCCACAGACAGGAATAAAACCAGCACCGTTGTTGCCAATTCCTGCATTTGAAGGACGTTTCATGTGGTTTGTGATTGATTGTGTACATCCCTTCCCCACAACTAAAAGTGAGAACCAATATTTGCTAACCATAATGGATGTGGCTTACCAGATTTCCAGAAGCAATTCCATTATGAAATATTAAGGCAAAAAGAGTCATGGATGAGTTAGTAGTTTTCTTTACCAGGTACAGGCTACCCAGAGAGATTCAGTCTGACTGAAAGTCTGATTTTACTGCTAGGTTGTTTAAGGAAGTCATGGATAGCTTAGGTATATAGCACTTTAAATCAAGTGCTTATAATCCTGAATCCCAGGGAGCCTTGGAATGGTGGCATCAGACCTTGAAGACCAAATTAAGAGTTTATTGTCAGGACAGCCCAAATTATTGGGATAAAGATAAAAGTTTACTGTTAGAGGTACCTCAAACAAATTTACTCAGTTTATTTCCTTTTGAGTTAACATTCAGACATAGATTCATAGAGGTGTGCAACATGAAAACAGACCCTTTGGTCCAGCTTGTCCATGTGGACCAGATATCCCAACCTAATCTAGTCCCACTTTCCAGCACCTGGCCCGTATCTCTCCAAACCCTTCCTATTTATATACTCATCCAGATGCCTTTTAAATATTGTAATTGTACCAGGGTACATTCCATACACGCACCACTCTCTGCGTGAAAAAATGCCCAGCGGGTCTCATATCTTTCGCCTCTCGCCCTAAACCTATGAAGTGAGAAAAATTGATAGGACCAAAGTCAGAGATCTCACACTTGCATTCTATATCTGAGGTGAGGGAGACAGCACCTGAAGAGGGCACAGCATAGTAGAAGCAGATGGTAGATAAAAACTCTGAAATTCGGATGTTTTCCATTGGGAATGACATATTAGTGGTGTTACCAGTGGTAGGAGATCTCTTCAAAGCCAGGTTTCATGGTCCCTATCAAATTGAGAAAAAATTGAGTCAGGTAAGCTATCTGGTAAAGATGCTGGACAGAAAAGAAACTCTATCGGGTATGTCTTGTGAACAGGTTGAAACCTTTATTATAAGAGAGACAGTAAACTGGAGAAACAGGTGTTAGTTACTGCCCCGAAGAGTGAGGAATCAAGTCCAGATGTCGTGGAGCGTGATGTGCCTCAAAATGCATTAAATAATTAACTCCTTGAGGAGTGGGAAAGGTCAGTGAGCTACCTCTCTCAAAAACAAAGAACCAAGTTGAAAGTTTTTTTTCAGCAGTTTGAAGACACGTGCAGAAATGAAATGGGGAGGACTAATGGAGGTCGGAAATACTGTTCCGATAAAACAGCACCCCCACAGGTTTAATCCTCTCCAAGCCACACGGGTCCAGAAGGAAGTGTATACGATGCTTAATTACATCATTGAACCAAGTCAGAGTGAGTGGAGTTCGCTGATTGTGTTAGTTCCCAAACTTGACAGGGCTCAACAATTTTGTGTGGACTATTGGAAACTCAACTGCATAACAAAATCGGACTCCTATCCAATACCAAGATTGGAGGACTATATTGAGAAAGTTGGTTAAGCCACTTACATCACCAAGTTGGACGTAATGCATGGTTATTGGCAGGTACCTTTATCAGAGAAAGTGAAAGAAGTTTCTGCATTTGCAACCCCAAATGGGCTGTATCAATTCATAGTGATGCTTTCGGAATGAAAAATATGCTAGCTATATTTCAAAGACTCATGAACAGAGTTGTGGCTGGATTAATAAATTATGCAGTTTTTCTGGATGTTTAGTGATCTTTAGCGAGTCGTGGAAAAATCACATGGTACAGGGCAGAGCTCTTTGAATGATTATGAGAAACAAAAGTGGTAATAAACTTAAAGAAAACAGAATTCCCAAAGGGAGACGTGAAGTTCTTTGGACATAATATTGGTCATGTAAGGTTGACCGCAAAAAACGTGAAGACGAAGGTCGTTGAAGAGCTTCCACAACCATCCTTGAAGAAAGAGATGCTTTGATTTTTGGGACTAAGCGGATTCTACCAGAAGTTTGTTCCAAACTTCACCATGGTGGCACTGCTGATTGTTTTACTAAAGAAGAACGCGAGGTTTCAGTGCACAGAACAATGCCAGAAAGCATTTGAGAATTTAAAAGCCATACTAACCACACCACCAGTTTTAGCTATACCAAATTTCTTGATACCTTTTGGAGTTGCAATCGAAGCGATATAGGAATTGGAAATGATGATGGAATTGAGTGACCAATTGGCTACAACATTTTAATGTTTATGTGATGAACAGTGTTTCAGAGACTGTTGTGTATATGGACCACAATTCTCTTATATTCTTGGAAAGATATAAAGACAAAAATATGAGGCTATCTCATTAGAGTCTTGTGTTACAGCGATGATCCAAAGTTGGGGGTATAAAATTGGTGGACATTTTGAAAATTGGTCAGAGAGCAACTGCTGTAGAGAAAGAGAGCTAATTCCCTGTCTAAAATCTTGCTCTCCCAAAAATTAGGAAGCACTCTCTATTAAAGGTACATTTTCATGTGAAACATACTCGCTGTAAAAAGAAAGATGACGACCCAGGGAAATCAGCAGCTGGAAGAGTGAAGACACGGAAGAATTCAGCAAATATGTGGTTTTGAAATTAATTTTAATAAGTGTCTTATTGGAACTGCATATTGTTATAGATTTAGAGGCAGATAGTAAGCAGTTAAGAGAAAGGGGGGCTTAGAGTTGTGAACTGTTTTTTTAATGTTCACTTTTAGAATTAAAACAAATTGATGTTATTTTCTTTAAATAGTGGAATTTGAGAGTTCTCTGTCACTCAATATTTTGACAGATTATGAGGCGAGGCGAGCTTTTTTGGGTGTTTGGTTTAATTAAGAGGAGTTCACATCCATGTTGTAATAATAAATAATAGTGAAGTTTTTTTTTTATTTTGTGTGTTATATGCAGTGTTGCCATGCAGTGGCATCACCTTGACGTGCTAAATATAAAGTGATGTCTTATTGCAATAGAGTTCATCTTTCTCTCTCCTTTTTGTTCCTCTTCCACTGCTCTCCACTTGCTGCTTGGATTTTGTATCTCCATAAAGGACTCTGGGGTCTCTGTTATAGGCCTCTGCCTTTGCCACTCACATGGCTGCCGCATCCAAGCTGGAGCCATGGGTCTAGAGATTCGTGGGTTGCATACCTCCTGCTCTCCATCTAATGCTTCTTCAAATGCTGCCGCTGGTCTATCATCCGTCCCTTTCGCCGATGCTTCATCTCCTTTGGACACCCAAGCCAAACTGCAGAACTGCAGACCTGCCCTCAGCTTAAGGCTGTAGGTCTGGGCTGAGGGACTCAGCCCGAGAGCTGCTCTTTACTTGCCAGAAGACCTTAAGCTGGGGTGGAGTTGTGTCCACCTTGAACAGGCACCTTTGCTGCTGGAGGCTTCCTCTTCACCAACCACTCTCTGGCTTAAAAGAACAGAAAATGAAAAAAACATTAAAAAGACCAAAAGTAAAGAAAAGAAAAATAAGAGAAAGCAAACATGTGGGAAGGGATGAGCCCTGCGCTCAACCATGCCACTGTGCTACCATCTTAATTATGTACAGAACATATTTACGTGAGCTTTGACATTGCTCCTGTGACTTTTTTGAAAAAAAATGGAAGTTCATACAAAAGCTAATTAGTTTTCAAATTTCAAAAACCCCAGAGGCTGATTTTTCTCTATCTCTGTGGTATCAATTGGATGTTGTGTACTGCACATAAATTGTGCTTCCAGTGGCTTCATATGGCATATATCTGCCCCGTCATAGTTAAGGACAGACATGTGGCCGTGGCCACAGTGTGGGAGATCTGCAAATGTAGGGGTAACTGCAGACAATAGGATCTTCTGCAGTTTTTCAAAAAAAAGTCTGTAGACTACCAGTACCTGTCTTATGCCTTATGGGAAAGAAACGTGTGTTGAGTACTTCAGGATTTCTATCTACCCTGTCTCTGATAATTCTGTTTGGATAGAGGCCCCATCAAAATGAGTGTGCTTCTGGCATGGCTGCAGGGAAAATGGGCAAGTGCTGGGGTGGTTGCTGTTTACCCATGCATGTTATATGTTCAGTATTCCAACTCTTGTCCATGAAGTTTGGACAAATCCCAAGGCTCTTAAAAGATATAGAGTGGCTACAGTTTAGGTCTTCACACCTTTGTATTCTGGTTTGTATTGGAAATTGAACACCTGAGGTGTGTTTTGGGTGAAAAGCACCTTTGTGCAGTAACAGCTAATATGACACTCATGCAATATTAATCAAACAGCTGTTTTGTTTTTTTTTGTTATGCAGGATAAAGATAATAAAACTAGGCTTGTGTATGTTGCACCAACAATTCCTAACAGAAGACTACATAGCACATCTGACATTGAGGAAAAGGAAAATAGGTCAGTTCTGTTTCATTTAAAGTACTTGACGTTTCAGAGCTGTTCTACTTTTAGTAAGTGAAGAACTGTGCAAATGTAATGAATTAGGGACGACCATTGATTTGTTTGTCCATGTATGTGTGTATATATGTATATGTTTTGTGCATATGCCTACATAGTTCGTAAATGTTGTTTCAAAGTAACTCATTTTGCGTACATTCTAGTTAGATGCAATTAGCTGTAGTCCACTAAGGCATAATTAATTATCCTGCTTTCGGAACAAGGCTTTGCATCAAACATTGGGATAGGCTAAAGATTGGTGGCTGTGACTTACTGCACCCAGTACAAGGTTGAATCTATTCTGTTAGCATCATTCAGCATAGTCGTGGAGCAAATTGTGATGATTTAAACTGCCACTTTAGGTGATGATTAGTAATGTGCTTTATTGCATAAGCATTCTTTATATTGGCATTGTCACAGTAATTAAAGATATACGGTTCTGTCAGAATGGAAGAGACCAGGCTGAAAACTGGAGAGGCTGAATAGGCCAGGGCTTTTTTCCCTGGAATGCTGGAGACTGAGGGGTGACTCTTTTAGAGATTTATAAACCATACGGTGACTAGACATGGCCTTTTTCCCAGGGTCGAGGAGTCCAAAGCTAGAGGGCATAGGTTTAAGGTGAGAGGAGAAAGATTTAAAAGGGTTGTGAAGGGCAACTTTTCATGCAAAGGATGGTGCATGTATGAAATCAGCTACCACAGGCTGTAGCAGCGGCAAGTACAATTGCGTCATTTAAAAGACATCTCTATGGGTATATGAATAGGAATGGTTTAGAGGGATATGTTCCAACTTATGGCTTGGGACTAAATCAGTTTAGAATATTTGATCACCATAGACAAGTTGGACTGAAGTTTCTGTTTCTGTGCTGTATAACTGTAGCTTTATACAATTAGCATTTTCTGTCTTCCTCTTTATTTCAATAGGTTCTAGACAAAGGCTCCTGTTAACTTGACCAGATTTATGCAACTATTGGTAATATGGCACTTTTTAAAAATTGATCAAGGCTCATAGGCATCACTGACAAGGCCACCATTTGTTACCTATTCCTGATTGCCCTTGAGAAGGTGATAGTAGGCTTCTACAATCCATTTGGTATAAGTGCCTTCCAGTGTTGCTGGAAACAGAGTTGCAGGCCTTCATTGATATTCTTTCATTGTCGCAGGATCTTAGTCAACGTGACATGTGGTTTGGAGGAGAACTTGCAGATCGTATTGTTTCAATGAACCTGTCGCCCTTGGCCTTGTAGGTGGTAGAGGTCATTTTTTTTGGAAGGTGCTATCAAAAGGGCCTTGGTCAGTTGCTACACTTCATTTGTGTCTGGTGCATGCTGCTGCAGCAGTAAGTTAGTAGTATGGAGAGTGTACTGTATGTTCATGTTGATGGATAGGATGTTGATCAAGTGGGCTGCTTTGTCCTGGATAGTGTTGGGCTGCTCAATTGTTTTGTGCCATGTTTATTCAGGCAAGTGGGGGGTGTTCCATCACACACCTGGCTTGTGCCTTGTAGATAGTGGGTAGGTATTGGGGAGTCAAAAGTCAGGCTGTTCATCTTGGAATTTGTAGCCTCTGCCACTAACCACAGTATTTGTATGGCTGGTACGGTTTTGCTTCGGGTCTGTATTAACCTCAGGATGCTAATAGAGGGGTGTTCAGCAGTGGCGATATAACTGAATGTCAAGGAATGATATTTTTTATAGATTGTCATTGTCTAGCATTTAAATGGCTGAAATGTTACTTACCACTTATCACTCAGGCCTGAAAATTCTCTCGGGTCTTGCTTAATTTCTACATGAACTCCTTCAGTTTAAAGGAGTTATAAATGGTACTGAACATTGTGCAATCATCAGTGACCATCTCCAATTCTGATCTTAAGATGAAGGAAGGCCATTGATGACACAGCTGAAAATGGTTGGCTCTAGGACACAACCCTGAAGAGCACTTGTAGCAATGTCCAGGGACTGAGATGACTGGTCTCCAACAGCCACAGCAATCTTCCTTTGTAGTAGGTATGACAAGAACTAGTAGAATTTTCCCCTGATTTCCATTGCT
Organism: Chiloscyllium punctatum; assembly: GCF_047496795.1. Classification (NCBI taxonomy): domain Eukaryota; kingdom Metazoa; phylum Chordata; class Chondrichthyes; order Orectolobiformes; family Hemiscylliidae; genus Chiloscyllium; species Chiloscyllium punctatum. The sequence continues at coordinate 9,466,203 of NC_092783.1, read as the reverse complement.
TCAGTTTTGCTATGGCTCTGTATTGCCACATTATGGAAAGCTGCCTGGATATATCAAGGGCTGTCACTCTCGTCTCACTTCTTGAGTTCCTCTCTTTGTCCATGTCTAGACCAAGACTTTATTGAGGTCAGATGCTGAGTGAACTTGGTGGAACCCAAACTAAGCAGGTTATTACTATGTAAGTGCTACTGATAGCACTGTTGATGACACCATCAAAGACTTTGTTTTTGATCAAAAATAAACTATGGGTGCTAATTATTGGGCAGAAGTGAGGACTGCAGATGCTGGAAGCCAGAGTTTAGATTAGAGTGGTGTTGGAAAAGCACAGCAGGTCAGGCAGCATCTGAGGAGCAGGAGGTAATTATTGGGTTAAATTCAAGGATAGATGCCAGTGTTACCATTGTACTAAACTGGTTTGGTTAGTTGTACAGCTAGTACTTGAGCACAAATCTTTAGTATTACTGCCAGAATTGTGACAGAGTGCGTAGTCTTTACAGTATCCAGTACCTTCTGATTTTTTTACATCATGTGAAGTAAAATTAATTGGCCTAAAGGTGACATCTGCAATGCAGGCGATTTTAGGATGAAACTGAAATGGCTAAAGGTAGTTGCAAATTCTTCAGCCTTGACAGTTACACTCATGATTTTAAGGTCCTCCTGTCATTGAGGGATATTTGTGAATTCTCCTCCTACTTATATTGGTAGTTTGATTGGCCACCACTATTCACAGCTGGATGTGGCAGGATGATTACAAAGCTTTGATCTGATCTGTTGATAGTGGGCTCACTTAGTTCTTGCATGATGCTTCCAGTGTTTGGCTTGCAAGTTGTTCATGTTGCAGTTTCCACAGGTTGACACTTCAATTTTAGGTATGCTGGTGCTGCTCCTGCGTGCTTTGCTCCACTCTTCTTTGAGCCGGGGTTGATGACGTATGACTAAGTCATTTGCCAGGCTATGATATTACAGTTTATAATTGAATAAAATTAGTGGACCATAACTACTCATGGATTTCCAGTTTTAAATAGCTAGAACTGGTCTAAATCTATCCCATTTAGCATTATACTATGTGACTTAAGGGAATTTATTTTTTGTGTGTTTAAAGGGAATCAGCAGCTAGCCTTATACGAAGTGGTTCGTATACAAGACGACAGTGGAAGGATGACTTCAAAGATACAAATCATGTGGGAAATGAAAGCAGCATGTCTGTAAATGCATCAACCACAAACACAGTGCCTTTATATCAGCGAAGGTGAGTAAGAACAGGGTTCTTTTATGCAGTTTAAGTAAAGAAAAATTGTTTAAAAAAAATTTTATCCACATTATTTTATCAAAATTATGGCTTAAAAACTCCATAGTTGAACAATTTATTTGCTCTCTCTTGGATTTTTAAATTGTTATTCTGTATTTTATATGACCAAGAGTTATTCTCAAAACATGTTGTATGTAAGTGCCTGAGATTCATAAAACAGTCATTTATCTGTTCCATTTCTGGGCTGTTCTGTAAATTGATATTGTCAAAAACATAATGTTTGTAAAATTTTAAGAGAAGCTGTTCAATTACTCTGGATGCAGTTACCTTGTACATATTCTTTTCAAAAACACTATGACTGTTGCTGAATTTCAATTGAAACAATGCAATGCTTTTTTGCTTTCCTCCTTGACATTTCCTTAAGAGCTGATAATGCTGTTGCCATAACTTGGCATCATTTGACCTTTAAGTCAGTGATAGTGCTAATACATAAATCTAAATTTACAAAACTACACAAGATGAATTCAAAGTTAACAGGTTGAACTGTGTAACATGCTGCTGTGACCTTTACAGATACCAGTTAAAACAGTCCATAGTGAAAGATTAGATTAGATTACCTACAGTGTGGAAACAGGCCCTTCGGCCCAACAAATCCACACCAACCCTCTGAAGAGAAACCCATCCCCCCCATGTTTACCCCTGACTAATCCACCTAACACTATGGGCAATTTAGCATGGCCAATACACCTAACCTGCACATGTTTGGACTGTGGGAGGAAACCGGAGCACCCGGAGGAAACCCACGCAGACACGAGAATGTGCAGACTCCACACAGACAGTTGCCCGAGGCGGGAATTGAACCCGGGTCCCTGGTGCTGAGAGGCAGCAGTGCTAACCACTGTGCCACCGTGCCGCCAGTAGTGTTAGGTGGATTAGTCAGGGGTAAATATAGGGGGGTGGGTTTCTCTTCGGAGGGTCGGTGTGGACTTGTTGGGCCGAAGGGCCTGTTTCCACACTATAGGTAATTAATCTAATCTTTCAGTATGGACAAACAAGCGATGCCAGCCTAAATTTGAGATTACCAAATGCAGTTTTCATGACTTAACAAAATCAGCTTGTGTTGCAATACAAATATACATGTTCTTTCAACCAAGATTGATGCAGTTTAAATAGGATGGGGCTGGTTTCATGATGACATGATTTGTGGAAGAAGCTTTTACGAGTAGGGAATATGAGATTAAAAAAAACCTCTATCAGGAATAGTTGCTTTTAAATGCATGTTTGCTGATGGGGTTCTAAGCTTTTTCCATCCTAACTTACTTTTCTTTCTATTTTTTTTGACAATTCTTTCCCATAACCTCCTGAAGATATTGTTGCTTTTACAATGCAGCGCTTTCACTACAATATGCCTGTTTGAATCTTGCTAATGAATGTTGAAGGACTGCTGCCTACTGTATCCATGCTGATGTTAACTAACCTAATATAGCTCCGGGATTAAATCCTGGATGTTTGGATCTTGGTGATCTGGTTCAAGAAAATCACTCAGCAGTCGGAAAGTGTTATGTAGTTAACTCACTCACTTAAGTTATGGATTTCTGAATTGAAATACTAAGCTGCAAATGCAGATCATGCATTTTCGAGTGATATTTGTCTGACATTTGACTGTCCTCATCCTTTCTTCGTAACATTTCAGATTCTCTAATCCTGTTTGTTGTTTCACATTTTGTGGAAAACAAATCCTCTCAATTTTGTAAATTTCCTCTTTCATCAATAATTCTTTTCGTTTCTGCTGTGTAAAGTAGCAAACCTTTGGGAAACTAATTGCCTACAGTCTAAATTGCAAGTGTGTTTTTTAAAGCCTTTTGGTTGCAACAGGAAGAGGAGTGTTTGTCTGTTGTGGAGGTCCATGTTCTTGACTACTTCCCTCAGCTTTGGCTTTCTCCAGTGGACAGGTTTCACCAGTTTTAACTTCCAGTATCATGTAGGAGTGAGAGGACTTTAGTGAATTTATTATAACTTTCCTCATTATGTTTTGTAGATGACCAAATATTTTCTGGTTTATGAGCCTGAGAATGAGGGTTGCCCCTTTGTGGATGCTGTGAACTGGACTGTCCACTCCTCGCCAAAGAGAATTTCAGATGTAGGGTAAAAGTTTTGGAGAGACAGCAGTCACATTTTAGTCTATAACTCATTGAATCTTGACGTACTGTGACCTACTGTTACACATTCTTGTATAAGTATCAGTTGTTACCAGTGCCTCATTTGCTAGAAGAAAAGAGAACTTGAACAGTTCCTCCATTTCTGTCATTCCCATCATCACTTCAGTCACCTCAACTACTTCAGCATTCATTATCGCAGCTACTGACCAGCAACCCAGCCAAAATACTATCATCTCCCCGTTTTCCATCCTTAATAATGTTGTTTCTACAACATCCAGCTACCAGGGAAGGCAAGACAAATGTAAAAGGTTTGCTTTCTTAAGTTTTCTGGCATCTTCATGTCCATGTTTAATATTCAGTTCAAACACTGATGAAGATAAAGAAGTAGTCCATTTTTTGGCTGCCTAATGTTTCCAAATTTTGTTAGCATACTTTTCTAAATTAAAATGTTATCTTCATCACTAGATCTGTATGCATTGTTATTGCTAAGATTTTACAATTCACACAAGAGCTTGAGTGGATATTGAAGTTTGATCAAGCCTAGGTCCATGCAAGATATGCTAAATTACTAGCATAACACATGAGAAAGACCCTGAATTGGACAAAGGAGAGAGAAATAGAAAATAGAGGCCATGATGAGATAACAAAGAGAAAGAAGGTAAAAAAGAGATGAGAATGAACAAGGATAGATAGAATAAGACAAACCAGAGTGATAGGAAAAAGAGAGCATGGGAGAACAAAGGCAGAACAAAGAAACAAAGTTGAAAGGAGAGAAAATAAGAAGGAGAAATGATAGAGAGGTACAGCAGACAGAAATGAAGGAAATGCAAAAGAGAGCAAGAGAGATAGGCAAATAAAAAGAGAGAGAAACCTGAGAGAAGGGAAACGGATAAAGAAATGAGAGAAAGGCTAAGACCTATTTAAAAAGGCAGAGGTGAAAGTCAAAGTAAAGCAGATAAAGAAACAAAAATACATATTTGAATGCTATAAGATTTGGGAGAAACACCGAGAGATAACTAATCAAGACAAAGTGAAAAGAACAACACAGAAAAGATTAGATGGAGATCAAAGAATCACAAGATGACAGAGTATCACAACCATGTCTGTGCCAGCACTCTGCAAGAAAACCTGAGTTAGACCTGTACTCTTACATTTTCCCAGAAGCATTGCAATGCTTCTTTTCAGATAAAGATCCAATTCCCAATTGTAGACATCCACTGAACCTGCCTCCATTACATGCAGGGCGACATGGTTAGCTCAGTGGTTAGCACTGCTGCCTCTCAGCGCCAGGGATCTGGGTTCGTTTCCCGTTTCGGGTGACTGTGCGGAGTTTCCTCCGGGTTCTCTAGACTCCTCCCACAATCCAAAGATGTGCAGGTCAGGTGAATTGGCTGTGCTAAATTGCCCATGCTGTTAGTTGCATTAGTCAGGAGTAAATATTGGGTAGGAGGAATGTTTCTGGGCGGGTTACTCTTCAGAGGGTTGGTGTGGACTTGTTGGGCTGAAAGGCCTGTTTCCATATTGTATGGAATCTAATCTAATTTAATCTAACCTTGACCTTTAGGGCGACACACATCCTTCTGTGTCCTTTAGTAAAATCAATCTCCTGGTTCAAAAATTAGTCATCTTGAGGTTGTTCCAGTAGATAGAACTATATATGATTGCCATTAAAATTGGCTATATATATCTTTTGTTGTGTAACATACACTGATTTTTGCATTCGTTCCAACAATTATGATTTCTGAATCACAGAAAAATATTCTTTATTCATTTGCTTACTATACCAATCTCTAGTGCACCACTTAGTGGCTGTTGGAAGAATTATCTTCAAGCTCCACGACCAGAAGTTTGCAGCTAATAATTAAATGATGCATGCACCAATTCATTTGGTTCATATTTTTGTTTATACACAAACATATGAACAAGAGTTTTAATATTACGATCAGAAAGGTTGTTGTTTAAATGTGGAATACTGAAAATTGTGGGTAAATATGTGAAATGTTTTGTCAAACTTTGAAAGCCTCTGATTTGCCTGTTGATCTTATTTACTATTTCTTTATATACAAGCTCTTGTTGCTTAGGCAGGAATGGAATAAAGTACTTTATTCAAATTATTGAAAGATCATTGTGTGAACAATTTGAAGTAGACTATTCAACCAGCTTGCTGTATGTGTAAGTTCTAACTTAAAAAGCAAATCTGATTATTAGACAACAGTGTGTAATGTATTGGAAGCCAGTGAGCACCACTGTAGAGCCCTAGAGTTTGTTTTCATTTCCGTTATCCTTAAATAGAGATTACAGAGTGGCAGATCAAGCAATGAAGAGATATGGAACTGTGACTACACACTTCTAGGGCAAAAGGGAAGTAAAACGGACAGTCATTGTTTCCAGGGAAAGAAATAAAACTTCCCAGTCCCAGTATCCCTGCCAAATCTTGGGGCAGTGCTGAATAAATTGCTTTGCATGTGTTTTGCTTTTTATCATTAGGGAGAGAAAGTGGCAGAATAATCATGACTTGGAATTCATTCACCCAGGTGGTTCGTCTGGGAGCATGGATTTGAATCTTACCATGGCAGATTATGAAATTTGATTTGAATAAATAAATCTGACTATTATCAAATATTATAAAAACCTATCAGATTCACAACCTATCTGATTTACAAATATTCTTTTAGGGAAAGAAATGGGGACAGGGACAGGGACAGGGACCAGTGCAGTAGGTCAGCAAGTAAAATGACCAACAAGGAATCGAAGACCAAGGTCAGTAAAACAAAGTGGAAGCACAGATGGTGGGTGCGGTAACTGAACACAACAGGACTGGTGATCTGAAATGTATTTTGTTAATGCAATGAGTATAACAGGTAAAGCAGATGAACTTGGAGTTTGGATGAAGGCTTGTAAGTATGATGCTGTAGCTATTACAGAGACTTGGTTGAGAGAGGGACAAAATTGGCAACTTAATGTTCTGGGATTTAGATATTTCAGGTGTGATAGAGGTATTAAACATGTGGGGGAGTTGTGTTACTGATAAGGGAGAATATCACAGCTACACCTAGGGAGGACACCATGGAGGGCTTATCCAGGGAAGCCATATGATTAGAGCTCTGGAATTGCAAGGTTGCAATCAATTTCATAGGATTGTAGTACAGATCTCCCAACAATTGTTGAGTGATAAAGGAACAGCAATGTGAACAGATTATGGAAAAATAGTAAAAATAACAGCTTTGTTATGGTGGGTGATTTTAACTTCCCCTATATTGACTGGAACTGGGCTTGGAAGAGGGAGAATTTGGTTGGTGTGTTTAGGATGATTTTGAAGCAAATGTAAATAGTCCAAAGTTAAAAATCACACAACACCAGCTTATAATCCAACAGGTTTAATTGGAAGCACATGAGCTTTCGGAGCGACGCTCCTTCATCAGGTGATGAGGACAATCACCTGATGAAGGAGCGTCGCTCCGAAAGCTCATGTGCTTCCAATTAAACCTGTTGGATTATAACCTGGTGTTGTGTGATTTTTAAACTTTTTACACCCCAGTCTAACACCGGCATCTCCAAATCGTAAATAGTCCAATCAGGGAAGGGGTCATACTATTGGCCAGTGATCGAAGAATCAGTGGGGGATCATTTTGGGAACTGTGACCGTAATTCTGTATGTTTTTAGTTATGATAAAGATAAGAGTGGTCCTCCAGTGAAAATGCTAAATTGGGGAAGGCAAACTAGCACGATATTAGGCAGGAACTTAGGAATGCAGACTGGGGGCACTCTGAGAGTAAATCCACATCTCGTACATGGGAATCTTTAAAGGTCAGTTGATTAGACTTAGGGAATAGGATGTTCCTGTGAAAATGAAGGTTAAGAATGGCAAGATTCAGGATCTTGAATGACAAGAGTTAAAAAGAAAAAGTAGGCATATGTAAGACTTACAAAACTAAAGATAGATAGAGCTCTCAAAGAATACAAAGATAGTAGGAAAGAACTCAACCAAGGAATTAGAGCTAAAAAGGGCCACGAAATGTCTTTGCCAAACAGGATTATGAAAAATCTGAAGGCATTTTATGCTTACAAAAGGAGCAAGAAGGTAAGTTGTGGAAGGATAGGTCCAATTGAGGACAAAGCGGAAATTTGTCTGAGGAAATGAATGACGTCATTAATAAATACTTGTCATCGGTATTCGCAAAGGAGAAGGACATGGTGCATGGTGAGTCTCAGGTGGGGGATGTTGATATTCTTGGGCATGTCAGTATAAAAAAAGGAAGAGGTGTTGAGTGTTTTTAAAAGGCATTAAGCTAGACAAGGTGAAATTGATGGGGCATTGCACAAATCTTTATATATCCTTTCGTCACTGGAGATGTACCAGAGGACGAGAGAATAGCCAGTGTTGTTACTTTGTTGAAAAAGGGCAGCAGGGATAATCCAGGATTATTATAGGCCAGTGAGCCTTGCATCACAGTAATCAGGGAATTATTGGAAAAGATTCTTAGGGATAGGTTTTATATGAACTTATTGAGAATAGGCAGCATGGCTTTGTGTGGGGAAGGTTGTGACACTCAACTTGATTAAGTTTTTTGAGAAAATGACAAAGATGATGGATGAGGACAGGATGTTAGGTGGTGTTTACATGAACTTCACTGAAGCCTTTGACAAGGTCTCATGGCAGACTGATATAAAAGATGAAGTTACATGGATCTGCTATGAGTTGTTCAGATGAATACTAAAGTGGCTTAGTCATAGAAGACGAACTAGCAGTGGAAGGCTGTTTTTCTGATTGGAAATCTGTAACCAGTGGAGCTCCATAGGGATCAGTGCTGGGAGCTCTGCTGTTTTTTTAAAATTTATATGTATGTGTGTTTTATATATATAGATACATAAAATGTACGTGTATATGATTTGGAGGAGAATGAAGATGGCCTGATTTAAAGTTTGTAGAGGATGCAGAGATTGGGGGAGCTACAGTTGGTGAGGAGCATTGCCAGGGGATCAGATATATGTGTGTGTATAGGACAGAGCATTGGCAGATGGAGTTCAATCCAGATAAATATGAATGTTTTGGAGGATCTGATGCAGAATGATTTATACGGTAAATGGCTGAACTATTAATAGCATAGAGGGGGATCTAGGCATACAGGTCCATAGTTCCCTGAAAGTGGCAACACAAGTGTGCCCATGAGTGCTGAAGAGGGCATATAGCATGCTTGCCTTCATCATTCGAGGCATAGAGTATAAAAATTGGCAAGTCATTTTGCAGCTGTACAGAACTTCAGTTAGGCCACATTTGGAATATTGTGTACAGTTCTGGTCGTCACAGACCAGAAGGATTTGGAGGCTTTGGAAAGGGAACAGAAATGATTTACCAAACTGTTGTTGCCTGGTTTAGAGGGTATTAGCTCTGAGGAGAGATCGGGTAAACTTGGTTTGTTTTCATTTGAAAGTTGAAAGATGAGGGGTGACCTGATAGAAGTCTACACAATTATGAGAGGCGTAGATAGAATGGATAGTCAAGATTCTTTTTCCCAGGCCAACAGTGTTAATTACTAGGAGACATGCCTTAAAGGTAAAAGGGGGCAACTTTTGTTTTTAGCACAGTGGGTGATAAGTGCCTGGAATACACTGTCAAAGTAGGTAGTGGAAGCACATTCAACAGCATAGTTTGAAGCATTTTGACAGATCAGAATAGGCAGGAATAGAGGGATATGAACCACATAGAGACAAAGGTTTTTAGTTCGGAAAAACATCGTGTGTTGGCACAGTCTTGGTGGGTCAAAGGACCTATTCCGATACTGTACTGTTCTTTGTTCTTTCACACAGTATCTCAGGATACAATATTTTGGACATCACTATCCATGGCTATATGATGGTGGACACTAAACAATTTGAGAAGAGTCCACAAATATCCTCATCCTCTATGATGAAGAAGGCAGGCGCACCAGTGTAAAAGTCAAGGCTATTGTATCCATCTTCAGCCAGAAGTGCCAATAGGATAATCCATTTCTGTTTCCTTCTGTGTCCCCAAAAGCATAGATGCTAATCTTCAGCCATAGAGTCGTAGAGATGTACAGCACAGAAACAGACCCTTCTGCCAAACTCTTCTATGCCAACCAGATATTCCAATCTAATCTAGTCCCACTTGCCAGCACCCGACCCATACTCTTCCTATTCATTTACCCATCTAGATGCCTTTCAAATGTTGCAATTGTACCAGCCTCCTCCACCACCTCTGGCAGCTCATTCCATACACACACCACCCTCTGTGTGAAAAGGTTGCCCCTCAGGTGTCTTTTACATGTTTCCCCTCTCACCCAAAATCAATGCTGTCTAGTTCTGGACTCCCCCACCCGAGGGAAAAGACTTTGTCTATTTATCCTATCCATGCCCCTCATGATTTTATAAACCTCTGAAAGGTCACCCCTCAGCCTCAAATGCTCCAAGAAAAACAGCCCAGCCTATTCAACCTCTCCCTACAGCTCAAATTCCTCAGCACTGGCAACATCCTTGTAAATCTTTTCTGAACCCTTTCAAGTTTCACAACATGCTTCCGATAGGAAGGAGACCAGAATTGCACGCAATATTCCAAAAGTGGCCTAACCAATGTCCTGTACAGCCACAACATGACCTCCCAACTCCTCTGACCAATAAAAGAAAGTATACCAAACGCCGCCTTCACTATCCTATCTACCTGCGACTCCACTTCCAAGGAGCTATGAACCTGCACAGCAAGGTCTCTTTATTCAGCAACACTCCCTAGGACCTTACCATTAAGTGTATAAGTCCTGCTAAGATTTGCTTTCCCAAAATGCAGCACCTCGCATTTATTTATATTAAACTCCATCTGCCACTCCTTAGCCCATTCTAATCTGAAGTAACCTTCTTTGCTGTCCAATACACCTCCAATTGTAGTATCATCCACAAACTTACTAACTATACCTCTTATGCTCACATCCAAATCATTTATGTACATGACGAAAAGTAGTGTACCCAGCATCGATCCTTGTGGCACTCCACTGGTCACAGGCCTCCAGTCTGAAAAACAACCCTCCAACACCATCCCCTGTCTTTCAACCTTTGAGCCAGTTCTGTATCCAAATGGCTAGTTCTCCCTGTATTCCATGAGATCTAACCTTGCTAATCAGTCTCCCATGGGGAACCTTGCCGAATGCCTTACTGAAATCCATATAGCTCACGTCCACCGCGCTGCCGTCATCAGTCCTCTTTGTTACAAACTTGGTTGAGTTTTTTGAAGAAGTGAGACATGATTTCCCATGCACAAAGCCATGTTGACTATCCCTAATCAGGAGGAGAAAGTGAGGACTGCAGATGCTGGAGATCAGAGCTGAAAATGTGTTGCTGGAAAAGCGCTGCAGGTCAGGCAGCATCCAAGGAACAGGAGAATCGACGTTTCGGGCATAAGCCCTTCTTCAGGAATCCCTAATCAGTCCTTGCCTTTCCAAATACATGTACATCCTGCCCCTCAGGATTCCCTGCAACAACTTGCCCAACATTGATATCAGGCTCACAGGACTGAAGTTCCCTAGCTTTTCCTTATCACCTTTCTTAAATAGTGGCACCACATTAGCCAACCTCCAGTCTTCTGGCCCCTCAACTGTGACTATCGATGATACAAATTTTTCAGCAAGGGACCCAGCAATCACTTTGCTAACATCCCACAGAGTTCCAGGGTACACCTGATCAGGTCCTGGGGATTTATCCACTTTTATGTGTTTCAAGATATCCAGCACTTCCTCCTCTGTAATATGGACATTTTGCAAGGCGTCACCATCTATTTCCTACAGTCTATTTCTTCCATGTCCTTTTCCACAATAAACACTGATGCAAAATATTTGTTTAGTATCTCCCCCATCTCCTGTGGCTCCACGCAAAGACTACCTTGCTGATCTTTGAGGGGCCCTATTCGCCCCTGAGTTGCCTTTTGTCCTTAATGTATTTGTAAAAACCCGATGCAGAAAAGCAGAGTTTCCCCCTCCTCAATGAAGCCATTCTAAAAGTCTTCAAAGGCCATGGTAAAGAACATGAATCTGTATTGTTTTGCAAGTTTCTTCCATAGTAGATAGATAAAATCATGACAAAGTAATCTAATAGAAATGAATGATTGCAAGGCAACCTTGAGTCACCATATATCCCAAAAGAATTTTATATACAAAAGTACTGCAAAAATGTTGAGCAGATTGTGTAACAAAAGTACAAGGCTTATAGCACTCATTGTTATTAGTATGTAAATTACACAGCACCTTCACACATCGTTATCACTAAATGTGAAAATGAGGAAGTTGCTGTCAGAGATACCCTCCTACAACAGTGCCTCAAGAGATTCAGCAAGGAAATGCATGAAATGTCACGACATTACTGTATGATATACTTCATGAGAAACGATTAATACTCATCTGTCCCAATGTAAGTAGACTTTAACAGCATGGTAAACATTCTTTCCTGTCAGGCAACCTCTCTGTCTTTGAAAATTGACTATGAAGTGTGGAGTCTTATTCCTTCATATTTAAAACAAAAAGTCTTTCAAGTTGGGGTGTTGCACTTTTTTAGTAGTTGATTGAAAGGAAAGTTGAGTGAAAAAAAAACAGTAAAATGTTTTCTAACAAGCACGAGGCCGGTGCTATTTATGTGCCACTGGCAGTTAAATCCTGTCCAGTGATTCTAAACTGCTTTAGGAGAATCCAGGCCACATTGTTAAACCTGTTCATGAACAGCCTTACAAAAACTCATGTCTTTGCAGCTAACCTTTTGCTTGAGCCACAGAAATTATATTTTGAATCACATTAAATATTCAAATATACAGAAATGGTAATGTAACTTTACATCAGCTACCCATACAATGTAGCCCAATTGGTTATTAAGAAACACCAATTTGCTTAGACAAACTATTTTCCATTACCAGACAATCACAACTGGGTCTCAAGTCGTAATTTGAATTTCCAGAGGCTGAAGATTAAGTGGAGTTGAGAACACCATGACCTAGAAAGCAATACGGAAATTTGCTGCAATTTCTTGTAGCAATTTATTATTCCAGTGAGCCTGTTATATCAAAATCCCCATAGTTATGGAATAAAGTTTAGCATAATGAATTGATTAGAAGCAATGGCATATAAACTGGCGCAGGAGCTGCTGTACCCCCCCCAGTCCGATTCACTCAGATTTCAAGAAATTGCTGAAGATAGAGAATACTGCGAAGGTTAGAGCACTGGGCACATTCTGCCAATAGTTCTGAAGACATGTTCCAGAATGAGACACCTGCCTAGCCATGCTTTTCCAGTATAATTGCCACCATGGCATTTACCTGGCAATGTGGAAAATTGCCCAGATAGATCATGTTCATTTCTGGCCACTTGTCAACACATTGACACATGACATTTCATGGCATCAGGTAAGGCATGGGCAAGATAAGGTCCTGATGATTACCATGTGCTGTCATCCCTCGCCTGATGAATCAGTGCTTTTCCATGTTGAGCAACACTTGGAGGATGGCAAGGGCTCAAATATACTTTACAAGGGGGATTTTGATGTCCACCACCAGCAACACTAAAGAACATTTCTGCCAGACTGGATCTGTGGCGGGTGGTTAAGGGAAAACTTACTTGGCCTCATCCTCACTAGTCTGTCTGCTGCAGAATCATCTAGACAAAAGTGAGGACTGCAGATACCGGAGATTAGAGTTGAGAGTGTGGTGCTGGGAAAGCACAGCAGGTCAGGCAGCATCCGAGGACCAGGAAAATCGACGTTTCGAGCAAATATGAAGGGCTTTTGCCCGAAATGTCGATTGTCCTGCTCCCCGGATGCTGCCTGACCTGTGCTTTTCCAGCACCACATTCTCGACTGCAGAATCATCTGTCCATGACAGTATAAGTAAGAGTGATCACACCGCAGTCTGCTTGGAGACGAAATCCTGCCTCACTTTGAGAGTATCTTGTATTGTGGTGTGTGTCACTATCACAGAAGTAAATGGGACAGACTTTGAACAAATCTAGCAACTCATGTGTGGGCTGTGTGTGTATTGTAGGCCATTAGCGGTAAAATCATACAATCTGCAATTTCCTTGCCTGGAATATCTTCCACTTTATTGTTACCGTCAAACCATTGAACCTTGGTACAATGGTGAAGTTACAAAACAGGACTATTTGTGCACCAAACAGCAGAAGCAGCAAATTATAGACAAAGTTGAGTCAGATGACCAACAGATCTAAGCTGTGGTCTGCCGCATGCAGTGATGAATCGAACAACTCATTGGAGAACTAGGTTGTACAAATTTTCCCATCCTCAAGGATGGGTTTTCCATCACATCAGTGCAAAAGATAAGGCTGAAGCACTCACAGCAATCTTCAGCACAATGTGCTGAGCCTTTGATCTAATTTAGTCTCCTCCAAATTTCCTCTGCAACAAAGATGCCAGTCAGCATCTGATGTGAGTCACTCCACATAATATCAAGGAATGGTTGGAGGCACTGGATACTGCGAAGGCTTTGGGCCCTCACCACATTCTGACTACAGGAAAAGGGACTGAACTTCCTTTGTCCTTTGCCAAGCTATTCCAATACAGCTACAATACTCGCATCTACCCAGCAATGTGGATATTTACCCAGGTGGCCTAGACATCAGCAGCATAAATCCCATCAATTAGTGCCTCCTCTGAGCCTGATCTCATTTAGCCTTGGTTCAAACATGGACGAAAGAGCTGATTTACAGAGATGAAATGAGAGTGACAGCCCTTGACTTCAAGGGCACATTTGACGGAATGTGTCATCATGAAGTCTTAGCAAAACTTTAGCAAAGGGGATTTGAGGAAGGCTCTCTTCTGGTTGGAATTGTGTCTGCCACAAAGGAAGATGGATGGATTGTTGGAGGTCAGTTATCTCAGCTCCAGGGCATCATCTAGGAGTTTCTCTGTGGAGTGTTCTTGCCCCCCAAATTTTCAGCTGCTTCACATATGACTTTCCCTCGATCAGAACTGAAAATGTGTGCAACCCTCAGCGAAATGTTGAACACCAGTTCCAATATCTCAGACATAAAAGCAGTCCATGTCCAATTACAGCAAGACCTGGGCATTATCCAGGTTGCAAGCAACATTCAGGCTACAGAAAATGCCAGACAATGACCATCTCCAATTAGTGACAATGTCACGATGGTTCATTGAATTTCAGTTGTATTACCATAATTGAATCTGCACATCTTTGGACTATGGGAGGAAACTGGACTACGTGGAGGAGCCCCATGCAGACATGGGAAGAATGTGCAAACTCCACACAGTCAGCCGAGGCTGGAATGGTAATCGGAGCATTACCATTGACAAAAAACTGGACTAGTCATATAAATTATAGTGGCTACAAGAGTAGGTCAGAGGCTAGGAATTCAGCAGAGAGTAAATGTTTGAAATCCTGTGGCTTAACTCTGCCTCTTTTTGTGTCACCTCTTTACATCACCTGGATTTTTAAAACACATCTTTGCCTTTCAGCTAATAAAATTGCCTGTTGTCCTTAAGCAAATATTTTGCAGTGATCATTTTGTACATTTTGATCATTCAATTTTTCCATTAATGTTTTCATGCTTTCTGTATTGGTAATATTTGGAGTTCGCTCCTCTCTTTACATTTCAGGTTGCATATAGTGTTCTTTATTTTACGAGGCCAGTCTCTCATACTCACTGACTTTGACCTTTAAACTCCTCTTTGGTGAACGGTCCTAAATGACCTGTAGAAAACCTTGCAGCTAACCAGATTTACATGTGACAATTACTTTAGAACAGCCCCTTGGACTGGAGTGTGCTCTAAATGTTAAATCTCTCAGAATGTTGGCTTCTGCTGCACAAATAATGATTATAAAGGAAGAATTCGTCACAGCAGGTTGTGATTTCACTGGGACCGGTTTAAGAATAGCATTTCACAACGTTATTTTCTTTGTTTCAAAATCTTCAGTTATAGTTACTACTTCTGCAACCAGCAGAAAGATTCAGTCCAACATTTTCTGTTGGTGTTATGCCATCCCTTGTAAATTGTTTGGCTATTAGAGTTCTTTAGAAGTAGTAGCATTTATGGATTAAGATTAGATTAGATTCCCTACAGTGCCGAAACAGCCCTTCGGCCCAATAAGTTCAAACCGACCCTCTGAAGAGTAAACCACCCAGACCCATTCACCTACTCCCTGCTAATGCACCTATCACTATGAGCAATTTAGCATGGCCAATTCACCTGAATTGCACATCTTTGGGCTGTGGGAGGAAACAGGAGCACCCGGAGGAAACCCACGCAGACACAGGGAGAATGTGCAAACTCCACACAGACAATCACCCGAGGCTGGAATTGAACCTGGGTCCCTGGTGCTGCGAGGCAGCAGTGCTAGCCACTGATTAAGGGGAATGAGTGGATGTACTATACTTAAATTCCCAGAAAACATTTGATAAGATCTGCATCAAAGGTTATAATGGAAAATAAGAGATTATGGTGTAGAGAATGATGTAGAATCATAGAATCCCTACATTGTGGAAACAGGCTATTTGGCCCAATAAGTCCACACTGACCCTCTGAAGAGTATCCCATCCAGACCCATTCCCCTACCCATTACTCTATATTTCCCCTGACCAATGTACCTAACCAACACATCCCTGAACACTGTGGGCAATTTAACATGGCCAATTCATCTAGGTTGCACGTCTTTGGACTGAGAGAGGAAACCGGAGCACCTGGAGGAAACCCATGCAGATGCAGGGAGAATGTGCAAACTCCACACAGTTTCCTGAGGCTGGAATCACACTCTGGTCCCTGTCACTGTGAGGCAGCAGTGCTAGCCACTGTGCCGCCCTGAGGTTCTATACATATTGTGACATGTATAGAATGTTGTCTGCCTAACAGGAAATAGTAGGCATAAATGGATCTTTTTTGGTTGACAAGATGCAGTGAGTGGTGTGCTACAGGTATCAATGCTGTGGTCACAACTTTTTCCAATTTATGTAAATGACTTGGATGCCATGTTTAAATGTGTGCTTACTAAAACTATTGATAACCAAGATGTTTTTTGTAAATATTTTATGGAAAAGGCATGAGGGTGCAATGTGATAAAGGTGGCTTAAGTGAATGGACAAACATCTGATAAATGGAGTATGATGTGAAAAATGTGGAATTTGCAAGAAAAGTAAAATCAAAGCATATTATCTAAATGGAGGGGCACCTTAGCGATCTGGTTGTCCAAGTGCATAAATTGCAACATTTTCTTTTATCACTTGGTTTGGATGTATTATGCTTTATACTCGTGGACTTCCGTCTTGAGGTCGGACTTGAACCTGAACCTCTGGCTTGAAGTTGAGGACATTTCTGCTGTGCCACAAGAAAAATTTCGAACATAAGATCAGTATACAGGTACATTCAAGTAATTAGGAAAACGATAGAATGTTATCGTTTATTATGAAGAGAATTGAATGCAAAAAGTACAAGTGGTTATGTTTCAGTTATGCAGGGCACTGATGAGATAACCTGGAGTATTGTGTATACTATGAGTCTCCTTTATTGAAAAAAGTTTGTAATTGGTTGGAAGCCATTCAGGCAAGATTCACTAGACTGATACCTGGGATGTCAGACTGTGTTGTGAAGAAAGGTTGGACAGGCATACTTGTACCTACTGAAGTTTAGATAAATATGTGGTGGCTTGACTGAAGCATGCAAGATCTTGTGTGGTCTTGACAGGATGTATATTGAAAAGATATTTCCTCTTGTGGGAGATTTTAGAACTAAGGGTCCTGTGATTTAGAAAAGAATTACCCATTTCAGGTAAAGATGAGAAATTATTTCTGAGGGTCACACGTCTTTGGAACGCTCCCTTCAAAAGGGCATGGAAGCAGGGATTAGTTCTTGACAAGCAAGGGGATGGACAACCATGATTTAAGTGCATGACAGAACAGGCATGATGGAGCCGAATGGCCTATCCTGCTCCTAATTTGTATGTTGGTCTTTGAAGTTGTTACTGGTATCATGAATGGCAGACTACACTGATAAAAGCATGATGTAAATTGTCACTCATTCATTTGTCCTTCTGTCAGTTGCTTACATTTCCTAATATGGATGTGCAGATGAAAGTTGAATACTTGCAAGAGTAGAAGGTCACTCACTACTGTTACTGACAGTGTGCAGTTTGTTGTCATCTTACTATAAAAGACTTTGTTAATGGTCCTAAACTAATCTTATTCAGATAAGGCTGATGTCAATATGGTCAACCATGAAAGCTTTCTGCAGCTTCAGCCAGTGACCGTATTGGAGGAATATGCACTAAATGTAATTACCCTTTTTCCGCTTATTTATTCGATACGTGACTATCAAATTATTGCCACAATATTGGAGTCAAATTTAGCAATTTGTCTTGTGGAAAGGAAGGATTTCAGGATTAAAAAAAGATGTGCATGTTTGACCTTTGCATGAACAAGAGGATTCATGTTTGTTTCCTATTGAAAGTATATTAAGATTGTTGAAGCTTGTTATCTGCACTTGGCTTTTGGTATTTTAAGCTATGTGTCCACAGTGACTTTGGCTCTTTCACTCTTAGATTCCATCATATCCAATTCTAGCAGACAAGTCCTGCTTGTTCGATTTATATTTCCATTTGAAATTTCTTTCAGCATTTTATTGCATTTGTGTTTGACTTCTGAGTTGTAAGAATCATTCATGTTATTTAAATGAAAAACTAAATTAGAAAACGCAACACATAATACAACTGTGGCAATGTGTATAGCTGCTTGATTCATTTAATGACAGCTGCAATGATACACATCACTTGATGTAATACAGCAGTGGTCAAGCAGTTGTTTCTATTTACAAGCGCCAAGACTTTCATAAAGCAAGGGTTTTTCCTCCCTTTTATTGAAACTGTATGTAGTTACTTCAGTGTACTGTGAAGTTGAATCTTTTTTGTAATTCCAGTTTTTCTCCCAACCTTGAAAGTGAGATGCAGGTCTTTATGAAGAGGTATCATTTGCATTTTACTTACTGGGCTGTAACTGCTAGGTTTTTTAAAGCAGGGTACAATTGAGCAATTAAGTCTGTTTCAATTAAGATTGTTTTAAAACTTTAAATTTAATCAAGGAAAAATTAACTAGTTCCGGATAATGCTAACAAATGATTTTTTTGGGGGGAGATAAAATGAATGACGACTTTTAGTTGCAAATGTGATGTATTCTGTGGTCACTGATTTTATATACCTGCTAAGCTCTTATCTAATGGTATATTAATGTTGGAGCAAAACTAAAGACAGATTCTACTTTGTGAATGCATAGTTTCTACTAAACTTAATTAATCTACAAATACTTTTTATTGTTCAAACTTAGGAAATTCTGACAATGGTGATTTCAAGCTTACAATGGAAAAATAGATAATGTCATTTCTATTGGCCTTATAGAATCAATTGCCTGTTGTGGCCCACTTACAAAAAGGTTTCACTTTGCTGACGTCTTCCAGGTCCTATCTCACTCCTGTCCGAGATGAAGAAGCAGAATCCCAGAGAAAAGCTCGATCCAGGCAGGCCAGGCAGACCAGAAGATCAACACAGGTCAGTGATTTTGTAGAATTTTAAAGTTTGTTCAATAAAAATTAATTTATTTTTCTCATGTTCAATGAAGAAAAGTAAAATAATTTTCATTCTTTCTCATGGTCTATTATCTGTCTAGAACAAAAAATGTACACATAAATCATTTATCATGCAACTTAACGTTATTTTATATCTTAATTAAATTGCTGATTATGTTCTGTGTTTTTGTAACAGAAAGAATTTAACTTATTTTAATCTTGAACGTAATTATTGAAATGATCTTTTCTCTGACTCTTTGTTCCATTCCTATGGTTTGAAGCATAAATCTGTTGTTCTGGCTGCTGATAATAATATACAAGTTAAAAACAGTTATTTATTTAAAAGTTTTTATGGTACATCAATAAATGCAAAAGTAAAAATGTCTGTATAATGTGAGTTTAAATACGTAAGGATTAGTTAATTCCTCTTCCTCCCACAGATTATTTGCATGTCGCTTTAAAAGGCTTCCACTCCCTCTCCATAATTTATTTGATTTGAGGTTCATTGTCGTCTGTGCTACTGCTTGCTCTCAACTCTTTTTTTAAAAATATTTGTAAATGAGTACCTGACTTACTTTCCGGATATTAAGCTGACTTTAATGATCATGTCACGTTTGACCTTTGGGTGCTCTGTGCTCCTGGGTGCACTTGATGTGTAGCTACTGATAATCATTCAAATGATTATGGTCAGGAAGTATCGATTGAATTGCAGATTTGAACTTCATTAGTAGTTATATCATCAAGGTAAGGTTGTCAAACAAGTAAAGCAATTAGCTAACAAGTTATTGAATTTTGAAGTCAGACTTCTGAACACAAAAGTAAAATGTATTATGCTTATGCAGTTGAGGCTAGGAGGTGCACAAATGTAAATTTGCTGAGGTTTATCAAGAGCAAAAATGTTAAATATTTTTCAGGTACTTAAACAGTTTTATTTTGCAAATGTTAACAGCTTTTCAATAATAAACATCTACAGACTTGTTATAAGTTTGACACCTGTCACAATGTAATAGCCCACATAGCTACTTGAAAAGTGTTCATTTCGAAGTAAATATTTGAATTAACTAAATATGTTTTCACAATAAATATATAGTTGTAAGTAGATGCTAAATTTACTATCTTTATAAGAGCAGTGCCATTTTACACATTATTTTCATTATCTTGAGAAATTATTACTTTCAAGTATTAGATTTCTACCAAAAATGCTCTTCAGTGAGATAGTATTAAATGGGAACTATGTTAAAATTTAATGTGGGGGGATTCAAAAAAACTTGATCTGATTTGTCCTTAAAGCATTTGCAGTTAGTAAACTACAGATATGTGGCTGAGTTGAATGTAGATAGGGATTAGAGTTCTGAGTGTATGGAATATTGTATAAGACTCTTCCTTTTATAGAGTCATACAGCATAGAAACAGACCTTTCAGTCCAACCAGTCCATGCTGAATGCAATCCTAAATTAAACTAGTCCCACCTGCCTGCTCATGCCCCATACCCCTTCCTATTTATATATTTATTCAAATATCTTTTAAGCGTTGTAATTGTACCCAAATCCACCACTTCCTTGGGAAGGTCATTCCATACGCAAGTCACACTCTGTGTAACAAATTTGCCCCTCCTGTTCTTTTTAAATGAGGTATAATGTGGTGGGCATCTTGGAGACGTGGCTGCAAGGTCACGACTGGGAGCTAAATTTCCAAGGAAATACATTGTAAAGAAAAGACAGGCAGGTGGGCAGAGGGTTTGGGGTTGCTGTGTTAGTGAAGATTGAAATTAAATCAATGGCAATAAACAAAGTAGGGTCAGATGAAGTAGAATCTGTGTGGTTTGAGTTGAGGAATTGCAAAGGTAGTACAAACCATAATAGGAGTTATCTAAAGCCCTCCAAGTCGTAGTCAGGATTTGGGACGTATGATATATCAAGAAATAGAAAAGGCTTGTAAGACTGTCAAAGTTACAGTGATCATGGGGGATTTTAATATGCAGGTGGATAGGGGATTGCAAGAAAAGGAGTTTATGGAATGTCTGTGTGATTGGTTTTTGGAGCAGCTTGTGTTGGAGCCCACTACGGAGCAGGCAACTCTGGAAAGTGTTGTGAACTGAGGCAGATTTGATAAGGGAGCTTAAGGTGAAGGAACCCTTAGGAGGCAGTGACCATGATTTGATAGAGTTTACTCTGCAAGGGAGAAGGTGGAATCAGATGTAACAGTATTACAGTTGAATAAAGCCAACTACAGAGGCATGAGGGTGGAGCTGACCAGAATTGACTTGGAGAAGAACCTAGCAGGAAAGATTGTAGAACAGCAGTGACAGGTGTTTCTGGGAGTAATTTGAGGGAGACAGCAAAAATTCATCCCGAGGAAAAAGAAACATGGTACAGAGAGGATGAGGCAACCATGGCTGACTAGGGAAGTCAGGGACAGCATAAAAGCAAAAGGGAAAGCATATAATGTAGTGAAGGGCATTGGGAAGCTTACAAAAACCAACAGGGAACAGCGAAGAAAGAAACCAGGAGGGAGAAGATTAAATAAGAGTATAAACAAGCCAATAATATTAGGAAAGATTGCAAGAGTTTTTTTTAGGTATATAAAGAGAGAGGCAAAAGAGGACATGGACCATTGGAAAAAGATGCTGGAGAAATTGTAATGGGGAACAAAGAAATGGCTGAGGAACTGAATAAGTACTTTGCATCAGTCTTCATGGTGGAAGACACTAGTAATGTCCCAAAAATTCAAGAGAGTCGGGGGCAGAGATGAGTACAATGGCCTTCACTAAGGAGAAAATGCTAGAAAAACTGAAAGGTCTAGAAGTGGATAAATTACCTGGACCAGATGGACTATACTTGAGAGTTCTGAAGGAGAAAACTGAAGAGATATGGAGACTTTAGTAGTGATCTTTCAGGTATCACTGGAGTCAGGGAGAGTCTCAGAAGACTGGAAAATCACTAATGTAACGCCCCTGTTTAAGAAGGGAACAAGCAAAAGACGGGAAAATTATAGACCGATTAACCTGACCTCAGTTGTTGGTAAGATTTTGAAGTCCGTTGTGAAGGATGAGATTTCTGAATTCTTGAAAGTGTTGGTAAAATAAGGCAAAGTCAGCACGGTTTCATCACAGGTGGTCATGGCTGACAAATCTGTTAGAATTCTTTGAGGAGGTAATGAGCAGGTTAGACCAAGGAGATGTTATCTATCTGGACTTCCGAAGTCCTTTGTTAAGGTGCCACACAGGAGGCTGCTGATTAAGATAATGGCCCATGGTGTGAGAGGAAAGGTACTAGCATGGATAAAAGATTAGCTGTATGACAGAAGGCAGAGAGTGGGGAGAAAAGGGTCCTTCTTTGGATGGAAGCCAGTGACTGGTGGTGTTCCACAAGAGTCATTGTTGAGACCACAGTTTTTCACTTTATACATTAATGATCAAGCTGAAGGAACTGAGGGCATTCTGTCTAAGTTTGCAGATGATACAAATGTGTGTGGAGCGGTAGGTAGTGTTGAAGAAATGAGGAGGCTGCAGAAAGATTTAGACAGGAGAGTAGGTAAAGAAGTGGCAAATGGAATACAACATGAGAAAGTGTGAGGTCGTGCACTTTGTTAGGAAAGAATAGAGGCATAAACTACTTTCTAAGTGGGGAGAAAATTCAATAGAATTTGAAGTCCTAGTCTAGGATTCTCTTAAGGTAAACCTCAACAGGGCGGCACGGTGGCTCAGTGGTTAACACTGCTGCCTCACAGCACCAGGATCGCAAGTTCGATTCCATCCTCAGGCGACTGACTGTGTGGAGTCTGCACATTCTCCCCGTGTCTGCGTGGGTTTCCTCCGGGTGCTTCGTTTTCCTCCCACAGTCCAAAGATGTGCAGGTCAGGTGAATTGGCTACGCTAAATTCCCCATTGTGTTAGGTGCATTAGTCAGAGGGAAATGGGTCTGGGTCGGCTACTCTTCGGAGGGTCAGTATGGACTGGTTGGGCCAAAGGGCCTGTTTCCACACTGTAGGTATTTTAATCTAAACTTGCAGGTTGAGTCGGTAGTTAGGAAGGCAAATACAATGTTGTTGTTCATGTCGAGAGGGCCAGAATATAAAAGCAGAGATGTACTTTTGAGGCTTTATAAAGCCCTGGTCAGACCACATGTGGAGTATTGTGAGCAGTTTTAAGCCCCATGCCTCAGGAAAGACGTATTGGCCCTGGAGAGCGTCCAGAGCATGTTCATGAGAGTGATCACAGGAATGAAAGGCTTAATATGAGCACTGTACTCGATAAAGTTTAGAAGGATGAAGGGGGATCTGATTCAAGCATTCAGAATACCGAATGACCTGGACAGAGTGGATGTTGGAAAGATGCTTCCATTGCCAGGAGAGACGAGGACCTGAGGGCACAGCCTTAGAGTAAAGGGAGAAACTTCTTCAGCCAGAGAGTGGTGAATCTGTGGAATACATTGCCACAGAAGGCTGTGGAGGCCAGGTCATTGAGTAGATTTAAAACAGCGATAGATAAGATTTTGATTGCCAAAGAGATCAAAGGTTATGGGGAGAAAGCAGAAATAGGGATTGAAAAAAGTATCAACCATGATTGATTAGATTAAATTACCTGCAGTGTGGAAACAGGCCCTTCGGCGCCACAGGTCCACACCGACCCTCCGAAGAGTAACCCACCCAGACCCTCTGACTAATGCACCTAACACTATGGGCAATTTTAATCCACCTGACCTGCACATCTTTGGACTGAATGGCAGAGCAGACTCGATGGGCTGAATGGCCTCATTTCTGCTTCTATGTCTTATGGTCATAAATTATCGTCTAAATATCTCTCCTCTCACCTTAAAAATGTGTCCCCTAGTCATGAAATCCCCCATCCTAGGGAAAAGGCAACTATTATTAACTCTATCTGTACCCCTCATTATTTCTTTAATTTTTATAAGGTCGCCTCTCAACCTCCTATACTCTAGTGAAAAATGTCCCAGCCTAACCAGCCTTTCTTTATAACTCAAAACTTCCATATCCAGCAACATCCTGGTAAATTTCTTCTGAACTCTCTCCAGCTTAATACCCTTTCTGTAACTGGGTGATCAGAACTGGACACAGTATTCTAGAAGAGGCCTCACCAATGTCCTGTGCAACTTTAACATGACTTCCCATTTCCTATACTGAATGACTGAGCAATGAAGGCAAACGTGCCAAAAGCATTTTAACCACCCTGTGTATATGTGACGCAAACTTCAAAGAATTCGGTACCTGCACCTGGACGTCCCTCTGTTTGACAACACTACGTAAGGCCTGACCATATATTATATGAGCCCTACCCTTGTGATCCCTCCCATATATCTGGATTGAATTCCATCTACCATTTTTTAGCCCATTGACCCTTTGATCAAGATCCCTTTCTAATCTTAATGTTGGCATAGAAATAGTGCATAGAACAAATGAGCACGTAGGAAAAAATGGGTAGAAGTTAGAATTAGGAATTGACAACAAACCAATGAACAATGGTTATCACCTGCTCAGGTCAAGAGAAAGCTTCAGTCGTATTGTGATAAATATGATTTAAATGTGGGAGCAGTTAAGCAAACAAATGAATGACAACAGTGGATGAAAGTAAAAGCAGCTTACACAAGGAACCATCAGGAGTCAGAGTTGAAAATGTTAAAATATTAATATTTACATGGGTCTTCCAATGTGCTCCACTGTTACGTTATAATACAAAGTATGGCACATTCTTATGAGATGATATGAGACCAGATGATCAAACGCTTGACCAAAGAATTAGGTTTGAAGGAATATTTTATAGGAGAAAAGAGGAGGTAGCAGGTTGCATCAATTTCTAAGGTTAAATTGTGGCCTTATTGAGTTGCATTAATACAGGGAAAGTGTTTCCTCTAATAGAGGAATCTAGACAAGTGAGCTGAATCTCCAGGTTAGAACCAGGCCACTTATGAGTGAAATCAGGAAGCAATGTTTTTGTACATCTGGTATTATATTCTTTTTGCCATTTTAACATCCTGTGAATTAGAGTTAGACTAGCTTCCTCATTCAACCACCTGCAAATTTAATTAGATTAGATTCCCTACAGTGTGGAAACAGACTCTTTGGCCCCACAAGTCTACCAACCCTCCGAAGAGTAACCCACCCAGACCCATTTCCCCTCTGACTAATGCACCTAGCACTGTGGGCAATTTAGCATGGCCAATTCACCTGACTTGCACATCTTTGGACTGTAGGAGGAAACCGGAGTATCCGGAGGAAATTCAAAACTGCTGATGTTGTTTTCATTCACAATAAATCCTGCTTCCCAACAGCCCTGTTCTCACTGACCTACATTGTTTTCTAGTCAAGCAACATCTTGATTTCAAATTCTTATCCTGGTTTTCAAATCACTCCATGGTCTCATCCCTCCTTATCTTTGCTTCTCTAATCCCACAGCCTTCCAAGGTTTCTGTGCTCCTCTACTTCAAGCATTTGTAGACCTCAGTTTTAATTACACCATTATACCTTCGGTTGCCTGGGTTCATGCTCTGATCTGCCTGCCCTACCTCTCTTCATTGTTATTACCCTACTTTCTTCCTGTAAGACACTCCTGAAAATTTGCATCTTTGATCAAGTTTTTGGATCATTTGGCCTAATCATCTTAAGTCTCTATATTGTACTTTGTTTCTTAATACATGTGTCATGCACCTTGGGAGATTAATTACCTTAAAGGTGGTTTTTAAATAAGCTTTCAACATGGGGTGAGAAGCCATTATGAGTAATTCTGTAGCGATAACTGCATATACATCAATGAAACCAGGCCAATTACCCAGTTGGTCGGTAAAGGAAGTCTGATCATTCTTGCATTTACATGAGATGCCATTTGTGACTGTCCAAGCCATTTAAGCACAGTGGTGGAGCAGAAACCTGAGTGGAAAGCTCAAGACATAGAATTCTAGGATGATGGGCAAGAATTTAGAATGCGACAGCACTTTCAAGAGCTTTAGTGAGTAAAGAGTGGGTGAGGATGGCTGACAGAGGATTTGTTTTTTGCTTTGTTTCACTGAATTACGGTGTAGACTTCAAGAACTGTATTAGGCAAGAACTTTCAAAAGCTGACTGGGGACAAATGTTCACAGGTAAAGGCTGGAAAATGGAAACCCTTCAGAAATGAGATAATGAGAGTCCAGAGACAATGTATTCCTGTTAGGGCGAAAGGAAAGGCTGGTAGGTGTTAAAGAGTGCTGGATGAAAGAAATTGAGAGTTTGGTGAAGAAATAGAAGGAAGCCTATGTCAGGTATAGACAGATTAGTTCAAATGAATTCTTGGTAGAGTATAAAGGCAGTAGGAGTATACTTAAGACGGAAATCAAGAGGGCAAAAAGGTGACATGAGATAGCTTTGGCGAATAGAGTTCAGGAGAATTCAAAGGGTTTTTACAAATACGTTAAGGACAAAAGGGTAACTAGGGAGAGAATAGGGCACCTCAAAGATCAGCAGGGTCTTTGTGTGGAATGGCAGGAGATGGGGGAGATACTAAATGAGTATTTTGCATCAGTGTTTACTGTGAAAAAGGACATGGAAGGTATAGAATATAGGGAAACAGATGGTGATATCTTGAAAAATGTCCATGTTACAGAGGACAAAGTGCTGGATGTATTGAGATGCATAAAGGTGGATAAATCCCCAGGACGTGATCAGGTATACCCAGAATTCTTTGGGAAGCTACGGAAGTGATTGCTGAGTCCCTTGCTGAGATATTTGTGTCATCGATAGTCACAGGTGAGGTGCCAGAAGACTGGAGGTTGGCTAACCTGTCACTATTTAAGAAAGATGGTAAGGACAAGCCAGGGAACTATAGACCAGTGAGCCTGACATCGGTGGTGGGACGGAATCTTGAGGGGCAGGATGTACATGTATTTGGAAAGGCAAGGACTGATTGGGGATAGTCAACATGGCTTTCTGCGTGGGAAATCATGCCTCACAAACTTGATTGAGTTTTTTGAAAAAGTAACAAAGAGGATTGATGAGGGCAGAGTGGTAGATGTGATCTATATGGACTTCAGTACGATGTTTGACAAGGTTCCCCATGGGAGACTGGTTAGCAAGATTAGATCTCATGGAATACAGGGAGAACTAGCAATTTGGATACAGAACTGGATCAAAGGGAGAAGACAGAGGGTGGTGGTGGAGGGTCGTTTTTCAGACTGGAGGCCTGTGACCAGTGGAGTGCCACAAGGATTGGTGCTGGGTCCACTACTTTTCATCATTTATATAAATGATTTGGATGTGAGTATAAAAGGTACAGTTAGTAAGTTTGCAGATGACACCAAAATTGGAGGTGTAGTGGACAGCGAAGAGGGTTACCTCAGATTACAACGGGATCTTGATCCGATGGGCTAGTGGGCTGAGGGGGATACACTTAATGGTAAGGTCCTTGAAGCGCAAGTTCACAGCTCCTTGAAAGTAGAGTCGCAGGTAGATTGATAGTGAAGACGGTGTTTGCTATGCTTTCCTTTATTGGAAGGGTATTGAGTACAGGAGTAGGGAGGTCATGTTGCGGCTGTACAGGACATTGGTTAGGTCACTTTTGGAATGTTGCGTGCAAATCTGGTCTCCTTTCTCTCGATAGGATGTTGTGAAACTTGAAAAGGTTCAGAAAGAATTTACAAGGATGTTGCCAGGGTTGGAGGGTTTGAGGTATAGGAAGAGATTGAATAGGCTAGGGCTGTTTTCCCTGGAGTGTCAGAGGCTGAGGGGTGACCTTATAGAGGTTTATAAAATCATGAGGGGCATGGATAGAATAAATAGAGAAAGTCTCTTCCCTTGGGTAGGGGGGTCCAGAACTAGAGGGCATAGGTTTAGGGTGAGAGGGGAAAAATATAACAGAGACCTAAGAGGCAACGTTTTCACGCAGAGGTTGGTACATATATGGAATGAGCTGCCAGAGGAAGTGGTGGAGGCTGGTATGATTGCAACATTTGAAAGGCAGCTGGATGCGTATATGTGTAGGAAGAGTTTAGAGTGATATGGGCTGAGTGCTGGCAGGTGGAACTAGATTGGTTTGGGATATCTGGTTGGCATGGAAGAGTTGGACTGAAGGGTCTGTTTCCATGCTGTACATCTCTGACTCCATGACTCTAAAAGAGGGAACTTTTTCACATGGTAAAAGTAAGCTGTAATTGACAAGCAAAGAGGAATAATCAATTCTGACTATAACCTCTGATAAAATGGGCGGCACGGTGGCACAGTGGTTAGCACTGCTGCCTTACAGCACCAGAGACCTGGGTTCAATTCCCACCTCAGGCGACTGACTGTGTGGAGTTTGCACATTCTCCCCGTGTCTGCGTGGGTTTCCTCCGGGTGCTCCGGTTTCCTCCCACAGTCCAAAATGTGCAGGTCAGGTGAATTGGCCATGCTAAATTGCCCATAGTGTTAGGTAAGGGGTAAATGTAGGGGTATGGGTGGGTTGCGCTTCGGCGGGTCGGTGTGGACTTGTTGGGCCGAAGGGCCTGTTTCCACACTGTAAGTAATCTAATCTAAAAAAAAAATGACACACAGCTGTGTATTTCTCTTGTGGTTGGTTGTGAGTGAACCTGGAAGTGGCATCTAGACTTAAAAGCATCTGGCACCCTGCCATTAACACTTATAACTCCATCCAACACACTGAATAAATATAATTAATTCATCTTAAGGCTGAAGGGACAACTGAGATTTGGGAGGGAAAATTCTGAAGGCATTACCTGCAGACTAACCCATCCCATTGCTCTTCACTAGAAAATGGTCTCAGTATGCCGAGAAAACTCCACTGGGTGGAGTGGATGTATTTGGGAGTCCTCAACTCTTGTTTCTGTTAATACTGAGCTATACTCTCTTCAGTAATAGCAATAGTCTTTTGAGGATAAATTTATGAATGCATTCTTCCATCCTATATTTTCTACTTAATCTTCACTGTCCAGTTTCCCTATCTTCAATTCTACTTTGATAATACAGTTTGAGTCTAATTGAGTCTATAGTGTCTTTAAGTTATCACAGTCCCAAAAAATGTCTGAGGAGTTCAAGTTCTTGCTTCACTCTCCATTTTCTTTTCCTTTTTATGGAGTTTGCCTGAATAACTTGTTAGATTTAGAATATGTTCTAAAGGCTTACAGGATTGGGTCCCTTTGACTCCTGTTGTATTTATGTCGAAAATTGAAAGAGATTTTCACCATCCTATGATTGTAAACTCCGATGTTCTGTACTGAATATTTTGCAGTTGAGACACACGCATCATTGAGAAATGCATTTTAAATGGATAGACCCAAGCAACAGTCAAATCTGCTTGCCCTGATTCAACAGACCTAATCTCTTGAGCTGCACGCGGAGTAATAATTGTTCATGGATTGGATCCCAATTTTTATATATTAAAGGGTACCAAACACTTTAGAACTTTTGCAAAAGTGAATTGAGACGAAAATAAAGTTAAAAATGACACAACACCAGGTTATAGTCCAACAGGTTTAATTGGAAGCACTAGCTTTTGGAGCGTCGCTCTTTTCATCAGGTGGTTGTGGAGGGCACAATTTTAAGACACAGAACTTATAGCAAACGTTTACAGTATGATGTAACTGAAATTATACATTGAAAAATACCTGGATTGTTTGTTAAGTCTCTCATCTGTTAGAATGACCATGCTAGTTTCACTTCTTTCATATATAAATCACAAAACTTTTTTCAAAAAGTTACATTCTCAGATTAACTTTAACAATTGGTGTGAGCCCAGATACTGTGTTGAAGCCTACATTATCTGGGCTGACACCAAATGTTAACATTAACCTGAGGATGTAACTTTTTTTAAAAAACGCTTTGTGATTTACATATGAAAGAAGTGAAACTAACACGGTCATTCTAACAGATGAGAAAATTAACAAGCAATCAAGGTATTTTTTAATGTATAATTTCAGTTACATCACACTGTAAACTTTTGCTATAAGTTCTGTGTCTTAAAATTGTGTACTCCACAACCACCTGATGAAAGAGCGATGCTCCAAAAGCTAGTGCTTCCAATTAAACCTGTTGGACTATAACCTGGTGTTGTGTCATTTTTAACTTTGCACACCCCAGTCCAATTCTGGTGTCTCCAAATCAAGATGGAAATATTCAGTGAAATCTTCATAGTTGCTACATTCAGCACAGCCACTAGATGGTAGCACAGTCTAGGTTTGATCACTGATATCAACCAAAAGTTTTAGTTTGTCTCATCCTATTTTTGTTGTTTCCCCCATCAGGTTAATCTGATGTGTATAATGTGTGGGCAAAGTTACCATGGTTTCTACTTCAATCTGCACCATTGGTGGCAGCAGTGCAAAATAAAAATCAAATGTGTTTGTCTCCCCTGTCAGTGTAGTATCCTCACCTCATAGAGTCATAGCGATGTATAGCACAGAAACAGACCCTTCAGTCCAACTCGTCCATACCAACTAGATATCCCAACCTAATCTAGTCCCATCTGCCAGCACCTGGCCCATACCTCTCCAAACCCTTCCTATTCATGTACCAATCTAGCTGCCTTTTAAATGTTGCAATTATACCAGTCTGTACCACATCCTCTGGCAGCTTAATCCATACATGCACCACTCTCTGCGTGAAAAAGTTGCCCCTTAGGTCCCTTTTATATCTTTCCTCTCTCACCCTAAGCCTATGCCCTCTAGTTCAGGACTCCCCCAGTTAAGGGAAAATACTTTGTCTATTTATTCTATCCATGCCCTTCATGATTTTGTAAACCTCTACAAGGTTACCTGTCAGTCACCAATGCTCCAGGGAAAACCAGCTCCAGCCGATTCAACCTCTCCCTATAGCTCAAATCTTCTAACCCTGGCAAAGTCCTCATAAATCTTTTCTGAACCTTTTCAAGTTTCACAACATCCTTCCAATAGGAACCGTAGAGATGTACAGTATGGAAACAGACCCTTCGGTCAAACTCATCCATGCTGACCAGATACCCTAAATTAATCCAGTCTCATTTGCCAGCACTTGGCCCATATCCCTCTAAACCCTTCCTATTCATAAACCCATCCAGATGTCTTCTAAATATTGTATTTGCACCAGCCTCCACCACTTACTCTGGCAGCTCATTCCATACGTGCACCACCCTCTGTGTGAAAACGTTTCCCCTTAGATCCCTTTTAAATTTTTCCCCTCTTACCTTAAATCTATACCCTCTAGTATTAGACTTCCCGACCTTGGAAAAAACCACCTTGTCTATTTACTCTATTCATGCCCCTCATGATTTTAAAAACCTCTACAAGGTCACCTCTCAGCCTCCGACACTCCAGGGAAAATAGCCCCAGTCTATTCAGCCTCTCACTATAAAGGTCGTTCTGCTATAATGAGCATTTCATCAATCTGAGTTGGATATTGACGAATGGAGAGCACTGTTTCTAAAGCGCAAACTTTTAAAACGTGCATTGGCTATGGCGCGATTTTATCACCAACACTTTATATCTATTTTTATTGTGCAATTATTATAAATTGCTCAAGAAGAAAACCATTGAGTTATAAAAGAACTAACTATAGGTCATGATTTGGAGATGCCGGTGTTGGACTGGGGTGTACAAAGTTAAAAATCACACAACACCAGGTTATAGTCCAACAGGTTTAATTGGAAGCACACTAGCTTTCGGAGCGACACTCCTTCATCAGGTGATTGTGGAGGGCTCGATCGTAACACAGAATTTATAGCAAAAATTTGCAGTGTGATGTAACTGAAATGATACATTGAAGAATTGATTGTCTGTTAAGCCTTTCATCTGTTAGAATACAGTAATAGTTTCACTTCTTTCATGTGTAAATCACAAAACCCTTTTTTTTAAAGTTGCATTCTCAGGTTAGCTGTTAACAATGGTGATAGCTAGACAATATGTTGAAGGTGTTAGCCCCCTGTGTTCTCTGTCTATGACCTGATGTTTAGATTGATTCTAATCTAAAAAGTGAGATAACAGAGTTTTACATAAATTCATGCAGTTTTTGAGCTCAGAGTTCTACATGAATGTATGCAGTTTTTGAGCAAAGTGCAATGTAATTCTGCTAGTACAAAAAAATTCACCACACAAAATATGTATGTGCATGTCTGTCTGGGGTGGGGGTTGTGAGTGTGAGAAAGTGTGTGCGCAAGGACCTTGTGTTCATGTCACATTACAGGTGATCACCATTGCACTACCCACACACTCGCCCACACACTCGCCCACACACTCGCCCACACACTCGCCCACACACTCGCCCACACACTCGCCCACACACTCGCCCACACACTCGCCCACACACTCGCCCACACACTCGCCCACACACTCGCCCACACACTCGCCCACACACTCGCCCACACACTCGCCCACACACTCGCCCACACACTCGCCCACACACTCGCCCACACACTCGCCCACACACTCGCCCACACACTCGCCCACACACTCGCCCACACACTCGCCCACACACTCGCCCACACACTCGCCCACACACTCGCCCACACACTCGCCCACACACTCGCCCACACACTCGCCCACACACTCGCCCACACACTCGCCCACACACTCGCCCACACACTCGCCCACACACTCGCCCACACACTCGCCCACACACTCGCCCACACACTCGCCCACACACTCGCCCACACACTCGCCCACACACTCGCCCACACACTCGCCCACACACTCGCCCACACACTCGCCCACACACTCGCCCACACACTCGCCCACACACTCGCCCACACACAGGCACCCACACACAGGCACCCACACACTCGCCCACACACAGGCACCCACACACTCGCCCACACACAGGCACCCACACACTCGCCCACACACAGGCACCCACACACACCCTTATAGACACGCACACTCCCACACATGCATCCCCTCACAGACTTAAGACACTCTGCACTCACTACACACACACTTTCTCACACTCACAACCCCCACCCCAGACAGAGACACACACAGACAGTCAAAGACCCACATGCACACATATATTTTGGGTGGTGAATTTTTTTGTACTTGCAGAATTACATTGCACTTTACATGAATGTATGTAGTTTTTGAGCAAAGTGCAATGTAACTCTATAAGGACAAAAAAAATTCACCACCCAAAATATATGTGTGCATGTGGGTCTTTGTCTGTCTGTGTGTGTCTTTGTCTGGGGTGGGGGTTGCGAGTGTGTGTCTTAAGTCTGTGAGGTGGTGCGTGTGTGCGCGTCTGTGTGTGTCTGTGTGTACCTGTGTCCGTGTGTGTGTAGTGCAATGGTGATCACTTGTAATGTGACATGAACCCAAGTCCTTGCACGCACACTTTCTCACACTCACAACCCCCACCCCAGACAGACAGACACGCAGACAGACAAAGACCCACATGCACACATATATTTTGTGTGGTGAATTTTTTTGTACTTGCAGAATTACATTGCACTTTGCTCAAAAAACTACATACATTCATGTAAAACTCTGAGCTCAAAAACTGCATGAACTTATGTAAAACTCTGTTATCTCACTTTTTAGATTAGAATCAATCTAAACATCAGGTCATAGACAGAGAACACAGGGGGCTAACACCTTCAACATATTGTCTAGCTATCACCATTGTTAACAGCTAACCCGAGAATGCAACTTTAAAAAAAAAGGGTTTTGTGATTTACACATGAAAGAAGTGAA
Source organism: Chiloscyllium punctatum (assembly GCF_047496795.1). Classification (NCBI taxonomy): domain Eukaryota; kingdom Metazoa; phylum Chordata; class Chondrichthyes; order Orectolobiformes; family Hemiscylliidae; genus Chiloscyllium; species Chiloscyllium punctatum. The sequence goes on along the minus strand of NC_092783.1, from coordinate 9,432,600 downwards.
ACTATTACTGTATTCTAACAGATGAAAGGCTTAACAGACAATCAATTCTTCAATGTATCATTTCAGTTACATCACACTGCAAATTTTTGCTATAAATTCTGTGTTACGATTGAGCCCTCCACAATCACCTGATGAAGGAGCGTCGCTCCGAAAGCTAATGTGCTTCCAATTAAACCTGTTGGACTATAACCTGGTGTTGTGTGATTTTTAACTACAGGTCAAAAGTCCTTGTTGATGTTTTCTGAACTGTTTCATGATTCGCAACATCCTTCCTATAGCAGGGAGACCAGATTGAATGTAGTATTCAAAAGTGGCCTAACCAATGTCCTGAACATCTGCAACATGACCTCCCAACTCTTATACTCGATACACTGACCAGTATAGGTAACCATAATAAACTCCTTCTTCATTATCCTATCTAATTTGTAACTCCACTTTTGAGGAACTATGAACCTGCATTCGAAGGTCTCTTTATTCAACAACCCTTCCAAGGATCTTGCCATTAAGTGTACACGTCTTGCCCTGATTTGCCTTTCCAAAAGGCAGCACCTCATATTTATCTAAATTAACGCCATCTACCACTCATTGTGGGTTTCTGTATTGATGCATGGAAACTGGATCCCTTCTTTAACCAAATTGGTGCCAAATGCAGTGACTTGAATGTCTTGTACTCAGTTGAGGAGGTGGTTCTCTGACATTTGGGCAGTACGAGGTATTCATGAATTTTGCCCAGGCCTGCACCCAGAGAGGGCATTTCAGTTTTGCTGCAGGGTGATTTTGTTTGAACCATAAAACCCTGTTATGGACCAATTCCTAATTGAGAATCCTTGTGTTAAATAAAGTTACTTTGAATTGTGTGCTGACACAGCAGTTTTGCAGATGTGTATTTTTTAATAAGTCCAGGACTTTGGAAGCCAAATTTGAGAAAAGATTTTTTACTCACTTGAAGCAATTAGCTAATTCCAAAGTGCAACTTTTGAGAAGGCCCTCAGTTCATGAGATTTGTTTTGCATGTGCTCCACTCCTCACCATTCTCCATTTCCCTGAAGTTCTTTTGCTATACTGAGCTATGTACTATGATTATGCTTAATTCTAACAGTACCTGTATGTGGCTAAAATCTTAGGTAGTGAGATAAATTCGAATCAAAAAGCAAGAAACATTTTAGAGTGCCATATTCAAAACTGTGGAATGATTGTACATCATCTTCCTGAGAAGGGAGAAAAGTCATTGCAAAACCAAGGCCACAGTGGTCAGTGTGTGAAGACCAGGACAGCATCATGGTCAAGTAGAAATAACAGGTATATTTATCCAATCTAGGAATCTTAACAAATGCTTATAGACAGTGTATTTTTTAACAAAGGAAGCACAGCCACAAACATTGACTTATAAGGTATAAAATGTCAGAATAAAAGAAATTAATGAGACATTGGCACCTGTACTGGGGAAGGAGGGAGCTGTTCTGATGGGATGGGCTCCAACTGAATCAAACTGGGACCAGAATCCTAGCAAATTGCATAACTAGAGATGTAGCTTAAAAATGTATTGCTGGAAAAGCGCAGCAGGTCAGGCAGCATCAAAGGAGCAGGAGAATCGATGTTTCGGGCATAAGCCCTTCTTCAGGAATCCTGAAGAAGGGCTTATGCCCAAAACGTCGATTCTCCTGCTCCTTTGATGCTGCCTGACCTGCGCTTTTCCAGCATCTGCAGTCCTCACTTTCTCCTAACTAGAGATGTAGATAGGGCTTCAAACTAAATTAGCTCGGGCAGTGAGGAGGAGGAATGGGATGGAAATTAGAAAATCAAATTTAATGGAGCAGGCAGGAGTGCTGCAGGTTAGTGATGAGTCTGGTTGTTATCAGAAAAGGAAGGGACAGAAGTTGTGAATATCATATCACACTAAGGGATCCTATCGATGAAGGGAAATTTGATAATAGAACAAGATAAAAGCTTTGTTTCCTTCCTAACTTCCCACAAAATCCTGGGATACACCTAATCAGATCCTGTAGATTTACATGCCTTTGCTTTCTAAGACCTCAAGCACTCCCTCTTCTGTAATATGAACTGTTTTCAAAACATCAACTTTTATTTCCTTGAGTTCTCGAGCCTCCATTTCTTTCTCAACATTAAAAACTGACGTTTATATGAATTTAGTATTTCTTCCCATCTCCTGAGATTCAACACACAGATTACCTCGTTGCTTTTTCAGGGTTCTTACCTCTGTCTCTATTTGTTCTCTATGTTTTTGTAAAATCCTTTTGGAATATCTTTAACCTGAACTGCCCTGGCAACCTCTAACTCCACTTTTGCCTTCCTGATTTCCTCCTTAAGAAAACCCCTACACTCTTTATCATCTTCAGGAGATTAGTTGATCCCAGTCGTCTGTAATATATGATTCTTTTTTATTCTTGACTGGAATCTCAATATTCTTCTTCACCCATTGCTCCCTAATCTTACCAGTCTTGCCTTTCATTCTACCAGGAGCATAATGCCTCTGGACAATAGTTTGAGAACTCTCTACAACTTTTGAAGGCCTCCTACTTGTCAAGAATCTCTTTACTTGAGAACATTCTACTCCAATCAACTTTTAAAAGTTCTTGTTGCAAGCCCTTACATTTTGAAATTTAACTTTTAACAATTAAGATTAGATTAGATTCCCTACAGTGTGGAAACAGACCCTTCGGCCCAAGTCCACATTGACCCCCTGAGGAGTAACCCACCCAGACCCATTCCCCTCTAACTAATGCATCTAACATTGTGGGCAATTTAGTATGGCCAATTCACCTCCACATCTTTTGGACTGTGGGAGGAAACCAGAGCATCCGGAGGAAACCCACGCAGACCCGGGGAGAATGTGCAAACTCCGCACAGACAGTTGCCCAAGGCTGGAATCGAACCTGTCACTGGTGTGGTGAGGCTGCAGTTCTAACCACCGAGCCACCATGCTGCCTGTCAATTAAGAACTTTAACTTTTATGGAACACATCCTTTTCCATAATTATTTTAAAACTAATAGCATTATGATCACTAGTCCCACAATGTTCCCCTCCTAGCACTTCAGTCACTTGCCTTACCTTATTTTCCAAGAGAATGTCAGGTTTTGCTCCTCCTCTAGTAGAAATATTTACAAATTGATAAAGCAAATTTTCTTGAACACATTTAACAATTTTTTCTTCATCCAAACCTTTAACACTATGGCAGTTCCAGTCACTTAGAATTAGAATATCCTTTATTGTCACGTGTGCTCAAGTATGGAAGTATAGGAGTACAGTAAAAAGTTTACAATGTTGCCCATATGGTGGCCTTTTAGGTACAAAGTATATTGGTACAGATGTTAGATATAAAATACAGACATAAAGTGAAAAACAGTTATGTTACTTATGGATGTTCATAGTATAAGTTAGAAAAATGAGAATAAGGTTAAAATGATAAGCATTAGTTTTTCAGTAGATCAGCACAGGGGGCTTCCCCATGTGGTCTACCCAGGCTCACAAGCTGCTGACCGCCCACACTGGGTCCCAGTCCTACATCCATCCCCGCTCTGCTTGGCCCTCCAGCCCGCTGGCCGTGCCCTCTCCGCCGGCCCTCCAGCCCGCTGGCCGTGCCCTCTCCGCTGGACGTCCCCTCTCCGCCGGCCGTCCCCTCTCCGCTGGCCGTCCCCTCTCCGCCGCCCCTTCAGCCCGCCGGCCGTCCCCTCTCCGCCGGCCCTCCAGCCCGCCGGCCGTCCCCTCTCCGCCGCTCCTTCAGCCCGCCGGCCGTCCCCTCTCCGCCGGCCCTCCAGCCCGCCGGCCGTCCCCTCTCCGCCGCCCCTCCAGCCCGCCGGCCGTCCCCTCTCCGCTGGCCGTCCCCTCTCCGCCGGCCCTCCAGCCCGCCGGCCGTCCCCTCTCCGCCGGCCCTCCAGCCCGCCGGCCGTCCCCTCTCCGCCGGCCCTCCAGCCCGCCGGCCGTCCCCTCTCCGCCGGCCCTCCAGCCCGCTGGCCGTCCCCTCTCCGCCGGCCGTCCCCTCTCCGCTGGCCGTCCCCTCTCCGCCGCCCCTCCAGCCCGCCGGCCGTCCCCTCTCCGCCGGCCGTCCCCTCTCCGCCGGCCCTCCAGCCCGCTGGCCGTCCCCTCTCCGCCGGCCCTCCAGCCCGCTGGCCGTTCCCGCTCTACCTCAGCAGAGAACCTCAAGAGGGGTAAAAGAGTATAAAAGAGAAGAAAACAGGGAAATAAACAGAAGGAGGGGAGGCGCTCCAGTTGGAATGTCCTTCTCCACTGCCATCTTGACTGGAATGATTGTAAAATTAAAATCTCCTACTATTACAACCTTATTATTCTTGTGTATATTTGAGAACCCTCTACATACTTTCTTCTCCATTTACCCCAGACTATTAGGGGCTAATAGTACAATCTCATCAAGGTGGTTATCCCTTTCTTATTTCTAATTTCAACCCATATATTTTCACTGAATGAGCCTCAAAAATATCTTCTCTAATTACAGTCGTAATGTTTTCCTTAATCAACAATGTCACTCCCCCTTCTCTCTTGCATCTCTTCTTCTCCTTTCTATAACATCTAAAACCGAAACTTTGAGCTACCAGTCCTTTTCACTCTCCGCCAAGTTTCTGTAATAGCCATGAGGTCCCAGTCCCATGTTCCCATATATACCAAGTTCATACCTGTAAGACCTCTTTCATTGAAATAAATGCAGTTTTGTTCCTCAGAGTTACTTGGTTCTCTCAATTGTCCTTGTCTGACTTTTCTAATTAACTTATTCTTTTCTGATTCAGAACCATCCTCACCTATCTTTCTGTTTTCACTGTTTTTTTAGGAAAACCCCCATCCCCATCTCGAAGTTTTCACGTTTCCAAAATAGAACTAGCAAATCTCCTCTGCCAAGATACTGGTCCCTTTCCAGTTCAAATGAAATCCATCTTTTGAGCTGATCTTTTCTGTCCCAAGAGAAATCCTTGTGATTCAAGAAACTGAATCCCAGCATATTGCACCATCTCTTCGGCCAATGGTTTATCTCCCCTATCCTTTTATTTCTTTTCTCATTAGAACTTGGCACTAGAAGTAAACCAGAGATTACTACTTTTGATGTTCCGTTTATTAATGTTCTGCCTAACCTCTTATATTTACTCTGCAAGGCCTTAAACCTTTGCCTAATTACGGCATTCATATCACTGTGCGCAATAACATCTGGCTTCTCATTCTCTCCTTTGACAATATGCTTCAAACATTTTGAGGCATCCTTAACTCTGGCACCACACTATCCTAGGTTCACACTCACTGCCGCAGAATCTCCTGTCTCTGTGCCTAACAAGAGAGTCATGTGTAACAAGTACTTTTTAAAACCTTGACAAACCCCTATTTATTCTTAGTGCCCAAGATCTGACTACCCACTTCTATTTTCCTCTGAAAGACTATCTCTTTCAACAGTACCTAAAATGGAATATCTGTTTGAGAGAGAGATAGCCATAGGAGACTCTGAACTACCTTCTTACCTTTCCTGGCAGTCACTATCTGAGTGATCCTGCTGTGTAAACACTTCTTTAAATCTACTCGTCGTCATACTCTGTATCTTGAATGTCCTCAGTCACGTTAAGCCCAAAAAGAACCCCTCAATAGCATGTTATATATAAAAATAAACTACCTTTCCTTACTCTTGGATTTAATTTTGAGCAAATAAAAAAGAAAAAAATTAAACCGATAAATATTCAACACTGAGCTGAACAACAACATTTAGCTTTCAAACACCAGATTTAAAAAAAATTCACCCAAGCCATCCACATGTACACCTCTCCACAATCTCCATAGATGATACGTGGGAAACCCGGCAGCAGACTACAGTGGAAACTTGATTATCTGAACGAGATGGGTGGGCACTATTTCGTTCTGATAATCGATTACTCGGTTAATTGATTAAATGCCTTTCCTCTGAGACTCGGAGTTTTTAAAGTCTGCTCCCTGTTCAGGAGACTGCAACGGCACACAGAGCGCAAGCCCCCGGCCCCAACACTGCCCCGGCCCCTCCCCCATCCAGCACCACAACCCCCCCCCCCACCCAGGACAAAGTGCGATTGCCCCCGCCAACTCTTTCCCCCCCCCCCCCCCCACATCCACCCTCTCCAGGGTATCCGGACTGCACCCCAACAATAAGACTGCTGCTACTGCTTTTGTGGCATAAGTCTGCAAATAGCGCGCGCGCACAGTCACACACACAACTTTTTCCTGCAACTTTTTGACAGGTTCCATGTTTGCCCTGCACAGGACAATGTTGGAGAGATTATTCCTGGGAAGTGGGGGTGGGAGGGGTGGTGGAGTTAGGGTACACCCTTCTGTAGAACTCCAGGGAAAGTGTGGGGAGAGAGGGCGGGAGGTTAGTCATTTGGAAATGGTGCCTGTTTAATCACTAACAAAAGACGTGATCACTGTGGAAACACGTCTTTGCTGTAATATTTCTATCAGGACCTTGAGATCTCCTTCAGATAATCCGATTTTCGGATAATTAGTATTTGGATAATCGAGGTTCCCCTGTATTCTGTAACAAAAACACAAATTGCTGGAGAAACTCGGCAGATCTGACACATCTATGAGGAGGAAGCAGAGTTAATGTTTTGGATCCAGCGACCCTTCTTCAGAACATTTGAGTTTTGAAGAAGGGTCTCTGGACCCAGAAGGTTAACTTCTGCATTCTCTCCAGAAATGCTGCCAGACCTGCTGAGTTTCTCCAGCAGTTTTTGTTCTTGTTTCAGGTTTCCAGCATTCATTATTTTATTTTTGCAGGATATTCTGGTTTTTGTGTAGTGAAGTGAGATTAATTAATGGTCTCATAGTAAAACATCCTCTTGGGAAGAATGATTACAGCATGTTTGATGTTCGAATTCAGTTTGAGATTGAACACCTTGAGCTGCACTCTCGTGCTCTGGTTTTAGACAAAGGTAATTATGTAGACAGGAAGACTATTTGGCCCTGGTGGACTGGGCATGAAGACTAAAAAGGTATGACAGATGATGAACAGTGACAGATGGTTCAGGACTCTCAACTAAAATATATTGCAGAAAAGAAGAAAGATTGAGAGAGAGGGAAAAAAGAAACATCCATGGCTGAGCAAGGAAGTTAAAAATAATATATAAAGACAAAACTAAACCATAACATTTTGCAAAGGTGAGTGCAGGCTTGAAGATTTGGAAACTTAAAGATCAATAAAGGGTTTCTTTAAAAATAGTCATAACAGCAAAGATAAATTATGGAAGAAAATTAGTGTAAATAACACAAAAGCAAATGGCTGTATAAATATGTAAATATGTAGAAGTGAGCCAAATAACTATAGTGAATATTGGTCCCTTGGAGGATGAGGTAAGGGCATTAACAATGGGGGGGGACAAATGGTGGAGTCACTAAGTCAATATTTTGCTTCAGTTTTCACAGTGGAGAGTATCACTACCATCTCAATAGTAACAAGTGATACAGAGGTTACAGAAAATGAAGAACTTAGAACAATTGTCAGCACTTGGGAAAAAGTACTGAACAAACTATTGGGATTGAAAGGAGAAAACTCACCTGGGCCTGATGATCCTGCACCATAGGGTCTTAAAGGAAGTGACAGTGCAGTTAGTGATTAATTACTTATAATATTCCAAAACTTCCCGGATCCAATAAATATTCCAGTGGATTTGAAAACTGCTAGCACCCTCACTCAAAAAAGGAGGAACTGCGATCCATTTAATTTAACATGCATCATTGGGAAATTGTTGGAATCCATTACTATGAAAGTAATAATAGGACATTTGGAAAGTCAAATTACAATCCATCAGAGTCAGAATGGTGTTGAATGTTGTTTAACAGATTTGTTCTTTGAAGATGTAACAAGTAATATGGTTTATGGTGATCCTATTGATGTAAATTTGACAGAGTGTCAGACAAAATATTAATACACAAAGTAAGCCAACGTAGGGTTTTGGGTAATATTAGATTGGGTAGACGATTGTCTAACCAACAGGAAACAGGGAGTCAGGATAAATGGGTATTTTTCTTGTTTGCTAGCGTGTAACTAGTGGATTGCCACAGGTTCTCAGACCCCAGGAATTTACCGTCTATATTAATGATTTGGATGTGGGGTAGAAAGTAAGTTGCAATGAAGAAGTAGGTTTACAAATGGATATCAATAGGTTAGGTGAATGGACCAAAATTTGACAGATGCCATTTAGCGTGGATAAATGAGAGATTCAGTTTTGGTCAAAGCAATAGAATTAGTATCTAAATGGAGATTTCACTGAAGCACTCTGAAGTTAGAGATGTGGGTGCCCTTGTGCGTTAATCTCAGAAAACCAGTCTGCAGGTAGAACAAGTAATGGAGAAGGCAAATTAATTTTGGCATTTATTGCTAAGGCAGGTTTAGAAGAATGAGAGACCTATTTTGAAGTGTATAAGACATTAAAATGGATTGCCAAATTATTCATAGACAGGATATTTCCTTGTGAGGCAGTCTAGAGCAAGAGGTCATAGTGTTAGGGTAAGGGGTAGCAGATTTAACACTGAGATGAGGAGAAATTATTTCTCTTAAAGGATTATGAATTTGTGGATTTCACTATCTGAGTGCATTTGGTGCTGGGACATTGAGTAATTTCAAAGAAAGAGAGAAACATTTTAAGAGTTGGTAGGAAAGTGGAGTTGAGGCTGAGATGAGATCGGCCATGATCATATCAAATGGCAGAACAGGCTGGAGAGACTGTATTTGACTTTTTATATTATAAATTCTATTATGAATGACAGATATTTACTGGTATTTTGGGATTATTTGATTCTTCAGTTTGTTTCTTTAATGTGTTAATTGAGTTGCAGTCTCTCCAAACCTTTAGAAAACCATGCAAGAAGCTATTTTGAGTGTAACACCTGGGACATGAATCCGTTTCTGTCTATTGAGTTACACACAATCTGAACATCAAATGTTAATCTCCGGTGATGCATTTGGAAATATTTTTGGGGGTTTGCAGCTCTAGGAAATACAAGAATGTATTTGAAACTCCTCAGACTGAAGCAATCCTGCAGCAAGACCAGGACAGTAATAGCGTAGAAGTGGCAAGGAATGACCTGCTGGGCTGGTTAAATGAGAGGGAAAAAAAGCTTAGATATTTGATTTTCTTTCTCACTTGGCTCCTAGCCAGCTGTTCCAGCTGAAAGAAGAACAGAAAACTGGGGCAAACAGTTTTCTTTATGTCTTCACCCACACACTGTGAACATCTCACAATCATGTTGGACACGCACAAAGAGCACAGGAATCATGTGGCTAAAAAAAGTAGGGAAGAGACTGGGAATTGGGCAGCAGGTTTCTTGTCTTCTCACTCCCCAAAGTCATCTGCAAAACATGAAGCATGTAATACTTCACTTGCCTGAATGAGTACAACATTCAAGAAGCTTAGCCCTTCACAGAACAATGTAGCATTTGTCATAGATAAATCTTTACTTTTTTTGCCAACAGTATACAATGACATTAGTCGTTGTGGTTCTGTTCGCCGAGCTGGGAATTTTGTGTTGCAGACGTTTCGTCCCCTGACTAGGTGACATCCTCGGTGCTTGGGAGCCTCCTATGAAGCGCTTCTGTGATCTTTCCTCCGGCATTTGTAGTGGTTTGAATCTGCCGCTTCTGGTTGTCAGTTCCAGCTGTCTCCTGCAGTGATTGGTATATTGGGTCCAGGTCGATGTGCTTATTGATTGAATCTGTGGATGAGTGCCCTGCCTCTAGGAATTCCCTGGCTGTTCTCTGTTTGGCTTGTCCTATAATGGTAGTGTTGTCCCAGTCGAATTCATGTTGCTTGTCATCTGCGTGTATGGCTACTAAGGATAGCTGGTCGTGTCGTTTCGTGGCTAGTTGGTGTTCATGGATGCGGATCGTTAGCTGTATTCCTGTTTGTCCTATGTAGTGTTTTGTGCAGTCCTTGCATGGGATTTTGTACACGACATTGGTTTTGCTCATGCTGGGTATGGGTCCTTCGTTCTGGTGAGTTGTTGTCTGAGAGTGGCTGTTGGTATGGGTCCTTCGTTCTGGTGAGTTGTTGTCTGAGCGTGGCTGTTGGTTTGTGTGCTGTTATGAGTCCTAGTGGTCGCAGTAGTCTGGCTGTCAGTTCGGAAATGCTCTTGATGTATGGTAGTGTGGCTACTCCTTTGGGTTGCGGCATGTCCTCGTTCCATTGTCTTTCCCTTAGGCATCTGTTGATGAAATTGCGCAGGTATCTGTTTTTGGCGAATACATTGTAGAGGTGTTCTTTTTCCTCTTTTTGCAGTTCTGGTGTACTGCAGTGTGTTGTGGCCCTTTTGAATAGTGTCTTGATGCAACTTCTTTTGTGTGTGTTGGATAGCTGGTCGTGTTGTTTCGTGGTTAGTTCGTGGCCAAACAGAGAACAGCCAGGGAATTCCTAGAGACATGGCACTCATCCACAGATTCAATCAATAAGCACATCAACCAGGACCCAATATACCGGCCACTGCAGCAGACAGCTGGAACTGACAACCGGAAGCAGCAGATTCAAACCACTACAAATGCCGGAGGAAAGATCACAGAAGCGCTTCATAGGAGGCTCCCAAGCATTGAGGATGTCACCTAGACAGGGGACGAAACGTCTGCAACACAAATTCCCAGCTCGGCGAACAGAATCACAACAACGAGCACCCGAGCTACAAATCTTCTCACAGGCAGTGACATTAGTGTGTGCACCATCTCAAAACAGCACAGCAGCGAGTGGCCAAGGCTACATTGATTGTACCTTTAAAACGTAGAGAATTAAGAGCAGCTGCCACATGATTACATTTTTAACTATTTGATCGTACAACATGGGTATTGCTGGCTGGACTAGCATCTATTGCCCATCTCTAATTACCCTTGAGAAGCTGGTGGTGTGCTAACTTCCTGAACCACTGCAGTACAAGTGATGTAGGTAGATGACTGGGGAAGGAATTCCAGGATTTTGACCCAATAACACAGAGGAATGTAGATGTATTTCCAAGTCAGGATTAAGAGTGGCATGGAAGGGTACTTGCAGGTTGTGGTGTTCCCATTTAACTATTGCCCTTCTCCTCTAAATGGAAGTGGGCATGGGTTGGAATATGCTGTCTAAGGAGCCTTGGTGAATTTCTGCAGTGCACCTTGATGGTACACACTGCTGCTACTGAGGGACGGTGGTGAAGTGACTGGTAGTGGATGTGATGCCAGTTACGTGGGCTGCTTTGTCCAAGATGGTATCAAGTTTCATGAGTGGTGTTGGAGCTGCACTTACCCAGGCAAGTGGGGCATATCCCATCACGGTCTTCACTACTGCATTTTAGATGGTAGACAGCCTTTCGAGAGTGAGGATATAAGTTAGTGGCTGCAGTATCTTGTCTTCTGACCTGCTCGTGCCCATTGTATTTGTGTGACAGGTCCAGATCAGTTTCTGGTCAATAGTAACTCCCAGGATGATGATAGTGGGAAATTTAGTGACAGTAATACCATTAAATGTCAGTGAGCAATGGCTAAATTGTCTTTTATTGGAAATGATCATTGCCTGGTATTTGTGTGGCATCAATGTTACTTGCCATTTGTCAGCAAGCCCCAGTATCGTGCAGGACTTGTTGCATTTGGACATGGAATGATTCAGTAGCTGAGGAATCACAAATGATGCTGAACATCGGGCAACATTCTCATACCTGACCTTAAAGTGGAAGGTATCATTGACAAAGCAGCTGAAGACTGTTGGGCCTCAGACATATGTTGAGCTACTCCAGATGTCCTGGAGTTGGGATGACAGGCTTCCAACAACCACAGCTATTTTCCTATGTGCCAAGTATGTCTCCATCCATTGGAAAGTTTACCTTCTGATTCCCATTTTGGCTCCCATTTTATCATGCATCCTTGACACTATTACTTGACCAAATGTGGCCTAAATGTTAAAGGCTGTCACTTTCACCTCACATCTGGAATTGAGTTCTTTTGTTCATGTTTGAACCAAGGTAATGAGGTCAGGAGCAGAGAAGCCCTGATGGAGCTAAAACTGGGTGTCACTAAGCAGGTGCTGCTTGATAGCATGATTGATGATGCTTTCTATCGCTTTACAGATGATGAAGAGTAGACCAATGAGGTAATTTGCCATGTAGGATTTGTCCTGCTTTGTGTACAGGTCACATCTGGGCAGTTTTCCACGTTGTTGGGTAGATGTCAGTGTTGATGCTGCACTGGAACAAGGTACCTAGGGGAGCAGCAAGTTTGGGAGCATAAGTCTTCTGTACTACTAGTAATACCAGAATGTTGCCCCATCCTTTGCAGAATCTAATGCCTCCAACTGTTTCTTAATTTCATGTGGAGTGAATCAAATTGGCTGATGTTTGGCATCTGACATGTTGGGGACCTTTTGGGGAAGGCTGAGTTAGATCATCCACTTCACACTTCTGGCTGAAGGTTGTTGTGACCGCTTCAGTATTTTCTTTTGCATTGATGTGCTAGACTTTCCCACCACTGACATTGAAGATATTAGTGGAGCCACCACCTCCAGTGAGTTGTTTGATTGTGTCCATTGCTGTTCATGACAAGATGCAGAGCTTAGATCTGTTCTATTGATTTGTGGTCTCACTTAGCTCTGTCTGTCACTTGCTCCTTATGTTGTTTGGTGTGAATATAGTTTGATTTTGTAGCTTTGCCAGGTTTGCGCCTCATTGTTAAAGAACGTTTGGCACTATTGTTGACATGTTCTCCTGCATTCTTCATTGAACCCAAAGTATGATGGTAATGGTTGAATGGGAGATATGCCAGGCCATGAACTTGTAGGTTGTGTTGGAGTATGTTTCTGCTGCAGCTAATGGCCCCCAGCGCCTCATGGATTTGCAGTCCTGCATTACTGATCTGTTCAAAGTCTGTCCAATTTAGCATGGTGCTAGTGACACATCACATGATGTAAGGTGTTGTTATCATGAAGATGGGGCTTCCTCTCCACAAAGACTGCACGGTGGTCACTCTTAGCAATACCGTTGTGTACAGATGAATCTGCAGCAGGCAGATCTGGGAGCATAAGGTAAAGTTTGTTTTTCCCTCTTGGTTCCTTCACCACCTGTCAGAGTCTAACAATAATACCCTCTAAGACTTATCCAGTTTGATCATTAGACATTGAAACCTCTCGTTCAGAGTCCATTCTGCATTCTTTCCACCCTTTGAGCGTTGTGCAGCATAAAGGAGCATCGATGAATTTGCAACTGATTTATCAGTTGAGGGTGTACAATAATAGTAATCAGCAAAAGGTTACCTTGCCCATGTTTGACCTGATACCATCAGACTTCATGGTGTCAAGTTAAGGATTCTTGATCCTTTGGATTGTTTATCAATGTGCTGCTGTCTGCTGGATATGTCATGCCAGTGGAACTGGACTTATCTGAGGGTAATGATTATACTATCTGGCATATTGTCTATTGCAACAGAATCATACTGTCAACGCAATCTATAAGTTCATGATTCCATGAGTGTAAGTATGACCAAGTCAGGCTAATGCTTGACTAGTCTGTGAGACAGCATCCCAATTTTAGCACAAGCCCCAAGATGTTTTGTAGGGTTTGTTTGTTTGCATGGTTGATAGAACTGTTTTTGTCATTGTAATCTTTGGTGTCTGTGTCAATGCCTGGTGGTCAGTCTCGTTCATTTCTTTTTTTGAGACTTCATAGCGATTCATACAGATATAGAGATGTAGAGCACGGAAACAGACTCTTTGGTCCATGCTGACCAGATATCCTAACCCAATCTAGTCCCACCTGCCAGCACCCAGCCCATATCCCTCCAAACCCTTCCTATTCATATACCCATCCAGATGTCTTTTAAATGTTACAATCATACTAGCCTCCACCATTTCCTCTGGTAGCTCATTCCATACACATACCATACTCTGCATGAAAACGTTGCCCCTTTGTTCTGTTTTCTATCTTTCCCCTCTCACCCTAAACCTATACCCTCTAGTTCTGGACTCCACCCACCCTAGGGAAGAGACTTTGTCAATTTACCCTATCCATGCCCCTCATGATTTTATCAATCTCTATAAGGTCACCCTTCAGCCTCCTACTCTGTTGTTACAACTGAGTGGCTTGCTAGGTCATTTCAGAGGACGGGTGAGAATTTCCCACATTGCTGAGCATCTGGAGTCACATATAGGCCAGACAAGGGAAGGGTGGCAAATTTCTTTTCTGAAAGATATCAGTGAACCAGATGAATTTTTCCAGTAATCAACAGTAGTGTAATGGTCATCATTGAACTTTTAATTTCAGATATTTATTGGATTCAAATTCCACCGTCTACTATGGCAGGATTTGAACCTGGTTGCCCAGAATATTAGCTAAATTTCTGGATTAAGTGGCTAGTAATTAATCACCTCCTCACTAGCCCACTAATAAATTCCCTTCCAGATCCACACTGTCCTAATTTGGAACTATATTAAAATTCCATCACCAGTTCAAAGCCAATAACCTGGAACTGCTTAACAGCTCTGTCTGCCTCACTGCTTCTTCTCATCCCTTCTCCGTTGTTCTCAACATCCCACTTTGCAAAAAAAAAAGAATCCCAGTGCTCAACCTTCCCTCTTCCTGAATTTAACTAGCTCACTTTATGCTCCTTTCTCCCACTCAGTACCCTTTTATTTCGAGTTGCCTTCTCTCTCAGTTGTAGTAACTTTGTGATTTTTCTGCCTGGAATTTCCTCTGAGGAGTTGTGCTGCCTGAAGCTACTTCACTTCAGCAGTCCCCTAGCTTCAAGGTGCACCCCAAATCTCCCAACAAACATATCCCATCGAAAAAAAAAAATACCAATTTGCATGAAACTGTATTTCACCCTGGGCTCCTTAACCTGGCAATCAAAATTTCCTGAATACTTTTAACCTCTTTGACCTTTAACTCTCTCTGGACTGCCATTGCTACAGCTTTTGTAGATCTTGGGTATCTGGCTAAGTAAGACACCAAGAATGAGTGATGAGGGCTCTGAAATCTTTGGAAGTCTCACTGCTGTTGAAATGATTATAAATAAATGACAATATCATAATTCACCAACTGTTACCTATTGGCAAAACTAACTACACATATAGGATGGCCACTCTGTGATTGCCAAAGACACACCTTGGAATTCTGTACGGTCTAATTACTTGCTATAAATATTAGAAGAAAGTTTAGTGAACAATCAATACTCCAAACTTCTGGACATTAAGAATATGATGTGCAATTTACTGAATGCAGAATTTCTGACTCAAAGAGAATGAAATGTTTACATATGAGAGTAAGCTGCATTTTCACTTGCTTTGCTGACATGCTTTAGATTCCTCATCTTAGACTCGAAGGTGTGCGAGCTTTGTCAGTCAGTTATTCCGTAGCACCATTTGAACATTTTTCCTACTTTCGCTACTTTCGCTACTTTCGAAGAAAGACAATGGCATAACTTTTTGTGGAATCTAGCTCATTTTCCTTCAAGTCTGCTTTTTTAAAACTTACTTCTCGCTATTTCAATTCTCTTAAATGTGGGTAACTTTTTGAATTGCTATTTGTTTTAGGTTTTCCAATAATCACTTAAATCCAGCATTTTATCTACCTTGCCTTCCTGTTAACCTCTTGCAGTCCTTTGAACCTAACTTTACTGGATGCACTAGACTTGAATATCCCAGTTGCATTTTCCCCATTTTCTATTGTAAATTTTGAGTTCAGGAATCATACCGAAACACATGAACCATGAACTCTATATTCATAACATTTATTTTGGATTGAAAGCTGACTTGTAGGAAAATGAGCTAGATTCCACAAAAGGTTATGCCATAGTCTTTCTTTGAAAGTAGCGAGAACATCAGGAAAAATGTTCAAATGGTGCTACAGAACCATTGACTGACAAAGTTCGGACACTTTGGAGTCTAAGATGAGGAATCTAAAGCATGTCAGCAAAGCAAGTGAAAATATAGCTTACTCATATTTAAACATTTCATACTCTTTGATTCAGAAGTTCTGCATTCAGTAAATTACGCATCCTATTCTTCATGGCCAGAGGTTTGGAGTATTGATTGTTCACTAAGCTTTCTTCTAATATCTACAGCAAGTAATTAGACAGTATAGAATTCCAAGGTGTGCTTTGGCACATTACAGAGTGGCCATCCTATATGTGCAGTTAGTTTTGCCAATAGGTAACAGTTGGCGAATTATGGTATTGTCATTTATTATAATCATTTCAACACAGCAGTGAGACTTTCAATGACTTCTGAGCTTTCATCACTCGTTCTTTCCTAGAAATAAAGGTCATGCTGATCCCTTATAACCAGTTGGAGCTCAGATACAAAGCTGTGGGTTACAGCTTGACTGCAGTGTTTACTGTGTAGTACTGGTTCGCATGTTCACCAAGATGGAAGTCATAATGTAGCCCTTATGAACGAGATTTGCTGATTGGTGCTATATAATTGGGGACAGCTTTCTCTTTGTAAACTAAACTCTATTTGAAGCTACGTTTGGGTTCCCTTAAGCATTTTCAGAAAATAAGTTACTGCAGCCAGCCAATAATAGTGGAGACTACAACAGAAGAGAATTACACTTCAGAATTTGGTTTCAAAAGAAGTGTGTTATTGCATTATCTCGTCCCTTGTTAGCTGATTTTTTAAACCAAATTTGAATGACTTTAGAATTTTGTGTGTAAATTGTGCATGCTGTAATTTGCTTTGTTAAAATAGGGTGTAACACTAACAGACCTTCAGGAAGCTGAAAAGACATTCAGTCGATCTCGAGCTGAGAGACGAGCTCGGGAACAACAGGAGAAGGACGAGAAGGAAAAGCAAGATGTGGAAAAGCAAGATGAGAAAAAAAAGTTTTTAACAACACAGGATACCGAAGAGTGCAAGCAGAAATCAAGTCGAAGCCTAGAGAAAGAAGTATGTTGAATTGATTAATTGTGCTATTTTAATACTGTGGAGTGTATTAAGGATTTGGAAAAGTCAAATAGTCAAAAGAGGCTTAAAACTGCTTGAGGCTGCTGTAAAAACTAAATTAATTTTTGCTCATTGATGAACTGAAAACAGAGCAGTCAATAGAGCTGCAGTGGCATCCATTTAATGGGATATTTTGAGTGTGTAGATATATTCAAAGGAAGAAACATTTCAATGTTTCATCAAAGAATTGTTCACTTGTAAAACAAGTTTTCAACTTCTCAAAGAGAAAGTACAATTGAAGAAGCCTCATTGTGTAGTATATGGTTGTATAATTCATCACTATTAAACTATGCAGTATATTTTCACAGTTCCTAAGTTATTTCAGAGATAGTAAATTTATTGGCTTTACATTCAATCATTTCAATCCTCCCCATTTTGAAGGAACATGATGTGATCCATTGTTGAACCTTTTGGTTACAGAATCAGAGTCATACTGCACAGAAACAGACCCTTTGGTCCAATATGTCCATGACAACCAACTTTCTGAAACTAAACTAGTCCCACTTGCCTATGTTTGGCCCATATCCCTCTTAAGCCATTCATATTCCTGTACCTGTCCAAATACCTTTTAAATGTTGTAACTGTTCCTGCATCTACCACTTCCTCCAGCAGTTCATTCTACATATGGAACCAGCCTCTGAGAAAAAGTTGTTCCTCAAGTCCCTTTTAAATCTTTCTCCTCTCACCTTGAAAAAAATGCCCACCAGTTTTGAACTATTCCATCCTAGGGAAAAGACTGTTGCTAATCACCTTATCTAAATCCCATATGATTTTATAAATCTCTAAGGTGACCTGTCAACCT
This sequence comes from Chiloscyllium punctatum, assembly GCF_047496795.1. Taxonomy (NCBI): domain Eukaryota; kingdom Metazoa; phylum Chordata; class Chondrichthyes; order Orectolobiformes; family Hemiscylliidae; genus Chiloscyllium; species Chiloscyllium punctatum. The sequence continues at coordinate 9,414,872 of NC_092783.1, read as the reverse complement.
CTTACGCTGCAGTGAAAAAAAATCCCAGTCAATCCAGCCTCTCCTTATAACTCCGATCTTCCAGTCCTGGCAACATCCTGGTAAGTCTTTTCTGCACCCTTTCCAATTTAATAATATCCTTCCAAAGCAGGGCGGCCAGAACTGTACACAGTACACCAGAAGTGGCCTCACCAACATCCTATACAATCTCAACGTGACATTCCAATTCCTTTACTCAATGGTCTGAACAATGAAGGCAAGCATACTAAACGCTGCCTTAACCACTGTGACTATCTGTGATGCAACTTTCAAAGAACTATGTACCTTAACCCCCGGGTGTCTCTGTTCTACAACACTACCCAGGGCCCTACCATTAACTGTATAAGCCCTGCTCTTTGTTCGCTTTACCAAAATGCAATATCTCATATTTATCCAAATGGAATTCCACCTGCCACTCTTCAGCCCCTTTATGGTCTTCGAAAATTTACTTCAGTGTCAAATACATCAGCAATTTTGGTGTCATCTGCAAACTTACTAACCATTCCTCCTAAATTCTCACCCAAATCATTTATATAAGTGACAAACCAGTTGACCCAACACTGATTCCTGTGGAACATTGCTGGTCACAGTTCTCTAGTATGGAGAAACAACCCTCCATCATCGCTGTCTGTCTTCTCTATCAAACCATTTGTATATCCCATCACTTCTCCTGATTGTGTCCTTTCTTTCTCTTTATTCAACCTTTGTTTTCTTCTAGATTTGCAGATAAATAAATCTTGCACATAAAAATATGAGAGTGGCTTAAATGTTTCTTCAGATTTGGGCTCAGCTATTCGAGCTTGGACTGTGGTCACTTTTGTTGACCTTTTGATTTTTCTCTTCATACTTGTGCCGGTTCACTACAAGACCAACTCAACTAGTTCACTCCCCTTGCCTTTTCCTATTGCCTTGCAATGTTATTGTCTTCAACTAAGTATGGGATTCTCTTTTTGAAACTCACAATTGAATCTGACTATGTCTCACTGTCAGCGCATTCCAGATCCGAACCACTTACTCAATTAAAATTTCTCCCCATGTTGCTTTTGGTTCTTTTGCTTTTCATTTAGTGTTTTCTTTCCTCTTAGAAGCGTTGATGATTTTAAGCATTTTTGTTCCTTTGTCACTAGTCTGGTGATCGGCCATCACGATATACGTCACAACTAGCTAGTCCACTTGGACCGCTCGCATCGCCTTCCACATCAGGCAGCTTCCAATATTCAGGAATCCAACCAAACAGACTGAATGGAATTATAGATCAAACATCTTACAGCTCACACTCAAAGATTTTTACCAAGGAAATGGAGAACAATGGTAATCGTTATATTTGCTCTGTAATCAATTATGTTTGTTTAATTCAATAAGAAGTTGCATTTTCTATTGTAAACATTGGCTACATTTTATAATGTGACCAAAACTTGATGGAAATTATTTTCTGAAAGAAGGATAAAAGGGATAGAAAGAGGAGGGACAGGATTATAATTTTTAGGGCATTGGCAACTGAAGACATGACCATCATTGAGGAAGTGATTGAAATTAGAATCGTTCACAATGAGTCATTGTTGTGAACAATGATGTTGATGTTTTGTAGTTTCTGTGCTAAACTGCAAGGGTTGGTTGGGGGAGGGTGCCAAAAAGTACCTATTGACTTTGTAATATGCATTAGAAGTATTCTAGGAAAAAAGTCTAATGTAAGATTAGAAATTTTTAATTCAACCAGGGATGAAACTACGGATGTACTGAGTTCAGCCACAGTTGAAAAACTGATTTAGGCAGTTTGATGTTTCCTTAGTTCTTATCTAAGTTTGGTAAATTGCTTGAAGTTATAAGCAAAGTCCATTTTACAATGTAAACACTGCATTTTTAATACCTGAATGCTGTTAGAGTGTTCTCAGCACTTCCTTTGGATGGCTGCTTCATTGTGTTAATAATTCAAGACCACGTGAAAGAAAATATATAACATTCAATTGTTTTTAAGTAGCATTCTTAAAAAGTACAGAGAAGTCAAATTCCATATTATCATAAAAACAATTGAAATATCAAATCAAGGACTAGAAAAGATGCTGACCAGTATACACTTTCAACGATATGCAGCCTGTTTAAAGTCATCCTATAAACTCAAAATCCAGTATTCAAGAAAAATTATATGAAAGATCAATGAGGCCTCAGTAAAATCCCACAGAAGAACATAAGACACTAAGTAATTGGTAAGCTGCAACTTCCAGTGCACAAAAGAACTAAAAGGCAAAGGACGACTTTTTCAATCCTTTAAAACAGTTGAAGACATAAAATTCAAAATTGGCAGCCAAAAACAAAACATTGGAGATAAATCGTAACTCCAATGCAAATATAAAGTTTCCTTTTGTTCAACCAATTCCCTAATAAGACAGACGTTCCTTGCATTATCAATCCATTTTAGTCCCTTGCCTTCATCCCTACTTGTTTCCTGTTTTCATCATGCTTCTTTGTTTCCCCCTCTACCTGTCCTTACTCCCATTTCCTTTTACTCTAATTTGCCTTCTTGCATCACTTTGGACATTTCTTATGCTCACGCAAATCACTCCCTTTTCTCATAGTAGGGTCTGTATTATTAGAAATGGTTAACAGTGGCTCTGTTTATGATCATTTGTTTCAAAAAGGTGACTCTGAGAAAACAGTTGAAGATGACAAAGATGTTAATGACAGGCAACTGTCAATAAGAGAAAGACGAAGGCCAAGGGAGAAGAGACGGTCTACTGGAGTGTCATACTGGACTCAAGATGTTAGTATTTCTTACCGATGTCCTATTATGTCAAAACCATGCTTGTTTTGAGGAATCAGTATCTTCAATTGATTACAACATGATATCTGAAGGAAGACTCTTAAAAGAGGGGTTATCATTTGTCTTTAGACTTTTCTTCTCAAAACTGATTGAACAGTGTTGTAGAAATCAGTTTGAGACACTTACTGAAAAATAAAAAGAAGTGACAAAAACTTAGTGATGCTTTTGTGATCTGTTTGTATAGGCCTTTTGATGGATTCTGCTTCTCAATGTGACAGTTTGCAATTTAATAAAGTTTTGGTACATTTGGGAGAGATGCTAATTTTACTGATCATAAGCTTTTTTTAAAAGTAGAAAAGGAGTGCAAGGTTGAACAAATTTTTTGAACACTTGTTGATTTATTGGATTTAAATATAAGGTGAACATTAGCACATGAGACACAATGATGAAGGAAAATTGAAAATAGTTTTATTATATAAAACAATTAATATAGAATAAGGTGGTGGAAAATGAAGGGGAACTGACATACTTACAAGTGCTTTACTGTTCTTTCCTTGGGTTCATATTCACAGTCACTCGATGTCATGAGAGGTATCTGTTGGTTATAACAACTCTAACTAAAATAGATTTTGCAAACCTAAATTTCATTCCCAGTTAATAAATGTTGTATTAAATTGGGTATACTGATCAAATAATACAAATAGAAAATGGTGAAAACTTTTGCTATTGCATTAAATAACTTCACCACCGTAAGCTTGATACCCCAATATACCCTCCAAAAAAAATGCAAACTTAGAATGATTGCTGTGATCTTATTTTCTGAACATCTTTAAATTACAACTGTTGTTGTGAAATTTGAATACTCAAAAACTGTATTGGACTTGAACTTGATACTGCAAGCATTGCTGTTAAGACACAACAATACATTTAAAATTGAAATGAGTTTGACAAGACTGTGACAATTGTAACCTTCCTGTTAATTCTGATTTCATTAACTCGCTTTGTTCCCACATTCCCTTCAATCGCTCTCCTTTCATTCACGTATCCAATATAATCCTCAACCTTCCTTCTAATACTGACTTTGTATGAAGCTGTCTCATGTAAACAAAGTATTGTGGATGCTGGAAATCTGAAATAAAATGCTGGAGAAACTTAGCAGGACATATCAGACTTGAATACTTAACTCTGTTTCTCTTTCCACAGATGTTGCCAGACCTGTAGAGTTTCTCCAGCATTCTCATTTTCCTTCTTCATAAGGCAGTTTCTCCTGGCCTCAGTTCAGAATTTCCATATTTAGTGTTGTTGAATGGTCCACTCTTGACATTTCAAACTGATAGAAAGCTATCTACTGTATCTTAATCTGTTTTAATTTTAGGCACCTCTAATATGCAACATTCCTGAATATATTCAATTAGAATTTGGATAGGTTTATTTGCTTTTCATTTTCTTGTTTGATGGCAAATAACATATCCAACAACAGCATGAAGTGATATATGATTAATGAAAGATGACAGCCACATTAAGAATCAGTGTGGTGTGTCTACCAGCTCACAACAGGATCTTCTGTTGATCAATACCAATAAGCTGAAAATTTTATTTAAACATGAAAGCATTAAAAATATAAAAGAAAATATAACTGGATATACTTTAAGTCAGTATTATCATAGAGTTTTGAGCCTAATTTGTTTATGCTGCAAATTGCAGTAGTCTATGAATTTAAATATTTTTTTAGATAAAACAGTAGAAATGAGTCATGTTTAATTTGAATATTATACATTGTATGACATGTTAATATATCTGCAATGTTGTTCAAGAAATTATCAAGCTCTTATTATTTGTCTGGAAAATTGTCAGCTATATGTGACATAAGATTACCATGAATATTCTTTTGATTCTGTGTTGAAATATAAATTAAATTTGTTTCTTAGTGCCATTTTGTTTTTCGTTAGGGTGATGAAAATGATGGAAATGAAGAGGAGAAAGGCATCTGGGTAAGCTTGAATGATACTCCTGTAAGCAGGTGTGGGATAAAAATAACATACTTTGCATCTTATTAAATCTGCATGATTTTGCCTTTTTTTATCCTCAGTTTGCATTAGAAACAGTACTGCAGAGAAATTATGGCCACCCAATTACAATAGACCAGCCAATCTGTCAAGATCAAACAAAATTTGTGTAATATTGTTGCCGTAAGTACGTACATGGCATCCTTAAGAGCTTTTTTTAAAAAAAGGGGGATGGGGGTAATAAACATTATTCAGTTGTCTTTTGATAACTGCTGCAGTGGAGCGTAGTTATGTACCCAGGTAGTGTCTGCAAATTGAACACATGGACTGAGCAGAGAGGTCCCAATGGCTTTTCTATGAAATTAGCCTTAGGCCTCTATTCATTGTTGTGTTGCTGAAAATTAAACTGAAGCATCGCAGGTTCAAGAAACTTCCTTCAGTTTAAAAAGTTGCATTCAGCTCCTTAACCATAACCTTAGAAATTAATGAATACCTATTTGTTTTACTAGCTCAGTACTTCAGGTTAATATCAAAAACTGAGTATTACCACATTGATCAAAATATAATGCTGACTTATCTTGAATGTTAAGTCAAGAAAAAGAAAAAGGCATTTGATTAACTGAACAGTTAAGAACAAAGACATTAAATGTAATAAAGACATTTAATTTCATTGTTCCTTTAATGTGGTCATATTAAATATAAAGATATCATTTCTATAATCTGTAGAACAACTACAGATTGAGTATATTTTAATTTTGATTCAATTATGAAAATCTAATAACACTGAAAGGCACAGAATTTAAGAACAATAGTGCATCAGAGAATAACTTCTATGGAGCAAATAGTAATTTTTAAAAAATTAAGTCATTTTATCTAAATGCACAGAGCATTCAGAATATGATAGAGGAACTAGCGGTACAAGCACAGACAAATAGTTCAAAACTCCTGACAGTTATGAAGACATGCTTACAAGGTGACCAAGTTTGACAAGTATTCAAGGGTACACGACATTGCAACAAGGCCCAGAATATGCAAGGATATAGGTAACCCTGCTTAATAGGATGACAAAGGTGTCAGTGAGAAAGACTTTTGGCTCAGAAAATCAGGAAGTAAAATAGATATGGGAATGATTAGCAATGGCAGGGGTTAGAATATGCCAGTGGAAGTAGCTAGTAGGTTCCTAATAGTAGTTATATTGTTGGGACTCAGCGTTGAACTTGTAGCAAAGACAATATAAGGTGTTAGAAGGCTCTTTTGGTGCAGCGGAGTTGTTTGGGCCGAATGTCCCAGGTTTAAGTCCCATTTGCTCCAGAGAAGTGTAAAAGCATTTTTGAACATGTTGATTAGAAAATATCTAAAAGATGTGGGGTATTTTAATCCTTGAAAATATTGCATCAATCAAATTGGCAAATATTGTCTAGAAATGTATTTGTTATGAATTCAGTTATGTGGAACCAACCAGTGATAAAGCTGTTTTCTTATCCGTGTGCAATGCGATATAGTTACTTAGTAATGCCATAGTAAAGGACGGTTAGTAATCATAATGCAATTAAATTTGGTGTTAAGTTTGAAAAATGCATGCTGTAATTGCAGGCAGTCTTAAGACAATTTGTGTAGGTACGAGGGAAGAGCTGTGAGTAAGTAAACAAATATTATGACAGTAAATAATCAGTAGGAAATATTGAAGGAAACAATTTAAAATGTTCATTAAAATGCATTCCAATAAAAATAATAATTCAGCAAGAGTGTTGCATCCCTGGTTTACTGAGAAAATTAAGTATTAGATTAAAATATGAGACTTAATGTTGCGAAAAAGAGTAATAAGGACTTAAAAGTGTTTTAGAAACCAGCAAAAGGCACCAAAAGTTTGACAAAAGAGGGGGAAAATAAGAAATAAACTAGCTTGAGATGTAAGAGAAAGATTGCAAGAGATTTTACACCTGCATGTAAAAAAGCAGAGAGTGATTAAATGTTGGCAATCCGAAGAAAAGGCAGGAGAAATGATCAGGGAATATGGAAATGGTAGATACATTGAGCAAGGTATTTTATCCTCCTTTCACTGTAGAAGGTGCAAGTTACATGTCAGAAAGAGGAAATCTGTGCTAGACCACATTTTTCATTTTGGGGGCTAAAACTGAAACAAGAGCTTGACTGCTATCTAATCAAAATACCAGAAAAATTGAAATCACGTATTACATTCTTCTGAGCTGTGCAATACTGTATTCATTTTTGAAGCAATGAGGGAAATCATTTAAGATTGAGCCATGCTTGATGACAACCCTGTAGTTGAGCTGCAGTTTTAAAAGTTGCAAGTGCCAGGGCAGAAGAGAGAGAACTATCCAGAGCCTGTGGCTGAAAGTATTGCTCACTTGCACTGTCTCTCGCTACTTGCACTGTCTTTCTTGCTAACATGTGCCCCCACGTACCCCCATTTTCTGTTAGTGATAAAGCTTGGTAAGAATTACTTTTATCCTGAATAGTAATTAATCAAGCAGATTGGTTATCTGGTGGTCTAATTGGGATTTTTTTACTATTTGAGGCAGTTTATGAAAGGGGGATGATTATTGGTGTACCCTTCAGAATTAAGTGATAACAATAACCAAAGGGCTAAGAGTGAAAAGGAAACTAAGGTAATAAACTATCAGCAAAGAAAAGGTACAAAAGAAACTCAAAGGACTACAATCAGACAAACTCCCAGGACCTGATGATAAACATTCTTGTTCTCTATAAGAGCTAAAGAGATTGTGGATGCACTGGCTATCATTTTATAAAATTCTATCAGTTTTGACAGGGTTAATAATGAGAAGCTATTTGCCTCAGTCAGGAATCTAGAACAAGAGGGCATGATTTCAGTTTAAGTATGATTGTTAAAGACTGTGTTGAGAAATCTTTTCACTAAAGGTTGTGAATCGTGTCAGTTCTGTTCCCAGAGGATCCTGAATGAACTATCCTTGGTTATATTTTTGGTGTGTCAGGGAATTGAGATTTTGGAGAATGAATGACAAAGCAGAGTTCAAACCCAAGATCAATTGTGATAATATTGAATGATAGAGCTGGCTCCATTAGCTGTATGGTCTCCCCTTCCCATTATGTAGTTTTGTCATTAGAACGCAATAAACACACAGGAATGACATCTGGTTTGAAAAGCTAATTTAACTCAATTTCACCTGCACACTTTGTCAAAAAAAATGAATACACTGATGCAGTAAATATGTGAAAAATATCATCATTTTTCAATTTGTGAAAATTGAACACTTAACAATAGCCTGACCCTATTCAATAAAAGGCATTGGAAGTTATCTGTGGAAAAGCTGAGTAATCTTTTCTGTTTAGTGTCACAACCTCAGATGAATGTGATACAATCCATCATGTTATTAATGTAGTCAAACATAATTTCCATGTTTCAACTGGCAGTGCATGCCTATGGTGTTTTCAGCTTCACCTCGGAGGACAGATAGTTAATCAGGCAGACATTCATCAGTCTCTTCAGGATCATTGGGCTCTTCAGTTGAAAAATGTACAGCATCTAAGATTAGCCCATCAGTTCTGTTGTGTAGCATATAATATTGTCCACTTGAGTTGAGGTTTGTGATTGTTTCTGTTGGAATTTTAATCCTGTGTTTTATCAGTGAGCACAAAGACCTCATCATTAGATTGGTAACAATCACCCTCCTCCTCATTCTCAGCATGTGTGCAGTTATAGCGCATTTGAACTCTTTCATAGCAGCAGCTGGTGATTGTGGCTTCCATCATCATTGTTCACACTTCCATCGTGAACATGATCTCTTGAACATTTGGGTTAATCATTATCTTATCAATGTCTGTTAATCATTAGCTATAACAACTTCACTTTGTCTCCAGTCTACAGCATTTTAACTTTATCAAACGTTTGGCCATGTTTTCAGGCTATGTATGTCTTTTCACAGAGAAATTTCAATGTTAAATGATGGCTGGCCTATCATTGCATGCTCTAGCATAGTTTACCTCTGCAGTCATATGACAAGCTTTTGCAAATTTCAGTAATCCAGTGTTAAAACTTTGGAATGCCAGCTTATCACTTTCCGTTGGGTTTCTTATTCTGTCGGCTAGAATAACTGGCAGCTTCACCTAATCCAAAATTTTGTGTAATTGAAATTTGACTCATCATGACTTCACAATGCCAGGTCAGAGAATGTACTTGACAAGAAAGGCTGAACAAAGTGGGACTCATTTTTCCTAGAAAAGAGAATCCTGAAGGGTTTCTTTAAGATAATGTATTTGTTTGATAGAGTAAGTGTAGATAAAATGTTTCTAATAGTAGGGAAATAATAGACTGGACATCAAAATATATAAATCCAACACTGAGTTCAGGGAAAACTTCTTCAGCAATGCATTGGAAAACTAGATGTGCTCCTGCAAAATATTATTGAGGCAAATGACATGGATTTAAGGGAAAGATGGATAATCACAAGTGGAAAATTCTGATGGAGTAGATAAATTAGGAATGAGAAGAAGTTATTCGATGCAAAAGAACAGCAGAGACCACTTTAATCCAATGACCTGTTTCTGAGCAGTGTCTCCAGTCACAGGTACAACTATATAAAAGCAAATTACTGCAGATGCTGGAATCTGAAACCAAAAGAGAAAATGCTGGAAAATCTCAGCAGGTCTGGCAGCATCTGTAAGGAGAGAAAACAGCTGACGTTTCGAATCTAAAGTTTTGACAAATGGTCAGTTAGACTCAAAACGTCAGCTCTTTTCTCTCCTTACAGATGCTGCCAGACCTGCTGAGATTTTCCAGCATTTTCTCTTTTGGTCACAGTTACAACTAAATAGTCAAGTTTGATTTCATGAGTAAAGCAAAAGCCGAACGGTTCAAGACTAGGAGAGTTTTTAGTTATGAGTGAGATTGGATAGACTGGGTTTGTCTTCCTTGGAGCAGAGGAGACTGAGGGGGACATGATTGAAATAGGGTAGGCAGAAGGAATTTGTCCTGTTAGTGGAAGGATTAGTGACCAGGAGATAGGAGGAAATGTTTTTACCTAGAATGTGATGGAAATCTCGAACTATGTACCTGTGATGGAGACAGAAACTCTCATAACATTTAAGTATTTAATGTGCTCTTGCATGATAATCTGCTAGGAACTTACAAATTGTACCACTTAGAAGTAAACCAGATTTTGTTTTCTGATATTGACAGAATATTCCAAAATGTGTACTGCATTAGTCTAACGCTACCTTCATATCTGACCATTAAAAGAAGATTCTGAGGATGCAAAATACACAGAAGCTGTTTATAGAACTCTTAAAAATAACCTGAAACTTTTTTGGGTAAAGTCAGAGTGGGCCACAAACCTTATGATCTTTTTGAGATAACTGCTGTGAAAGCAGAAAAATCAGGCTTACAAATGTCAGACACTTTGTTTATTTTCTATTTAAATGCAGAATAGTCTAAAGCAGTTGTACTAACTTGAATATGCTTAAAATAAACAATATATACGTTTGTCGAAGGTTTGAACTAAAACTAAATTTAAATGCTTATTCATGCAGAACCCTTTATTGTATGTAAGTTTGTTCGCTGAGCTGGAAAGTTAATTTTCAGACGTTTCGGCACTGTACTGGGTAGCATCATTAGTGAGCCTCTGCTGAAGTACTGGTGTTTGACCTGCTTTCTATTTGTGTTTAGGTTTCCTTGGGTTGGTATGTCAGTTCCTGTGTTGGTGTCATTTCCTGTTCTTCTTCTCAGAGGATGGTAAATGGGGTCCAAATCGATATGTTTGTTGATAGAGTTCCAGTTGGAGTGCCATGCTTCGAGGAATTCTTGTGCGTGTCTCTGTTTGGCTTGCCCTAGGATGGGTGTGTTGTCCCAGTCGACTTGCTGGCCCAACAATTATTGCCCATTCCTTGTTACTTTTGAGAAGTTGGTGAGCTGCCACCTTGAACTGCTGTGGAACATTTGGTGTTGTTAGATCCACAATGCTGGAAGGAAAGAAGTTCCAGATCTTGAGCCAGTGATGCTAAAGGAATGATAATGTATTTCTGAGTCAAGATGGTAAGTGCCATAGAGAGTAACTTGTAAATGACAGTGTTCCTGTGTATCTGCTGCTTTTACCTTCAAGATAGTGCTGGTAGTGAGTTTGGAATCTGCTGTCTAAAAGCCTTGGTGAATTTCTGTAAAGGGCACACACTGTTGCTACTGAGCATCAGTGGTAAAGGGAGTGAGTATTGTAGATGCGGTTCCAATCAAGTGGGTTACAAATCTTGGTTGGTATCAAGCTTCTGGAGTATTGTTGAAGCTGCACTTGTCCAGGCAAGTAGGGAGTATTCCGATGTATGCCTTATAGATGGTGGCGAGGCTTTGGGGAGTCAGGAGGTGGGTGACTTGCTGCAAGATTCCTAGCCTCTGACCTGCATGTTGTACCTACAATATCCATGTGCCTCCTCCAGTTCAGTTTCTGGCCAGTGATAAACTCAGGGCATTGATGGTGGGGATTTAATTATGGTAATGCAAATGAATATCAAAGGGTGATGGTTAGATTCTTTCTCGTTTGAGATGGTCATTGCCTGGCACTTGCATGGTGCAAATTTTGCTTGTCACTTGACAGTCCAAATCTTGTATTTGGGCATGGACTGCTTTACTATCTGAGGAATCATATGCTGTAGAACATAGCACAATTATCAGTGATCTTCCCTAGTTTTGATCTTATCATGGAGAGAGAGTCATTGATGAAGCAGCTAAAGATGGTGAGGCTTAGAGCCTGACTTTGAGGAGGTGGTGCAGTAGTGATGTCCCAACTTCTGAACCACCAGAGCTGGTTTTTCAATCCCATTTGCTCCAGAGGTATATGATGACCACAAGCATTTTCCTTTTTGCCAGGTATGACTCCAACTAGTAGAATGTTTTCCTTTGAAATCCCATTGATTATTTGTTGAAATATTCAAATGTGGTCACTCCTGCCTCACCTCCAGAGTTCAACTCTTGTCCATGTTGAATCAAGCCTGTAATGAAGTCAGGAGTTGAATGATCTTTAGAGCTCAAATTGATTGTCAGCGAACAAGTTATTGCTAAGCAATTGTTTGATGGCATTGATTATGATACTTTCCAACACTTGATCAGATTTGATAAGTTTGGACGTACCCTGCTTTTTGTTGGATGTAACATACTTAGATAATTTGCCACATTGTGTAGGTGCCAGTGTTTCAGATGTACCAGAGCAGCTTTGATAGGGATGTGGAAAGTTCTGGAGCGCATGTCTTCTGTACTACTGTGGCAATGTTGTCACAGCCTGTAGCCTTAGTGGAATGTCTTACTTCCAGTTATTTCTTGATATCATGTTTGTGAACTGCATTAGTTGAAGACTGGCATTTGTGATGCCAGGGACCCCTGGAGGAGACAGATAGGTTATCTATTTGGCATTTTTGCCTGAAATTGTTGCAAATGTAGAAGCCTTATCTTTTGCATTGATGTGCTGAACACTCCCATCATTAGGGATGGGAATGTTTGTGGGGCTGCCTTTTGCAGTGAATTCTTTAATGGTGCACCACTATTCACAACGGAATGAGGCAAGAATGCTGAACGTAGATCTGCTCTTTGTTGTGGGATTACTTGACTCTGTCACTCGCTGCTTATGCTATTTGGCATCTAAGTTTTTTTTTGTAGCTGCACAAGGTTGACATCCCATTCTTAGATATGCTTTGCACATCTTTTAACATGCCCTCTTGCACTCCTCACTAAACCAGAGTTGATCCCCTAACTTGATGGTAATCGAAGAATGGGAGATGCATTAGGTCATGAGATTGCCGATTGTGTTGGGAGTACAATTCAAAGCAGCATCTCACGGGTGCCCAGTCTTGCGCTGCTTGATCTGCTTGAAGTCTGTCTGTTCAGCACAGTGCCACACAGCGCAATGTTTTCCCAATTTGAAGTACAAAATTTAATCACACAAGATGCAACATCCAAATGCATCAAATTCTCCATCGATACAGAAGTCTTAAGCAGTTGAAACCTGTTGTTTCTATGAGAAATATTCAATGTGCAGATATGTTATGCTGTTTTCTGTAATGCTTTTTATTTCAGTTTGTTTTGATTGTCTCTTGAGGCCCATACATTAACTTCTGAATTCAAAGCTTCTGAGAGTCTGCAGTTCTTACTTGGGGTGGCGGAGGGGTCATGAAAGACCTATGGGTAGGTTTACACTGCAATTGTAATAATTCTTCAGAAGGGTTCGCATTTTTGGATCATTGGAGTCTCTTCTAGGGTAGAAGTGACCTGTATATGATGGATGGGTCGAGCCTGAATGCGAAAGGGACTGATGTACTGGCAGGGAGATTTGCTAGAGCTGCTCGGGAGGATTTAAACTGGTAAGGTGGGGGGCTTAAACCCAGGGAGATAGTATGGGAAGAGATCAATCTGAGACTAGTACAAATGGGAAAAGGAGTGGGTCAAACAGTCAGGGCAGGCAGAGAACATGGTTGGACTGATAAATTGAACTATTTCAACTATTTGAAGGCATGACGTATATCAAAACATGGGACTGGATATCATAGCAATTGCAGAGACATGGCTTAGGGATGGACAGGCGGCATGGCTTGGTGGCTCAGTGGTTAGCACTGCTGCCTCACAGCACCAGGGACTCGGGTTCAATTCCCGCCTCGGGCAACAGTCTGTGTGGAGTTTGCACATTCTCCTCGTGTCTGCGTGGGTTTCCTCCGGGTGTTTGGTTTCCTCCCACAGTCCAAACATGTGCAGGTTAGGTGAATTGGCCAAGCTAAATTGCCCATAGTGTTAGGGGTAACTGTAGGGGAATGTGTCTGGATGGGTTGCTCTTTGGAGGGTTGGTGTGGGCTTGTTGGGCCGAAGGACCTGTTTCCACACTGTCGGGAATCTAAAGTGTCTAAATACTGGCAGCTTAATGATCCAGGATATAAGTGCTATAGGAAGGATAGAACGGGGGGGCGAGAGAGGAGAGGGAGTGGTGTTTTTGATAAGGGATAGCAATATGGCTGTATTTAGGGAGGATATTCCTGGGAATACATCCAGGGAAGTTATTTGGGTGGAACTGAGAAATAAGAAAGAGATGATCACCTTATTTGGATTGTACTATAGACCCCCAATAGTCATCAAGAAATTGAAAAACAAATTTGTAAGAAGATTTCAGTTATCTATAAGAATAATAGAGTGGTAATGGTAGGGGATTTTAACTTTCAAAACCTAGACTGGGACTGCCATAGTGTTAAGGATCTATATTGAGAGGAATTTGTTAGGTGTGTACAAGAAAATCTACTGATTCAGTATGTGGATGTACCTACTAGAGAAAGTGTAACACTTGGTTTACTCTTGAGAAATGAGACCGGGCAGGTGATGGAGATGTCAGTTAGGGTACATTTGGGAGGCAGTGACCATAATTCTATTAGTTTTAAAATAGTGTTGGAAAAGCATAGACCAGATCTAAAAATTGAAGTTCTAAATTGGAAGAAGACAAATTCGAATGGTATTAGGCAAGAACTTTCAAAAGTTGATTGTGATGGGAAAGAGATTGCTGGAAAAATGGGCTATCAAAAATGAGATAACGAGAGTCCAGAGAAAGTATGTTCCTATTAGGATGAAAGGCTGTGGTGATAGGTGTAGGGAATGCTGGATGACTAGAAAAATTGAGATTTTGGTTAAGAAGCAGAACTTAGCATATGTCAGGTATAGACATCAGAGATCAAGTGAATCTTAGAAGAGTATGAAGGAAGTAGGAATGTACTTAAGAGGAAACTCAGGAGGGCAAAAAAAAGGCATGAGATAGCTTTGACAAATAGGGTGAAGGAGAATGCAAAGGCATTGTATAAATGCGATAAAGACAAAAGGGTATTGAGGGAGAGAATAGGACCCCTGAAAGATCTCAGCAGTTCAGGCAGCATCCAAGTACTTCCAGCACCCCTAATCCAGAATCTGGTTTCCAGCATCTGCAGTCATTGTTTTTACCCCTGAAAGATCAGCAAGGCAGCCTGTACGTGGAAACGCAGATGGTGGGGGAGATACTAATTGAATATTTTACATCAGTGTGAACTGTGGAAAAGGACATAGAAGGTATAGACTGTAGGCAAATAGATGGTGACATCTTGAAAAATGGCCATGTTACAGAGGAGGAAGTGTTGGCAGTCTTGAAATGCATAAAAGTGGATAAATCCCCAGGACCTGATCAGGCCTACCCTAGAAATCTGTGGAAAGCTAGTGAAGTGATTACTGGGCCACTTGCTGGGATATTTGGATAATCGTTAGTCACAGGCAAGGTGCTGGAAGACTGGAGGTTGGCTAACGCAGTGCCACCATTTAAGCAAAGTGGTAAAGAAAAGCCAAGGAGCTATAGACCAGTGAGCCTGATATGGTGGCGGGCAAGCTGTTGGTGGGAATCCTGAGGACAGAATTTACACGTATTTAGCAAGACAAGAACTGATTTTTGTATAGTCAACATAGTTTTGTGCATGGGAAATCACGTCTCCCTAACTTAATTGAGTTTTTTGAAGAAGTAACAAAGAGGATGATGAGGGCAGAAAAGTGAGCATGAACTATATGGACTTCAGTAAGGCGTTCAACGAGGTTCCTCATGGAAGTCTGGTTAGCAAGGTTAGATCACATGGCATACAGGAAGAACTAGCCATTTAGATACAGAACTGGCTCAAAAGTAGAAGACTGTGTTTTGGTGGAGGGTTGTTTTTCAGACTGGAGGCCTGTGACCAGTGGAGTGCCACAAGGATCGGTGCTGGGTCCCCTGCTTTTCGTCATTTATGTAAATGACTTGATTGTAAACATATGTATAGTTAGTAGGTTTGCAGATGATACTAAAATTGGAGGTGTAGTGAACCACAAAGAACGTGACCACCGAGAACAACAGAATCTTGATCAGATGGGCCAATAGGCCGAGGAGTGACAGGTGGAATTTAATTTAGATAAGTGTGAGGTGCTGCATTTTGGAAAGACATATCAGGGCAGGACTTATACACTTAACGGTAAGGTCCAGGGGAGTGTTGCTGAACAAAGAGACTTTGGAGTACAGGTTCATAGCTCCTTGAAAATGGATTGTTAGATAGATAGGATAGTGAAGGAGGCATTTGGTATGCTTTCCTTTTCAACTGTAGGAGTTGAGAGGTCATGTGGCTGTGCAGGACAGGACATTGGTTAGGCCACAATTGGAATATTCTATGCAGTTCTGGTCTCCCTCCTATTAGGAAGGATACTATTGCAACTTGAAAGGATTCAGAAAAGATTTACGAGGATGCTGTCAGGGTTGGAGGTTTTGAGCTATAAGGTGAGGCTGAATAATTGGGGGCTATTTTCCCTTGACTGTCAGAAACTTGAGGGGTGACCTTTATAGAGGTTTACAAAATCATGAGGGACATGGAGAAGGTAAAATAGTCAAGGTCTTTTCCCGGGGTTGGAGGTGTCCAGAGCATACGTTTTGGGTGAGAGGGGAAAGATATAAAAGGAACCTAAAGGGCAACATTTTCACACAGAGGATGGTGCGTGTACAGAATGAGCTGCCAGAGGGAGTGGTGGAGACTGGTACAGCATTTAAAAGGCATCTTGGTGGATAGATGAATAGGAAGGGTTTATAGGCATCTATGCCAAGTGCTGCAACTGGGACTAGATTAATTTAGGATATCTGGTTTGCATGATCAAGTTGGACTGAAGGGTCTGTTTCTGTGCTGTTCATCTCTATGACTGTATGTACTCTATTATGCTTTGTAGCAAAAAAGGTTTTTATTAACAGCCATCCATTTTCAATTGGAATTAAGGAAATAGGATTTGTATAACTAATCCGATTTGTTAACTGTCTTTATTGGTAATTTTTAAAAAAAGCGTTTGGTTTCCTTTTGGATTGGAAGTATTAGCTTTACAAATAAAACAGTCTTGAAAGAAGGTTTTGTTTTGACTTATGTTTCGATTTTAAGCTTTTACTGACAGTGTTTTGACATGGTTTTGTGAATCATTGCATTGCAAGCAAATATTGTTATGTGCGAACAGGTTTTGTGTTTGCTGCTTGAGTATCCCCACTTGTTGGGGGATGGAGGTGCGGCAGTGGAGAGGATGAAGAAACCCCTTGCCCAATAAAATTATTTTAACATTTCAAATAATTTATTAATTCAGCATCCTGAACCAATTAAAGCAAAACACGAAGTAAGTTTACAAATTGAACAGTTTATCTTTATTTACCTTGGGTGTACTTTTTTTTAAACCTCTCTGATTCTATTCTAACCTACATAACATCATCCATTCAATTGCTTGTTGTTTTAAGTTGAAACAACTAATTTTCTCCTTTTCATTGCTGGACAGCAGCATCCTGCTGGATTCATCTTTAAAACTGAAGGCACTAATAACAAATCCTAACCTTGAATCTTGCAGCACACGTAACCTTTTGTGTTTACTATTTAAATAGTCATGGATTACACGTTGGTGGAAGTGGCTTCAAAATTGACACAAATTGAGATTTTCATTGAAAAAGGTTTGTCAAGCATGGATGGTCTTTTCTAAAGAATAAAATCATGACCATTAGGCAGGCATTCTGTGGGAAGCTATAAAGTTGGTTAGGATAGTTTTGAGGCATTTTAAGAGTTTTGAGATGTGAGAGTGTAAAATGTTGTGGTGTAGTTGATTGTTCTGCCACCTGGTGGTGTTCTACATCTGCCAGCGTCTGTCACCAAGCACCATAAACTGCTTCAATATTATCTGATCAATTGACAGCAAGACAAAAAGTATTCGGCAAAATTCTGCCTTTTGTCAGACAGTGTCAGTTTTCACAAAATTTATACAGGAACACCAATTTGTTAACATTTCTGATTGTTAAGCTTCACCCATGTTAAATGTTACACCTTTTGATTTCCATGTGTCTTTTATTTTTGCTGGAAGTCAAATGTTATTTGTGAACCATTCTAAAGTTGCATTTATCTAATGTTCTACTTTATAGTTTTCTAATCGGAGTATTGCCTTTCATGTAAAATACAATCAATTACAATTATTTACATAATGTATTATTTGCTTTTAATTGTCCCATGAGCGCTCAATTGGTTTGTAGCATAGGGTTTCAATCCACAATTATTGCATCACTCAAATTGACTTTGTTAGTGTGAACTTCTGCTTTTTGAAAGGAACTGAATATAAAGCTAGGTCTTGCCTTTTGCTTGATAATTTCTGATTTTAAAACAAGACTACTGTCAGATTCAAGAAAAATAGTTGAAAGAGCTACAAATTATTTGGGAAATTGTGGCAGTTTTACTCATTCTGCATTTTTTTTTTGGCCTTAAAGCAAAATGTATATGCAGCACTGCTGATTCAATTTAAAATGAAGTGTTCATTGTTGGAAATGTTTTTATTTTTCATTACCAGTTTTCTTCCTGCTTTTCAACTTTTAAAAACATTAACCACCAGTTGGTGTATATCAAACAAATAGTAGATGCCCTCTTATGGCCTACTCAATTGTTTATTTCATATATGGGGTTTAACATTAAGTTGACACAAAGGATCACAATTTGGGGCCAAACTTGTTCTCTGTCACATGCGTATGCAGCCATTGTTGCTGCAGCAAGTGTTGTGGTCGGTTTTCTCCTCATCTGAGCAATACTCAGGCTAATAAAATATACCTCCAGCTAGCCAGATGCTAGATTAGGGATGGGCAATAAATGCTTGCCTCTCCAGTGATGCCCTCATCCTGTGAATAAGCATTAAATAAATTTGTTTCCAGTTGACTTGATTGAATTTTTTGTTAGATTTGAACTCAAATTTATGTACTTTATTTTAAAGAATTGGAATATTTTCATACTTACAGTTAAAGTTTTTGACCCAGGAATATTGCTAAAACCATTTTTGTACCCCTCTCTTTCCTCTTAAAAGTAGGTTTTTGTGAATGGAAGCTAATATTTCAGGAATATATTTGAATATATTGTAAAGTTGATAGGACGTGAATCTGTACTCTAGTCTTCTGTGTGGTTTTGGTAGATTCTGAATTTATTACTTTTAAGTCCCTGTAACTAATCACCCCTGTATTTTCTGATCTGTGTTGTCTCCTGGCTCAGTAATGCCAAAAATATGGAATCTTTGTTATCCTAATCGAGTGTCTCCATTACCTTGCTTTAGCCTACCTCTGTCATATCCTAAAGTTCTATGAAAGTGTTGTGTCACTCAAATTCTCACCTCCTGTGCAACCCAGTTTTTTTTACTCCTTCATTAGTGTTTATAACTGGCTTGGCCCTAAGTGCAGGAAATCCTTCACAAAGCCATTTTGTTTTATCAATCTCTGTCTTTTTTTGAAGATTCTCAACCAAAGTTTTGACCAAGTGTTTGGATGTCTGTGCTTAATATTTCCTTGTGTGTCTCAGTGTTGGGATTATCATGAAAAAAGTTTTTTTTAAATGTTCCTTGAGAAGTTAAACATTTATAATGGTACTGTGTAATTGCAAGTTTCATTTGATCTTGAAAGTACTGGAAGATTAGAAAGAGATGGCCATCATTAAAACAAGAATCTGTTTTTGGCCTCAATCACAAGATGGAGGCTTTGCCACAAAATATATTCATTTATTTGAACTTTTCTGTACTACTTGCTGTGTCTATCCATTGGTTACTGTCCATTTTTTCAAGAGCTTGTTGAGTCTGTCTTTTGAGATACTTCCTGTGCGCTGCATTCCTTTCACTGTTTTATGGATAACTGCTTTGTGTGGATGAGAATCGCTTATTCTTGATCCCAGCCAGTGTCTTCTGTGTTTTCACTGTTTCTTATCTGTTGCTACCTTGCCATGGAGGTGATGTCTTGTAAACATGTATTGTTGAGGCCTCGTTCAGGAGTATAACAGACTGAGTTCAGTATTCAAATTGATACTAGAACCTTTTAAACATTATCAGTCATAGAATGCAATTTCTATTCTACCCCTGATAAACAACTTGAATTATTCGTGTTTCAGTTCTACTCTAAAATGTATGAACTGAAGTATTTCTAGTCCTACTATTGTCTCGATGCCATTTTCAATATTGCTGCTTAGAAGCATAAAGGAGTTTTGTATTTGACTTGCTGATATGCAAGTCATATTTTTAGAGTTAGCAGCATTGTTGAAGGGTCAAATTTAACTGATTCTTCTACCATTAATTTTGTTCTAGCTAACCTATTCATCAAAACTGTTGAATTATGAGCCCTGCAAATTTTTGTGCTATTAGTTTTAGCAATTGGATTATCCAATTTGAATTCAATTTATTTTCAAGCTTGGTTGTATCTTAGCTGAATAAAAGACTTTCTTTTATACATGCTGTAAATAGTTAAATATTCCTACAAGAGTCCACACCAACTAAATATGTACACTGGTTCAGAACATTTAGTTCCGTAGAAAGCATAACTTGAATTTCCGATGTTCAAGTCTCTATTACATTTTGTTTAAAAAATAACATTGTAGATAAAGCAGAAACTCTGTAACTTAGAATATTTATCATAATGTGAGTATGCTTGCACAGTCCAATTAGCAAAGAAAATGGGACATGTATTAATCTGTTTCTAAAAGTATTCATGAAATGTTAATATCCTGCGTGTACACAATGTACACTTTGATTTGTTTTCATGTTCAGCATGTCGAAGTAATTTATCTGACAGCTTAAAAAGCATGTGACCTTTATTTCAGAAAGGCTCACTTTGTATTCTGAAATGCTGTTTCAGTAATATGTGAAGGGTTAGGATGTAGTTCAGTTGTGCCCTTTCTAGGTATAGAGTTGCTTCATCTTGGATACACTGGTTACCCAGCTGATTTCCAAATATGGTAAGGTATGTTTGGGCAGTGTGTGGAGCTTACTGTTTAGATGCAGGTCATGGAATAGGTGAATAGTAAGTAAAATGTAAGTACAGTGTCAGATTATTTATTGTAAAGACTTGGTAGAAACAGAAGTTAACAGATTTATTGCTAAAGATATTTAGAACATTTTCTTGAAACAAATTATCCAGCATGAAAATGAAATCATTTCAAGATTTTTGAAGTGTCGCTAACAATGAAAAAAAGTCTGAAATGTCTTTGACTCGTTAAGTCTTGACTACAATATTTTAATAAGATATGTTTAAAATATTTATTTTAAAATGTTCCAAAGTGAAAGGGTAGGACTGGCAATCTCGAACACTTGGAAGTCAAAGAACATTGAGTAGGATTACACCAAAAAAAAGTGGTAGCAGATGTTGAAATTACATTACTGCAGAAAGTATAGATGAGTGTGAAAAGAAGAGTGGTACTTTGTTTTTAAGACTTAGAGGTGCAAAGAGAAGCAATGAAAAACTATCGGCAAGGAGCCCCAAAGATATTTTAGTAAAGCATGAAGAGGATTACCACAGATAATGTACTACCAATTGGAGACTCAAAAGTTGCGTATGGAGGCAGAAATGTGGGCCTAGTTTCACTTCGTTCTCACAAAGGAGAGGGACAAAAGAACAGTTGTGGAGTGTGAAATATTAGATGTGATAAACACTTATGAATGAGTATTATTTTTCCAAATAGATAAAATTATGAGGCTGAATTGAAATTAATCCAAATTGCTCAGGAAATAATAAGACATAATGCAAGCTTTGGCCACTGTTTTTCAATCCTGTTTGGCTACAGACATGATACTGGAAGAGTGCTAACATTGTAAAAGGCTGGAAAGGATGGCCTCAGTGAATGCAGGGTAATCATGTTGGGCAAATTATTAGAGGAAGTTCTGAGACCATATAAATCATCGTTTAGGGAGGCATGGGTTAATAAAGCAAAGTTGGCGTGAATTTGTTGAAGGTCATGTCTGACCAACTTGATGGAATTTTATGAAGTAAAAGAGGGATTGATGAACGTGGCATATTTGTTGTAATTTACATATTTTTTGACAAGTCTTTTGAGGTAGTTTCACACGCAAGACTGGTTGATCTCAGCTATAAATTTTCCAATGGGGAAGTTGGATTCAAAATTTTTCACTCAGGAAATGACAGGTCATGTTTGGATGTTACAATTGAGAGGTTGTTTCCCCGAAGATTACACAATGCTCATAACTGATCCTTTGTTGTATATTTTAACAAATCAGTTTTAAATATAGAAGGCCTGATTTACAGATTATGGGCAAATTGGGTTGGCTGTTAATAAGGAAGAAAACTGTATACTGCAGGAAGATATCAATGGTCTGGGTGGGCGAGCAAATGAAATCAAACAATCCTCCATTTGAGAAAGTACGAAGCAAGGGGTGAGGGGGGGGGAGAGATACACCCTAAATACTGCAAAACAGAAAAAGGTAGAGGAGCAGGCCTTAATGTTAGTTCTAAAATTCTTAAAATCCAGAATGAACAAATCTCTAGTAGATGTTTGCAGCTTGAGGAACTTCAGATCAGACATTGTGTGATGTTAGGGAAGGGGAAAGTTAACTGGACACCACTTCAGATCATACAGTCAGACGAGGTTTGTTTTTATTTATTCACCTAAAGTGGGCATGGGTTGTTCAGGTCAATATTTATTGTCCCTCCCTAACTGCGCAGAGTTAGCCGGATTGCTATGGGTCAGGAATCACATTTAAGCCAGACCAGGTATGGGACAACAAGTTTCCTTCCCCAAAGGACATTTGTGAATCAGATGGCTTTTTTGACAATTGACAGCAATTGTCATTAGATGCTTAATTCCAGATTTTTAAAATCAACTTCAAATTTCACCATCTGCAGTGGTGTGATTTGAACACGCATACCTAGAACATTACGTAGGTATTTGGATTAATAGTTGACAATAATAGGCCATCACCTCTTATTTCGTATTTGGTCAGTTATAAAGCACTTGCAAATGTCCAGCTAAAAGAGGATTGTATAATCAGAGGGAATAGATGCTTTGTCTGTAGCAATGAGGTTTAAGACTTGAAGTTTGTTTTGTCTGCTTGATGCCAGGGTTCATAGTATTCCGAGAGTGCAGAAAGAGGCCATTCAGCCCATTTGATTCCAAAGAGCACTCCACTAAACCCACCCCCTCTCTATCCCCATAAACCCACATTTTCCATTACAAATCCGCCTAACCTACACATCCTTGAACACTACGGAGAAATGTAATGTGGTCAATTCACCTCAGCTTCATTCTTTGGAGTGTGGGAGGAACACAGCTATGTGGAAAACATGCAAACTGCACCCAAGGCTGGAGTTGAACCCGGGTCCCTGGCATTGTGAGGCTTCAGTGCTAACCACTGCCACCAGTAAGGGCATCTCCTTTCAATTAGAGAGAACACTGGTGTGGGAGGGGAGGGATCCAGTAGTTGCTTTCCATGTTGGTGCTAATGACATGAACAGGACTACAAAGGTGATTTTGCTGAAAGAATTTGAGTTCTGAATTATGAGCTCTTGCCACAGAAGACTCTGCAGGCCAAGTCATTAAGCATATTTAAAACAAACAGATTCCTGATTACAACCATACAATATAGGAATAGAAGTAGGCTATTTGGTCCATCAGTCTACTCTGCCATTCGAAGTGTTTCTGTACTCCATTCTCCTGCTTTCTCCCTGTAACCCTTCATCCTTTTAACAATCAAGAACCTACCTAGCACTACCCTAAATGAACTGGTCCGGAATCTTTGTGTCAATGAGTTCCATAAATTAACTACCCTCTGGCTGAAGAAATTTCTTTTCATTTCAGCTCTAAAGCGTCGTCCCTTCACTGTGTGACTATATCCCCAGGTTCTAGTCTCTCCTCTTCTCCGCATCCCCTCTATCCAGATCTTTCGGTATTCAGTACGTTTCAGTCAGATGCCACCTCATTTTTGTACACTTCAACAGATCCAGAGTACTCAACTGCTTCTCACATGACAACTCTTCATCCCTGGGATCATTCTTGTAAACCTCCTCTGGAACCCCTCGAAAGCCAGCACATCCTTCCTTCGATGCCAGGCCCAAAATGGCTCACAATACTCAACATGCGGTCTGACTACAGCCTCATACAGCCTCCATGGTATATCTCTGCTCTTATATTGTAGCACTCTTGAAATGAATGCTAACATTCTATTTGCTTTTCTAACTGCCAACTGAACCTGCATGTTAACCTGAAAAGTATCCTGAACTAGGACTCCTAAGTCTCTGCTTCAGATTTCTCAAGTTTTTCCCTGTTTAGAAAATAGTCTACACCTCTTTTTCCTACCAAGGTACATAATGTAATACTTTCCCACATTGTGTTCCATCTGCCACTTCCTCGCCCATTCTCCTGTCCAAGTCCATCTACAACCTCCCCATTTCCTCAACACTAGCTGCCCCCCCCTCCCCCAATTATCTTTGTCTCATCTGCAAATTTAGCAACAATGCCCTCAGCTCCTTCATTAATGCCCAGATTGTTACATATATTGTGAATAGTTGTGGTCCCAACACAGACCCCTGTAGAACTCCACTAGTCATTAGCTGCTATCCTGAAAAAGACACTTTTATCCCCACTCTGTGCCTTCTACCAGCCAGCCAATCTACTATCCACGCCAATACCTTGCTCCTAAAACATTTGTCTCTTAGTTTATTTTGCAGCTTTAGCAACATGTTCTAATTCTTTATGATCTTTTTTGTGTGTCTTTCACCTTTCCCACCTCCCCTCACTCCCCTTTTCGAACTGTTAATGTTCCTAAGCGTGTGCCTTTGCGAATTACCAGGCTCTTGTTCCAGGGGGATTGTGACTTGTGTATCTGGATAGATATATGAATAGGAAGGGTTTGGAGGGATATGGTCTGGGTGCTGGCAAGTGGGACCAGATTAGGTTGGGATATCTGGTTGGCATGGATGAGTTGGACCGAAGGGTCTGTTTCTGTGCTGTACATCTCTATGACACTGGCATCTTGTCAAAAGCCTTCTGGAAATTCAAATAGATCATGTCACTGGCTCTCCTTTGTCTAGCTTACTTGTTAGATTTCTTTCATGAATTAACATGATTGGGATTGAGAAACACATCAGCTGAGATCATATGGTGTAGCAGTCTCACTGGGCTGAACTGCCTTATCTTTATCCTGTATCTTCTGGTTTAAAACAGTAGCTATAACATTGAGTATTCAGGTTGAAAAGGAGAAACCTGGGTCAGAAGCAACTGTGCTGAACTTAATTTAATGGCACTTGCAAAGAATGTCAGCTTAGTTAACTGGAGGCGACTGAGGAAGGAGTTTATCAACAAAAATAGTTGAGGAATAATGGCAGTTTTTTTTTTAAATGTTCATGACTCGCACAAAGATGTATCCTGGTCAGAAAGAAGGATTCTCAGAAAGGAATAAGCCAACCATCGTTATCCAATGAAGTTAAGGATTGATGAAATTTAAAGAAAACCATACAACATGGCAAAGGCAAAATGATAAGTCTGAGGATTTGGAAAGTTACAGATGCCAAAAAAGATGACCCCCCAAAAAAAGAGGAAGAAAATAAATTGAGGGCAACTAGAAAGACTGCCAGAACTGCTTCAAACGTATAAAAGGGTAAAGAGAGGACAAGGTGAAAACAGACTCCTTGGCAATTGAGACCTGGAAAATAATGGGAGCCTGGAAATGGCAGAGGATTTCAGTAAGTGCCTTGCATCAGTGTTCATGTTAGAAGACACGAATAGCCTTCCAAATGTACGAAATAATTGAGAGGCAAAAGGAGGAAAGGAAATAAATACAATAGCTATCAGTAGTGAAAAATGAATAGGGAAATCAATGGGACTAAAAGCCAATGAACATGATGCTATGCGGCCTATGATATTAAAGGAAGTAGCTACAGAGATAAAAGATGCACGGATAATAATCTTCCAAGAACCCTTAAATTCTGGAAAAGTCCCAGAGGATTGGAGAACTGCTATTCTTTTGACTGCACTTATTTAAAAAATGAAGGCATTAAGTAACAGTTAAATATAGACCAGTTAGCTTAATGTTTGTTATTAGAAAATTGCTGGAATCTATTATAAAGGATCTAAAAATAGAGAATTGATAAACCCTTAATATAATTAAGCAAAGTTCGCATGACTTTGTGAAGAGAAAATCATGCCTAACAATGTGCATTATTTGAAGTGCTAAAAAGCACTGTAGATAAAGGAAAACCAATGGATATTATAAAATTTCTAGAAGGCATTTGATAAGGTGCCACATGTTAGGCTACTTATGTTAACAACTCATGTATTAAGCATTGCTGGTCGTACATTAGCAAGGATAAAGGATTAACTAATAGAAGGCATTTTTGGAATGGCTACTTATAACTAAAGGACTGATCAGTGCTAGGGCCACGAATCATTACACTGCATGTTAATGAGTTGAATGAGGGAAATGAGTAGCTTGGGCTGTACTCATTAAAATTTAGAAAAATGAGCGGTGACCTTATTGAAACATACAATGTTCTTAGGTGACTTAATAGGGTAAGCGATCGAATCTCTTGTGGAAGAATCGAGGATCAGCGGGCGTAACTTCTGAATAAGAAGTCGACCCTTAAGACAAATGAGGAATTTATTTTCTGACAGCTATAAGGGCAATGTTATTAATTTTATTCTAGACTGAGATATACACATTTTAATCTATTAAGTTATTCAAGGGAAGTAGGGTAAGGGCAGGAAAATTGAGTTTATGATTATCAGATTGCCATGATCTCCATTGAATGGCAGAGCAGTCTTGATAACTGAATGGCCTACTTCTACGTCTATGTCTTGTGATGTCAAAGGCTAGAATAGCATTTATTGCACATCCTTAGTTACAATGGCAAAATTGGCGGCGAGTTGTTGTCTTGAATTGCTTTAGTCCTTGAGGTGAAGTGACCAGCACAGTGCTACCATGAAGTGAGTTCTGCCTAGCAATTTTGAAGGAATGATGATACAGTTCCACATTAAGGTGGTGTGTGGCTTACGGGAGAGCTTGCATGTGTGGTGTTCCCTTGCATCTGATTCTGTATGTTTCTATTATAGAAGTTGAAGCATTAATCCAGACTTTAGAATATCTGGTGTGCTGTAAAGGGATGTAATGTAATGGATTTCATTATGACTAAGAGTGCAAAAAGCTTTCTGAATGATGCATATTGAAAATATAATGGATTTAGAAGATCCAAGTAAAACAGTATCATTTGGAAAAGAGTCAAGCGATATTCAAATTCCTTGAAATGGTTAAGTGAGCATAAGCAATTTAAAAGATAAATATTCAAACAAGGTGGGTCATTTTCTCACATTTGCCAAAAACCTATTTACCATCTGCATTCAATCTTTGTTCAAGAAGTTGTCTCTAATCACAGTGCACAGATGACCACCATGAATATTCAATCCCAAAAATGTATAAAAACACACACTAGCCATATATTCCAGTGAGTCAGTGAAGTTCACAATTGTAATATAAGCCTACATTAGAATTTTGTCTAAAATCCGTTCCTACACTTATTGATTCAGTCTCAATAGGGAAAAAAGGGGATTTCTGCTCATATACTTCTGATCTAAACTGCTGTCCAATTTGTGTGTACATATTACCTGTGTGCGCCTTGGAAAACACCATTTTGGATAGATCATTAAAGCAGAAAAAGGGAGAATGCATTGAAAGTATTTGTATCAAGCTGATTTAAAGAAATATGGTATGACTTGCATTAATATTGTGGTTTTCATGTCAGCGGGTGTTTAGTGGTTTACAGCCACTGAACTATTTTGAAGAGTTATCCCTGTTATAACAGAGTAAATGTGGTAGCCAAACTGTTTGCAGCAAGCTTTCCTAAACAGCAATGTGATAATGACCAGATGATCTGTTTGTGAAGTTGTTTGAGTAAGAGCTATTGGCCTGAACACCTGGGATAAATCCCATGTTCTTCTTTGAAATGATGCCATGGGGTCTTCCACATCCAGCCAAGCAGACAGATGGGGCTTGCTTTAATGTTGCATCCGAAAGATGGTATCTCCAAATGTGCAGTTCTTTCAACAATGCACTGGAGAAATTTTGAGAGAAAATGAGGAGCCAGAGGAGCAGGTTTATTTTGAAGTTGAAAGGGATGCACCCCAAGAGGTCTGTGTATGTTTAAGTATAGAACAGTTAAATTCAATGTTTGTTGTAAGAAGTTAACCCAAGTTTCTAAATGAAAGATTCCAGAGATGTAAGTGTTTAGGCTCTTCCAAAGCCCATTCAGATGCACTGTAAAATCTGGACTTGTGCGTTAGTGGACTTCCCAAAGTTCTTGTTGTTGGAGCCTTAATTCCTATCTTTACCTATCACAGCTATCTTTTCCCATTGCTCTGGATGACACTCCCCTTTCCTGTGACATGTGACTCCTTTTTGCACCTGCTCAATCAAGTTCTCCCCTGCAAAATCCCAGAGGTTATCTGTATTGGACCAAGATATGGCTCTAGCAGTTTCTGCAAACCTGCTCCAGTCAAAGTACACTTCATTATTTAAGAGGGGCATGTGAGCTTTGTCACCTGTGTCTCTCAAATTTTCAGAAATTCAGCAATAAATTTGTGCATTCTTGCATTAGAACTAACTGACCTGGGTTGACTGTGCAGTGCTTTACCTTTCCTTGTTGAACTTCTCCATCATTGACTTTATAAAATAAATTATTGTTGAGCGGATCAATACTCTTCTGGACTTAAAAATCTCCAAATAAGTCTCAAGGGTCAAGATTATTCTATTATATTAGATGCACACATAAAGCAGATCAGCTGGCTTTCTTTTGTTGGATACACAACTCATGCAACATTTGACAGAACACTCCCAGTTTGTGTCAAACCCTTGATTCAAATTTGTTTTATTACCTTGCATCTAAGACCTTTGAAATATGCATAAATGGTGCTTGTGGAAAACCAAGATTCAACTTTATACTTCCCATTGTGCAATAATTTTAATATAGTAAAAAGCTTTTTTTTGCTATGTGCTGAAGTGCATTGCTGGGAGGTCGACAAGTTACCAATTAATAAATCTCCCTTTGGTGAAACAAACTATCAGAAAGCGGGATAATTTTTGTTTTTTCTAATAAGTAACTGAGTTGGTGGTCAATAAATTATGGTTTTGTACAACATAGGAGTAGGCTATTTGGTCTATTGTGACTGTGCTGGCCTTCTAAAAAGCTAGTTAGTTTGGTCCACTCCTCTGCTGCTTCTCCATAGCTCTGCAGATGTTTTTCTTTTCAAGTACATACTCAGTTTTCATCTTAAATATTACTACAGATTCATGTTACGGTCCTCAGATCCAGCATTGCCACTGAATGAAACTAGGCAAACATGAGTGTAGCACATACAGCATTAACTGTGTATTAGTGTTCAAAGAGAGAAGTCAAAGTGGACATTATCTTTGTGATAATTTCCTTGACTTGTTCAGTCATTTAAGTTTTGGATTTCAGTATATATAAATTCATCTAATATCTTTTGCAAGTAGAAAACAGTTATTGATTACTGATTTGAAATCAAGAGGGATCAGTGTTTTTATGCTGTGCAGCAGATTTGCGCAACACCGTTTCAGAATTGTTGGTGTATGAATACTTTGCTTCCTCAAGGAAAAGATTGAATTTAACAAGTACGTGAAGTCTTATCGTAAGAAACGGTAAATTAATAAGGGATATAGAGATGTACCACTTTGGAGTATGAAACATTTTGTGCATGATCTAAATGTTGAAAATCATTTTTGATTAAGCAATGATTTTGTTTCTTTCAAAACTGGACTTTTTTAACCTACTTAAATCTGAAGTGCTTTCCAAATTTGACTGTATTACTTTTTATCTATTACTGAATTCCACTGATTTATTCCCTTTATCAGCCATAGCGTCCTCGAAATATACAGCACGGAAAAAGACCCTTCAGTCCAATGTGTCCATGCCAACCAGATACCCCAACCCAATTTAGTCCCACCTGCCAGCACCCAGCCCATATCCCTCCAAATCTCTCCGGTTCATATACCCATCATGTTGCCTTTTAAATGTTGCAATTGTACTAGCTTCTGCCACTTCCTCTGGCTGCTCATTCCATAAACGGTACCACCCTATGCGTGAAAACGTTGCCTCTTAGGTCTCTCTTGTATTTTTCCCCCCTCACCCTAAACCAATGCCCTTGAATTCTGGACTCCCCATTCCAGGAAAAAGATTTTGTCTATTTATCCTAACCATGCCCCTCATGATTTTAAAAACCTCTATAAGGTCACCCCTCAGCCTCTGACGCTCCAGGGAAAACACCCCGAGCGACCTCAACCTCTCCCTCGAGCTCAAATCCTCCAACCCTGGCGACATCCTTGTAAATCTTTTCTGAACCCTTTCAAGTTTCACAGCATCTTTCCGATGGGAAGGAGACCAAAATTGCACGCAATATTCCAAAAGTGGCCTAACCAATGTCCTGTACAGCCGTAACATGACCTCGTAACTCCTGTACTCAATACTCTGACCAATAAAGCAAAGCATACCAAATGCCTACGCTCCAAGGTCTCTTTGTTCAGCAACACTCCCTCAGATCTTACCATTAAGTGTATAAGTCCTGCTAAGATTTGCTTTCCCAAAATGCAGCACCTCGCATTTATCTACATTAAAATCCATCTGCCACTTCTAAACCCACTGGCCCATCTGATCAAGACGCAGTTGTAATCTGAAGAAACCTCCATCACTGTCCACTACACCTCCAATTTTGGTGTCAGCTGCAAACTTACTAACTGCACCTCTTACGCTCACATCCAAATCATTTATATAAATGATGAAAAGTAGTGGACCCAGCACCGATCCTTGTGGCACTCCACTGGTCACAGGCCTCCAGTCTGAAAAACAACCCTCCATCACTATGTCTGTCTTCTACATTTGAGCCAGTTCTGCATCCAAATGGCTAGTTCTCTCTGTATTCCATGTGATCTAACCTTGCTAACCAGTCTCCCATGGGGAACCTTGTCGATCACCATATTGAGGTCCATATAGTTCACAATTACTGCTCTGCCCTCATCATTCCTCTTTGTCACTTCTTCAAAAAGCTCAATCAAGTTTGTGAGCCATGATTTCCCATGCACAAAACCATGTTAACTATCCATAATTAGTCCTTGCCTTTCCAAATACATGTACGTACTGTCCCTCAGGAATTCCTCCAACAACTTGCCCACCACCAGCATCAAACTCACTAGTCTACAGTTCCCTGGCTTGTCCTTAAATAGTGGCACCACTTTAGTCAACCTCCAGTCTTCCGCCACCTCAACTGTGACTATCGTTGATACAGATATCTCAGTAAGAGGCCCAGCAAGCACTTCCCTAGCTTCCCACAAAGTATGAGGGTACACCTGATCAGGTCCTGAGGATTTATTCACTTTTATGCGTTTCAAGACATCCAGTACTTCCTCCTCTATAAGATGGACATTTTTCAAGATGTCACCATCTATTTCCCTACATTCTTTATCTTCCATGTCCTTTTCCACAGTAAATACTGATGCAAAGTACTCGTTTAGTATCTCCCCCATCTCCAGTGGCTTCACACAAAGGCCACCTTGCTAATCTTTTGAGGGGTCCTATTCTCTCCCTAATTATCCTTTTGTCCTTGATGTATTTGTAAAAACCCTTTGGATTCTCCTGAATTCTATTTGCCAAAGCTATTTCATATCCCCTTTTTGTCCTCCTGATTTGCCTCTTAAGTATACTCCTACTGCCTTTATACTTTTCTAAGGATTCACTCGATCTATCCTGTCTATACTTGAAATATGCTTCCTTCTTTTTCTGAACCAAACCCCAAATTTCTTTAATCATCCAGCCTTTCCTTTCACCTTAACAGGAATATTCTTTCTCTGGACTCTCATTATCTCATTTCTGAAGGCTTCCCATTTTCCAGCCGTCCCTTTACTGCGAACATCTGCCCCCAATCAGCTTTTGAAAGTTCTTGCCTAATACCATCAAAATTGGCCTTTCTCCAATTTAGAACTTCACCTTTTAGATCTGGTCTAACCTTTTCCATCACTATTTTAAAACTACTAGAATTATGGTCACAGTCCTAAAATAATTCAGTGTAAATTTGTGTTCAATACTTTTATCTGATTCCTTATAACTTCAGTCCAGTTGCAGTTGGCACTTACACCACTTGAAATTATCTGTTTGGAATGAGCTTTTGGGAAAAAAAGACGTAAATTCATGCCAGTCAGATATTCTGATTGTACATATTTTCAAGATTATTAATGTTAACAATTATATACATTTGAAAAAATAACAGTGAAATAATTATTTCAAAAACAAAGATGGAAATCAATCTTTTTAACTCTTAGACGTTTCATTTTAACTTCAGTGATAGGGAAGCTTCTAGAAACAATTATTCAGAATAGAATCCTGTGAAAAAAGATGCTTTAACTATGAAGAGCCAGCATAGCTTTCTAGAGGGAAAATAGTGTTTCACTAACTTGCTGATGTCTTTTTGAAAAGCTTACAGAAATGGTGGATTAGGATAATGCTGTTGATTATGATGTACAAAGACTTCCAGAAACAGCTCAATATAGTGATGCAATATATTGACTTGAGAAATGTTAGAGATCAGTGGAATAAAAGGCACAGTAGCAACGTGAATACAACATTGGCTGCGTAACAGGGAGCAGAGTTATGGTAATGGATCCTTTTTGAGCTGTGGGAAGGTTTGTATTGGAGGGGTTGGTATTGAGAGCTTTGCTTTTTCTGCTATATATTCATGATCTAGATCTTGTATACAGGAACAGTTTCAAACTTTGTAGATGATACAAAACTTGGAAGAGTTGTGAATTAAGAGTAGGACAGTATGAAACTTTAAAAGGAAATGATATGTTGTTGGGAGTAGGCAAAGGAGACAATGAAGTTCAATGCAGAAAGCACACCAAATAGTCCATGTCCCTCTATTCTCTGCCTACTCGTGTATCTTTCTAAATGCCTGTTAAATGTTGCTGTCATCTCTTCTTCCCTTGCAGCGTGTTCTGGGCACTTACACCATCTGTGTAAAGCAAAACTTGCTTTGTACATTTCCTTTAAACACTCCCCTCTCACCTGAAACCAATGCCCCCTAGTATTTGACATTACTCTGAGTAAATTGCCCAGCTTATCCATTCCCCTCTCAATTTCATATACTTGTATCAGGTCTGCCTTCAGCCTCCAACACGCTGGGGAAAAACCAATCCAAGTTTGTCCAACCTCTCCATAGAGCTAATTCACTCCAATTAAGGCATCATCCTGGTAAATCCTCTTTTACGCTCTCTCCAAAGCCTCCACATCATTCTCATTGTGAGCAGCTGTGGTCATCACATTAGTATAATCTGGCCTTACTAAATTTTTATATATTTGCAACATGCCAACTTTTATCCTTGGTACCCTTGGGGTAAGCATGCGTATGCCTTCTTTACCATCGTATTCATTTGTGTTGCCACTTCCATGGAGATATGATCTTGCACCCAAAGATCCCTTTGTGTTTCAGTGCTCCTAAGGGCCCTGCCATTTACAGCATACTTTACTGTTGCATTTGATATCTCAAAATGCATCACCTCAGAAGTTTGAGGTGGTGTACTTCATTATGAAGATTATTGAAAGATGATTATAAATTAAGCATTATAATGCTAGAGCAAGTGCAGGAACAGAAGGACCTTGGTGTTTATGTGCACAGGTGATTTAAAAGTGATAAGATAGTTCTTGAGAGCAGTTAATCAATGTGCAATATCCTGGGCTGTATTAATAGGTGTATGGAACACAGTAGCAAAGAGTTATGCTAACACTTTGTTAGTCCTCAGCTTGTACACAGTTCTGGATGCCACACTTTGCAAGGATGGCTCAAGAGATGAGAGGCTTCAGTTACAAGAGTAGGTTGAGAGGTTCGGGTTGTTTTTATTTGGAGAGAAGAAACGTAAGACAAAGTCTAATAATAAAATGAAGAAACCCAGATAGAGTAGGTAAGGAGAGATTGTTTCCATTTGTAAAAGAATCAGGAAGAAAAGAGACGAGATTTAAAGTGATGTGCAAAGAAGCCAATGTGATGAGAAACAACAATTTTTCTCTCAACAATTGGTTCAGAACTGGAATTCATTGCCTAGAAGTTGGATGGAGGTAGGTTCAATTAAAGCATTCAAGGGGGCATTAGATGATTATTTAAATAGAAAATATATGAAAGAGTATCTGGAAAAGGAGAAGAATGGCATTTAGTAACGCTGTTTATTTAGGGAGCTAAAACAGAATGATGGGCCAAATGGCTGCCTCCTGTGCTATAACATTTCTGTCATTCTATTGTGCAGTTAACCTTTACTCGGTTCTTGAATGCTGCTTTTTTTTTAAAAAAGGCATGTTTCACAACAAATATTGTTTTATTTTTCTGAAAATTATATCATCATTCAGGAATCCTTATACCTAAATGCATCAACTCAAACTTCTGAGGTAATGTATTTTGAGAGATCAAATGCAACAAGAAAGCATATATTATTACCTACAGTGGAACTGTGTGGGGGGGAGAAAAAATTATTTTGAGGCAATTTGTAGTCCCAGCTTTTATCGAATATACAACATACAATCTGTGAATAATCTTAATTTAACCTGACTACAAATCCAAACTAATAGCCCACCAAAAGAATTGTTCCAAATGTAAACTTTGTAAAGTTCCACTGCTTTTTCAGTGTGTTAGTTGTGATGAGAAAAAGACAAATTTTGTATGTAGAAGTATTTACAGCCAAAGTTAGCTACGAAGTAACTAGTTAGAATTATTAATGTAATGTTTATATCATATTATTAGAATGCTTGACGTATAGCATTTAATGATAGCAAATTGTTCATTGTGTCCTAATGAAGTTTGTTTAATTGAGAGATCGGTTTAAATCAAATGATGGGCAAGTCATTCCAGAAGTGTTTGTGATGTTGTTCTACGTTATTTAAATCTAAGGATTTCTGTTCTGAAGTATGGCTTCCTTGTTAAACCCAGATGTCTGATAAAGAATTTTTAAGGAGTTTCTTCCTCAGAGAGAAAAAAATTAATTCCCAGCTGAAAGCGAATTATGCCTTTTGGCTTCATTCCAGCATTCCTGTTCAAGTTAAAAAAAAATTGAAATGCCAAAAGAGAGCAACGCGTGAAGCAACCCAGCGAAGGATAAGAACAAAACAAAACTTAACTGTATTCGTACATCATCGAGAAGTGCTCCACCCCTTGGAGTGTACAAAGTCTCAAAATGAAAGATCATGTTTTGATGGCTGTCTCACTTTCATCTTATGATTCTATTCAGATAGATTGAAAACCACTTCGTTGCGGCTGTGGTGTTTTGCAAGATTCCTTTGGGATTTTATTTGATGCCTTCATCTGTTTCTTTTTAAATGTGCTGAGCTGTTGATCCAGCTAAAGAAGAACAAATCTCAGCTTGAAGACCAACAATTCATCTAACAGCCCTGTTTTCACTTTACCTGTCAACCTGCACTTTCGTAAAGCAAATCGCAATAATTGTAGCTTTGGACGCGGGACAAATCAGTTCTGAAGGCAACGTGTTTGAACATAGAAAGAAGCTTGCTCGGAAAAGTAAATATAGTACAGGATCCATCAGTTCTTGAACTCTTTGAATTTGGTAACAATGTCAGCGCTGTATTCTAGGAATAAGGATCTAATGAGGAACAAGAAACCGCAGCAAGAAACACCACCTTGTTCACCTTCACCCACAAGCAAGACATTCAGAGTAAGAAAATGACTGACTTTAATTTTAGTGCTCTAGTGTGGTTTTATTAGAGGCCTAACAACAGTGCAGCAAATAATGCGGTCTGCGGGTGATAGGTTTTTAAACATCCTGATACATGGAATGCACATAGAAGCTTGAAAACAGTCAGTATCCTATTTACTGAGAGTTAAACCAAACAGTCTTGTGTTCTTGAGTGTTTCAGAAAAAAAATCATTTAAGATCTTATTTTGAAGTTAAATGTACATCCAAAAAAGAAATTTGACTGACACCCCCCCCCTCCCCAATTAACTCTGTTATTACAATTCCTAATTGGACTGAATGATTTAGAAGCATGCAAGTAGTAGCAAATATGCTAGTCAAATGTATTTTTTTGTCTGCTGCGCAATGTTTTTTGAAGTGTGACTTGTATTGCTGTTTAATGGTGCAATGAAATGTTGGACTTATGTTTCCTTCTCTGTTATTAGCATTAATATATATGTATGCCCCAGGCTCTTAATCAGTGTGTTAAATGTATAGCAGGCTGAAAAAGCCAAAGGAAAGTAATGGTGTTTTGTTTTTGTTTAATAGCAATTGTAACTAGCTCCAGTTAATTCCAAATCTGATTGTGTGGTCTCTTTAAGTATATACAGGAACAGTTTGTGGGAGGTTACTGTGGAAGTCTTATGTAATTAGCAACAGCTGTCTGCTGTTTCATGTGCAGTGGAAAAGCAGAGTTTGGGGCCCAGGCAAAACCTGCCAGAGGAGCCCAGCCTGGAATACACTAAAATTCTGAAAGAAATGTTGAATGAAATAGAAGGAAACCTATTGCAGCAACCGTACATTAATTTTATCAAGGATAATATAAGAAAACTTTTCATCTTCATGAAAACTGATCATTGTCAAATCAAGGCATTTTGATGCATTTCATGTAATTCCATGTTACCTTCAGTTATTGTATAATTTCATTCTTTATAGATTTGGATGATGACGTTATTGGAGTTCAAAGTATCTTTGATATTCTAGAGATACTGCATGACCTAAAAATGCCAATGAAAGGCCAATTTTAAAGCATTCATATGATGAAGAATTCCATATGAGACACCACTAGAATGTGGTGTCGATCAGTAGCTGAAATAAAACTGGCGATTTTGTGGCCACCGACTACCTTGAGGTGCACAAATTGACTGGCAGTTCTTCGTGTATGAAAATGAACTGTAGATGTTTGGAGGGTTGCTTATTCAAGATAATCGTTATAACCAGGTGCAATGCGTTTTCATCCAAACAGTAATCATGAGCACGAGTAGATAACTCGAATATAAAAAAAATCAAATCTGATGTTTATGTCTCTTGCATACGACCTTCCACTTCTTTCCACTTAATTGACTATCTCTTCCTTTCTTTCCCTCCATTCTACTCCCTTATACTGGTTTGCAGTCCAAACAGTAGAATTACTACTTTTTAAATTGTTTTAAATGAAGAGTTATTTGGATTAATTAAACTCTTTTATACTCAATTTTTAAATGAAACTTGGGTGTTTTATGAATTTAATGTAGAATTATTAATATTGGTGCATCTCATCGATCTACGAGTAAGTTTGGTAAATATAATAATGAGCACACAGCACTGTTAGATTCTACAGTTAAATCAGAAGTAAAACAATTTACACCATGCGAACATGACTATAATGTTTAGTTTTCACTTAAGTTAGTGACCAGCTTTGACTTCGACATCTCTTCAGATTTAATTGTTATATGCGGCAGTCATAAGTTAGGCATTAATTTGATCAAGGATGATGAAGAAAACATTTCACCTTAAAGAAAGCTACACTTTATCAAGACATTTTGATGCATTTCATCCAATTGATAATTTGTTTATGTGATAGAAGAATGCAGTTTTTTAAAAAAATAAGTACCATAAAGGAGACTTAACATTAAAACTTCTGAGTAGACAATGGTCTGTCTGTTAGACATATTCATGTGCTGCGCAGTAGTGAAAAGTAGAGGAGAATAATCAAATTGTCACTAGCTGAATCAAGCTTGTCAAAGCAGATTTTTGAGATGGAAAGTATTCAGTGAAACTTGGGAATTTCCTAACACTGTAAATTTTAAAATTATTACTAGTGTTGAATTTTCTTAATTGACCATTAAAATTGGACGGGTCCATTATAAAAATGGAGAGTGTGGATAAATTATTACCAGTGCCCGGCTTATTTGGTCCTCACCAATTTGTAGTGGAAGAAATTATTCGAAAATACATCCACTTAAGAAAGAACCTTTTCATATCCTCAGGTCATCCCTAAATATGTCACAACCAGGAAATAAAAGTATAATCAATATTGTCCAGGTTAACAGTGAAACTAATTTGCACACAGATCTCAAAAGGAGATATATTTGTTGTTTGGTTAACAAGGAAGCAGCTTTGTGCAAGGCATGAAGAGGCATCCCAGTTTCGTATTGTATCTTGCAGTTGGAACTTTGGTGTCCAGTTCAACAATCAGTGTTAGTTTTACATGTCAAATGAAAGACAGGACTTTTCGGTACTACAGGAAATTTTCAGCATTAGACTTAAATGTCAGCTGAGATAATGGACTCAAGTTCAAGAATGGAGCTTCAAGTTGTTTTGTAGGTGCAGCAGGTAATTAAGAAGGCAAATGGATTATTGTCCTTTGCTAGACGGTTGAAGTTTAAAAATGGGAAGGTTATGCTGCAGCTGTATAGGGTGTTTGTGAGGCCTAACCTAGAGTACTGT
Organism: Chiloscyllium punctatum; assembly: GCF_047496795.1. Taxonomy (NCBI): domain Eukaryota; kingdom Metazoa; phylum Chordata; class Chondrichthyes; order Orectolobiformes; family Hemiscylliidae; genus Chiloscyllium; species Chiloscyllium punctatum. Next base: position 9,376,846 of record NC_092783.1, on the reverse strand, counting down.
GTATGATTTTGGTCTCCTTACTTGAGAAAAGATGCACTGGCACTGGAGATTCACTAGATTGATTCCAGTGTGTGATTATTAACTTTGTCCACCCTAGTCCAACACTGTCACCTCCATATCATGGGTTCCAGAGTTGAGAGGGTTTGCTTATGAGGAGAAATTGAGTAGACTGGAACTTTATTCATTGGAATTTAGAAGAATGAGGGAGGATCTTGTAGAAACATACAAAAGTTATGAAGGGAATAGATAAGATCGAAGTAGGGAGGTTGTTTCCACTGGCAAGTGAAACTTGAAATAGGGGGCATAGTCTCAAAATGAGAGGGAGGAGATTTACAATTGAATTGAGGAACGTCTTCACCCAAAAAGTTGTAAATCTGTGCAATTCCTTGTCCGGTGAAGCAGTTGAGGCTACCTCATTGAATGTTTTTAAGGCAGAGCTGCATTTTTGAACAGTAAAGGAATTTGACGGTTCTGTGAGTGGATGGAGCTGAGTACACAAAAAGATCAGCCATTGATCTTACTGAATGGCAGAGCAGGCTCGAAGGGCCAAATGGTTGCCTCCTGCTCCTTTTTCTTATGTTCTTAATTACATGGACAAAGAAAAGAGCAAAAGTAGGTGCTCAGCCCTTTGAATCTACTTTATTTATTAACATCATGATTATTATACTTTTCTGCCTACCCTGATAATGTTTCATCACCTTGCTTATCAAAAATCTGATAACCTCAAACTTAAAATTATTCAAAGATTTTACTTCCTTTGAGGGAGAAAACTCCTAAGAGTCATGACCTATCTAAGAAAACGATTCCCTTCCCCCCCCCACCAATTGCCTTAAGTGGGTGACCCTTTTCTTTCTGAACAGTGACCCCCTATTTCTGATTTTCCTTCTAAGATGAAAGTGCTTTTCCATATGCATCCTGTCAAGACCCCTCAGGATCTTTCTATGTTTCACTCAAGCATCTCTTACAAGGAAAAGTTGAACCTAGAAGTGTAAGAAAACCTATCCAATCTAGCTATAGGTCTGGTAACCTTCTCTAAACTGCTTCCAGTGCAGGAGTATTGCTTTCTAATTTGCAAATTTGGAAAGAATTAACGAAAGCGATCAATGTAAGCTAAAATGCATTGTTCCCAAAAATAGCCTTCCATATTTATTTTCAGGGCTGCCAGTGTTTATTGCAATTATTTTGCAATACACATATTCTAAAATGCAAACCTTTGTTTTTCCAATATTTTCATCTGAAATATGGAACGCTTTGCATTTGGTGATATGTTTATGAAAGTTTGGTCTGCTGTTCTGAGTGCTTGTCAACCAGAACTATCCATACTTCAGAATCTAAAATATATTTTATATATTGTTGTACAGTGATTTTAGACAAAGCCGATTTGGTTTGAGAACCACTGAATTATCAGCAATGTGTTCATAAGAAAAAGTGGATGGTTGAGTATGTGTGATAATAAAGCAACATCGCAAGTTCCAGGTTCCAACATGTTCTGAAAACAGCATAACTGAGAGTTGATGTAGTGCCTTGTATTTTTTTGATTTGCTGATTGGAATATTTAGGAAAATTGTGGCTTTGCAACTTATTAACCTTGTATTAACAAATGCCACATCTTTGTCATAAAGGGAAAGAGCAATACATTTTTAATTTCTATTTGACTCAGAAGATGACAATTTGAACTGGACCATGAAATTTGAATTAGACTTTGATTTACATTTCTATTTGGAACGCTCTTGCAAATCAATGCTTAATGCAGAAAAATGCAGTGCAGGTGAACTTAATTTATGTTGAATTGAAAGTCAGTTTTATTGGAACCTAGATTTTCTTTTATCTGTACAGTTTCTTTGCGTGCGTCCCAGTCTGAGAGGGGAAAAAACTCAATTGTACAAATGAACTGTCATTTAACATTAAATACTTTGACTTGCTATTATGCTGTGAGGTCCAAATAGCATCAAAACAGTAAGCTGCTTATACTGGTATCTCCACTGTTGTGGGTTGTAAGTACATGTAATCAGTGTTATTCCATAAGTTAGTGTGCTCTTTCAAAGCAAAAACATAAAGTGCGAGAAAAATTCAGCAGGTCTGGCAGCATTGTGGAGAGAGAAAAGGAATTAATGTATTGAATCCAGTATGGCTTCTCTTCATTCTGAAGATCTGCTGAGTTCTCCACTTTTCGTTTTTGTTTCAAATTTCCAGTATCTGCAGTATTATATTTGTATTAGCATACTGTATCCAATCGATTGTGCAGCCATATCTGCTGAAGATCTGAGGTAGGTGATTTGGTCTGAAACATGTTCTTTTGTTTAGAAGCTTTGATCTTATTGTTTTTAAAAATATTCTGAAGCCAGGCATGTAGGTATCAGTGATGTAGTCAGACTTGCGAATGTTAGTTACTTATCTTCCATTTATTGTACTGAAAGTTCAGTAAAATAATCATTTTTAAAAAAGAAAGCCACTTTGATGTAATGAGATAGAAATTTAACATTAATTAAAATCTGGTATTTTATTTAGAGAGATAAATACAATATGTATACTTCTGGTTTTATGAATACCTTGTTCATGTTTGATGTGTTTTAATATATTAATTTTTAGTTTTAGTAATTAAATTTTTAGTTGTAGAAAATTAGAGCAATGCGCATGAAATATGCCTGGCATCTATTCCATTTGGATCCATTTTGCTTTATAAGACCATAAGACCATAAGACATAGGAGTGGAAGTAAGGCCATTCGGCCCATCGAGTCCACTCCGCCATTCAATCATGGCTGATGCGCATTTCAGCTCCACTTGCCAGCATTCTCCCCGTAGCCCTTAATTCCTCTAGACAACAAGAACCTATCAATCTCGGCCTTGAAGACATTTAGCGTCCCGGCTTCCACTGCACTCCGTGGCAATGAATTCCACAGGCCCACCACTCTCTGGCTGAAGAAATGTCTCCGCATTTCCGTTCTGAAATGACCCCCTCTAATTCTAAGGCTGTGTCCACGGGTCCTAGTCTCCTCGCCTAACAGAAACAATTTTCTAGCATCCACCTTTTCAAAGCCATGTATTATTTTGTACGTCTCTATTAGATCTCCCCTTAATCTTCTAAACTCCAACGAATACAATCCCAGTATCCTCAGCCGTTCCTCATATGCTAGACCTGTCATTCCAGGGATCATCCGTGTGAATCTCCGCTGGACACGTTCCAGTGCCAGTATGTCCTTCCTGAGGTGTGGGGACCAAAACTGGACACAGTACTCCAAATGGGGCCTAACCAGAGCTTTATAAAGTCTTAGTAGTACATCTCTGCTTTTATATTCCAACCCTCTTGAGATAAGAGACAACATTGCATTCGCTTTCTTAATCACAGACTCAACCTGCATGTTTACCTTTAGAGAATCCTCGACTAGCACTCCCAGATCCCTTTGTGCTTTGGCTTTATTAAGTTTCTCACCATTTAGAAAGTAGTCCATTCCTATATTCTTTTTGCCAAAGTGCAAGACCTCGCACTTGCTCACGTTAAATTCCATCAGCCATTTCCTGGACCACTCTCCCAACCTGTCTAGATCCTTCTGTAGCCTCCCCACTTCCTCAGTACTACCTGCCTGTCTACCTAACTTTGTATCATCGGCAAACTTCGCTAGAATGCCCCCGGTTCCCTCATCCAAATCATTAATATATAATGCGAACAGCTGTGGCCCCAGCACCGAACCCTGCGGGACACCGCTCGTCACCGGCTGCCATTCTGAAAAAGAACCTTTTATCCCAACTCTCTGCCTTCTGTTAGATAGCCAATCCTCAATCCATCCCAGCAGCTCACCTCGAACACCATGGGCCCTCACCTTGCTCAGCAGTCTCCCGTGTGGCACCTTATCAAAGGCCTTTTGAAAGTCCAGATAGACCACATCCACTGGGTTCCCCTGGTCTAACCTACTTGTTACCTCTTCAAAAAATTCCAACAGGTTTGTCAGGCATGACCTCCCTTTACTAAATCCATGTTGACTTGTTCTAATCAGACTCTGCTCTTCCAAGAATTTAGAAACCTCATCCTTAATGATGGATTCTAGAATTTTACCAACAACCGAGGTTAAGCTGATTGGCCTATAATTTTCCATCTTTTGCCTTGATCCTTTCTTGAACAAGGGGGTTACTACAGCCATCTTCCAATCGTCCGGGACCTTTCCTGACTCCAGTGACTCTTGAAAGATCTCAACCAATGCCTCTGCTATTTCCTCAGCAACCTCTCTCAGAACTCTAGGGTGTATCCCATCGGGGCCAGGAGATTTATCAATTTTAAGACTTTTTAACTTTTCTAGCACTATCTCTTTCGTAATGGCAACCATACTCAACTCAGCCCCGTGACACCCTTTAATTTTTGGGATATTACTCCTGTCTTCCACTGTGAAAACTGACGCAAAGTACTTGTTAAGTTCTCCTGCTATTTCCTTATCTCCCATCACTAGGCTCCCTGCATCAGTTTGAAGTGGCCCAATGTCTACTTTTGCCTGTCGTTTGTTTCTTATGTACTGAAAGAAACTTTTACTATTATTTCTAATATTACTGGCTAGCCTACCTTCATATTTGATCCTCTCATTTCTTATTACACTCTTTGTTATCCTCTGTTGGCTTTTGTATCCTTCCCAATCTTCTGATTTCCCACTGTTCTTAGCCACTTTATAGGATCTCTCTTTTTCTTTAATACATTTCCTGACTTCCTTTGTCAGCCAAGGTTGTCTAATCCCTCCCCGGTTAATCTTTCTTTTCTTGGGAATGAACCTCTGTACAGTGTCCTCAATTATACCTACAAACTCCTGCCATTTTTGCTCTAGTGTCTTCCCGGTTAGCCTCTGCTTCCAGTCTATTTTAGTCAGTTCCTCTCTCATGCCCTCATAATTACCTTTATTCAACTGTAACACCATTACATCAGATTTCGCCTTCTCCCTTTCAAACTCCAGACTGAACTCTACCATATTATGGTCGCTACTTCCTAAGGGTTCCCTTACTTTAAGATCTTTTATAGAGTCTGGTTCATTGCAAAGCACTAGGTCCAGAATAGCCTGCTCTCTTGTGGGCTCCATGACTAGCTGTTCCAAAAAGCCATCCTGTAAGCATTCCATGAATTCCCTTTCTTTAGATCCACTAGCAACATTATTTACCCAGTCCACCTGCATATTGAAGTCACCCATGATCAATGTAACCTTGCCTTTCTGACATGCCTTCTCTATTTCCCGGTACATGTTGCGTCCCTGGTCCTGACCACTGTTAGGAGGTCTGTACACAACTCCAATTATGGTTTTTTTGCCTTTGTGGTTCCTCAATTCCACCCACACAGACTCCACATCATCCGACGCTATGTCATTCAATACCATAGATTTAATTTTGTTCTTAACTAACAAGGCAACTCCACCCCCTCTGCCCACCTCTCTGTCTTTTCGATAAGTCGAAAAACCATGGAGGTTTAACTGCCAGTCCTGACCCCCCTGTAACCAAGTCTCTGTGATGCCTACTACATCATAATCATTCACTATTATCTGTGCCATTAATTCATCGGCTTTGTTATGAATGCTACGAGCATTCAGGTAAAGTGCCTTAATGCTAACTTCCTTATTAGAGATGTTGTAAGTCATATGTCCTAAGTTATCCTTGCTTTTTTCTGCATTCTCAGTCTGCCTCAATTTTAAATCCGCCTGGAAACATGCTATCCTGCTGCTTATCTTTCCATTTACCTCCATACTCCCTGTTGCTTTCACTTTCCCTTCCCCCCCAACTCAGAAGTTTAAAGTCCTACTGACCACCCTATTTATCCTCTTCGCCAGAACATTGGTACCTGATCGGTACCAATGTTTAAAAAGATAAGAGCAAATCTTAGCAGGACTTATGCACTTCATGATAAGGTCCTCTGGAATGTTGCTGAACAAAGAGACATTGGAGTGCAGGTTTATAGTTGCTTGAAAGTGGAGTTGCAGGTAGATAGGATAGTGAAGAAGGCGTTTGGTACGCTTGCCTTTATTGGTCAGAGTATTGAGTACAGGAGGTGGGAGGTCATGTTGCGGCTGTACAGGACATTGGTTAGGCCACTGTTAGAATATTGCATGCAATTCCGGTCTCCTTCCTATTGGAAAGATGTTGTGAAATTTGAAAGGGTTCAGGAAAGATTTACAAGAGTGTTGCCAGGGTTGGAGGATTTGAGCTATAGGGAGAGGTTGAACAGGCTGGGGCTGTTTTCCCTGGAGCGTCGAAGGCTGAGGAATGACCTTACAGAGGTTTATAAAATTATGAGGGGCATGGATAGGATAAGTAGACAATGATCATTAAACAGCAAGTGGGATAACTTAGCTAAAGAACTGGAGATATTTAATTTGCAATACTTGCAGTTTAGAGCAATGATGAAAGAGATTTTCATTTTTGCGTTCGAGCCACATTGGTATAAAAATATTCACTGAAGGCTGTAAAATTAGTTATTTCATTGCATCAACGAAAAAATTGCAAATGAGGGCTCATTAATCACAGAACCAGTTTGAGGATGACCCAGAGCAGGCGACTTAACTATGCAGATGATTGGGACTTTGTGTTTCAATTTATCTGGGTGTTTACTAAGAGTGTTAGTTGCACTTTGGATCTTGTATTGTTTGTAAGTCAGATAGAAGATAGCCAAAGTAACTAACGACAAAAAACAAAGTAATTGACAGATATGCTGCACAGTGAGCAGAGTTTGAAAAAAGAATTCAGTAAAAAAAAACTCCTGGTGTAGTCTTATTTTTTAAAATCAGCTGTTATAATTCCTTTTAACTCGATTGTAAGAGTATTATATTTTAGTATTATAGTGAAACAAATGTTGATTCTTGTTTTTCACATTAGAAGTTGAAATAAACAAACAGCAATTGATATGGTTATGTATTTGAAATGCTCCAAAAATGTTGGTAAATGTGTAACTGATTTTTGGTTCATTTTTAAAAAAATTACGAATGACCTCCCTGCCTGGTACATAACTCGTTTTAGTCAACTGTAGAAATTTGTTCACACTTAGTACTGTAGTTCTAAGTATAATTTTCCTCTATTTTACAAATAACCTTTTTTTCCCCCGAAAGGTTATTTTTCCACACTGTTATTTTATTCTTTATCAGGATAGGAACTTCAGGTGTTATTCTTACTTTGCACAAATGTCTTTCTCTTCCTACTGTCTCAGATGGATTCTGGGAAACTTCATTAGCACACAAGAAACAAAAGAATGTGAGGATTTGTTGATGAGGTCAGATGGAATGGGTGGAGATTTGTGTGAGACATAAACACTGCATGAATCTTCTTGGTTGAATGACCTGTTTTTGTGCTGTGTAAGTGTTTTGCTCATTGCTTTTCAAAATATCATTACTTCCCATGATCTTGGCACACGAAAGAAAGAAGAAAGCAGAAAAAGTAGCGATATTTATCCTGAGAATGTTAATTGATTTTTTTTTTAAACAGTATGTTAGAACTATTCGGCATGCTGCTCATTGCAGTAAACTCTTAGATTTTAGGATTTTTATATTGAAGCTCTTTTACTCTCTATTCTTGTTACTATTAATCCAACCACCTCGCCACACCACACTCAACCACCAACACCACTCCCCCTCCTGTCTTTGACTTTCATCTTCTTTCTTGGATGTAACAAGTATTCAGACTCGGGTGGTGGAGGCAGGGTGGGGGGGGGGGGGGTGTGTGGGTGTGGGGTGGTGGGGGGGGGCGAGGAGAGGGGGGAAGAGTAGAAGTTACTGAAAAAACACAGCAGCTCTGGCAGCATCTGTGGTGAGAAAGCAGGGAGCAGTGATCCTTCTTCAGAACTGCTAATTGCTTGGAAATGTTTGGTATATTTGCTAAAGAAAAGCTGGGGGTGGGAGGAGGAGTAAATGATGCATGGGAATGGAGCCCAGAGAGAGAGAGAGAGAAAAACAATTGGGCAGAATAAAGGAATGGGTGAAGGTCAGTCTGGGAGAATGAATAGCTGCTAATAGGAACCATTAATAGCTGACAATGAGTTGTTCGTGGGAGTAACCCATGTGATGAAAAGGCCTGGTGTGGGGAGTTAAGGACATGGGAGAAGGTGCATAGGCTTTAAAATTATTGAACACTATATGAGTCCAGAAGGCTGCAGAGTCCAGGACTCTTTCAGCTTGCACTAAACTTCGCTGGAGCACTGCAGCAAGCCTGAGAAAGATATTGGCTAAGGAACATGATGGTGTGTCGCAGTGGCAGGCAACCAGAAGTTCAGGGTCATTTTTGCAGACAAAATGTAGGTATTCTACAAGCGATCACCCAGTCAGCAATTCGTCTCACCAATGTAGAGACCACAAATATTCAGACTGACCTAGCACATGTATTAAGTTTATAGTTTGTTTCTTCATGTAATTGACAAAGCCAAACCTTTCTGATACGTTGTGACCTTGCACTATTTTGAGTTGCATTTGTGAATGCATTCATACTTTTATAGTGTAATTTTCTTCTTTGTGCATTGTTTAGAAGTAAATTTCAAGAAATTGAATGTGTTTTTAGGCAAAAAAGTATATGCCTAATATATGATATTTGTTATTGCTCACTTTTTAAGAACATCTGTTAAAACAACACCGATGACAGACCAATAATTGGGGCACAGCAAACTATTATTTTGAGCCTTAACTACAAATGAACAATTCAGTTCACAGTACTAGTATGCCCTTTGTGAAGAAGTCTTGGAGGTTTACTGATACAAATCCTTTAAATCCTGTTTATTGGCTAGTATCTCTATTTACTAATATGACTAAACTTTTGTTTGAAACAGCAAATAGTTTTAAGGGAATAATCTTGATTAGTATAACTTTCTGCAAAAGTTTGTAGACTGTCCAAAGTTTGTGAGAAGATTTGTAGCTCGGGTGCTCGTTGTTGTGGTTCTGTTCGCCGAGCTGGGAATTTGTGTTACAAACGTTTTGTCCCTGTCTAGGTGACATCCTCAGTGCTTGGGACCCTCCTGTGAAGCGCTTCTGTGATGTTTCCTCCGGCATTTATAGTGGTTTAATCTGCCGCTTCCGGTTGTCAGTTCCAGCTGTCCGTTGCAGTGGTTGGTATATTGGGTCCAGGTCGATGTGCTTATTGATTGAATCTGTGGATGAGTGCCATGCCTCTAGGAATTCCCTGGCTGTTCTCTGTTTGGCCTGTCCTATAATAGTAGTGTTGTCCCAGTCGAATTCATGTTGCTTGTCATCTGCGTGTGTGGCTACTAAGGATAGCTGGTCGTGTCGTTTCGTGGCTGGTTGGTGTTCATGGATGCGGATCATTAGCTGTCTTCCTGTTTGTCCTATGTCGTGTTTTGTGCAGTCCTTGCATGGGATTTTGTACACTACATTGGTTTTGCTAGCATCCATGAACACCAACTAGCCACGAAACGACACGACCAGCTATCCTTAGTAGCCACACACGCAGATGACAAGCAACATGAATTCGACTGGGACAACACTACTATTATAGGACAGGCCAAACAGAGAACAGCCAGGGAATTCCTAGAGGCATGGCACTCATCCACAGATTCAATCAATAAGCACATCGACCTGGACCCAATATACCGGCCACTGCAACGGACAGCTGGAACTGACAACCGGAAGCGGCAGATTCAAACCACTGTAAATGCTGGAGGAAACACCACAGAAGCGCTTCACAGGAGGCTCCCAAGCACTGAAGATATCACCTAGACAGGGGACGAAATGTTTGCAACACAAATTTGTAGACTGTCATTAGTATTTTCTATTGCAAATAGCTGATGTGAAACGTGATGTGGAGTCATCGGTTGTGGACAAGATCAAAAATCATTCCCATGAGTTGTATGACTCTTTGGTCTTTTCCTCCTTGATTCTGTGTCTGAGGTCTTCTCTCACTAACACCTGATGATCAAGCAGCATTTCGAAAGCTAGTGTTTTCAGATAAACCAGTTGGGTATAATCTGGTGTCATGTGATATGAAGCTTGTTACAGAAATGCCTTGTTCAAATTTATTTTGAAATGAACTGTATAAAGCTAATTGAACAGAGTTACCAGTCTACTAAATTAACTAAAACCTGAATTATAGAAAACTGACCTTGTATAGTTAAGACTGTTTCATATACTGAGTCAGACTGTAGGAGTGAAGATTAGAATGTGCCAAGAGTGAAAATTATCAGAATGAGTAATCTACTTTGTAATTTGAATTCAAACTGTTGTTAAAGTGTAATATCTTTCTGTATAATTTCTATTATTCAGAATTTTTCTGAATCATTGTAGCTCCTTTTGCAGCATGAGTTGTATTTTTATGGTAGAAATGTAAGTCTTAATTAGTGTCCTGATTTTTAAAAAAAAATTACTGCATATGTCAAAACTCTAAAAGAAGCAAAACATGGAAATATTTGCAGGTCAAGCAGCACCTGTGGAAAGAAATAGTGTTAACCTCCATTGTGAATTAATTTCTGTCAGAATAGCTGATGGTGAAAACATTTCCACCTTCTGACCATTTCCTGAAGTTGCTAGCTGTTCATATATATATCAGCATAATATCTTTACATTCACTAATTCTAAAGCCAGCTGTAGTATTTTCCTCAGATTGTATCATACTGCTAGACCTTTAGATGCTTTGTGGTAAATACTAACTTTGCACTAGATTAAAAAGTAGAAAATTCAAAACTAAAATGTAGCAAATTAAAATACCTTCAATGACTTCAGACATCTTGTGTATAATTTAACTGTTGTTATTGACATGGTATTTTAGTGGAAGACCCCATAATAGTGTAAAAGCATTGCAACAATGCATGCATGATCTTGTAACTCATTATCCTTTTGCTTGCCAATAATAACTACAATTTTAGTTCATGGCTGGTTATATAGAGGTGAAGATGCTTTCTATGAAAACAGTATTGACTGGAGAATGCTTTTGACAGCAATCAGTTTCCTGTGCTAAATTTTGTCTTCAATGCAGTTCATGTGAGAACTTTGACCGCAGTAAGCTTCATTATCAAGATTGCTATATTTTTTCTATAGAGTGCATATACCTGTACTTTCAGTGGCGCTTGTATGGTTGTGATTGAGTGGGCAACTTGGCATTTTCTTCTGTATGCCAAGGGGGCTGATTTTACTGCACTTGCTAAAACTTTAACAGAACTAGTTTGTTTTCACATTGTCTGTGTGGCTTAGTTATTTCATAAGCCAATGAAAATAGTTTGAATTTTTGCATAAATATAAAACAACATAGTTTTACAGTGAAACATGATCAGAATTTGACAAGTACTTGACAGCAATATAAACAAAAAGCAAATAATTTTGCTGCAAGTTGTCTCTCACTTCACATTGTTTCTCTCTCCCAGCTGAGAGATTGTATTTTATTTTGAGTTGCTGCTGTGTTTAGTCCTGTGGCAAAAAGCAATAAGTAATGTTAACTTAACCAATTCCTTTCCTGTCTGGCATTACCATGCTGTTAGTCCAGTTGAAAACCTGTAAAACTTGTTTCTGCTTGCAAGTCTACTCCCAAAGCATTTCCAGAAAGGCAAGCTTACTGACAACCTTCCAAACATTGATCTATCGTGCACATCATTGAGGCAGTTGTTTTTAACCAAAAGATACAGCAGGACAGGTCTCATTAAGCTGCATCAGTAGCAAGTAAATGGAAGGTGCTCTTTCTGCAGGGTAATGTTGCACATATTTTATAAAGTAGCTTGTAAGCACAGACAGAAACTATTCTCTTGCATACAACATGTAATTACAACCCAAAATTACTAGCCTGGATTCCTCAATATGTTGTTCATCAGCACTCCGCAACAGCCTAAAGGCTTTTTTTTCTCTTTTTTTCAGCATGATCGAATCAGCAGGTAAGAACCTTGTCATGTTGTATTGCATATGAACTGCATTTGTGTTCATTAAGTAAAATGGCTTATTTTGTGTTATTATTCACTTTTTTTTATATGTGCTGTATAAATAATATTTTAGTTAACTACTTTTTTTAATTGAATGATTTGTTAACAAATTATTTTTGGGATCTGTTTTTTAAACAATGCTATGTTGTTGAAAGAATTGTTGAATAATTGGTCACAGTATATTTATAGTTAATTTAAAATTATCCAATGTGGTCTGTTGGTAAAATATTTGACAAGGTCCAAACCTTGGGTCTATAAATACTGACCAACCAGATATTTATATATTGCTTTCAGTGTGTCCATCTCAACATAAATTGAATGGAAACCATTGCAAGTTGCATGGAAATCTCAAGCATTGAATGATTTGGATGTGCCGTAAATTATTTATAGGATCAGTGATTCAGCATTTTGTTTCCTTGTACAAGCCAATGTACGAATCTGATAAATATCTGATCTATCACAAGAAGGATTCCTTCAATAATGAGTTTGTTCATTTTGTATGTACTAACTGGTTTAGTCATTCATAGCATTCACAAAGTGTTGTCAAGTCATCCTTTCATTTGCTAAAACTGCTCACTGTTCCAGAAGCATCCTGGAATATAAAGATAAATCCAGCTTCTTTTCTGTATTGCAAGCCATCTTCTCAAAGCCTTCTAGACTGCTTTCCTCATCCTCTGCTTCCACAAAAATTATGAGGAACTCTCAGATTTCTTTATCACCAAGCTCAGGACCATTCTAGCCATGTATCTCTGCTAGCCTACTGTTCTAAATTTCCTAGCAACTCCTTCCTTGTCCTGCCCTAAACACGTAACCTTTCAACTTTCTGCAGTTTCTTTTCCTATCTCCCCCATGTCCCCTCCAAGTTCATCTTGTCCATTAAACCCATCTCAAAAAGAATGTGCACTTCTATTGCAATTTTAATATAATAAAACATCCTGAAGTGTTTCAAGAGCATTAAGAAAACAAAATGTGACACTGAATCAAAAAGTGCAATGAGGTTACTTGACCAAAAACCTAGCAAAAAAAAATTAGTCAGGATGCACAAGAAGTCAGAGTTAGAGTAGTGTATATATTTGGTGAGTTGTGTTATACTAATGGCATCAGCTCTTGACTCCCCTTCTATTCTGAAGCAACACTGAATGAGCAGAAATTTCCCTCAACTAAATGTTGCACAGATTGAAGCCATTGTCTTCAGCCTTTTCTCAAAGCTTTCTTCGCTAGCCACCAACTCCATCCCTCTGATGCCTGATAGCTGCCTGAGATCAATTGGATATTTACCAGCATGGTGTCATGTTTGACCCTGACATGAGCCTGCACCCACACATTTTGATGCCATTACTGAGACTACCTATTCTGCTTCAGAACTGCTGCAAAAAGGTTTCTGAAACTTTTTGTCTTCCAAAACCAGTCTGTAACCTTTTCTCATACAGTATAAATCATTGTTCCATTTGAAACTCAGTGTTCTTCCATTTTGCCCAGACAGTATAAGATGAAACGCTTCAACAGTTAGGTTTCAACAACACTGCCAAACAACTAATTCCACTTCATAATGTTTTTTCTGTCTTTAATCATATGTTGTTAGTCGTTCATGTTTTTTTTATCATGAAACTTAAATATTCCAATACATTCCTGCCAGATCTGCAGCATACTACCTGAAAAGCCAGAGAACATCCACGGTTTATTGACCTACATAGATTTCTGATCAAGCCGTATCAGGATGTTAATGTTTTTATTCTGGATTTCCATCTTTTCTTTGCCGCTGCCCATCTCTTCATTTCTGTAATCTCCTAGACTCTCCTCTGTACAGCACAGAAACAGACTCTTTGATCCAACTCATCCATTTGGCCCAAATTCCTCTAAACCCATCCTATTCACATACCCATCCAGATGCCTTTTAAATGTAGTAATTATACCAGCCTCCGTCACTTCCTCTGGCAGCTCATTCCATACACACACCACCCTCTGCGCGAAACAGTTACTCCTTAGGTCCATTTTTAAATCTTGCCCCTCACCCTAAAACTACGCCCTCTAGTTTTGAACTCCCCAACCCTGGGGAAAATACCTTGGATGTTCACTCTATCCATGCCTCTCATGATTTTATAAACTGCTAAGGTCACCCTTTCGCCTCCAAAGCTACAGGGAAAATAGCCCCAGCCTATTCAGCCTCTTCCCCCATATCTGAAACCCTCCAACCACGTCAACATGCTTGTAAACCTTTTCTGAGCCCTTTCAAGTTTCACAACATCTTTCCTATATCAGGGAGACCAGAATTGCACGCAGACTTCTAGAAGTGATCTTATCAGTGTCCTGTACAGCTGCAACATGACCTTCCAACTCCTTTATTCAATGTACTGACCAATGAATGCAAGCATACCAAATGCAGCCTTCACTGTCCTATCTACCTGGGACTCCATTTTCAAGGAACTATGAACCTGCACTCCAAAGTCTCTTTGTTCAGCAACACTCCCCAGGACCTTACAATTAAATTCATAAATCCTATCCTGATTTACTTTTCCCTCTAATTCCAGCAGTTTAAGCTTCCTCACTCCACCATTGGTGGCCATCACTTTGGCTTCCTAGGTTTTAACCTCACAAATTCGCTACTTAAGCTTCTCTGTATATGTTATATGATCAATAACTTGTTTTCTTCCTTCAAGTTGCTCCTAAAAATCCATCTGTTGGCCCAAGGTTTTGGTGAGATCATGTTTAGTGTACAGTTTTGAGAGTAGACTGACAAGCAACTTGAAAGACAGAACTAAACAATGTACCAAACGTCAGTCTTCAGTGCACTCCTATATAATGATGAGATTTGGACTATGTATGCTTGGCAAGAGAGGAAACAGAGCGGATTTCATCTTTACTGCCTCATAGTCACACTGTGCATCTTGTGGTAGGACAAGATGAACAATTCCTCCTAGATTGTGTTTATTCGAAGCCATTTTAGACACCTGTACTGGCTTGGCCGCATTTATGGAGTAAATGATGGCCAAATGCCTAATGACCTGTGAATTGACCTGGCCACTCGCATTTTCCTAAGTATCCATACCTCCAAAAGAGGGCCACCTGCAAATGAAAAATAAAACAAGCAGTACTGACACTGACAATTGGAAGACAGTTGTTAATGGCCATTACCTCTGGAGACTGACTAGTGGTGAATTGTTGCAAAAGGTGATCAGAAACGAATATCTCACTGAGCTAAGTACAGGGCTTGGAGAAATCAGGCAAGCAAATCAGACACTTCCTTTGCCAATTACTTTTCTTGGCAATGTAACAGAAACTGCTAAACCAAAATGACGTCCATAATCCACACAATGTGATGTTTAAGATCGATTTGACCACTCAGGTTAAAACTATCAAGCTAAGAATCAAAAGGCTGCCACGGTTTGGTCGTCTTATTTAAGGAAGGACATATGGAGAAAGCCCAGAGAAGGTTCTCCAGGTAATGCAGCAATTGAATTGAGGAAAAGTTGAGGAGGTTGGACCTATACTTGTTGAAGCTTTGAGGAACACGGGAGGTGATCTTTTCGATGCATACAAGATTCTGTGTTGGCTCGATAACATGAATGCTGAAAGGATATGGGTGGCACGGTGGCACAGTGGTTAGCACTGTTGCCTCACAGTGCCTGAGACCCGGGTTCAATTCCTGCCTCAGGTGACTGACTGTGTGGAGTTTGCACGTTCTCCCCGTGTCTGCGTGGGTTTCCTCCGGGTGCTCCGGTTTCCTCCCACAGTCCAAAGATGTGCAGGTCAGGTGAATTGGCCATGCTAAATTGCCCGTAGTGTTAAGTAAGGGGTAAATGTAGGGGTATGGGTGGGTTGCGCTTCGGCGGGTCAGTGTGGACTTGTTGGGCCGAAGGGCCTGTTTCCACACTGTAATGTAATCTAATCTAATCTGATATTTCCCTTTGTGGGAAGTCTATAACTCGGGTGTAAGGGAGCAGGTTTGAAGAGGTCTTTCATTTAAAGTAGATGAGGAATTTCTTTTCTCAGAGGGTTGTTAGTGTGGAATTTTCTTACAAAGCAGTGAAGAATGAGTCATTGAATGCATTCAAGACTGAATCACACCAGTCTTTTTTATCTGCGGGGGATTTGAGGATTATTGGAGGAGGCAGAGACAGGAAGGAAAGTGAAATTGAAATTGAAGGCAGGATTTGATCAGTCACAATTTATTTAATGGCAGAGCAGGATTGAGAGCTTGTGGCCTACTGATGATTTTTATTTGATCTGCACCACCTTCATTGGACTGGTGTTATATTTGTTCTAATATAGAGAAACACTTTGGGACATTTTGTAATATTAGAACTTTATTGACCATTTTTGAAATCTGTTACTGTTTTGAAATGCTGCGACCATAGCATTACTTAATGTAGACATTTGATTTACCAGCTGTATTAATGAAAAATCGGTTAGTGGCTGCATATTGCATGTTCAAATATGTAATGTTGTTTAATTATGGCTTTTATGTTTAGATTGGATTCAGGATCCTCAAATTCTTCATCAACTGACAGTTACAGTGACCGTTTATTAAGTCGAACCAGTTCGTACACGCGTAGGGAGCATCGACTGTCATCCCTTAGTAAAGTAGAACAGGAAGACAGTGTAAAGGATTACAAGAAGGTAGGTGATTTTTTTGGGTAGGGGTGTGTGTTAATGTCAGATTCATAATGATTTATAGACTCAGACATGTATATGACAATTTTTTTCATATAAAGCTAAGTTGTTTATCTTTATCTTGGCCTTGGACTTTATCCTGTTGCTCATTCCTATACAGAGGCTCTCTCTTGCCCTTTCTAGACCCAGCTCCATTTTTTTTTGTGAATTTGTGTTTTGCAGTTCGAATATAACATTCTATAAATATACGTATTTCTTTCTTTGAGAAACGGAAAGACTACAAAATTGCATCTTGCTGAAAATTCTTGAATTCTCCTTTTACCATGTAAGGTTTACTCATAGCAAAACCAAATTAATGGAAGAAGTTGATGTTGGGGACATGTCCTCACTCAATCCTTTTAAAGTGTCTGTGTTTGTACTTTATAGGAAAAGTCATTGAATCTTAGAAGCTCTCAGGCATGATGGTTCAAATTAATGGTGCAATGAATAAGGAAGCAGATGTTGGGTTGTATTTGTTCAGCAAAAAGCCTTGGTTAGTGTGAGGTTCCAATCCGTGTGAATTTTAATTTTGCAATGTCTTAATTTTGAAAGTATCATTTGCTTTGTTCTGAATTCCTTTTGAGAATGCCCTAAGTGGTGACCTGTGAGATTCTCTGCGTTCTTTTTGTTAAAACATGATGTTACTTTGTAATTGTGCTTGTAGTTTTGTTGCAAGGCTTGAAAAGTATCTCATTTTAAATTGAAACTTTGCTGACAAACAGCATTTTCTCCATTGCGGCTGTTGTAAAAATGACCTAATATGACTTGAATTGTACCAGGGGAAAAATATCCCGTATTGCACTCATGTGACTACTAGTCAGGAATAAATCTGAAAATATTTTGACTTGTTTCGGAGCCAACTTCAGGAAGATCAGATTTTCACCATGGACCAGAGAAATGTGCTTTTCTGTTCTAGATTTAAAGGACTGAGAATGGAAATTAAGGTCTATTGTTTTGGACCAAATCCCAGTTGTCAATGGGTAACATTGTGTGGTGTATAATAAGTGCATTAATGGTATCCTTCAAATCAAAATGAAGGAATAAAACTGAGGATCTTTTTCAAAACAGTTCAGTAATAATTTATGATGGCTAAATCATCTGAAAATTGGGAATCTTTAGAGAAGTCTGCAAGTAATTTAAAATGTTTATTTTATTGCACAAATATACATATGCATAGCTTCAATCATTTTGTGGTTTGTGCTAGCTCCTTCTTTAATGTAATTGCTCCTTTAATTCCATATATAGTAACAACAGTCGATTTGCTGAGTATTCCATTTGTAAACAGATATAAATCACCCAAATTTACTTGCGGTTTAGTGGAAGAAGTGTTCTTTTCAAAGAACTTAAAATAGGCATGGCCCTTAACAATCCATTCAAGTAATGAATCGTTCTTCTCTTACAATGTTGTTATGAAACATCTGCTCAACTGTATATCCTGACAAAAAAAGCTTTGTTTTTTAAAAAAACTCTATGGTTTGAATCTACCCAGGCTTGAACAAAGTGGACATTGACAAGAAAGTTAGGAAAATAGATTAACATGGCCAGCAAGGAGCTTCTCAACATTGCAAACAGAAAGTTTTGTTTTCCAGCCAAGTGAGCAACAAGATAAGATTCTCACCAGTGAGCAGTGAGAGGCCTATCTGCGTGTATTATTCATTGACATCTCATTATTAATTAATCTAACATCATTAATATGAAGTTTTCCATTCTCCCAAGTGCCAATTAAAACTGGATGGCTACAATTCCTCAACATGAAAGTCAGAGAGATTACCTGTCTAGGACAAATAACACGAACTGTGCAAGGCAGCTGTGGACTGCTAACACTTGACTTAGTGCACAACAGCCTTTTAAATATAATACCAGAGATCCTGAGATATCCAGGTAGTGGTGACTAATTCTGCCTATGGGGCACCATAATGACATGATGTGTAGGTAAGAAGGCAAGTTTGAGAAATCTCACTAGGCTTTGCAGAGTGAAACCCTCCATGAAACTCACCAAAATTGACACAGCCAATTTCAGTTAAGTCATCCCAATATCTCTATCCATTCTTTTCATTGAAAGTGTGCACATTTTATCTTTCCTTCTCTCTAAACTTTTCCTATCCCTCTTTCCTTCATCTGTGCAAGTAAGAAAGTCTTCATACCATTAGTTTTTTTACAAGCTAACTTTGAATATTTTATCATCATATCAATACAAATTGAGTATTTCTATATAAAAGTACAAGTTTGTTCATTTTGCATTCATCAGGACAATTTGCAAGGATATCAATTCAAGGGCAAAAACAACATTTGTACTGATGAGTACAACACAAAAGGCTTCAACAAAATATTTTACTTTTGAGCAAAACTCTAATGTAAATTATGAAAAGCAGTGATCCCTGTACTGATGCTTGTGGCACGCCATTTCTTACCTCTGCCATATTGAATTACTACATCTCATTCTCCTATTTCTGTCTTGAGAGCAAATAGCATTCTGTTCCGTCCCAGACTCCATATTCTCTGACCTTATTCATCATTCTATTTTTGGGTCTCTTATGGACAGCCTTTTGAGAATTCAGATAAATTACACCTATTCCGTTACCACTGTCTACACACTAGAAAGTTCAGTAAGATTAGTCAAACTTTTTTTTTTCCTTTTGAAAGTTCATACCAGCATTTGATAACATCATTGCTCAGTATTCTTTGATTCACCTTTATTAAGAATTTCATTTGTTTTATCAGTAGTGTTCAGCTTACTGGTCTATATTTTATTGAACATCTACTATCCCTTTTGTTTTTAAATAGAGGACTTATTCTGTTGGCTTACAGTATTCTGGTACAATTTTCTTTTTCTGTGCAGTATTGTCTTTGGTTTCTCTACACTAGATTATTCTAAATTAAGTGAATGCAGTCTGTCTAGACCAAATGTTTTACCCTGAATTTGATTAGTTTATTCGATATAGTCTCTTTTATAATTTTAAATGCCTTTACCTCATTATTCATCTTATTATTCAGTGTCACGTTGATCTGTTCTATTTTCTGGTTCAAAAAAAGGTGAACTTGCTGTAATCCTAGCAGAACCACCAGGCTGTTCTTAATAGGGAGAGACGACAAGTGCTGAGTTTGGTCTTTATGTCACCAGACCCAAGAAGAGGGGAGAGATTGAGAAGGCGAGTCCTTCATGGTAACCTCATTCACTGCAGGAATTGAGCACATATTTTTAGCATTACCCTGCATTTCAAACCAGTTGTCCAGCCAACTGACCAAACCAACTCAGGACTGAAGCAAAGTTGTTAACATTTTTGTTGTCTCTGCGTTTCATTTCATGTCACATTATCCTTTTTATCCCTTAATTATCCTTTTCCAATACTAGACTTTTTAAAATTGAGGTGTCTGTAAAATATTTTGCTTTTTTGTGTTTTACTTTCTTGAATAATTTAATACTTCCACTTCACCTTTTTAAATCCCCTAATCTTTTTGTATTCGCCATTCTCACATACTCACTTGCTGTCTGTGTGCTTAATCTCTGCCTTTTTCTGAACTCTCAGTTATTTGTTTAGTCTTTTTTCGTGCATGGAGTCCTAGAGTGTTTAATTGATTCTTTTCGTGGAACATGTCTTCCCGCACTATGAACACTTTATTTATAATGTTTCCTAATGTTGATGTTCTTGGTTGTTTGTCAAAGTGTTGCCTATTTTGTTTTCCCCAAGTTCCCTTCTCAGCCCTTCAATATCAGCTTCTCTCTGATCCATGAACTAAGTTTTCGTTATGCATAGTTTCTTTTCTATTATTAATTTTAAAACAGAAATCCAGTTCCTGTCAATAAACTCTGACAGTCAGCCCATCTACCAGGAAGATTGCAGTCATGATTTTCAAGGAGACAAGCTGATTAATTCAAAGCCATAATTCACTTCCTAAGTTATTCCTAGACAGTGTAGATTGGTCCCCCATACTCACCAGTGAATGTTTTCTGTAAGTAGCAAGTTTTAAACTAAACCTGCACTAATGATAGGCTAGGTGGGATAAGTTCTTCCTATTACCTTTAAAATAATTACAGCTGCAAACTTTGTGTTTTTAAAATGGTGTAAATGTACTGTGTATGTGGATGAAGTTTACTGCTTGCGTTAAAATTCAGAAAATATAGCTGTTTTAATCATTGATTTTGTTTTACAGTTATATGAAGAGGCCTTGACTGAAAATGAGAAACTTAAAGCCAAACTGCAGGAGGCACAGCTGGAACTTGCTGAAGTAAAAACACAACTGGAGAGAGCTTCACAGGTTCAGAGAGATTGCAAGAGATTTTCATGGAGTTGTATTTTTCACTTTAAATCCTGTGCTATGGAAGGTTTTCTGTTGATAATTTAGCACCAACTAATGTTGACATTTGTGCATTTCAGAAACAAGATCGGATTTCTGATAAGTCTTCAATGCTGGAGATGGAGAAAAGGGTATGTTTTGTTATCCCCACCCCTATAATCACCATTCTAAGCATAGAATTACTTGGATAAAAATCTGTTCATTATGAGAGAGTTTATCAACATCTTAAATTTCCAGCTGCTTTAAATCATTCTTTATAATTGTAGTGACAATAGCTTTTCAGGTGAGGTGCAAGAAAAGCCTTATTGTATCTGATTAAAAGCCAGATTACCCATCACTTCTGCAGTCTGTCAAAACTTTATAAGCTTTTTATTGAGCATGACAAAGTAGTTGCATGAATTATTCCACACATCTCCCTTATTGTGTTTCAAACATGTAAGGAGGGATGATTCAGTTTCCCACTATCTAACACCCCATGTAATCTGCAGCAAATATTTTAAATTCTTCTCAGCATGCAGGTGTATAATACTTCAAATAAAACATATAACAATCAAAATTAAACCAAATACAAGGTTTACTTGAATTCAAGAAAGAAGAATTTAATTCCTTACTAACCCAAGACAAATAGTAAGTCATAGTATCAAATGCCCAAGCAAAGAGACGTATAAAGTTTAAAAGCGAATGCTGTCCAGTACAGAAAGGAAGATTAAACATGGGCAGTTTGAAAACTTGTTGTCGTCCTTGAAATATTAAACTTTAATCTGACGCCAGTTGTTTAGTTCATGCCTTTTATCCTCAGCCATGGTAAGATTTGCAGATATCCTTCAATTCTCCATCAATAGATGTTTCTCCAATTTACTTTGTCACCAGGCGTTGTTCTTCAGATTGTGCTTTTCTGGACTTCATTACCTTCTGAATGCTATCTGACTGAACCTATCATGATTAATTAATTTTCTAAAATTGTACTTTGACTTCAAGAGCGAGAGAAAAACTTGGAATAAAACATGCATTTAGAAGTTATAGCTGGGAATGCTCAACTGTCTTTAGTATTTTAACATAGGTACAATTGGTCTTTGACAGGAAAAACGTGCTTTGGAAAGGAAGGTTTCTGAAATGGAGGAAGAGTTGAAGGTATGGTTGTGGTTTTATTTATTCATTATACAAACATGTATTGCAGATCTCATGAATAATCATGAAGTATAGTTCCCTGTGAGGAAAAGTTATGGGAATTGCATGCTTTAATATCGATGTCAAGTGTTCATTATGCTCTTTTGCCTCCTAAGATGTAATACCAACTTCTGTTAACCTAGATTCCTGCAAATTATGGTTTTCCCATTTAACCTGATAGAATTTTTCCATCCAGTGTCATTATGTGGCTAAAACCAGTCTAACAGGAAAATCACAGGAATGATTCTTTCACTGTTCCAAAGCAGGGCAATAACAGGTGGAATTGCTATCCCAACTCACAACCCAGAAATAAATATTCATTTAGGAGAGAGGAATCAGAAATATAGTTATTACTTGTGTTTTTACTATTCTTGATGTTCTTCAACTGAGTACTCTAGCTGATCAGAGAGCAATCATTCATTTTTAAAAAGAAATTTAAACTCCTAGTTATAAATGGAGAAATTACCCTGCACGATTTCATATTTTACACACAACTTTTACTGTAACAAATTCAACAAATAATGTGTCTTTCTTTACAGTACAGCATCTTGAGGATATTTTAATTTATCCTGGATCCAAACCAGTTTGTTACATTGCGGTTAGGAATCCTTTTTGATGCTCCTCAGATTCAGACTGGCACTTCTATAGCTTTTTGTATTTTTGAGAATTCCACTACAGATCATTTCCCCAGGCTTTGTTATCTGATGGTTTGAATTCCTCATGCATTTAGAATTTTCATGCCAAGCGTAGGCCCCGCTCTCACTTTCTGCTTGTGACTCTAGATCAGGACATCCTTGATTCTGAATAGTCTCTGAGCAAGTACACAACAACCTTCTGCGTTAACTCTGCTAGTATCTTTCTCACCACCTTCAAAACTTGCTCTGTTCCATTCTTTGAGATTTTCCCCACACAATATTAGCATGGAACTGCCACCACTGCATACCCCAAACAGATGTAAACTAATTCTATTTTACCTAATGATACATTTGGCAAGCCAATTCATGTACATTATCTAACTTGCCAGCTATTAAATAATTATGGCTACGATAGTCTATGATACCAATGTTGATATGTTTAGTGTCTTTAACAAAATAATGCACCCAAAGCAACATGCATTTATTTGAGCCATTTAAGTTAGACAAGCACTTTATTTATTGTTGTCTGTATACAATAAGTAAAAAGTACAGACTTGTGCCAGAAATTTCAAGTTACTGCAGGGAACATTGATCCTAAAATGCTTAACAAAAACATTATCAATCACAATATTGAGCCATAGTAGGAGACATCTGTAGAGACCTGCTTTGAGGAGCATCTTGAGAGCTATTGAGAGAAATATTTTGAAAAGTATCTTAAGATGCAACACAAGAGTGAGATTTTAAGCCGTATCTTAGGAGGGAGAAGTTTAGGAAGGAAGTTCCAAAGCTTAGGCTTAAGACAGCTGGTCAGAATTGGGGGAGCACAGATTCCAAAGGTTTTTATAGGATTTGAAGGAGGCTGCAGTGATGTAGTTGAGGCTATGTGGGATTTGAAAACAAGGGTAAGATTTTAAAGGAGATTTTGTCAAACTAAGAGCTTATAAAAGTTTGTAAGCACAAGTTTAAGTAAAGTGGCTGATAGATTGACCAGGAGTACATTGAAATATTCAAGTTGAGAGGTAACAAAGTTGTGAATGTGGATTTCAACAGTTAGGGTTGAACTTTAGCAATGTTACATAGTTGAATGTATACAATAGTGTAAATGTGTAATCAAAGTAATTTCATGATCACTATAACACTGAGGTTACAGATGTGTTGCTCAGCTGATGGTTTTTGCAAGAGCTGGAAATAGTCAAGGAATGCAGTTAATGAAGGAGATCAAAATCAGCAACTTCAATTTCTCCAATATTTAGTTAGGAATAATTTCTATTCAACCAACATTGAACATTGAACAAACAGAGCAACGAGTTAGAAACAGTGGATGAATGTACCTTCCTGTTTTAGCCACCAAAGTAGATAATCTCAAATTAATCCATTTTTCTGTCATGCATTTGCCTGCTTATTTAAACCTCACAGAGGCATCTCTGCATCTTTCTCACAGCTCACACTCTCACCCAGCTTTGTGTCATCTGTAAATTTGGAGATATTACATTTAGTTACCTCATCCAAATCATTAATATGTATTGTAAAAAGCTGGGGCCCTTGCACTGATTCCTGCAGTATTCTACTAGTCTCTGCCTACCATTTGTAAAAGTGGTTTATTCCTACTCTTTGTTCCCTGTCTGCCAACCCTGTTTTCTATCTTAGTACGCTTTGAAACCCTTCTGAAAGTCTAAATAAACCACATTCATTGCCCCAATCACTTCTACTTGTTATGTCCTCAAAGAATTACAATAGATTTGTGAAGCACAATTTCCCTTTCTCATATCTATGCTTATTCTACTCAGCCCTGCCACTATTTTCCAAGTTTTCTGCTATTAATTCTTTTATGATAGACTTTAGCATTTTCCCCACTTCCAGTGTCAGGCTGATCAGTCTATAATTCCTTGATTTCTGCCTTCTTAATAGGGTCGTTACATTAGCTACCTTCCAATCTGTAGGAAATATTCCAGAGTCTATAGAATCTTGGAAAATCCACTATTTCGTGGGTCACTTCCTTAAGTATTCTGGGAAATAGGTTATCAGGGTCTCTGGATAGATTAGCCTTAAATCCCATTAATTTCTCCAGCATTATTTCTCTACCAATACTGATTGTTTTCAGTTCCTTCCTCTCACTAAACCCTGAGTTCCCCTGCTTTTCTTGTATGTGATTTATGTCCTTCTTTGTGGACCCAGAACCGAAGTATGTGTTTAGTTGGTCAGCCATGTCTTTACTTCCTCATTATAAATTTCCCAGTTTGTGACAGTAACAGACTCATACTTGTTTTCAATCTTTTTCTGTTCACATACCAATAGATACTTTTACAGTCACCTTTTTACATTCCCTGAAAACTCACTCTAGTCCTCTATTTTCCTTTCTTAATCAATCTGTTTGTCCTTCTTTACTGAACTCAACTGCTTCCACTCCTCAGGTCTTTTTTTTCTGGCCAATTTGTATTCTTCTCGAATCTAATACAATCTCCAGTTTCCTTTATAAACTGTGATTTAGCCCTCCTTCCCATTTTCCTTTTCGCGCCCGACAGAGATGAACAGTTGTTGCGGTTCACTCATGCTCTTTTTGAATATTTGCTATTGGCTTTCCACTGTCGTCCCTTTAAGCAACATTCCCCAATATATCATAGCCAGCTTGTGCCTCATATCATTGTCGTTATCTCTGTTTAGATTCAGTTTGTCATTCCTGTCATCTGTTCTGTGAAGCCTTAACCTAATACATCAGGATCATACTCTTAAACAATTAAATTAATATCTTCTGACTGAAAATATGGCCTTGAGAAACCTTCGAGCTACTCTGAACAACTGGAAACGGCGAATGTGCAAAGCTCTACTTCACTGCCAAATTTATGCCACCTTGTTCCTGCTGTATGCAAGCAGGTCTTTCCATTTGTCTGCCAACCCTGTTTTACTATACCTTGCAGGTGCTATTTGAAGCAAATTTATGTCTGGTTAAACTTGAGTTTTCAATCCTAAAGCTTTGCCGTGGAATGTGTTAGATTACCATCTTTTCTTTGGAATCCTTGTCTAACATTGCAGTATAATTTATGAAGAATCATGTAATTAGAATAATTTATTTTGTAACTATGTTGTTTGAAAAAAATCCCTTACCTGTCACACTGGGTATCCAGAATTACACAGGTGTTTGACTTCCTCTTTCACCTCACCACCACCACCATTATTTCAGCCCTTTGTCTGTAATAAGCATTTTCTGTTTGAAACTTCTCACTAAAGGCCCAGATATAATGAATTGAAACTCCATTTGGTGCTGTAATCTGTGGTGTCACTAAATGTTTTGCTTTTCCAAACCCAAACATAAGTGGTTAGTGGTATTGATTAATTTTCCACATAATGGAATGGGAACTCAAAGAATTCAGATGATATCCAGCTATTCTAATTTCCGCATTTTTATATGTAATGCAAGTGTGCTTTTATTCCATAAGACCATAAGACCATAAGACATAGGAGTGGAAGTAAGGCCATTCGGCCCATCGAGTCCACTCCGCCATTCAATCATGGCTGATGCACATTTCAGCTCCACTTGCCAGCATTCTCCCCGTAGCCCTTAATTCCTCTAGACAACAAGAACCTATCAATCTCGGCCTTGAAGACATTTAGCGTCCCGGCTTCCACTGCACTCCGTGGCAATGAATTCCACAGGCCCACCACTCTCTGGCTGAAGAAATGTCTCCGCATTTCCGTTCTGAAATGACCCCCTCTAATTCTAAGGCTGTGTCCACGGGTCCTAGTCTCCTCGCCTAACAGAAACATTTTTCTAGCATCCACCTTTTCAAAGCCATGTATTATTTTGTACGTCTCTATTAGATCTCCCCTTAATCTTCTAAACTCCAACGAATACAATCCCAGTATCCTCAGCCGTTCCTCATATGCTAGACCTGTCATTCCAGGGATCATCCGTGTGAATCTCCGCTGGACACGTTCCAGTGCCAGTATGTCCTTCCTGAGGTGTGGGGACCAAAACTGGACACAGTACTCCAAATGGGGCCTAACCAGAGCTTTATAAAGTCTTAGTAGTACATCTCTGCTTTTATATTCCAACCCTCTTGAGATAAGAGACAACATTGCATTCGCTTTCTTAATCACAGACTCAACCTGCATGTTTACCTTTAGAGAATCCTCGACTAGCACTCCCAGATCCCTTTGTGCTTTGGCTTTATTAAGTTTCTCACGAATGAAATGACCCCCTTGTGCGCAGAGGTGTGACAATGCATTACTGTTGGACATAAAATTTGACCAGGAGCGATTGTAACATCCTGTAAAGTGTCCTGAAAAATGTAGTAATTGTAGGTGAACGAACCCTAGATAACTTAACCTCTGAATTCTTTGGAAAAGCAGGAAATACTTTTATTTTCTTTAAAATTGGGTGTTGAAATTGCTTCATATTGACCTTACCTGATGAATTGAATAGTATGATGGTATGCACAGACTATTTTAAAGCTTTAGTAGCAGGCCTCATCCTCCAAGCAGGCAGATAAAAATGCTTTGGTGGACATGGGGGTTTAACAATGGTTATTAGATGAAGATTTTCCTCATCTGTTTGACGTGCATTTCTAATTCTGGTTCAAAATGATTGAACCCAGTCCAAATTTAATAATGTACCTTGCAATCAAAGTTTGCATAACTTATATTATTAGTTCAATTGCAAATGCATTTTGATTTTCCTTTGATCATGTGTTTTGGAAAACCTGTTTCCACAGATTCCTGTGGCATGCTGGATTTATGTTTTCACCTCCAGTCGCTGAAACAAAATCCTGCGTGTATTTTCAGATTTTTTTTTGGTGACTGGAAAATTCCTCCAAGTCAACTAACTTATCTGAAGTTGTTGGTACTGTTCAACATATATCATACATACAACAGTTTATTTTCTGTTCCTCATTGTTCTCTTATATGCAAATTAAAGCAAGATATCTGCTGTAGGAGTTAGAATTGAGATTGGGGAATAAAGTGAAGAATAATGGAAATAGAGTAGAATGAATGGAATATTATTATACTTTCAACATGCTCCTGAGCTAAGATTTTTATTGGTAAGATATTTCTTACTTTTAAGACCTATTTGAGAATCAATAGACTAGTCAGCTGATAGCCAGAAATGTTACTAGAATTTATAACTTCCTGGGTGACTGCTGTCTTTATGTGACTTTCTGTTAGAGGCATGCAATAATGAAATGGCTTAAAAGTGAGTGTAGAGAAAATGCAAGCCAACCCGGAAGAAGGTTATAAAGGGATGGCCAAAGATGGCTCTAGGTTTCATACATAACATGGCAGGTATCTCTGATAGAAAATGAACCATTATCTCATTCCCCATGAACTTTCCCATCGCACATTTAAACTTCGTGGATGCTTCATCGTAGAACTTCCACAGAATTTATGCACCTTTGCATCAGTTTCTAGTCTCCCAATAATCTGGAGACTGGAAGATTTTGGGTCATTGAGTTTCTCTCGAATAGAGTACTTTTAGAAAAGAATCATGGACTATCGAGATTATTGTTAGGATGTGAAGTTATGGCTAAATGTTGGGAACAAGTAGGTTATTATGATTCAGAACACAGGAGAAGGTTAGTTTGGTTTAGCAAGCTTTTCTCTGGACTGCCATTGTGCGTCTAGTCAGTTGAAGTATAGATCAGCTCACCGGCGCTCACCAAAAGAGCAAAGCATGTTTTGGAATTATTTGAAAGTGGAAGTGATAAATAAAAGGATAATAGTTTGATATTTATGTTAGGCAAACCCTCCTGCTTGTGAAGTTGATGCTTGTGATGCTGCTTATTCCTGTTATAACATAGTCTTATGAATTCAATTTTGTTATTTTGTTTCAGCTTTGTTTTCTGACGCATGAATATTTCTGTGTTGCTTTGTTTCTGTTAGAATGCTGATTCATATTTTGTTCATAACTTTAGCTGAGATCTTTTTCCTGTATCTAAGAATTATATAATTTAAGCATTTCAAGTTCTAATTAATTTTAAGGGCAAACTAATTTCTAATTATTAGAATCAAATGCTATGTTTACCTGTATCTTGCATATGAAGTAAATTTGTTCTGGTGAGATAAGTTGTCACATCCTTGCTCATTTAAGAAAAAAATTGTACACCTTTGTGGGCTGATTATACAACTTAGTTCTTTAGCACTTTTTTTTCTGAAGGCAAGACTAAGGGTAATTTATAGTGCTACCTCAGGTTAATATGGTAGTGTTCTCAAGTACGTTGTAAGACTTTATTTCTTGCCATGTGCACTTCTACTTGCAGTGACAGGGAATAAATTCAGTCAGCTTTGACAGCAATTATTTTCAGCTCAATGTGCTAACATCCTCTTCCTAATATGATCTTAAGGCTCCTGTCAAAGGACTTGCATCCATTAATTATGTCTCAATAGGCAGTAGTACAAAATGGCTTTTTATGGTAGTTATTTGAAATCAATCTGTATCCAATAAAATAGGTTTTAAAATACGATAATAGTAATAGTTTTATCTGAAATTCTGTACAATTAATAAATATAGTACTACATGGAATAGGTCAAATTGGTCTATTTCTGCTCCGATTTCAGAAGTTCATTACATACAAAAGAACAGCAAAGTAGTCTATATTTACATTTGATGTGGAAGAGTTGCAGATAGAATGGAAACGGGTGCTTTTTTTGTGTGAAATATTGATTGACACAGTTTTTGGGCACTATCTGCAAGCTATTTTCTTTTTAGTTTGGCAGTTCAAGTTCATAATGCCATTTGAGTATTGTGCTAGGATTATTGAGTGCCAAATGGAAGCCACCCTCTCAGATAATGTTTCTGCAATGCATATGCAACCATAGAAGACATGTTTCATGATGTACAACAGATTTAGAAGTGCTTTAGTCATCTCTTACAGTTTGCAATTTATAAAACAGACATGGTTCATCATCCATAAATTATCTTCACCTTTTGACTGTCTTAAAAAGTTAACCGCTCAGTTGCTGAGTTGTCACTTATCCCTTTTTTTAAGCAGTGGGTCATTTCATCCAAGTTTGGCAT
Organism: Chiloscyllium punctatum; assembly: GCF_047496795.1. Classification (NCBI taxonomy): domain Eukaryota; kingdom Metazoa; phylum Chordata; class Chondrichthyes; order Orectolobiformes; family Hemiscylliidae; genus Chiloscyllium; species Chiloscyllium punctatum. The sequence continues at coordinate 9,347,234 of NC_092783.1, read as the reverse complement.
GGACAGAATATAAGCCATAGCAAATAGGTGAAATAGAAATTCCCACAGTTGAGATTCATGTGATTTATTGGTCCACTTCACACAGGTATTTACCATATTTTCTTGCTGTCTAGACTTGCATCTTATTTGGGCAGCGTATGAGGTTGCTGCTGAAGCAGATGGATTTAGTAGACTTGAACTCCGAGGGGGCACAGTGGCTCAGTGGTTAGCACTGCTGCCTCACAGCATCAGGGTCCCAGGTTCGATTCCAGCCTCGGGCGACTGTCCGTGTGGAATTTGGACATTCTCCCCAGATCTGCATGGGTTTCCTCCAGGTGCTCCGGTTTCCTCCCACAGTCCAAAGATGTGCAGGTCAGGTGAATTGGCCATGCTAAATTGCCCGTAGCACTAGGTGCATTAGTCAGAGGGAAATGGGTCTGGGTGGGTTACTCTTCGGAGGGTCGGTGTGGACTGGTTTGCCTGAAGGGCCTGTTTCCACACTGTAGGAAATCTAATCTAACCAACTCAGTCATGAGACCTTGTTTCTGTGAATTCGTTTCTCTCTTGTTATAGTCTTCCACAATAGAAATGCAGTAAGATGTTTTGCAAATATGCACAGTTGTTTCCAAGAATAATGGTAAAAGTTTCAGTGATGTATAATTTAAAATATGCTTCCAGAAACTTAAATCAGTTTTGTAATGTCACTCAATTTAGTTAATTGTGTTTCTTTTGAAGAGAAATTCTATACTATCAGGAAAATTCTCTTCTGATCCAGTTAGTGTTTCAGTTTTCTGTTCATTTCATGGCTTAAAATGTGTGTTACTTTACTTCATGGAGTCATAGAATCCCTGTGGTGTGGAAGCAGGCCGTTCAGCCTATCGAGTCCACACTGACCCTCCAGAGCTGCCAATTGAGTTCCAAACAGTTAAAATCCCAGAAGTGCTTAGAGCTTATTTACCTGCTTTGAGATAGTTGATGAGTGTTCTGCTATTTGTAGGAGGTTGAGGTTGAATAAAAGAAAACTTGAATTCAAATTTTGAGAATATTCTTAACTATACGTTTTTCTTGCAGGTTTTAACAGAGCTGAAATCAGACAACCAAAGGCTGAAAGACGAGAATGGCGCACTAATCCGAGTAATTAGTAAACTGTCAAAATGAAGGCAGTCTCTCTGAGCAGGAGGCAAAGAAAGCCAGATCAGCTGAAAGAGTCTGCTTGCTCTGTGAAAGAACCATCACAGTAAAGAAGCAGTTTCCTCAGAAGTGGGGGAAGCTTCTGTTTATATCTTACCTGTTTGTGGCTTTCTCCCTGCATATGTTATCTATAAATGTTCATCAAACTATGATCTTATTCACCAACTATAAGGTCATTATTCACGCGTTCGAACAGCCTTGTTTACAAGAAATGTTAGGGTGAAAGTTCTGAATTCCTTTTTAAAGTTCCAGGTATCTGTTTGTTAAGGGGATGTTTGTAGCTTCTTGAGATCAAGCTGCAATTTGAAGTCTTTCAAGAATGGCTTTAAGAAATGCCTTCCACTATGACATCAGCTCAATCATATTAATGGTGCACTTCACTTTAGCTGTGTGTTGGAAAGGATCTTTGATTATGCAGTATTCGCTTCTTTGCACAGTAATTAAAATCACTGCAGAACCATGGCTTATTTCTTTTTTTAAAATTAAAAACCATCAGCTAGACTGTATGGTACAGTAAGTATTAATTAAAGTGCAATATGCTGTTTTATTATTTTAATGTGATACTCATGAGATTCACTGCCTTTATTTCACTTTACTTCTGCCTTCATTATTAACAGTGAATTTTGATTTTGCTTTGCAATTTTTGTAACTTGGTTTATTGACCAAGCTCTAATATAGTCCAAAAACTTGGGTTGTGTCTCTGTAGCTGTGTGATTTTTATTTCTCTCTGTCAGCAGTCGCCACCTGCAATTTGCATCTAAGCGCCAAGTTCAAAACAAAAAGCTGGTTCATATTAGAGTTATGTATCAAGGCTGGTTCAAACATGTATTTTAATATACAGCTGCTAGTTTTGCATTTTGCTCTTGAGACAACCTTTTTTTTTGCTTCACCTATTTCAAACAAAGCTTTGGGTAATGCTTGTTTTTTTTTCATTTGATCTTGACTTCATACACCAATAAGGGGCATTACAACTTTAACGTAGACTCAAAAATGTCTTTTCTATCTTGATGTTTTCAATGCATGATGAATAGTATACTGTATCCTTATACACCAGTACTACAGGAATTTAAAACAAAATAGTACTTTTCTGCAGTGAGCACTCCCTATAAATACAAGAAAGTTCAGGGAAGGGATCCATCCAAAGACACATTGTATAGACCTTAATCTAATGGAATTCACAGACAAATGTAGTAATTTGCATCGTGTATTCCATAGTTAAAATATCTCTATAGACAATTATAATATGGTACTGAAATCGAAGTGTGTATATTTATATAGTGTGTATGTATATATAATATATTTATATATAAATGTGTGTGTGAGTGTACATATATTTTCACTGATACAGAAAAGGCCATCGGTTTTGCGTTTTTGTTTACCTTAGTCAAGCCTGCAGCTTACTGAAAGTGCATTGGCTGTTTTTTAGTTATAACAATCCTGTGCAAAATCGGGCTTGCAGTAGTGTTGCTACTGGATAAAATACAAAGGAACTGATTATTAAGTCCTTTATACAATATGAAGATTATGTACATATGAAATCTCCACAGGAGAGTTCAGACTGCTGGGAATTTACATTATGCAACGGTTGGTGGCCTTTTTAAAAATTATGAATATGCTATTAGATATAATTTAGTGTTATAAATTGAACATTTCCATGTTGGGAAATGTACATGTGGGAAATGTACACATTATTTAAAGCTTGTAAACACATCCATATTTTCGGTTATGTAGACCACTGAGTTCAGGTTTGAAATGGCGTTGTACTGCTATTGTATGTAAATCAAAAGGACTAAACAAATTGTCATCTTTGCAAATGCTTTTACTAAATGTGAGTCTTTACTGCTCTGAATTCGATGTATGAACTTCTTGTGGTGCTTTTGGTTCCAATGTTTGAAAAGCTCTACTTTAGATGGGATGCAATTTCTTCTGTGTTATGAAGGAGTTTTGTGCAGATGCGAGTTCATGACTCTTTCAGATTGCCATTTAAATTTATAATTGTCTAAAGAAAAATAACTCTTGGGCTTCAAGAACGTACTAAGACTTGAATTGGCCCAGTTAAATGTACTTGAGAATTAATTGTACCACCAAATGTATTAGCAGTGAATTTACCTTCTGGTAACGTATTTTCAGGTCAAGGTTAATGCAGTTTGTAAAATGGTAAATTTAACAAAAAAAAATTTAAGTAATAGAAAATATTTTTATCCTTTACAAATGACAATGTGCAATTCACAATTTGACTTTCTATTACAAGTAATATGACTGAATTAGAATGAAGTTAAATACACATACTCAGACTAGTTGTAGGGGTGTGATGCATTGCAGCATGAGCTGGAGAATGAGTCTGCTGGGGCAGACTGGTTGATAATGGATGGCTTGTAATATGGCTGACTGACTAAAAGGTTCAGATTCAATTAATCATATTGAGAGGGATAAGACTAAACTTAAATGATACCAAGGCCCTTTTAGCTGTGAGGTTAGAGTATTTGTGGAGGAAATGGGGGTATAAAATGTTTCCTTTAAGTGTTATTTTCTCATAGTTTCTTGGCAGTTGTTAGTACACTGCAACCTATTCCAGGGTTACTGCTAATGACACATAGCTGGACTGCTGGGATATCTGAAAACAACTCGAGTAACTCAGTGATTTCTGTCCGTCTATCACTTATTCAATTTTCATATAGTTTCTTCAAAAGCTGTGCTTAAAGAATCTGTAAAGATGATTCTGTAAATGTTTAACTAAAAATAATGATGTTTGAGTAAAAGGCAGTGTATTTAGTTAATAAAAAAATACACCAGTTTTGCCTCTTGTGAACCATTTTTTAAATAATTTCAAAGGATGTGTATGTCACTGACTAAGCCAGCATTTATGGCCCCTCTGTAATTGCCCTTGAGAAGGTGGAGATGGCCTGACTTCTTAAATCACTGCAGTCCATGTGATGTATGTATACTCATTATGCTGGCTGGGGAAGGTGTTCTAGATTTTGAACCACTATCAATGAAATAACAGTGATATAGCTGGTGTGAATTTGAAGGGAACTTGGAACTGGGGATATTCCCATATTCTGGCTGTGCTTGTCCTTTTAGGTGGTAGAAGTCATGGTTTGGAAAGTACTGTACAATGGAGTCTTCAAGAGTTGTTAAAGTGCATCTTGTGAATGGTACACATTTCTGCTACTGCGTTGGTACTGTAAGAGAATAAATGTAGCTGTTGGATAGAGTGACACTGTTTCATCATGGATGGTGTTGAACTTTTTGATTGGCATTGGAGATAAGACAGGTGGACCAGGCTCACTCTGACTTGTGCGTTTTAGATTATAGAAAGGCATCAGAGAATTGGATGATGAGTTGCTCAGCAGAGTTTCTAGCCTCTTTGCTGCTGTTGTTGCCATGGTATTTCTATTGCAGGTACAGTTCAGTTTCTGGTCAATGGTCGACCCTAAGGTAATAGGAAATTCGGTGATGTTAATGTCAAGTGCCACTGTTTGGCTCCTCTCTTGTTGGAAATAGTCATTGCCTGGCACTGTGTGGTTCAAATGTTAGTTGCCACTACCAGCCCAAATCTGGATGTTGTCACAGTCTTGCTACATACATATACTGCTTCAATATCTGAGAAGTTATAAATAACTCTGAATATTGTGCAGTTATCAGCAAACACCCCATCTTTGACTTTATGTAGATAAAGTCCTTGAAGCAGCTGAAGATGGCTGGACCAAAGACAGTACTCTGAGGAACTCCTGCAGTGATGTCCTTGGACTGAGGTGTTCAACCTCCAACACCACAACCACCTTTTGTTATGTCAGAAATGACTCTAACCAGTACAGAATTTTCCCCTGATTCCTATTGACTTCAGCTTTGCAAAGGCTCCTTGATGCTGGATTTGCCCAAATTCTGCCTTGAATGTTGAATTGTAACCCTTTCTTCCCTTCTTGTATTCAACTCTTTTGTCCATCTTTGGATCAAGGTTGTAATGAGTTCAGGAGCTGAGTGAGCCCAGTGTAACCCAAGCTGAGCATCAAGTGAACTGGTTACCTTTGGGTGAATGCCACTTGCATTCACTGTCAATATCCATAACTTTAATCGGTAGGGTGATAATTGGTTGGCTTGGATTTGTTCTGCTTTTTGTGGACAGGACATATGTGGACAATCCTCCACATTGCTGGGTGTACGCTAGTGTTGTAACAGTACCGGATCAGCTTGGCAAGGTACATAGCTAATTTTGGACCACATGGTTTCAATAATGTTGCCAGAATGTGTTCCGAGCTGATAGCCTTTGCAGAATACGCTCCCTCCAGTCATTTCTTCATATTCTGACTTAAGGAAAAATTCAAATGTGATGTGTTGCACTCACTCTTTAAAACAAGTTCGTTTGCATATTTATATTAATGTGTGTATTAAAATATATATATTAACTGTCTCAAGGGGCTAAGTTAAGGCACAAATAAAAACAAGGTTTGATCTCTGGCAACTGACAGCATAAATGATATGTAAATAAATGTCTGAGAGCTGATATTGTGGACGACTGGCTTGATGCCCAGATATACATATATATGCAGGCAGAATATAGTTTCAAATTGTAATTTCCACATTTCATGATTCCAAGACATTGGGGTTTGGATCTGCAGGATCCTAAATAACATAAATGTTGGTTTAGTTTCCAGTAGATTGTCTTATTGAGAGTACTAATAAATGAAGCTATGAATGCATTTAGGATATGAAAGCCTCATTCTAAGACCATGTCAAAAATGTCACCACTATAAATAGCAACATTGCATTTTGGTAAGTACAGTTGTTAAGATTTCTAATATCTGTCATGGGATGCCTGCAATTATTGTTCATCCCTAACTGCCCTTGAAAATGTGCTAACGAGCTGCCTGTTTGAGTGGTTTGCTTGGCCACTTCAGATGATCATTTACGATTCAATGGCATTGCTGTAAACCTGGAATAGCTAATAAGGCAATCATTATAAGCAGGTTTTCCTCCCTAAAAGACATTAGTGAACCAGTTGGGTTTTTAGTGCCAGTCTGATATGATCAGCAATGATAATCATTCAACTAATTTTTTAAAATTACAAATATTTTTAACTGTTCTTCAGTTCCCCAGCTGCCATGATGAACTTTGCACTCCTGTCTAGTGACCCAACTTCTTATACACCTACATGAGCTCCATGCCAGTTGACCCATTACTGGCATAAAGCTAATACAAATTTTGTTCAGGAATGGATGTAATTGTAAGGTATAATTTAATCATGCAATCCCAAAACATGCAATCCCAAAACATGCAATCCCAAAACATGCAATCCCAAAACATGCAATCCCAAAACATGCAATCCCAAAACATGCAATCCCAAAACATGCAATCCCAAAACATGCAATCCCAAAACATACTCACTGAATTCCTATTGGCATCATTTCTAGGCCCATTACCAGATAAAGAAGTGAACTTTTTGTGTCTCTCAGCTGGCCTATGGCAACTGCTGACATTAATAGCCCTGTCTAATCCATTGATAATATATCTTAAGTCGAAGACTATCTGTCATACAAAGAATTTGAAATACGTTGATTCCTAAATTGAATTTTGCTAATAAACCTATTGCTGGAATGGATAACTTGTCATTCTATTGTTTCTTGGCAAGAATCATTGCATGCTAAGAAGCGTAGTCTTTGTTTAAAGAAATCTTGATGGTTTTTGCCTTTATCATCAATGATGGTAATGCTGAAGTGGCTACTGTCAAAAAACATAATTCTCATTAATTTGTCAAAGATCTGGGTTTATCCCTTGAAAGCATCAAATCATTAGGATATTAAGAAGACTGCAGAGAAATTTGTGGTTTGTGTTAACGCTATATTTGTTGAAATTGACTCAAATGAGCTTATGCTATAACCCGGAATTAGTAAGCACTGCCAATATCTATATTTCAGTTTCAAGAGAAAGGATGTAATATTTAAATGTTATTCTCAGTAAATACTTTAAGTGCCCACAAAGCATTTATACACAGAGGACATAATTTCCCTCCCCACACCATATCTTTCAACAATAAATACTGAACTAATTTTCCACCAAACTGATTAATCTTTGATCACTTAATGATTTGCTTGATATTGGGTTTTCAAGTGGAGAATTAAAGGAGAAAAGGAATGCTGGAAGTTGAAAATAGAAAATACATTACTGAAAATACATTAGCAATCAACATCTAAAAGTGTAAAACTGTTTAAAAGTTTTTCTTTATCAGAAATCTGATAGATGTTTGATTTTGACCTGAATTAAAAAGTGCTGGGGGCTTGCATTGCACCAGTTGCATGACCGAATGGAAATCTTTCATCATACAATCCAGATTGTTAGGTGAAAGAATTTACTCTGATCTTTTGTGCTGTCAAAATCAGCATTCTGATATGATGAAGCAAATTCATAATAAATGTTAATTACACATTTGTATAAATTAGTGTAAAATGTCTAGTTTATCATTACTTGCAAATTTAGAATGTTCTTTTAAACTATTGACCAACACTTGTTTATGTCCATTTTGCAAACAAGTTAATTGTTTTTCTTTTGTTGGCATTTTAACATTCTTTCAATAGATGTGATGAAAACACTTGGAGCTCATCTTTGGACATTGGTGCACTGCAGGCTGTTAAGTGTGGTTGACGTCTGTATGTTTTAAAGAAATAATTGTGTGGAGTTAACTTTGGCTGTTCAGACTTTATGAAGTTTATTTATTGATCTGTGCATTGAGATCTCATCTGCCTACAGAGTTGTTCACGTCTTGTATCTGCATGAAACTGGCTTCAATAATATGTCAAAAATGTATTTTGTTGAATATAAATAAATGAATTTTAAATATTTGTGTGCACCTTGATTTTTATATAGTTTGTATGTTATTTAGAATATTGTTATTTAGAATAAGGCACTTTATCTTACTGAGGTCAGTGTTTGAACCTGATGCAAAAATAAACTTCAAAGGTCTTGAAAAGCTTATCGTGGGATTTTTCCTTCAAATTAAGTGCTGCTTATCCATTAAGGAATATGAGTCATCATATTTTTGAGGGTTTGAATATGTTATACTAATTTGCTCAACAATCTATATGTGCATTGCTACTGAGATTTTCTTTATCTTCTCTGTTGAAGACACAGGCATATGTTGACAGTTGAAGCACTGGTGATAACAGCCCTCTGGTATCTCATTAAAGTAGCAAGTTTCAGCCCTAGTTTTGACTATTGAGAGACCAAGGTGTTGATGGTTTTATGAACCTGTTACAGTCTGCTAATTTTGCACAAACTAGGGATCAAACCTAGCAGTTATTTGGTTTGCATGACTCCAGCTTTACCAATCTATATGTCGTAGACATTATTGATTGTCCAGACATTTGTTTCACACCTCAGATTATTGACTCTAAGTGAACTGCAGATTTGGTCACTTACCCAACTTAAACTCTCAGTAGGATTGATCTGACAAAATAGTAACTTTGTCAGTATCAATTAGATTTCTTAACCCAGTTCAATATTTTTTAAAACTACAACTAAATGTTAAATACTAACAATTTTGTGAATTAGAAAATTGTCAAAGTGGGCCTGGTTGGGACACACTTCAGGGCACCACTCTTGACACACTTCAATGGCTTGCTGAATGGCCTGCTTCCACAATAAGGAATTCTGTCATTCTTATTTCTGAACTGATACTTTGATTCAAGAAATTAGCTTTCAAATTGTCACTTTTAATCCATCTAGTCACTATTCTAAGCCATTTACGGGAAAGTGAAATTCCTAATAGTGGGCCAGCTTTCTTAGTGATTGGTGATCTCACACAGGTTCCCACTCCAGTCTCTTTTTTCTGAAAGAAGTGAACTCTGCATTTCTGAATGGAGATTCCATTCAGGTCTCCCTCGAAAATGCTTAGCCATACTTCTGAAGCATAGAGTGTTGAAGGAAGGCAAATCACGCTCCCTTTTCACAGCATTTAGCTCCGGGGAGAGGTATATGTAAGGGATAGAGCCATAGAGATGTACAGCATGGAAACAGACCCTTCAGTCCAACCAGCTATCCCAACCCAATCTAGTCCCACTTGCCAGCACCTGGCTCATATCTCTGCAAACCCTTCCTATTCATATACCCATCCAGATGTCTTTTAAATGTTGCAATTGTACCAGCCTCCACCAATTCCTCTGGCAGCTCATTCCATTCACGTACCACCCTCTGCGTGAAAATGTTGCCCCTTAGGTCTCTTTTATATCTTTCCCCTCTCACCCTAAACCTATGCCCTCTAGTTCTGCACTCCCCCACCCCAGAGAAAAGACTGTCTATTTATCCTATCCATGCCTCTCATGATTTCATAAGGTCACCGTCAGCCTCTGACGCTCCAGGATGTAGAAGGTAATAGAGTCATTTGAACTCAAGAGTCACACGGTGTATTTAATAATTTAACTTTTCATGAATAACTCTATAATTTAATTTCTTTGGAACTGTCTGAAGTATCCAGTTTTTGTGGAGACCTTTGTAGGGTTCGAAGCGTAGCAGAATTGCCCAGTGGAAAATTCAATTTTCTTTTCAGTTCCTTTGGAGTGTGCTATCATGGGAATTCTGTAAGGTCCCTATGCATTATTTCTTTGTACATTGGCAAAATGGCTAGCCTGCGAAAAGCCTGCCCCATTATCTTTATTTGTTTCCTTAGGAAGTGACACCCTATTTTTTGGAGTTTTGTGCAGAAAAACTGGTGAAAGTCCCAGGATTAACATTGCTTCATTGTATGATTCTTTTTAGAGTTTTTTAAAAACTTCTCTGATGACCTCAAAACGACAGTCATGTTGCATAAGAATTTGTCCTTGTCCACTTGAACATAGTTTAACATGTATTCATAAATCCTTACAAACAATATTTAGAATAAAGAATGTAAAAGAAATTTGCAAAGGAAAGCCTCTACCAAAATTGGAATGGAATGCGAACTACATGCAAGTTAAACTAATTTTGACCTCCGTAATATATGGCATGTTTTGACTAATTCTAGGAATTGACGTTCAGTTGAGGCATTCTGAGCTTGGTGCGGCAGTTCAAAATAGCTATAGTGTGGGAATATCGGGTCTGGATTGATGGTACCTTTGTATTTGTTTCTTTGCCCTTGATGGCATGCAGTTTGTTAGACTGCGAGTTGATCTAGCTGCTGTTTTATCTCTGACCTATTTTTGTTTAATTACTGCAGTTTAAGGAAAACTTCTTGAAACAAAAAATGAAGCCAGATTATTATTCTTAAGATAATTGAAGCAAAGCTAAATGCACAGCAAGAAGGAGAGATCAGACAGTAAAGTTTTGTATTCCATCAAAGAGCTGGCACAGACACAACAGGCTGAATTTGTCACTATTACAGCACTAAGATTTTCTCTTCCTGTTTTTAAAAAAACATAATTGTATAATTCATCAAAAGATTTGGAGTGCAATTTAGGTTGGAGCATTGATTTGTTCGGATAAGCGATTTTACAATATGAAACTTTTGCCTCAAAAGACTTGTCTTTAAATGTATCAACATAACACAATGTTTGTATTGGTTCGCATTATCAACTTAGATGTTTCGGAGCAAAATATTCTTTTCTAGCATTCCATGCTGCATATTAGTCTTTTTAAAAAAGGTTTTACTTTTATATGATAGGCTAGTTGCTAGCTCAGTGTTTTCAAAGCCATAAATCAGTGGAAGTGAGAACTTGATGTGTCTAATTGATTATTTTGTGGGGTGGGGGGGCGGGGGGAGCTGAGTTCTACTTTCAATACTGTAGGGTTATAAAATATTCTAAAAGAACAAAGCCTACTATAAACTTTTTTTTGTCAACTCATCTTGGGTAAATATGGGTACCATTCATTTAAGAAAACTGGAGTATTAAAGCAGACAAATGTGCAATATTGACTGTTTGATTATCTCTGCAATTGAAATGTATTTGCAACAAGACACTGGGGTTAGTTGGTAGTAATTGTGTTTTTCACAGCCATTCATGAACAATAAATTACTGCAAGGAGTGCTTATGTAGATAAATGTACCAGTTATTTTCTACATTTCAGGTTGCTGCTTACACAAACTTAATTGCAAATTGAGCTTTATTGTAATATTGGTTGTTGGTGTGGTGTTCACTGGGATACAGGGAAATATTTGCTCCATTGAAAAGACCATTTCAGTAGTTGAAGCTGGTGTGCATGGTCTCTGCTTCATTTCCGTGAAAAAGACTGAGGTTTCAGGAGTTGACAACTAGTCAGCTACTTGTGTGGGACTAACACAGATTACTGTTAATTTATACAAAGTACGCAGCCTGCCTTTATCCCTTGTATCTCTTGCTTCCAAGAGAAAGACAATTTTCCAGACTTCTGGAAACTGGAAAGATACTCTGGTTTCCTGCATATTCTTACATTATGGGGAAAACTTCTGTGCAACAAGTTATACTCTTGTATCTTGATGTAACCATGCATTTATTTCCTTGGTTATTTATAAATGAATGTTTTGATCTAAAATCTTATGCCAGCTGTACTTCCCAACTACCTTCAAGTTTTATTTTCACTTCATGAATTGCATTATTTCATAAACAGATTAAACTTTTAAGAACACATCATCTTAGTCAACCTCCAAGCATTTCCATCAGAATGTAATATCCAGCTCGTGTTACAATGGCTGACTATATCCTGCTATCACAACATCTCTCTGTCAAACCCAAACAATATTGCTGTAGGTTCATTCTTTCCAGAGTGGTAAGCATTATTTGAAGTTCAGGTCAATTCTTGTAATCTGATTTTAGTGACTGATAAAGAGCCCATAGACCAACCTTACAAATCCCACTTTGGAGCTGTAAGCACACCCAAATTTCCTAATAAAACAAAATTGGGGAGCATGAGAGAAATACAACCGATTACCAAACAACAGGAAGAAGCATATTACAGAATCATTGTGATAAGATAGAAAAATATGTAATTCGTTCTCTTGGTAAAAGAAAATAAGGAAGCCAAATCTTTCATGCCCATCTCTATTTTAAAAGAAAACTCAGGAAGATGTTGTAACATAGCTATTGTGTTACTTGACTGAAAGGGGGTCCACAAATCCTCCCAGGATTCGTAAGAGTTTTTAATCTCATGTTCTGGTTTTCTGTGGCTTAGTCTAGCCCAGCTTCTTATGAAATTGTCTAAATTGTAACATCTAGTACCTTTGAGTTCTGAAGAAAGGTCACACAGGACCTGAAACACCTTTTCACAGTGGGTTGAAATGTCTTATAGGTTGAGCAAAATCTCTCAGCTTTGATGGTCTGTACCTCTGTTTAAAAATCTCATCAAAAGCTTAAGTTTCAGTACAATGAATGCATCATCAACCTTCAGACTCCCTCAGAAGAAAGGGTTGGATGGAGGTGTTGAGTTGATAAAGTCTTTTGGGGGAGGGATGCAGTGATCAACACCTTCTACAGCTGCCTCTCCCAGGCCCTCATGGAAAGTTAAACTATCCACAATGTTAATAGTTGCAACAGATGTGCGATAGATTTCATTTGTGGGCAGATAGCAGTAAATGGAATCAAAAACTCACCGGAAAGCTGCATTTTTAATAACTTAATATATATTATTATTTTTTCAGAACAGGAAAAGTTAGCTTGGAAATTACATTAGTATTGCTGGTCATGTTAACTCTAAGGTTATAATGCTAAGAACAAAATTCCCTTAAGGCAGATGTCTCTGAGTCTAGTCCTGATAGATGTGTTCACTAAGTTTTAGATTTGATTTGATTTTAGACATTAGCCTCAATAATTGAAGTTTATTCTGTCATTTGAGATGTAAATATTTCAGTGTAGGCAATGGATGTATGCTATTGTCTTTGCTGACCTGTGAGTGAGAATTAAGAGAACTGACATGAATGATTGTCCATTCCTGAATTTGTGATGAGACTGAACAAAATGATTCATGCAGAGAGTTTCACTCAGAGTGAAGACTTGAATTAATTTAGGGAGAAATTATTTTCTTTGACAACTGAGTCACTGAACTGTAATAGCTGATGCTCTGGAGGCATCATTAAAGTTATTTTAGTACATGAAGCTAGTAGCTCTGTAGGATTGTGGTGGGGTAGAACCTATTCATTGTTGTAGCAAACATTACAATGGTCCAGACTGCTGCCAACTCCAGATTTTCCCAGATTAAGCGCATCTGCGTTTCCTGTCTCGGAATTCGTTCCATTCCAGTTCCTACAGTTGACTCACCTTGACCCATCAATTTATTGTTGAAATTCCCATGAGAATTCACCCATTGTTTATCAAAACACTGAAGGATCCTCTGCTTTTGAAAACGTCAGATCAGTGCAGAAATGTTTAAATTCAATCTTCTACTGACTTGCTTTCCAACAAGAAAACGTCCGGGATGACCGTACATCAGTGATTCTATGTCAAGGATATATACAAGTATTCATTCATTCCTGGATATTTAACAATGATCATTGTTTATAGTACTTTTAAACATAGGATATCCAAAGTAACTACACAGGAAAATTGAGACAAAATTTCACACCAAGTTACATGGAAGCAAATTAGGATAAATAATTAGAAGCTTGGTCAAACTGGATCTTGAGGAATGTCTTAAATTGTTGATTGGTAGTATAAATTTAACATTGCCACAATGTGAAAACATTTTGACTTTTGTTTAGTAATGCCTTCAAGGAGAACAAATAGGAGAGGATTTGTCAGAGGGCTCTTGTGGCACTGTGGTAGTTTTCCTGCCAATGAGCCAGGAGACCTGAGTTCACATCCCACCTGCTCTGTAATGACGTCTCCGAGCAGGTTGATTAGAAAATATCCAGGGTTTTGTCAGCTGACACAGTGACTAATGGTTGAATGCTAAAGATTATAAATGGATGGAGTCAGAAATGGCATCTGTAGTAGAACTGGGGGTATTTTGATTGAGCAATCTCATTGAGCGATCTGAGCATAAAAATGCGAGTTTTACAATGATTGTTGCTGGAAAGGGAGCCATTGATTTTATTATTCAGTTGTGCTTTGTGGATGCCACTGTCTGGCCAGCATCTATTGCCTGTCCCTAGTTGCCCTTGAGAAGATGGTGATGAGCTGTCTTCTTTAACTGCTGCCATTCATGTGTTATAGGTTAGTCCATAGGGAGGGGATTCCAGGATTTTGACAGTGAGGGAACAGCAATGTATTTCCAAGTCAGGTTGGTGAGTAGCTTGGAACAGCTTGGTTCATGAAGCAGCAAGTTCTGGAGCACAGGTCTACAGTGTTATTGCAGGAATGTTGTCAGGGCCTATAGCCTTTTCAATATCCAATGCCACCAACCGCTTCTTGATGTGGAGTAAATCAAACTGACTGAAGATTGGTATTTGTGATGCTGGGAACTCATGGAAAAGCCTGAGATAGATCACTTCTGGCTGAAGGTTGCTCCAAATGCCTCAATCTTGTCCATTGCAATGATATGCTGGGCTCTTCCATTATTGAGATGAGCAACTGATACAAATGAAAATGGGAGGTGACATGTGAACAGGGTTTGCTGTGACTGAGGATGTGGGAGGCTGGGGCTGTTTTCCCTGGAGTGTCAGAGGCTGACAGATGGCCTCCTAGAGAGTCATGAGAGGCATGGATAGGGTAAATAGACAAAGTCTTTTCCCTGGGGTGGGGGAGTCCAGAACTAGAGGGCATAGGTTTAGGGTGAGAGGGGAAATATATAAAAGGGACCCAAGGAGCAACTTTTTCACTGAGGGTGGTGTGTGTAGGAATGAGCTGCCAGAAGAAGTGGTGGAGGCTGGTACAATTGCAACATTTAAAAGGCATCTGGATGCGTATATGAATAGGAAGGGTTTAGAGGGATATGGGCCAAGTGCTGGAAAATGGGGCTAGATTGGGTTGGGATATCTGGTCAGCATAGACAAGTTGGATGGAAGGGTCTGTTTCCGTGCTGTACATCTCTATGACTCTAGACTTAAAGATGCACATAATGACGGGTAGTAACTGTATTTTCTTTTGTGGTGATTTCTGGATTTTATATGTGTTTGACCTTTTTTTTAAATTTTTCCCTACATTTTATGCTCATAAGCAGCATTGATTTCATATTACTGATTGTTAGCATAATACCTACTCGCAATGCCCAACTTTTCAGTTCTCTTACCAAAGTAGAATGTAATTAAACATGATCTTGCAATCCAATTAAAGGGTCACTCACTATTGGTCAATTAGTATCAGAGTCCTCATTCTAGACTTTATGCTCCAGTTTTATTTCCATTTCCCGGTAGTTAACTTTCTTTCAGATACAATCATGATTGTTATGTTTGCTTGGTCACTATTAATTCATGTATGGTTCAGAAAAGATTTAAACCTCCATTGGCAATTGGAATCAAGTGCCTATGATCAATGAATGACAAGGCAGCTGTAGGAAGTATAACTTGTGTGAAAAGATGACTTTAAAGGGGTTCTTATGATGCAGTGATAATGTCTCTTCTTCTGAGCCAGGAGGCCCTAGTTCTAGAGCTTTGTAGTACTATTTCTGAGTGCGTTTGTTTAAAAAAAAGAAAGTGACTTTGAAGGGATCTCATGGTGCAGTGGTAGTGTCCCCACTGCTGAACTGAGAGACCTGGGTTCAAGTCCCAACAACTGAGCAGGTTGATTACAAGATATCTAGGATGACTAAAGCAAAGTAACTAGTGACATGTAGAATATGTATTCTAATTCTACATAAAATTCATTTGGTGCATTTTGCATTGTTTTGCAATAGATTTTGTCTGATCCTTCATCAGCAGTAATTGCAGGCACCATACAGCTTACTGGTATAGTGGAAAACTTATTCTGCAAAAAGTGGATTGAATTGAGCCATTTGTGCTTCCAATACGCTAAGATATAGATACTCAACCTTCTTTCATTAAAGCTTGAAGAGGACACTTCGGCATGATTGATAATGCATTACTTCAAGTTTTGATGGTATGTTTTCCTGGGAACTTGTCAGATTCCTATATTCAATTTTTTGTTATGTATTCATAGGATGGGAGCATTACTGTCTAGGTCAGTACTTATTGCCCAGCCCTAATTGCTCAAAGGGCAGTTAGGAATGAACCACATTGCTGCAGAACTGGAGTCTCTTATAGGCCAGACCTTTCCAAAAGTCATAGTGATTCATTCTAGCTAATTTGAAACATTTCAATATTTCCTTTTCCTCCCGATTATTATAGTCAAAATGTGAGTAGCAATTTGATTTTTAGCTGATGAACTTGACCACTATTTCTTACAAAGGCAGCAGTCATGCTGTCATTCCCTTGATACTGTGGTTCCCAGAATTGCTGTACCCTATCTAACTGACCATCCCCTTCCAAATACTGCTTGTCTCCAACACCAAGTTCATGATATTATTTCAGCTTTTATTGTCACTTTGACCTGACACTCCTCCTCCCTTCTAACCCTGTTTGAACTGAACAGTTTCTCACAAATCAGTTTCAGCTCACGTTTTATCTCCAGCACCAAAATATTGCCTTGTCTCTTCTCTCCTTTGTTAATGTTGGCATTGCTCTACCCACCTCTCCACCTCCTTTTCATGATTATCCATTTCTCAGCTGCTTCTCTCCTTTACCAGTAGTTATTGTGTACTTGTCTCTTTCTGACATCTCACCAACATCCTCTTTCCCACCTTCACTGCCCATTCCCATCTAAATAAAAACATTGGGTTGTACCAAAGTGTCCTTTGTTTAACCTCGCAATTAAATTAAGTACTGTGTAACTGGCATAAAGAACCTGAAAGGAGGAAACAAATTCAGAAGTTTGGAAATTGGGAGAAATTGTTTTCTTAAAAAAATACACTTATTATCTTGTTATAGAGGCTAAAGTGTATGAGGAAAGGTTAGGTGTTTGGTGTTGAGATAGAGGATCAGATATGATCATGGGTAATATTGGAGCAGGCTTGATGGGTCTAATGTCTTCTACTTGCAGTTTCATGCTCATGTCGATTCTGTTGAATGCCATGAAGTTCTCAAAGAGCGAAGTCATTTATTTCTGACCTCTCTGAACTGTCAACCACATTTTATGATTGGAGCAGCTCCCAGACCCCTCAGGACAGTTCCACAATGCTACTGTTCATGAAAGAAATTGTCACCTCTCTTTACTGTCGTTGGAAAGTTTTGTGCTTTCAAGTCCCACCCACCATATGTAATCATTGGAATATTTTCCATTACCAACAGCACCAAGGGAAGAGATGACTCATCAGTAAATCTCTGAGTGGAACAGGCCTGATTATATATAGTGACTGTGCCCAGGAGGAGGATCAGAAGTCAGCACATACCCACTTTGATTTATAGGAGCAAATTATGCAGCATATAGCCATCGGCCACTCTCCTGTATGTGACCATACTGAATTGCTTGGGAGCATGCCCACTTAGAGAGAAAAAACAATAAGATGAGCTAAATAGTTTCCTTCGTTGTGTAAATTTCCCCGATTGCTAAAGGTAATCTGCTTGAATGAATTGGTACTGCTTAAAATAACGAAGTACTTTTAAAAGAAATGTTTGATAGGTAAGCACAGGCAGACCAATGTTATCTCAGATTCCAGCTCCATGACTGAGAAAAGAAACAATCTGAAATAATATTTACACAGCTCTCCGTTGTCATTACAAACACTTGTGTTTCTGTCGACAATGTGTGTGGCCCAACACAATGCCAACTTTGCAATTTTAGAGGTCATAATCCTAGGTCGCATTTAAAAGTCCATGCAAATAGTTCAATATACAGCCAGATTTTATTCTATTTGTTAAATAAAATGCATAACACTTAGAGTGTGAAGTACAACTGGAATAAAAGAATGCTATACTACAGGTTTAAATATGTCTCTCAGCAGAAAAGAGCAATGCATGTGTCTTTGTGTTACAGTCTAGCTCAAAGTATTTGCCTCCACCCTCTCCTCCTTGACCTATCACCTTCATCCACTCGCCCATTGTACTCTATACTACTTTCTCCCCACCCCCACCCTCCTCTAGCTTATCTCTCCACGCTTCAGGCTCACTGTCTTTATTCCTGATGAAGGGCTTTTGCCCGAAACGTCGATTTCGAAGCTCCTTGGATGCTGCCTGAACTGCTGTGCTCTTCCAGCACCACTAAACTAATCACCACCAGAATTTAATATTAAGCAGCCTCATTAGGAAATGACTAAAAGGTCCAGAAGATCACCTGAGGATTATTAGATAAATCTAGTTTGACCCTATAGTGGAGTTATGGTCTAGATGGTAACATACCCAACATTTGAGATGATTTTAAAAGTCAAAGGAGCCTTTTTATAAAAATAGATTCAAACTCTTAGTTATTAACTGCTAGTACTACATTAGATTTCACGTTTTGAACAAATTTTAATTCTTCAAGAATTTTAAAAATTCTAAATAACAAGACTATATTTTGTAAATATTTTTAAGCTTGAAATCTTTAAAATACTCTCCAGGATCTGCAGGTTTTTTTTCACCAACGAGTTACCCTGTACAACATTGGATTTTAATGACTTTTTCACTTATGAGAGTAAACCAATACCATAGCACTTAGCAATTTGCACTGATTCTCCTCAATGTTACCACTATTCTCCAAAAGCAGTAATTTCTTGGGGTCTTCCTATTAATATTTAGTCAAGTGTCCCTCTAATTCTCCTTAAGCATCTCACCATAGTGGTCAGCACAAACTTCACTGTTGACTCATGAGGTGCTCCACGGTTTCTTGAAGACTTCTTTCTCCCTCCTTGCTTATTTCCAAGCTGATCCTATGCCTGGTGCAAAATGCACAGAAAAATCCTAGCTCAAAAACTAGTACCTTGGAGTATTATGGCACCCCGGTATGTGTTGGGTAACGATCCAAACTAATTAACTTTGACTTCCTAAACATGTCCTCTGATTCAAAAACAATATGGATAGTTTTAGACTCTTGTTTAAAATCTTGCTTTCCAAACCTCCTTTAGTCTGGGCAATTACGTAAATAAATTATATTTGTAATCTTGTATCTGATGAAGTAATAGTTCCAACTGCAATCTTATCAGAATTGCTGGGTAACTTAGTCATAGAGTCTTA
Organism: Chiloscyllium punctatum; assembly: GCF_047496795.1. Taxonomy (NCBI): domain Eukaryota; kingdom Metazoa; phylum Chordata; class Chondrichthyes; order Orectolobiformes; family Hemiscylliidae; genus Chiloscyllium; species Chiloscyllium punctatum. Next base: position 9,328,048 of record NC_092783.1, on the reverse strand, counting down.
GAGATATACAGCATGGAAACAGACCCTTCGGTTCAACTTGTCTATGCCAAACCGATATTCTAAATAAATCTAGTCTCATTTGCCAGCACTTGGCCCTTATGCCTCTAAACTCTTCCTATGGATGTAGGTTTGCTCGCTGAGCTGGAAGGTTTATTTCTAGATATTTTGTCACCCTACTAGGTAACATCTTCAGTGGGCCTCCGGGCGAAGCACTCCTGATGATTCCTGCTTTCTATTTATATGTTTTGGTTTATTTGGGTTGGTGATGTCATTTCCTGTGGTGATGTCAATTTCCTGTTCTTTTTCCCAGGGGGTGGTAGATGGGGTCTAACTTGATGTGTTTGTTGATAGAGTTCCAGTTGGAATGCCATGCTTCTAGGAATTCTCATGCATATCTCTATTTGGCTTGAAAATGTGTTGCTGGAAAAGCGCAGCAGGTCAGGCAGCATCCAAGGAACAGGAGAATCGACGTTTCAGGCATAAGCCCTTCTTCAGGAATGCCCGAAACGTCAATTCTCCTGCTCCTTGGATGCTGCCTGACCTGCGCTTTTCCAGCAACACATTTTCAGCTCTGATCTCCAGCATCTGCAGTCCTCACTTTCTCCTCTATTTGGCTTGTCCTAGGATGGATGTGGTGTCCTTCCTTACCTGTATGTAAGGATACTAGTGAGAGAAGGTCATGTCATTTTGTGGCTAGGTGATGTTCATGTATCCTGGTGGCTAGTTTTCTGCCAATTTGTCCAATGTAGTGATTGTTACAGTTCTTGCATGGTATTTTGTAAATGACATTAGTTTTGCTTGTCTATATAGGGTCTTTCAAGTTCATTAGTTGCTGTTTTAGTGTGTTAGTTGACATTGGACAAACAGGCAGAAACATCTGGAAAGGAACCTTCCAGCTCAGCAAGCAAACCTACATCCAGAAACTCAATCTGAGTTATAAATCTTCTCAAAACTCACTAAAACCCTTCCTATTTATATACCCATCCAGATGCCTTTTAAATGTAATTGTATCAGCCTTCACCATTTCCTCTGGCAGCTCATTCCACACACATACCACCCTCCATGTGAAAAAGTGGCCATTTAGATTACTTCTAAGTTTTCCCCTCTCACCTTAAACTTATGTCGTCTAGTTTTGGACTCCCCAACCCCAGTAAAAGAACTTGTCTATTTACCCTATCCATGCCCTTAATGATTTTAGAAACCTTTCTTATATCACCCATTAGTCTCCGATGCTCCACAGAAAATAGTCCCAACCTATTGAACCCCTCCATGTAGCTCAAGCTTTCCAACCCAGGCAATGTCCTTATAAATTTTTTTCTGAACCCTTTTGAATTTCACAACATCTATAGTAGGGTAACCAGCATTGCACACAGTATTCCAATATTGGCCTAACCAATATCCTGTACAGTTGCAAAATGACTTCCCAACTCCTATACTCAATGCAATAACTAATAAAGGCAAGCATACCAAACGCATTCTTTACTGTCCTGTCTTCCTGTGATCTCACTTTCAAGGAACTATGAATTTGCACGCCAAAGTCACTCTGTTCAGCAACACTCCCCAGAATCTTACTATTAAGTGTATAAGTCCTGCCCTGATTTGCCTTTCCAAAATGCAGCACACTCATTTATCTAAATCAAACTCCATCTGTCACTCTTTGGCCCATTTGATTAAAATCTCATTGTACTCTGAATTAACCTTCTTCACTGTCCACTACAGCTTCAATTCTGGTGTCAACTGCAATCTTACTAACTATACCTCCTACGTTCACATCCAAATCATTTATATAAATGACAAAAAAGCAGTGGATCCAGGACTGATCCTTGTGGCAGACTGCTGGTCACACAGGCCCTCCAGTCTGAAATGCAACCCTCCACCATCACCCTCTGTCATCTCCATTCAAACCAGTTTTGCATCCAAACAGTTTGTTCTTCCTCTATTCCATGTAATCTAACCTGCTAACCAGTCGCAGGTAGATAGGATAGAGAAGAAGGCATTTGGTATGCTTTCTTTTATTGGTCAGAGTATTGAATACAGGGCTTTGGGATGTGATGTTGCGGCTGTACAGGATATTGGTTAGACCACTTTTGAACATCTTACTGCAATGCATATAGATCGCATTCACTGCTCTGCCCTCATGAATCTTCTTTGTTATTTCTTCAAAACAGGCAGCACAGTGGGTCAGTGGTTCACACTGCTGCCTCACAGAACCAGGACCTGGGTTTGATTCCAGCCTCCAGTAACTGTCTACATGGATTCCCAGACGTTCAACAAGATTCCCCATGGGAGACTGGTTAGCAAGGTTAGATCTCATGGAATACAGGGAGAACTAGCCATTTGGATACAGAACTGGCTGAAACATAGAAGACAGAGGGTGGTGGTGGAGGGTTGTTTTTCAGACTGGAAGCCTGTGACCAATGGAGTGCCACAAGGATTGGTGCTGGGTCCACTATATATCATTTATATAAATGATTTGGATGTGAGCATAAGAGGTACAGTTAGTAAGTTTACAGATGACACCAAAATTGGAGGTAGAGTGGGCAGTGAAGAGGGTTACCTCAGATTACAACAGGACCTGATGAAGGGCTTTTGCCCGAAACGTCAATTTTCCTGCTCCTCAGATACTGCCTGACCTGCTGTCCTTTCCAGCACCACTCTAATCCAGACTCTGGTTTCCAGCATCTGCAGTCCTTGTTTTTACCTAGTAAAGAAGGTTACCTCGGATTACAACGGGATCTTGATCAGATGGGCCAATGGGCTGAGAAGTGGCAGATGGAGTTTAATTTAGATAAATGTGAGGTGCTGCATTTTGGGAAAGCAAATCTTAGGGTGGCACGGTGGCACAGTGGTTAGCACTGCTGCCTCACAGCGCCAGAGACCTGGGTTCAATTCCTGCCTCAGGCGACTGACTGTGTGGAGTTTGCACATTCTCCCCGTGTCTGCGTGGGTTTCCTCCGGGTGCTCCGGTTTCCTCCCACAGTCCAAAGATGTGCAGGTCAGGTGAATTGGCCATGCTAAATTGCCCATAGTGTTAGGTAAGGGGTAGATGTAGGGGTATGGGTGGGTTGCGCTTCGCCGGGGCGGTATGGACTTGTTGGGCCGAAGGGCCTGTTTCCACACTGTAAGTAATCTAATCTAATCTAATCTAATCTTTAGCAGGACTTGTACACTTAGGGCGTGTTGCTGAACAAAGAGACCTTGGAGTGCAGGTTCATAGCTCCTTGAAAGTAGAGTCGCAGGTAGATAGGATAGAGAAGAAGGCATTTGGTATGCTTTCCTTTATTGGTCAGAGTATTGAATACAGGGCTTTGGGAGGTGATGTTGCGGCTGTACAGGATATTGGTTAGACCACTTTTGGAATATTGCATGCAATTCTGGTCTCCGCCCCATCAGAAAGATGTTCTGAAACTTGAAAGAGTCCAGAAACGATTTACAAGGCTTATGCTAGGCTGATCGCTAAGTTGGGTACCCATAGGGAGGGCCTCAACCCGGACCTTGGGTTCATGTCACATCACAGGTGATCACCATTGCACTACACACACACACACACACACACACGTACACATAGACGCGCACACAGACACCCACACACACCCTTACAGACACACACACTCCCACACTCTCACATGCACGCCCTCACAGACTTAAGACACTCTGCACTCGCTACACACACACACATACACTTTCTCACACTCTCAACCTCCAACCCAGAGAGAGACACACACAGACAGACAAAGACCCACATGCACACATATATTTTGTGGGGTGAATTTGTACTTTCAGGGTTACATTGCACTTTGCTCAAAAACTGCATGCATTCATGTAGAACTCTGAGCTCAAAAACTACATGAATTTATGTAAAACTCCGTTATCTCACTTTTTAGATTAGAATCAATCTAAACATCAGGTCATAGACAGAGACACAGGGGGCTAACACCTTCAACATATTGTCTAGCTATCACCATTGTTAACAGCTAACCCAAGAATGCAACTTTAAAAAATAGGTTTTGTGATTTACACATGAAAGAATACAGTGATAGTTTCACTTCTAACAGATGAAAGGCTTAACAGACAATCAATTCTTCAATGCATAATTTCAGTTACATCACACTGTAAATTTTTGCTATAAATTGTGTGTGTTAGGATTAAGCCCTCCACTACCACCTGATGAAGGAGCGTCGCTCCGAAAGCTAGTGTGCTTCCAATTAAACCTGTTGGACTATAATCTGGTGTTGTGTGATTTTTAACTTTGTACACCCCACTCCAACACCGGCATCTCCAAATCATGTTGCAACATAATCCTTCTCCTCGTAGTTTACCTCACTCCCCTGCTTCTCCTGTCACCTCCACATTTTCCCTTGGCTTCCTGTCATCCTTTCAAAGGCAATAAGGGTCTGGCTTTCAGTACTGGCCTTCCTCCAGGAGTCCCCTTGCCCACTGTTCCCAGGGCAGCTTCCCTGCCTCCCGAATCCCACAGCTAGTGCCAGCCATTGGGCCAGTCTTCGATTTTCAGTCTAACTAATGAATGTGAAATAAAGCTGGAGTCGTCTGCACGTGCACTGCTGCTATCACCGTGCAGGCATACGTTGAAGTCAGTCATAGACTATTGGTATTTGGAGTAATTATTCCATTAAGTAAACCTGGACAATCCTTTGCTAACTATCCTTGGGGCATTTACCAGTTTCTAAAACACAGGTTTTCCCTGTTCATCGTCCACTTAAAATTTTAATTTCCAAAAATGAATCAAAAAATTAGATGTAGTTGCAACAGCAACATCTACAAGAGATCCTGTGCTGCCTACCTGTAAGCAGTGTTGTCTCAAAAGGGATGATATTGTAGCAAGTGTAAAGAAAGATTCAGCGAATAAACGTCAATAATGCTATTTTCCTTTTCTCTTTGGGTCATGTATTAGATCACCTTTAACCTGAGACTAACCTGGTTCTGTAAGTTCAAGACTGATCCACATTACCTTGTCAGAACAGTTAATGATGGATAATAACTTCTGACCTTGTTAAACAAAAAATATATCAAAAATGAATTTAAATAATAAAGATATTTCTAAATGTAATATATGTTTAGGCTTTTATTTCTAAATGTAATATATGTTTAGGCTTAGACTATTCTAGTGTTTAAATTACAGTGATACAAAACACTAAAGATTGTTCTAATTATTGTTTTGTCTTCCAAAATCATGTCTGTTTGGGAGCAGCTGAAATAATTGGCTGAAAGTGGAAAAATTCTACCCTATGTGTTTTTCAAGTGAGCTCCTTGGTACTCTGTTGCGAGGTAAATTGTGTAAGTCTTCTCTCTCAACCTTCCTTCGCTTCAGCTCACTAACTATGCAGCCAGTCTCTCTGAAGATTAGTCATTGAATCATGGAGCAGGAGATCTCGATGTGCTAGCCACTGCTTGGACTTTGAGGTTCATTCCACTAGCAGCATGTTTAACTCCCAGCTGCATATCATCGACGATGCTGTAAGCCAGGACAGTCCTTCACGATGTGGTCCTGCACTATTATTTCAAGAAAGAAAGTTAGCTCCTCTGTTTGCCACCGGTGACCTGGAGTTGCCGATGGATGGGATGGTGGAGAGAAGAGCAAGGCTGACTGACCAAGGTGGCCATGCCACCAGACCCAGCAGTTGGGATTGAGATAATGGTCAGCCCTCAGTGAACAGTGCAATAGAGGATTAATGATTTCCTATGTCTCCCAAGGGTAACTGAGACCAGTCCCTCTCCCCTGCTTCATACTTACTCTAAGTCTACCAATGCAATCACTTCTCACCAAGGCTCATAGGCTACAGTACTCATATTGCCTACATCATGTTCACTCAACTGCTCTCACCCACTTCGTCTAGCTATTTACCAAAGAAACAAAGACCTGTGGATGATGGAAATCAAAACCAAACCAGAAATTGTGGAAAAAGTCAGCAGGTCTGGCAGCAGAAAGCAGAGTTAATGTTTCATGTCGAGTGACCCTTCTACAGAACTGAACTAACTACTTCATCTATCTACTAACCGTCTTGCCCTCTGCACTTACTACTTGCTCACTGAGAGCACCTGACCACCTCTCCTACACCTACATTGCCACTAATGGCTGTCCCATTCATTTCCAATATACACCCTCCCTTCTGTTACCTGAAAAACTTGACTATGCATTTCAAGGGTTCCTTCCTTAAAAGATGGGGACTTATTGTGAGAATTCATCTGCCAATATAGGGTGAATTACCTTGGATCTGCAAAATACATCTGGGTATATTGCATCCCTCAGAACTCCTTATGGAGGCATGTTACTGGCCTCCTTGCAAACATTTGCTGCTACATTGTGTTGTTTGTACTTTAATGTGTTTGACATGATATGAGGATTCGTGTGTGCTGTTACAGAAGTGGGCTTTTTCACTTTCTGACGTTCATGTCTTTGTGCGCCCTTAGAGTCCTGGAGATGTACAACACAGGAACAGACTCTTCAGCCAGCTCATCCATGCTGACCAGATATCCGAAATTATTCTAGTCCCACCTGCTAGCACTTGGCCCATATCCCTGTAGGCCCTCCTGATTCATAAACCCATCCAGATGCCTTTTAAATGTTATTATTGTACCAGCCTCCACCACTTCCTCAGGAAGCTCATTCCATCCACGTACCACCCTCTGTGTGAAAAGGTTGCCCCTTCGGTCCCTTTTATATCTTTCCCCTCTCACCCTAAACCTCTGCCGTCTAGTTCTGGACTCCCCCACTCCAGGGAAAAGACTTTGTCTATTTATCCAATCCATGCCCCTCATGATTTTGTAAACCTCCATAAGGTCACTCTTCAGCCTCCGACACTCCAGGGAAAACAGCCCCAGACTATTCAGCAACTCCCTATAGCTCAAAGCCCCCAACCCTAGCAACATCCTTGTAAATCTTTTCTGAACTCTTTCAAGTTTCACAACATCCTTCTAATAGGATGAAAACCAGAATTGCACACACTATTCCAAAAGTGGCCTAACCAATATCCTGTAATACTGCAACATGACTTCCCAACTCCTATAATCAATGCACTTTCAACAAAGGCACGCATGCCAAATGCTGCCTTCGCTATCCTATCTACCTGCGACTCTACTTTCAAGGAACTATGAAATGCACTCCAAGGTCTCTTTGTTCAGCAACACTCTGCAGAACCTTACCATTAAGTGTAAAGTTCCTGCCCTGATTTGCCTTTCCAAAATGCAGCATCTCACATTTATCTAAACTAAATCCATCTGCCACTCCTTGGCCCATTGGCCCATCTGATCAAGATCCTGTTGTAATCTGAGGTAACCTTCTTTGCTTTCCACCACACCTCCAATTTTGGTGTCATCTGCAAACTTACTAACTGTACCTCTTATGTTCACATTCAAATCATTTATATAAATGATGAAAAAACAATGGGCCCAGCACTGATCCTTGTGGCACACTACTGGTCACAGGCCTCTAGACTGAAAAACAACCCTCCACCACTGCCCTGTCTTTTATCTTCAAGCCAGTCTGTTTCCAAATGGCTAGTTGTTCCTGTATTCCATGTGATCTACTAAGAGCAACCTTGCTGAATGCCTTACTGAAGTCCATAAAGGTCACAGGCCTCATTAATCCTTTTGTTACTTTGAAACTCTCAATCAAGTTTGTGATATGGTTTCCCTTACACAAAGCCATATTGACTATCCCTAATCAGTCATTTCCAAATACATGTAAATCCTGTCCCTCAGGATTCCCTCCAACAACTTGCCCATCTCTGATGTCAGGCTCACTGGTCTATAGTTCCCTGGCTTGTCCTTCTCACCTTCCTTAAATAGTGGCACCACATTAGCCAACCTCCAGTCTTCTGGCACCTCTACTGTGACTATCAATGATACAAATATCTCAGCAAGGGGCCCACCAGTCACCTTCCTAACTTCCCACAGAGGTCCGGAGTATTCCTGATCAGGTCCTGGAGATTTATCCACCTTCATGCAGTTTTAGATACCCAGCACCACCACCGCTGTAATATGGGCGTTTTCAAGATGTCACCATCTATTTCCCCACATTCTATATCTTCCATGTCCTTCTCCACAGTAAACACTGATGTAAAATACTTTGAATGACTTCAAGGCTCAGCCTGAGATAAAGGGTGATTCCCCTATCCTTCAGGTTTGTGTTGCTGCCTATGTTCCCTCAAACATCTTTGGCTTCCATCACCCACTCCACCATTTCCTTTAAATAATTGTTAATTAGATTAGATTATCTACAGTGTGGAAATAGGCCATTTGGCCCAACACATCCATGCTGACCCACCAAAGAGTAACCAACCCAGACCCACCTCACTATGGGCAATTTAGCATAGCCAATTCACCTGACCTGCATATCTTTGGTTTCTTCTGGGTGCTTCAGTTTCCTCCCACAATCTAATGTAGACACTGGGAGAATGTGCAAGCTTCACACAGACAGTTGTTAGAGGCTGGAATCAAACCTGGGTCCCTGGCACTCTGAGGCAACAGTGCTAACCACCGAGCCATCCTGCCTGTGCCCCCAATTCAATGCCAAACTACAGAGGAACCTTGATTATCCGGACAACACGACCGAGGAGTATTTTGTCAGATAATCGAATGCCGGATAACAGTTTAGCCAAGCATCTTGCCAGATGATCCGAAATTCAGATATTCGAATGCCAGATAATAGAAATATGTCTGTATGCAGTTTTGTGAGTTGTCATGTGTTTGTTAACCATGCATGCTCCATATGTAGAGGCCAGAGTTTTACTGATTTGTGAACATCATTCCCTCCCAGAAGTCCCTATCCCCTCTTAAACACTGAGATCCCACTCTTTTACCTTGCTTTCCCACCTTTCACTGTAATCATTCCCCCAGTGACACACTCCAATGGACACCAACTGTAACAGGATGATTCCCTTGACTGACTGTAGTTCCTGTGACTCCAGTGAAGACTTGACCCTTTTGACTTTTATGCTAATCGTTGATACGTACTGATGATATGTGGAATTTCGCTTACTTCCAGATTCATCCATCCAAATGGATCATTGGTGATCATCATTAAATAAAAACCCACCTGATTTATTGATGTCTTCTAATGAACATCCTCCACCAGGTCTGGCCTGCATGTGATTCAGACCAATAAAAATATAATTGCCTTTTAAATGCCTGCTGAAGTAGTCAAACAAGCTATTCCATTGTGACAATTAAGGATGGGCAACAAATACTGGCCTTTCCAGAGACACCCACATCCCATGAAAGAATATATTTAAGAAGTGATTGAAAGCAAGACTTGGAGGTGAGAAAATCTGCATTTATATCCTGTTTTTGCAATTTCAGTATATCCCATGAAAGTCCTGGATTAGTTTTACTTGCACATCCACTAATATCATTTATTGTATCCGTTGCTCCCGATGTGGTCTCCTCTACATTTGGGGAGACTGGGCGCCTCCTAGCAGGGCGCTTTAGGGAACATCTCCGGGACACCCGCACCAATCAACAAACGGCCCCGTGGTCCAACATTTCAACTCCCCCTCCCACTCTGCCGAGGACATGGAGGTCCTGGGCCTCCTTCACCGCCGCTCCCTCACCACCAGACGCCTGGAGGAAGAACGCCTCATCTTCCGCCTCGGAACACTTCAACCCCAGGGCATCAATGTAGACTTCAACAGTTTCCTCATTTCCCATTCCCCCAACCTCACCCTAGTTCTAAACTTCCAGCTCAGTAACTGTCCCCATGACTTGTCCGGACTTGTCCTACCTGCCTATCTCCTTTTCCACCTATCCACTCCACCCTCTCCTCCTTGACCTATCACCTTCATCCCCTCTCCCACTCACCCATTGTACTCTATGCTACTTTCTCCCCACCCCCACCCTCCTCTAGTTTATCTCTCCATGCTTCAGGCTCCCTGCCTTTATTCCTGATGAAGGGCTTTTGCCCGAAACATCGATTTCGAAGCTACTTGGATGCTGCCTGAACTGCTGTGCTTTTCCAGCACCACTAATCCAGAATCTGGTTTCCAGCATCTGCAGTCATTGTTTTTACCCCATGAAAGTCCTGTCTTTCCAACTTTGCCCATCACCTGAAGTGTGGTGAACCACAGATTGAGCTACCAATAGTCAACTCTCTCTTATGGCAGAGTAGTCCAAAAGAACTGTACTGACATCGCAAACGTTTCGCATCCATCCAAGTACTTTTAAAAGGAAGCTACAAAAATGAAAGAACCAATATGTGCACAGCAATGAAATGCTGATCAGCAATTGGTTTGCTGGGTAAGATGGCCAGAGCAGAGAAAATCCCATTCTATTAGAAGACTGCAGTCAGATCTTACACATCAGTTGAAGAGATTTTGGGTCATCCAAGATGGAGGACGGGAAAAATCTCTGGCTATAACAGGCTGCTCCTTTTTTTGAGGTATTTTAGGTATTGGAGGAGATTTTCTCAAATTCCAGGAGCAGCGATTACTGTTTTATATGCTGTTGCATTGTTTTGAAACTTTGGAGGAAAAAAAAGTCAAAACAATGGCACTTTTAAAAGGGAGAGGAACACATGAAGGTCGCACATGGTCTGTGCAGGAGAGAGAAAAACCCACACTGCTAACTGACACAGCAGTGAATCTGCGCAGTTACTGCCTTTGCTGTTTGAATTCATGTATCGCTGGACTTCGGAGTGCATCTGGGAAAATTAATAAACAATCTTGGAGCAATCTGTTTGGGAGAGGTCACAGCACAGAAACAGGTAAGTGATTAGTTTTAAGTGTGGCCTAGTCTGCAGTAGTGAGTAGAGTGGGTTCTTTCTTGATTATATGTTTTATTGAGGTATGTCTCTTGATTAAACTTAAAAATATAAGCCATAAGTATTAAGTTAGCCTGGAGCAGTGTTTTGTAGAGGAATAAGACAGTTCTGAGTCTGTAGATTAGAGGAAGCAAAAATGGCCTTTAGTAGAGTGGTATGCTCTTCTTGTCAGATATGGGAGTTTAGGGAGAGCTTGCATGTTACTGAGAATTATAGCTGCAATAAATGTAGTTCGTTGTGAATCCAATCAGATTGAATGGATCAGTTAGAGGCAATGAGGAATTTACAAGAGCAAGGGGATGTGGTTGAAGAGAGTTATAGGAAGGGAGAAAAGTTGCAGATACAGCTACATAGATGGGATAACTTCAGGAAAGGCAAGAGAGGTAGGCAGGTAGTGTGGGAGTCTTCTGTGGCTATCCCCATTTCAAACAGGTATGCTGTTTTGGAAAATGTAGGTGGTGATGGATTCTCAGGGGAATGTAGCACGAACAACCAAGTTTCTGGTATTGACACTGGCTCTAATGCAACGAGGGGTATGTCAGGTTCCAAGAGATCAATTGTGACAGGGGACTCTCTAGTCTGAGGGACAGACAGACGTTTCTGTGGCCAGCAGCGAAAAATCAGAGAAAAAGCATGGTGTGTTGCCTCCCTGGTGCCAGGATCAAGGATGTCTCAGAGAGGGTGCAAAATGTTCTCAAGAGAGAGAGGGCCCAGCACGATTAAGGAAGGGGAAAGGATGGGATTCTGAAGGGAGAATATAAAGAGTTTGGCAGGAATTTAAAAAGGAGGTCCTCGAGAGTGGTAATATCTGGATTAATCCCGGTGCTACGAGGTAATGAGGGTAGGAATAGGAGGATAGAGCAAATGAATGCATGGCTGAGGAGCTGGTGTATGGGAGAAGAAGGATTCACATTTTTGGATCATTGGAATGTCTTCTGGGGTAGAAGTGACCTGTACAAGAAGGACGGATTGTATCTGAATTGGAAGGGGACTAATATACTGGCAGGAAGATTTGCTAGAGCTGCTCGGGAGGATTTAAACTAGTAAGTTGGGGCGTGGGACCCAGGGAGATAGTGAGGAAAGAGATCAATCTGAGTTTGGTTGAGAAAAGAAGCGAGTCAAACAGTCAGGGCAGGCAGGGACAAAGCAGAGAACCAGGTAGAACTGACAAATTAAACAGCCTTTATTTCAATGCAAGAGGCCTAAAAGGAAAGGCAAATGAACTCACGGCATGGTTAGGAACATGGGATGGGGATATCATCGCAATTATAGAAACATGGCTCAGAGATAGGCAGGACTGGCAGCTTAATGTTCCAGGATACAAATGCTACAGGAAGGACAGAAAGGGAAGCAAGAGAGAAGGGGGAGTGGTGTTTTTGATAAAAGATAGCAATATAGCTGGATGTTGTGAAACTTAAAGTGGGTCAGAAAAGATATTTAAGGATGTTGCCAGGGTTGGAGGATTTGAGCTAATAGGGAGTGGTTAAATAGGCTAGGGGTGTTTTCCCTGGAGTGTCAAAGGCTGAGGGGTGACCTGGTAGAGGTTTATAAAATCATAAGGGGTATGAAAGGTCATTTCCCTGGGGTGGGGGAGGGCATAGGTTCAGGGTGAGAGGGGAAAGATAAACAAGAGACTGGAGGGCCAAATTTTTCACACAGAGGGTGGTATGTGTATGGAATGAGCTGCCAGAGGAAGTGGTGGAGGCTGGTACGATTGCAACATTTAAAAGAAATCTGGATGGGTATATGAATAGGAAGGGTTTGGAGGGATATGGGGAGGGTGCTAGCAGGTGGGACTAGATTGTGTTGGGATATCTGGTCAGCATGGACGAGTTGGACTGAAGGGGCTGTTTTCGTGCTGTACATTTCTATGACTTTATGAGAGCTGTTGGGACTGTGCGTTAACGTCTCATTTGAATGACATTTCAGAGTTGAACACCCCACTCAGTCCTGTACTAAAGTCCCAGCTTTGTTTATGTGCTTATTAGATACTCAAGCATGTGATCTTCTGGCTCTGAAAAGGAGATTCTTCAGCCAAGACTGACATCATTTAGTAATTATTTCCAATAGCTATCTTTGTACAACATTAAACATTGTACTCGCGCAAAAAAAAAAACTTCTGTATTTACCATGGATTTCTCCAAAGGTTTGGACCCTGATATATCCCCATATGGTATTGAAGCTCTTCATCAACAATTACTGCTTGCAGTTGATTTTGATGATAAGTAGTAGCTCTTTTGCAAGTCCTTATTTGGTAAAACAAATTATATATTCCTGCACATGTTATTAATTATTTTAGGATGAATGTTTCTTTAGTTTTTAAAACACCTCTGTGTCATTTTTATGAATTTGTACTAGAATAGTGGTCTTCTTGGAAATATGCAAGTGTTCAGCTGTATGTAGTCTATAAACACTGACATATCATGTGGTTGAAGTAAATAATTAAACTTTAAACAAACTATATAAATATGTAACGCTCTCCAAGCGCAGAGTGCCTTTAACAAGTGGACAAGGGTAGAGCTGTATATAAATAAGTACAAACACCTTGCAGTACAGAACTTCATTCTGCACTTGACAGATAATGTTGAAGTGACATATTTGGTAACACAGTGTCTGCACCGGTTTGGTTTGGATACAGTCGTTTGTGGTGAGAAGTCCCTTGATTGCCACTTCGGCACCATCATCAGAACAAAGAAATTCACACCACCTTGCGTTCACTTCGGGAGATTGTTACTGTGAACTCTTCAAACAGATACACTTGTATCAGCATATACAATTACAAGTCCTCAACATGTAGATAAAAGCTGTATTTCTCCAGGTTACTAAAAGGAAATTGTTGCTAAGATGCAAACAAATGCGTCTTGATCTGCAGATTAACCAGAATGGTTAACAGTACATTCTGATTGTTATTTGACTAATAATCCAGAGGTTTGAATTCAGTTCTCAACTTGACAGCTGGATAATTTAAGTTCAAGTAATTAAATATATTGGGAATAAAAGTTAATATGGCTAATCATGAACACGTAACTATCGGATTGCCATAACAACAATATTGTTCACATCCTTTGGGGAAGTACACTTGCCATTCCTTAACTAGCCAACATGTCCTTCACTCACTGTCCCCTGAAGTGGTCTAACAAACCACTCAGGCACTGAGGGATAAGTGGAGGGCTTTTCAGAACACCCATGTCCTGTAGATTACTTTTTTTTTAAAATGCAAAGATTTTAACCTCGGGCCAAGCGTTTTAGCCGCAACAAAACATTAATAGTGATAAAGGAGCTCAGAAAAATCCAAGCAGGTCCTTGTCAAAGTATGCGTCAATTCTATCACTTCATCTTGAAAGTACCAGGAGTGACTATTTATTTTTATTCCAGAAGTTATGCCAAATTTTAAAACAAACCCCTCATTCAATTGATTTTATCTCTGCTATCAGTTGCATCCAAACTTAACAGGAGGGCTTAGGACGATAAAGACGAAAATTGCTTTAGAAACAAAGCAGCATGATTTCTGCAAGCCTTCGGAATGTCTCCGATTATTAGACCATGCAGAAAATATGTTGCAAGCAAGTTTTTATTTGAGAAAACCATAGTTAATAGAATTTGTGGCTTTTTAAGAATTTGTATCTGTGTTTCAGCTTCTGTATAATTGCATTACTTGCATATGATTAAACTGTTAACCTTTGCTTGAACCCTACACTGTCACAATGTGGTATTTTCTGCCTTTTGATAAAGACAGGAGCATAGGGGTAGAGCTCAGGAAAAGGAAGGACGCAGTCACAAAGCTGAGATTGTACAACACACCTCCCAGCAGGAGCTAGAGGAAGAGAGATGTGGTCGGATTCTGGAAAAGTGTGAAAGTGACAGGTTTGTCGTGGTGGGTGTTTTTACTTGCCCCATATTGACTGAGGCACCCTTAGGCCTGGGGGTTTGGAGGGGGAGCAATTTGTTTGGTGTGTCCAAGAGCCTTTCTTGAAACAGTATGTGGATAGCCCAGCAACGGAGAGGGCCATACTGGACCTGGTATTGGGAAAAGAGCCTCGGCAGGTGATCAAAATTTCAGTGGAGGAGCATTTTGAGAATAATGACCATAATTCACTAAGTTTCCAGGCAAGAATGGACGTGGATGAAGGTGTTAAATTGGGGAAAGGCCAACTATAACTGCATGATGGAAGAATCGGGGAATGTAGTTTGGGAGCAGCTGTTCGAGGGGAAATCCACATCTGACTGTGGGCATCTTTTAAGGACCAGATGATTAGAGTGCAGGACAGGCATGTTCCTGTGAAAATGAAGGACAGGAATAGCAGAATTTAGGAACCTTTTGATGATGGAGGTAATAATCAGCTTTGTCAAAAATAAAGGAAACATTCCCAAATCCTAGGCAACTGAAAATAGACAAATTCCTTTAAGAATATAGGGGAAGTAGGAAGGAGCTCAAGTAGGGAGTTAGGAGGGTAAAATGGGCCATTAAATGTCCTTGGCCAGCAGGGTTAAAGAGAAACCTTTGGCATTTTATACATACATTAGGAGCAAGAGGGTAACTAGGGCAGGAATGGGCCCACTCCAGGATAAAGGATGGAGGTTATGTGTGGAGCCAGAGGAAATAGGTGAGATCCTTAATGAGTACTTTACATCAGTATTCACCAAAGAGAGGGACATGAGGAATGTTGAGGTGAGGGAAAGGTATGTGAATACTCTCAGACAGGTCAACATAATGAAGGAGGTAGTGTTGGGTGTCCTGAAATACATTAAGGTTGACAAGTTCACAGAGCCAGATGGGATCTATCTCTTGATACTGTGGGAGGCAAGGAAGGAAATAGTTGGAACCTTAACAAATATCTTTGCATCCTCTTTTCCTCAGGTGAGGTTCCAGAGGACTGGAGAACGTCCAATGTTGTACCTTTGCTTAAGAAGGAAAACTGAGATCATCAAGGTAATCGCAGGCTGGTGAGCCTGACATCAGTGGTGGGGACGCTGTTACATAAGTCCTTGTCACCACACTGCCAGAAGGATATGGATGTTTTGGGGAGGCTTCAGAGAAGATTACCAGTATGTTGCCTGGTCTAGAGGGTTTTAGTTATGAGGAGAGATTGCATAAACTCTGATTGTTTCACTGGAGAGATGGAGACTGAGGGGCAACCTGATAGAAGTCTACAAAATTATGAGAGGCATAGATAGGATGGGGGGTCAGAAGCTTTTTTCCGGGATGGAAAAATCAACTACAAGAGGGCACAGGTTCAAGGTGAGAGGAGGAAACTTTAGGGAAGAAGTGCAGGGAAAATTCCAGACGGGCCTGTTGTGTAGCAAACAGATGAAAATGTTTCTTCTTAGAGGGTTGTGTGACTTTGAAACTCTGTAATTCAGAAGGTTGTGGTGGGGTCATGGAACATTTTAAAGATGGAGGTAGATACATTCTTGTTCGGCAAATAAATCAAATGTCATCGGGGCGTAGTTAGAAATGTGCAATTTGAGACATTATCAGATCAGTCACAATTCTATTGATTGATGGAACAGGAATTAAATGGTTTACTTCCACACTCCTTTTTCATATGTTCCCAGATATACCTCAAAGTCATGGGCTTTTTCCATCTTCCTAGATGATAATTTCCAAATTGATCAGGAAGACCATCTACCAGGGATCCAAACCAATAGGAAGCATCAGTCCACACAGAAAATGACATTTGACCTGTTTGAAGAAAGGTAACATGCTCTAGAACTGCATTGGAAATGCTGATAAGAAGCAAGTCATTCTCTGATCGAAATTACAGATTGCCCCAAATCTAGGCAGCATCACAGCTATGGGTCACCCTGAAAGTAGTTGACAATGTCTGCCAACTTGGTAGCCATGTCTTCCAGTAAGCTGCTGTGGACTGGGAGATTCTATACAGGATCCAGTTTTTGAGCTCCTTCACTAAACACTGTTCCTAGCGGCCTTCACCAACCATCACCTACAGACTGACAAGTTTCGCAGTTTACAGTCAATGTGACACTGCTCCATGACTGTGAAACCTGAGTGACACAGCACTGACACTTGAGAAAGCTTGCGATTTACCATTGGTACTGCCTAGGAAACATGCTACTACTCAAAGAACAAAGAAAATTTACAGCCCAGGAACAGGCCCTTCTGTCATCCAAGCCTGTACTGATCCAAATCCACTGTCTAAACCTATCGCCCAGTTCCTAAAGATCTATATCTCTGTGCTCCCCACCTACTCGTGCATCTGTCCTGACACACCTTAGATGAAACTACCGTACCTGCCTCTACTACATCTGCTAGCAACACATTTCAGGCCCCTACCACCCTCTGTGTAAAGTACACTTTCCACGTGTATTCCCCCTTACACTTGTCTCCACTCACCTTCAATGTGTAACCTCCCATTATTGAATCCCTCTCCCGGGAAAAACCTTATCTCTATCCACCCTGTCTATATTCTTTATGATTTTGTACACCTCAATCAAGTCCCCCCTTGATCTCCTTTTTTCTAATGAAAACAATTCTAACCTACCCAACCTCTCATCATAGCTAGTACCTTTAATACCAGGCTACATCCTTGTAAACTTTCTCCGCACCCTCTCCAAAGTGTCCACATCCTTTTGGTAATGTGGTGACCAGAACTGTACACAATATTCTAAATGTGGCTGAACCAAAGTCGTATACAATTTTAGTGTGGCCTGCTAGCTCTTATACTCAATACCCCGTCCGATGAAGGTAAGCATACCATATGCCTTCTTGACCACTCTATCCACCTGAGTAGCCACCTTCAGGGTACAATGGACCTGAACTACCAGATCTCTCTGTTCATTAACTTTTCTCAAGGCTCTTCCGCTTATAGTATTGTTCGCCCTAAAATTAGACCTTCCAAAATGCATCACCTAATATTTGCCCAGATTGAACTCCATCTGCCATTTCTCCGCCCAATTCTCCACTCTATCTATATTCTCCTGTATTCTTTGACAGTCCCTTATGCTTTCTGCTACTCCATCAATCTTCGTGCCATCAGCAAACTTGCTGATCATACCAACAGTGCCCTCTTCAAAATCATTGATGTATATAACAAACAACAGTGGCCCCAGCACTGATCCCTGTGGAACACCACTGGTCACCTTTCTCCATTTCGAGAAATTCCCTTCAACTACTAATCTCTGTCTCCTGTTGCTCAACCACTTCTTTATCCACTTAGTAAGAACACCATGCACACTATATGACTTCACTTTCTCCATTAGTTTACCATGTAGATCCTTATCAAATGCCTTACTAAAGTCTATGTATATGACATTTACAGCCCTTCCTTCATTTATCAACTTGATCACTTCCTCAAAGAACACTATTAAGTTGGTAAGGCACCATCTCCCCTTCATAAAACCATGTTGCCTATCACTGATAAGTCTGTTCTCTTCCAAATATATAGTTTCTATCCCTCAGTACCTTCTCCAGCAACTTTCCCATCACTCACGTCAGGGTCAACGGTCTGTGGTTACCTGGACTATCCCTACTACCCTTCTTGAACAGGGGGACAACATTAGCAACTCTCCAGTCCTCCAGCACTTCACCTGTGTTTAAGGATGCTACAAAGATATCTGTCAGGGCCCCAACTATTTCCTCTCTCGCCTCCCTCAGCAACTTGGGATCGATCCCATCCGGTCTTGCTGATTTGTCCACCTTAATATCCTTTAGCCTACTTATGTCAACATGATCTGGAGTAAACAAACTTCTATCTCTAATCTCAACATTCATCATGTCCCTCTCCTCAGTGAACACATAACCATCCTTCCTTCCTTATCCTTTAGTGGACCAACCCTTTCTCTAGTTACCCTCTTGCTTCTTTTATATGAATAAAAGGCCTTGGGATTCTCCTTAATTCTGCTTGCTAAAGTTATTTCATGTTCCCTTTTAGCCCACTTGATTCCTGGTTTAAGATCGGTCCTACTCTCCTGATATTCCTCCAAAGCCTGTTCTGTTCTTAGTTGCCTGGATCTTATGTACATTTCCTTTTTCCTCTTGGCTAGTTGCACAATTTCTCCAGTCATCCACAGTTCACGAATTTTGCCTTTCCTATCCCTTGTTTTCAAAGGAACTTGCCTATCCTGCACTATCTTCAACCTATCTTTGAAAGTCTCCCACATATTAAATATGGACCTCCCTCCAAAAAGCTGCCCCCAATCCACATTTCTCAGCTCCTGCCAAATTGTGACATAATTGGCCTTGGTCCAGTTTAATATTTTTCCCTTAGGGCCGCTGTCATCTTTGTCTATGAGTGTTCTAAAACTTACAGAATTGTGGTCATTATTCCCAAAGAAATCCCCCACTGCAATTTCTACCACCTGGCCTGGCTCATTCCCCAACACCAGGTCCAATATGGCCCCTTCCTTAGTAGGACTATTGACGTACTGCTCTAGAAAACTTTCCTGGATGCTGCTTACAAATTCTGCCCCATCCAGACCTCTGAGACTACTCCTCACCAGGATGGAACCCCTCAGGAACATGAGGTTTCTCCAGAAAGCAGGCATCGCAAGCACAGAAGTGACCATCCTACTGAGAGTGTTGGACACACTGCTCATGGAGTTGGGGAAGCAGGTAGGATAGCAACATTTAAGATGTATCTTGATAGGCACATGAAACAGAGGATGGAAACCGCCCATGGGCAATAAATAATAAGTCTAACTAGGGATTAGGAATTGGTGCAGGCTTGAAAGGTGAAAGGGCCTCTTCCTGTGCTGTACTCTGTTGTATTGTAGTCAGGTCCAGTGTAAAACAGTGCTGAATTAGGATGTTTTCTGATCTGCCAATCCACTGTAGTTCCCTTTTAAAAAAAAATGTGTTTTATTCCTTGAAGAAATGATCTTCTCACTCACCAGGATTCCACCAGATGGATCCTCATTACTTTCTTTTTCTCTCTCACTGTTTGAGCATGTCTTTGTTAGACTCACTTTCACAGTCAGATCTTTTTCCTCAGCAAGTAAGCTCTGAATGGTCTTGTGTGAATTCTGACTAAAATTTCACTGTTGCTGTTGAGCCCACCAATGACAGGTCCACAAGCCTTTGCTCCCAGCACTTACATATTCGGAGTTGACGGTGAAGTTCATCTGTTTCTCCTTCACCTCCTCAAACCTAATGGAGACCTCTTGAGTGAGGAGGCACTTGCCAACAAATCTCAGAGAGAAAGGGAGCAAAGGAAAGGTTGTAAAAGAAGGGGGTGAGGTTGCTGCAAGGTAAAAGGCTGACAAAGTGTAAGGCTGAGAGAAACATTATGAAGAGGGGAAGAAAATCCTACAATCCACATCCTGTGCTGGCTGTCAGCCATTAGTGAGTGCATGGTTGCTGAGGAGATGTCCTGCATCTTGAGCTTTCTTGCCCTTTGTTACCTATCATTCTCCAATACCACCTATACCTTTGTGAAGCACGGTGTGTCCATCATGGGTGGACCAGTGCACCATCTTTGTTGTTGATGTCATAGTCAACCTTCTTCAAGCATGCTTTCAGGGTATCTTAGCAATGTTCCCTCTGGCTGCTCTGTGACCTTTGACCGGTCGTGAGCTGAGTGTAGCGAGTGTACTTCAGCAGGCATTCTCTTGCAGGGCCCTGTGAGGTGCAGCTGTCCCCCTGGGATGATCACTTCTGTGCTTGCGATGGAGGAAGCCCATGTTCCTGAGGGGATCCGTCCTGGTGATGAGTAACATCTTTCTGAGGCAGTACCGATGGTAAATCTCAAGCTTTCTCAAGTGTCAGTGCTGTGTCACTCAGGTTTCACAGTCATGGAGCAGTGTCACATTGACTGTAAATTCCAAACCTTGTCAGTCTGTAGGTGATGGTTGGTGAATACTGATGGGAACAGCGTTTAGCGAAGGAGCTAGTGAACTGGATCCTGTGTAGAATCTCTCAGTCCACAGCAGCTTACTGGAAGACATGGCTACCAAGTTGGCAGACATTGTCAACTACTTTCAGGGTGACCCATAGCTGTGATGCTGCCTAGATTTGGGGCAATCTGTAATTTTGATCAGAGAATGACTTGCTTCTTATCAGCATTTCCAATGCAGTTCTCGAGCATGTTAACTTTCTTCAAACAGGTTAAGTGTCACTTTCCATGTGGACTGGCCCAGCAATCATTCACGTACTTTGGTCAGTGAGACTTTGATGTTTGCTTTTGGCCTTTGGAGATTGAAAAGCTTCCTATTGAATCTGTACTTGGTTTGGATCTCTGGTAGATTGTCTTGCTGATTATTTTGGAAATTATCATCTGGGAAGATGATAAAAAGCCCATGGCTTTGATGAATGTATATGGGACCATATGAAAAAGGAGTGGTTCCTTTCCATGAATCAATCGAATCGTGACTGATCTGCTAATGGCTCAAACTGTACATTTCCAACTACCTCCTCCTGATACATTCTTGTTAGGCAAATAAATCAAATGTTATCTACCTCCACCTTTAAAATGTTCCATGCCCCCCTCACCACCACCACCTGAGCCACAGAGTTTCAAAGTCTCACAACCCTTTGAGAGGAAACATTCTCATCTATTTGTTCTCACATAACAGACCCCTTCCCCTGTCTTCAGGATTCAATTGGCGAGGTAGGGTCTGGATTGCAGAGTCGGAAGTGGCGTATAGTTGGGCATTAAATATGGCACCAGAGATGGGTAAGCTAGAAGCCTAAGCAGCAAAGAGCTTTTCCATCTCACTGGTCACAGGATAGAATAGAACAGAATAGAATCCCTACAGTATGGAAACATGCCCTTCACCCCAATAAGTCCACCCCAACCCTCCAAAGAGTATCCCACCAAGACCCATAGCCCCTACCCTATATTTACCCCTGGCTGATACAGCTAACTTACACATCCTATAGGCAATTTAGCACGGCCAATTCACCTAACCTGCACATCTTTGGATTCCCTGAGAAATGCCCTCAACTGCTGAGCTGTATAATTAATGAGGTGAAAGGTTGATGATCACGTGAGAAAACTCTCCCCAAGGCAATGCTGACCAGATTCCATGAAACTCACTCATCCCCTCTCTGCAACTATCAGGCAAATCCAGCCCTTGGTCTCTAAGCCTAGAATGAAATGAAGAAAGGCTCAGTATTCACCAAACTAAACTCAAAAGATGGCTATGTATGTTCTGTAGCACATCAGCATCTCTAATCATGTGACTCAAACTAGTTCTTTGATTCTGACATACCATCATGTAGCTTCCATTGAATATCAATAGCTATGAATGATTTGACTGAAATTGGTTCTCTGGTCCTGAACCTTGTTATTCCAAAGGTCAGTAGAGTCCAAGTCTGAAGAATAATAGTTTAATTCTGCAGGGAAAGGCTATGACACCTTTGCATTTCAAGAATGTCTTTTAAAGTGTTTCCCAGCGTGATTCCAAAATCTGGAGTTCAAATGGAAAGAAATTGGACCTCCTGACACAGCAGACACAGGTGCCTGTCTACAGACAGTTAATCCGAATTTCTGGCTGCTCACTATCTGAGCTTCTCTGTGTTCCTTCTCAAGTCAGGTGAATGTTCAAATACACGTGATCAGATCACTGCTTTTTTGGTTTTAATACTTGGGAAATGCATTCCCTTCTTTAATTGTATCTCTCTTAAGTGACTGACTGATGTAGCGTTGGATCCTGTCGGGGTAAGTGAATGAAGAATCGCCTTTGTTTAAGCCCGCAAAAGTCTGTTGCTGGTACTTTTAAAAACTGACCGAGTATTAAAACACACACACACACACACACACACACACACACACACACACACACACGTCCACCTTTTTTCAAAAATAAGCTACAAAATTGATTTTGTGAAGGAAGGATGGAAACTCTAGTTTCAGTTTATCTTTCCTCCCCTATCTGTCATGCAGCAAATTGCATTCAAGTATTTACGCCCCAGAAAGCAGGAAGTTAGAAACTTGGAAAAGCAAAACAGGAGGAGAGAGCCTAGATTTAAAATGATGTACAAATCAAGCAAGGGTAATGTAAGTAAAAGCATTTTTCACACAGTGCACCGTCTCACAGACTTAGACCCCTTTACATATACACACTCTCTCACAGACACTCACAAATTCACGTTCCCCCCCCCCACACACAAACCCACATGCACACAGACACATATATGTCTGTGGGGTGACTTTATACTTGCAGAGTTACATTGTACTTTGCTCAAAAACTGCATGAATCCATGTAAGATTCTGTTAATTCATTTTTAGATTAGAATCAGTTTAAACATTATGGCACAGACAGCAGCACACAGGGGGCGAACACTTTCAACACATTGCCTGGGCTGACACCAATTGTTAAAGTTCACTTCACAATGTAGCTTTTAAAAAAAGTTTTGTGATTTACATAGGAAAGAAGTGAAACTATCATGGTCATTCAAACAGATGAGAGACTTAACAAACAATCAAGGTATTTTTCAATGTATAACTTCAGTTACATCACACTGTAAACTTTTGCTATAATTTCTGTGTGTTACAATTGTGTCCTTCACTACCACCTGATGAAGGAGCGTCGCTCCGAAAGCTAGTGCTTCCAGTTAAACCTGTTGGACTATAACCTGGTGTTGTGTGATTTTTAACTTTGTACACCCCAGTCCAACACCAGCATCTCCAAATCATGGTTCAATTGAGGTGTTCCGGGGGCATTGGATGAGTTTTTGGATATGGGGAAAGGCAGGAGATTGGAAATAGGTATGAGTATCAGTACAAACAGTTCTGTGAAGTACTTAACAGTTTTCAATTTTGACTTAAATTTACAAGCAGCAAAATAAATGAATATAATTGGATTAAGATGGTAGGAAAAACAAATATAAATAAAAAATGTGCAACTTTTATCATAATGGTGAAATTTGACATCCTGTCTGATTTATCAGGACCAGTGAGGCTTTTGAAAAGTAATTATGAAGTTAAAATGCTGGTTAAACATGGATATAGTAACTAGAGGGTGACACTGGCTTCAGTCCTTGGGGCCTTAACTATTTATCGTTTGTTAAAGACATGGATTTGGGGATAGAAAGTACTATAGCCAAATTTGGAGATCTAAAATAGGTGGGAAATTAAATTGCAATGACAAAATAAAAATTTACAAATAGGGCCAACTTTTGACAGATGAATTTTAATGTGAATAAATGTGAGGTTATCCATTTTGTTTGGAAAAATAGAAAGGCAACTTATTAAAATGGTGAGAAACTTCAATGTGCTTTGGTGCAGAGTGATCTGGGCCTCATTGTGCATGAATCACAAAGCTAGCATCAGGTACAGCAGGGAATAAGGAAGGCAAGTAGAATGTTGACATTTATTGTTAATGGAAGAGAGTATTAAAAAAAAAGGGAATATTGCTTCAAATGTTTAAAGCATTAGTGAGTCTGCACCTGGAGTCTTGTGTACAATTTAGTTCCCTTGAGGAGTGATGTCGCAGTTTAGAGGAGGTTCCTTAAATTGAATTCAAAGGAGGTGAGAGGTTTGTCTTATGCGGAGAAATTGAGCAATTTTGGTCTATTACTTTCTGGAGTTTAGAAGAATGAGATGAGATCTAATTGAAGTATGTAAGGTGCTAAAGGGGATTGACAAAGTATTCACAGAAAGGATAGTTCTCTATGTGGAGCAAGCTAGAGTGAGAGGCCATCGTTTTGGGATAAGGTGTAGCATATTTCAAACAGAGATGAGGAGGAATGACTTCTCTCAGACAGACGTGAATGTGTGGAATTTACTTTCCCAAAGTGTGGTGGATGCTGGGACATTGAGCAGATTGAAGGAGGAGCTAGACAGACAGAATTTTAATTTCATCATGGGATTGGAGGTCTATGGAGAGTGGGCAGGAAAATGGAAGTTGAGGCTGATGACATCAGCCATGATTGTATTAAATAGCAGGTTAGACTTGAGGGGCTGAAATACCTACCCCTGCTCCTAACTCTTATGTTCTTGTATCCCATTCAACAAGATAGGATTTTGCAGTTAGGCTATCAGTACCCAAGTGAAAGTTCTCATTAACGTGGGAGCTGGTGGTGACTGGGAGGAGGGGTGGATGTTGGGGAGGGAGACAGTGGTGCACCTCAATAACACCCTCTCTGGACAGCATAGAATCATAGGCCGAATGTTTAGAAAGTTCACATTATTCTGCATGTGTGCAGTCTCAAGAATCTGCTGTCAATAGCAGTGGAGATTCATTTTCCAATTTAATATCATTTTCCCATTTTTTTTCATATCTGAATCATCCTTATTTCATGACTTTTAATTTTTGACACACATGGCTGGCCTGCTGGCTCAGTGGTTAGCAATGCTACCTCCCAGCACTAGGGGCCCAGGTTCAATTCCAGCCTCGGGTGACTGTATGTGTGGCTTTCCTT
Source organism: Chiloscyllium punctatum (assembly GCF_047496795.1). Classification (NCBI taxonomy): domain Eukaryota; kingdom Metazoa; phylum Chordata; class Chondrichthyes; order Orectolobiformes; family Hemiscylliidae; genus Chiloscyllium; species Chiloscyllium punctatum. The sequence continues at coordinate 9,302,951 of NC_092783.1, read as the reverse complement.
CCACAGTCCAAAGATGTGCAGGTGAGGCGGATTGGCTATGGGAAGTGAAAGGTTATAGGGATTGGGGATGGGAACAGGTTGCTCTTCAGAGGGTCGGTGTGGACTTAACAGACCAAATGGCCTGCTTTCACACTGTAAGGATTCTATGATTATACATTTTTAAAATGCAAAATTCCAACAAAAGCATGCTGCCATTCTCATGTGTAGTCACCAGATGGTGCTAATAATACATGCACTTTGTTCTGTGTCCTCAGTACTTTACAAGGTTATTCAATGCAATTACTGCAGTACGCATCAGAGATCTACAGTGTAGATGAACTGCAGCAAAATATTACTTCATTTGCAAAACTGTTTCCCTGATCGTTTTGCATTAAGTTTGAAATTCTAAAAATTGGAATTCTTCCCGAATCTATTTTTGGCTTGGAGAATTTTACCAGACAGGAACATTTTGAAGATCACTCTGTTAGTGTGATCACTTTCTTCGTTATTTAATCATGTCTGCCTCCATTCTCTCACAAATCACTTCCTTTGTCATTTACTGATCTCTTTCCCTTGACATTGGACTTGTTTAAAAGCTGTTCATCTCTAAACATCTTCCAGGCCTGATGAAAGGTCATTCAGCAGTAACTCTGGTTCTCTCTCTACAATTATCTTTTTGAGCAATTTACTGCAGATATAAAGCTCATGCAACATTTATGCAAGTTGAGGATTATAACGGTTTGTCATTAACATTGCATTTAACTCCTGACAGGACTGCCAATTGTTTAATTGTTCCTCAGCAGTTGTTGGAATGGTGTGACCAGTGGTCTTAATTCCTTGCTGTTAGATTTCCTGTCTGATTTAATAGGCCTTAAGGTTGAGGATAGAATGAAATGGTGGCTAGCACTATGTGGGACACCAATTTGTTCCTTTCAAGCTTTTATGCCATTGCGGAAGCTGCAGTGTTGCCTCCTTAAAAATTTTCCAGCCCGACCCTCAAAGGGGCACCTATTGTTCAAAGCACTATTGTAGAGGATAGCCATGAAAGATTGAAAAGGTCAACAACTGGCATTAAACAAACAGCTGTGACCAGCATCTTCATTAACTGAGGGAGACAATGGAACAAAAGTAAAGTATGATTGATGCTGAAAATCTGAAGCAGAATTAGAAAATTGCTTGGCATAGCTGTAGAGCAAGAAGCAGACTGAATGGTTCAGGTGTCTCACCTTTATCAGAATATGACATTTATTATTCAGGAGAAGATCATTTTGACTCTGTTAATTTGGAACACTTCGGTCAAATTTGAGTTGATCATCGCCACTGTTAATGTCTTACTAAAGGACTGATGCCTCACAGTCAACAGCAACAAAGTTGAGTTATTGTTTTTTCTGTGCACTTCAGCACAATAGCTTTCCTTTTGTGGACTTTACTGAACTATTGGGGAAGTGCAGCAGAGAAAGCTGATTTATTGGTGTAGTCACTGGATAGCACAGTTTCTATTTGAACATTTCTAAAACATAATCATTTTAAAATTAGCTAGAAATGTGTACATTATTTTGCAATAAGCAGGAAAGCTTTTGGGAACGGTTGCTTTAAAGTCTGCGGTGTTTGAGTAGGTATCCCCCCCCCCAGAGAGTGATGCAAGCAGGGGCACTTAACATTTTTCATGCAAAAGTAGATTATTGATGAACAATTTAGTCAAAAGATTTAGGTATTGATCAGGAATTGAGGCTTCAGTTAGAACAGTCGTGCTTTACCTGCATGGTAGAGGGACCAAATGGCCTAATCCTGTTCATATTCAGAGACTTCTTTTCATAAATTTCTGTTCAGTTAGCGCAAGGGTCAGTGACTTCATTGCCACCATGAAAGAAGCTTGATCTAATTCACAAAATTTCAGAAGATGCTTTCACATCCCTTCAACCCTCTTTACCATCAACATATACTGAGGAAATGCCCACTTGCACGTTGACCTGCTGGAAACTGACTGACACAAATGTCCCATGAGATGATGAACTCATTCACTTGCACAACAACAGCATGACTCAGGGTTTAGATCAGAGTGGCGCTGGAAAAGCACAGCAGGTCATGCAGCATCCGCGGAGCAGAAAAATCGATGTTTCGGGCAAAAGCCCTTTATCAGGAATAGAGGCAGGGAGCCTCCAGGGTGGAGAGATAAATGGTGGAGGAGCGGGGAGAGAAGATAGCAAAGAGTAGAATAGGTGAATGGGGGGGTGGGGATGAAGGTGATAGGTCAGAGGGGAGGGTGGGGGAAGGTAGCAAAGAATACAATGGGTGAATGGGGGGTGGGAATGAAGGTGATAGGTCAGAGGGGAGGGTGGGGGAAGGTAGCAAAGAGTACAATAGGTGAATGGGGGGGTGGGGATGGCGGTGATAGGTCAGAGGGGAGGGTGTGGGAAGGTAGCAAAGAGTACAATGGGTGAATGGAGGTGGGGGATGAAGGTGATAGGTTAGAAGGGAGGGTGAAGCAGATAGGTGGGAAGGGAGATTGACATGTAGGACAGGTCATGGGGACAGTGCTGACCTGGAAGGATGGAACTGGGGTAAGATGGGGGGAGGGGAAATGAGAAAACTGGTGAAATCCACATTGATGCCCTGGGCTTGAAGTGGAAGATGAGGCGTTCTTCCTCCAGGCGTCTGGTGGTGAGGGAGCGGCGGTGAAGGAGGCCCAGGACCTCCATGTCCTTGGCAGAGTGGGAGGGGGAGTTGAAATATTGGGCCACAGGGCGGTGGGGTTGATTGGTGTGGGTGTCCCAGAGATGTTCCATGAAGCACTCTGCGAGGAGGCGTCCAGTCTTCCCAGTGTAGAGGAGACCGCATCGGGAACAACGGATACAATAAATGATATTGGTGGAAGTGCAGGTGAAACTTTGATGGATGTGGAAGGCTCCTTTGGGGCCTTGGATGGAGGTGAGGGAGGAGGTGTGGGCACAGGTTTTGCAATTTCTGTGGTGGCAGGGGAGGGTGCCAAGACGCAAGGGTGGGTTGTTGGGGGGCGTGGACCTGACCAGGTAGTCACGGAGGGAATGGTCTTTGTGGAAAGTGGAAAGGAGTGGGGAGGGAAATATATCTCTGGTGGTGGGGTCTGTTTGGAGGTGGCAGAAATGTTGGTGGATAATGTGGTTAATGAGAAGGTTAGTAGGGTAGAAGGTGAGCACCAGGGGGGTTCTGTTCTTGTTACAGTTGGAAGGGTGGGCTCTGAGGGCGGAGGTGCGGGATGTGGATGAGATGATTTGGAGGGCATCTTTAACCACACGGGAAGGGAAATTGTGGTCTCGAAAGAAGGAGGCCATCTCGTGTGCTCTATGATGGAACTGTTCCTCCTGGGAACAGATACAGCAGAGGCGGAGGAATTGGGAATACGGGATGGCATTTTTGCAGGGGGTAGGGTGGGAAGAGGTGTAATCCAGGTAGCTGTGGGAGTCGGTGGGTTTGTAAAAAATATCATGGTCAAGTCGGTTGTCATTAATGGAAATGGAGAGGTCCAGGAAAGGGAGGGAGGTGTCAGAGATGGTCCGGGTGAATTTAAGGTCGGGGTGGAATGCGTTGGTGAAGTTGATGAATTGCTCAACCTCCTCGCGGGAGCACGAGGTGGTGCCAATGCAGTCTTCAATGTAGCGGAGGAAGAGGTGGGGAGTGGTGTCTGGACCATCTCTGACACCTCGCTCCCCTTCCTGGACCTCTCCATCTCCGTTAATGATGACCAACTTGACCCTGGCATTTTTTACAAACCCACCGACTCCCACAGCTACCTGGATTACACCTCTTCCCACCATACCTCCTGCAAAAATGCCATCCTGTATTCCCAATTCCTCCGCCTCTGCCGTATCTGCTTCCAGGAGGATCAGTTCACCACAAAACACACCAGATGGCCGCCTTCTTTTGAGATCGCAATTTCCCTTCCCACATGGTCGAAGATGCCCTCCTACGCATCTCATCCACATCCCGCACCTCCGCCCTCAGACCCCACCCCTCCAACTGTAACTAGAACAGAACCCCCCAGTGCTCAATTTCTACCCTTCCAACCTTCGCATTAATTGCATCATCCACTGACATTTCCCCCACCTCCAAACGGATCCCACCACCAGAGATATATTTCCCTCCCCACCCCTTTCCGTCTTCCGCAAAGACCATTCCCTCTGTGACTACCTGGTCAGGTCCACGCCCCCCAACGACCCACCCTCCCATCCTGGCACCCTCCCCTGCCACCACAGAAATTGCAAAACCTGCGTCCACACCTCCTCCCTCACCTCCATCCAAGGCCCCAAAGGAGCCTTCCACATCCATCAAAGTTTCACCTGCACTTCCACCAATATCATTTATTGTATCCATTGTTCCCGATACAGTCTCCTCTACATTGGGGAGACTGGACGCCTCCTCGCAGAGCGCTTCATGAAACATCTCTGAGACACCCGCACCAATCAACCCCACCGCCCTGTGGCCCAATATTTCAACTCCCCCTCTCATTCTGCCGAGGACATGGAGGTCCTGGGCCTCCTTCACCGCCGCTCCCTCACCACCCGATGCCTGAAAGAAGAAGGCCTCATCTTCCACTTCAAGCCCAGGGCATCAATGTGGATTTCACCAGTTTTCTTATTTCCCCTCCCCAATTCCATCCTTCCAGGTCAGCACTGTCCCCATGACCTGTCCAACATGTCAATCTGCCTTCCCACCTATCTGCTTCACCCTCCCCTCTGACCTATCACCTTCATCCCCCACCTCCATTCACCCATTGTACTCCTTGCTACCTTCCCCCACCCTCCCCTCTGACCTATCACCTTCATCCCCACCTCCATTCACCCATTGTACTCTTTGCTACTTCCCCCACCCTCCCGTCTGACCTATCACCTCCATCTCCACCCCTTTCCACCTATTGTACTCTTTGCTACCTTCTCTCCCCCTCCCCCCAATTTACCTCTCCACCCTGGAGGCTCCCTGCCTCTATTCCTGATGAAGAGCTTTTGGCTGAAATATCGATGTTCCTGGTCCTTGGATGCTGCCTGACCTGCTGTGCTTTCCCAGCACCACTCTGATCTAAACTCTGGTTTCCAGCATCTGCAGTGCTCACTTTTGCCCAACAGCATGACTCAGTCCAAAAGCTGACAAATACCGTTTGTTAAGTATGTTAATTGGGAAGTGAAAGTAACAGAACCAATGGAATACAGATTAAGAATACTTAAAGAATGTTTTACTCTCACTAGCTCTTCCAATCACACATAACGAAATCCTAAAGCTGCAATAATTTTGAAACACAGACTGTGTATCAATAAACAAAGGCATTCGTGTGAGATGGACAACCCATAGATTTTCTTTATCTCTTTATAGTGCTGCAGTGAGAGGGCACTACAAACAAAGTTTTCTATCTCTGTCTTTCCCTCTGTTAGCTTAAAGGATAAATTTAGCAATTAAACAAATTACTTAAATTGTGGCCCTTTGGCCCAACAAGTCTACACCGACCCATAAGACCATAAGACATAGGAGTGGAAGTAAGGCCATTCGGCCCATCGAGTCCACTCCGCCATTCAATCATGGCTGATGCGCATTTCAGCTCCACTTACCAGCATTCTCCCCGTAGCCCTTAATTCCTCTAGACAACAAGAATCTATCAATATCGGCCTTGAAGACATTTAGCGTCCCGGCTTCCACTGCACTCCGTGGCAATGAATTCCACAGGCCCACCACTCTCTGGCTGAAGAAATGTCTCCGCATTTCTGTTCTGAAATGGCCCCCTCTAATTCTAAGGCTGTGTCCACGGGTCCTAGTCTCCTCGTCTAACGGAAACAATTTCCTAGCATCCACCTTTTCCAAGCCATGTATTATTTTGTACGTCTCTATTAAGTCTCCCTTTAATCTTCTAAACTCCAACGAATACAATCCCAGTATCCTCAGCCGTTCCTCATATGCTAGACTTGTCATTCCAGGGATCATCCGTGTGAATCTCCGCTGGACACGCTCCAGTGCCACTATGTCCTTCCTGAGGTGTGGGGACCAAAACTGGACACAGTACTCCAAATGGGGCCTAACCAGAGCTTTATAAAGTCTTAGTAGTACATCTCTGCTTTTATATTCCAATCCTCTTGAGATAAGAGACAACATTGCATTCGCTTTCTTAATCACGGACTCAACCTGCATGTTTACCTTTAGAGAATCCTCGACTAGCACTCCCAGATCCCTTTGTGCTTTGGCTTTATTAATTTTCTCACCATTTAGAAAGTAGTCCATGCTTTTATTCTTTTTGCCAAAGTGCAAGACCTCGCACTTGCTCACGTTAAATTCCATCAGCCATTTCCTGGACCACTCTCCCAACCTGTCTAGATCCTTCTGTAGCCTCCCCACTTCCTCAGTACTACCTGCCTGTCCACCTAACTTCGTATCATTGGCAAACTTCGCTAGAATGCCCCCGGTTCCCTCATCCAAATCTTTAATATATAATGCGAACAGCTGTGGCCCCAGCACCGAACCCTGCGGGACACCGCTCGTCACCGGCTGCCATTCTGAAAAAGAACCTTTTATCCCAACTCTCTGCCTCCTGTTAGACAGCCAATCCTCAATCCATCCCAGCAGCTCACCTCGAATACCATGGGCCCTCACCTTGCTCAGCAGCCTCCCGTGTGGCACCTTATCAAAGGCCTTTTGAAAGTCTAGATAGACCACATCCACTGGGTTTCCCTGGTCTAACCTACTTGTTACCTCTTCAAAAAATTCCAACAGGTTTGTCAGGCATGACCTCCCTTTACTAAATCCATGTTGACTTGTTCTAATCAGACTCTGCTCTTCCAAGAATTTAGAAACCTCATCCTTAATGATGGATTCTAGAATTTTACCAACGACCGAGGGTAAGCTGATTGGCCTATAATTTTCCATCTTTTGCCTTGATCCTTTCTTGAACAAGGGGGTTACAACAGCCATCTTCCAATCATCCGGGACCTTTCCTGACTCCAGTGACTCTTGAAAGATCTCAACCAATGCCTCTGCTATTTCCTCAGCCACCTCTCTCAGAAGTGGTTAGCACTGCTGCCTCACAGCACCAGAGACCTGGGTTCAATTCCCACCTCAGGCGACTGACTGTGTGGAGTTTGCACATTCTCCCCGTGTCTGCGTGGGTTTCCTCCGGGTGCTCCGGTTTCCTCCCACAGTCCAAAGATGTGCAGGTTAGGTGAATTGGCCATGCTAAATTGCCCGTAGTGTTAGGTAAGGGGTAGATGTATGGGTGGGTGGCGGGTCCGTGTGGACTTGTTGGGCCGAAGGGCCTGTTTCCACACTGTAAGTAATCTAAAAAAAAACTCTAGGGTGTATCCCATCGGGGCCAGGAGATTTATCAATTTTAAGACTTTTTAACTTTTCTAGCACTATCTCTTTCGTAATGGCAACCATACTCAACTCAGCCCCGTGACACCCTTTAATTTTTGGGATATTACTCATGTCTTCCACTGTGAAAACTGACGCAAAGTACTTGTTAAGTTCTCCTGCTATTTCCTTATCTCCCATCACTAGGCTTCCTGCATCAGTTTGAAGTGGCTCAATGTCTACTTTTGCCTGTCGTTTGTTTCTTATGTACTGAAAGAAACTTTTACTATTATTTCTAATATTACTGGCTAGCCTACCTTCATATTTGATCCTCTCCTTTCTTATTACACTCTTTGTTATCCTCTGTTTGCTTTTGTATCCTTCCCAATCTTCTGATTTCCCACTGTTCTTAGCCACTTTATATGATCTCTCTTTTTCTTTAATACATTTCCTGACTTCCTTTGTCAGCCAAGGTTGTCTAATCCCTCCCCGGTTAATCTTTCTTTTCTTGGGAATGAACCTCTGTACAGTGTCCTCAATTATACCTACAAACTCTTGCCATTTTTGCTCTACTGTCTTCCCGGTTAGCCCCTGCTTCCAGTCTATTTTAGTCAGTTCCTCTCTCATGCCCTCATAATTACCTTTATTCAACTGTAACACCATTACATCTGATTTTGCCTTCTCCCTTTCAAACTCCAGACTGAACTCTACCATATTATGGTCGCTACTTCCTAAGGGTTCCCTTACTTTAAGATCTTTTATAGAGTCTGGTTCATTGCAAAGCACTAGGTCCAGAATAGCCTGCTCTCTTGTGGGCTCCATGACAAGCTGTTCCAAAAAGCCATCCTGTAAGCATTCCATGAATTCCCTTTCTTTAGATCCACTAGCAACATTATTTACCCAGTCCACCTGCATATTGAAGTCTCCCATGATCAATGTAACCTTGCCTTTCTGACATGCCTTCTCTATTTCCCGGTACATGTTGCGTCCCTGGTCCTGACCACTGTTAGGAGGTCTATACACAACTCCAATTATGTTTTTTTTGCCTTTGTGGTTCCTCAATTCCACCCACACAGACTCCACATCATCCGACGCTATGTCATTCAATACCATAGATTTAATTTTGTTCTTAACTAACAAGGCAACCCCACCCCCTCTGCCCACCTCTCTGTCTTTTCGATAAGTTGAAAAACCATGGAGGTTTAACTGCCAGTCCTGACCCCCCTGTAACCAAGTCTCTGTGATGCCTACTACATCATAATCATTCACTATTATCTGTGCCATTAGTTCATCGGCTTTGTTATGAATGCTACGAGCATTCAGGTAAAGTGCCTTAATGCTAACTTCCTTATCATTAGAGATGTTGGAAGTCATATGTCCTAAGTTATCCTTGCTTTTTTCTGCATTCTCAGTCTGCCTCAATTTTAAATCCGCCTGGAAACATGCTATCCTGCTGCTTATCTTTCCATTTACCTCCATACTCCCTGTCGCTTTCACTTTCCCTTCCCCCCAACTCAGAAGTTTAAAGTCCTACTGACCACCCTATTTATCCTCTTCGCTAGAACATTGGTACCTGATCGGTTCCCTCTGAACAGCAGCCCACCCAGACCCATTTCCCTACACCTAACACTACAGGCAACTTAGCACAGCCAGTTCACCTAATCTGCACATCTTTGGACTGTGGGAGGAAACCCACGCAGACACGGGGAGAATGTGCAAACTCCACACAGACAGTTGCCTATGGCAGGAATTGACCCTGGGTCTCTGGTTCTGTGAGGCAGCAGTGATAACCACTGTGCCAGCGTGCTGACTTTTCTCATATCATCTTCCACTCTTCACTTTATTAATTTAGCAACAGGACTTTCATAGTGCCTTTCCTGAGGAATGATGAGGCCGTAGAGGTAGACATGCTGATCGCTGCTGGGCTTTCAGGCCACTGGCACCATATGTTGAGAGCGTGATGCTGGAAAAGCACAGCAAGTCAGGCAGCGTCTGAAGAGCAGGAGACTCGACATTTCGGGCGTAAGCCCTTCAACAGGAATCTGGGCCATATGTAAGAGCCAGTTGTACACTACTTAAGGTACTGTGGTACTTGAGCTGTTGTATTCAGGACATGTCATATAGAAGAGGAAAGTTTGCTTTTTATGATGTTGCACTTTGCCTCACAGTTAGTGTGCAGTATACCTTTAAGAGACATACTTAAGAGATACCATTATTGTTTCATGGTATCAGCATATGACTTGATGGAATAAAGGTCTCAGAATCGATTTTACTGTGACCACTTGAAGCATGATATGCTAATGGAGGCATGCTACTGATTGTAACTGGATAGCTTAATATTAGCACAAAACTGAAGTACCAGTGACTGTATGTATATCAATTGAAATTTTCAGTACCATGCCACCCACGTTTAGTTCTTTTGCTGGCAGGAGCACTATCACACCAGGTGCAATACTGTGCTGGAGGCAAAGCCTCCCGTGACAGCCCTTGCAGTGCTGCACAGTGGCATGTCTACACCATAGACAGTTTAGTTCTCCAAGCTCTGACTCACAGCCTGCCTGTCCCTATGTGTTAAAAAGCAATGTGACACACAGGCTAGCAGTGTGTAAGTACGTCAGTGTGCCAGAAGAAAGCAATATGAACGGTGCAAAGGCAAACAGTCTCTATGTGAGTGCAAAGTGAACGGGTGCTAAGAAAAAGCAAGTTAAGATGTGTCCTGTATAGATGCATGAGACACATTTGCATCTCTGCTTGCAAAATGACGTGGCACGGATATGCAAGTCTTAGCTCAAAAAATGAAGTCCTGAAGAGGTGAATTGATGCGAGAGTTTGTTTGAAATCTTCATTAAGGTGATAGGTTGAGGCTGTTTTTTTTACTGATGCCAACTTGTGTGGATGAAGGATCGAGGAGGCTGGTGGCTATGAAGAAAGCAGTGGTGTTGTTGTGAGGAAATAGTTGGATGATGGATGGGAAAAGCTGCAGCCATCCAGGTAACCCACTCTGATTTACATGCTGGAGCTTCATGTCATCCAGTTTCCATGTACAAGAGAGAAGAATTGGGAGTGGTGTGTAAAAAAGGGCAGGCTGGAACTTAAATATGCTGCAAATGCTTGGAAATAAGGGAGTCACTATGTAAGGCTTGGGAGTATAATTGGAACAACATTACTTGATGTTGAGCATCTGATTTTTCTTTCTCACTGTATTCTCCCACCTTCCTCAGCATTGCTCACAGCACACCATAGAACATTACAGTGCAGTACAGGCCCTTCGGCCCTCAATGTTGTGCTGACCTATGAAACCAAGCTGAAGCCCACCTATCCTAGACAATTCCATTTTTATCCATATGTCTATTCAATGACCATTTAAATGCCCTCAAATTGGCAAGTCTACTAATGTTGGAGGCAGGCCGTTCCATGCCCCTACTACTCTCTGAGTAAAGCAATTGCCTCTGACATTTGTCTTATATCAACACCCCTCAATTTGAAGCTATGTCCCCTCATGCTAGCCATCACCATCCAAGGATAAAGGCTCTCACTGGCTACCTTATCTAGCCTTCTGATTACCTTATATGTCTCAATTAAATCACCTCGGAGAAAGCGATGACTGCAGATGCTGGAGATCAGAATCGAGAGTGTGATGCTGGAAAAGCGCAGCAGGTCAGGCAGCATCTGAGGAGCAGGAGAATCGACGTTTCGGGCATGAGCCCTTCATCAGGACTGAGGAAAGGCTTATGCCTGAAACCTCGAATTTCCTGCTCCTTGAAGCCATGCTTTTCCAGTACCACACTCTTGACCCACTTAAGTCACCTCTCAACCTTCTTCTCTCTAACAAAAAAGCCTCAAGACGCTCAGCCTTTCCTCCTTATACTTCCTTCCATACCAGGCAACATCCTAGTAAATCTCCTCTGAACCCTTTCCAAAGCTTCCACATCCTGTAATGCGAGGACCAGAACTGTACGCAATACTCCAAGTGTGGCTGCACCAGAGCTTTGTACAGCTGAAGCATGACCTCATAGCTCTGCAATTCAATCCCTCTACGAATAAAAGCTAACACACTGTATGCCTTCTTAACAACCCTATCAACCTGGATTACAACTCTCAGGGATCTATGTACAGGGACACCGAGATCCACCAGAGCGGGCTAATGTCTGCCCATGTGTTTCAAAGGCAACCAGACTGTTTTTTGTTGACAGGTCATGGAAGGATTTTCAAGTTGATTATTTTCATACCAAGGATATGGAGACTAGTCCCACAGGCTCTAGGTATTTATTGAGGTGGTAAAGAAGGCATACGGCACACTTGTCTTCATTGGGCAGGGCACTGAGTATAGAAGCATGTTGCAACTGTGGAATATTTTGATCAAGCTACAGTTGGAGTACTGTGTGCAGTTCTGCTTGCCACACTATAGGAAGGATGTGGAGGCTTTGGAGAGGGTTCAGTAAAGGTTTACCAGGATATTCCCTGGATTGGAGTATATTAGTGGACAAACTCAGATTGTTTTTGCTGGAATGTCAGAGGCTGAGGGGTGATCTGGTGAAGCATTTAAAGTTATGAGACACATGGATAGGGTAGATAGTGAGAGTCTTTTTTTTCCCCCAAGATGGAAATGTCAAATACTATGGGACATAGGTTTAAAGTGAAGGAGGAAAGTTTAAAGGAGATATGCGAGGCAAGTATTTTACACAGAGGGTGATGTGTGGAACACACTGCCAGGGGAGGTGGTAGAAGCACAGACAATAGTAAAGTTTAAGAGGCATTTCTATAGACACATGAACAGGTAGGGAATAGTGGAATACGGACCATGTGTTGGCAGATGGGATTAGTTTAGAATAGCATCATGGTCGACACAAACATAGTGGGCTGAAGGGCCTGTCTCTGTGCTGTATTATATGTTCTATGAATCGTAAAATGCATACAATTGAACATTGTATGATTGTCAGCAAACTTCCCCATTTCTGACCTTCTGATGGAGGGAAGGTCATTGACAAAGCAGCTGAAGATGGTTAGGCTGAGGACACTAGCCTGAAGAACCCTTGCAGAGACGGCCTGGAGCTGAGATGACTGGTCTCCAACAACCACAGCCATCTTCTTATGTGCCAAGTATGACTGTAACCAGCCAAGAGTTTGCCCCCGATACCCCCGAATTCCGATTTACTCCAGCCCCTTGACACCACACTCTGTCAAATGATGATTTGATTTTAAGGACAATCACTCTCACATTACCTTCTTAGCTTGTCTTTTGTGTTCAATTGTTTCTTATGTTTTCCCACATGAACAGCAGTTTTGCTTTTTTAAAAAGAATATTGAATTGGTTCTAAAGCATTTTTGGATGTTTTTAAGTCATGAATGACTCTATATGAGCTTTAGCTCTTTATTTTGAAAGGTAGTCCGATATTATCCCTTTTATTCAGGATGTGTTGTTAAGTGATCTACTTCTTACATGAAACTACTTTCCCTGACAAAATTCTAGGCTCTGGTATAAAAATCCCAATCTTGGGACTTATATTTTTTTAAAAAGTAGCATATTCAGCACCTGCAATTTAAAGCATGACAGAGCTGAATTGCCACACACTAGTAATGATGTAAGTTATTTTTGAATGCAAGGCTAGTTGAATATAATGTGGAATTGTTGTGTATGTATCATCTATAATGGGTGGCACTTAACTCATTTGAAAGTCTAAATTATTGAATCACGTTGGGGTTATTTGATAACAGGAATTCACTGTTATATAGAGCAATATACACTTATATGCTTGAGGGAAACTGTATAGAATATATGCAATCATTAGACTTAGTTGGTGATTTGCAGATAGCATCAGATTTTACTGTTTAACATCAGCAAATGACTGTTTGTCTTTGAAGTGGAAAATGAAACTTCTATTCAATCGATACAGCAGCACAAGTATCAGTGATGAATGCTTGTCGGTAGTTTGGACCCCCTGGTTTGCTTGCCTATTCTATAACTTGGTGTACTTGCTATCTCCTTGGAAGGGTGATAAAAAGCAGGATAACATCAGTCTGGTCCACCTCTCTCAGTTTAAACTTCAGCAATAGCTGACTGTCAATATTAGTGTGCTCCATCTGAAAGAAGAGGTGATCTTTCATCAAAAAGGACTATTGCTGGCATAAAGCAAAATAATGCATGTATAATTCATTTTTTATGATTTTGCTTCCATCTGTAATAAACAAAACCTTGCTCTTTTGAATAATTTTCTGCTACCGATGTCTTTCGCAGGCTTTGCTCAAGGTCACTCTACTATTATTTTTGTCCTCATTGCTATCTCACACATTATCTACATTATGTAAAAGATGGTGGGCAGTGAGTAATGAGACTGCTGTTTATTATGAAGTCAAGTCAATGTTTGTAAACGACTTGAGCATTGCTTTTGTGTTTTATGAAGTTGCGAATCAATTAGATCAGTGATTGTGTATTCTTTGTGGGTTGTCGCAGAGCTGGCAGGTTATTAGAATTATTCTTTCCGTGAGCATAACAGCTTAGCAAAGAAAGCTGCACAAGTGAATAGCAATGAAGGCCTTTTTGATCATGAAAAGCTACATTTGATGTAGCAGAATTGGTGCTACATGTCATTTATTCTCTAAGACGTTGTTAGCAAGTGATGTACCAGGAGAACCGTTAATCACAGAAGCACCGCGTTGCTCCCACTATCACATCCCTGATGTTAATTCGGTTGACTGCATGACTTCTCTGCAGTGAATTATAGTTTTTAACCTTTGATATATCTTGGATTACCCTAATATAGCCATGTCTTCCATTATTGTAAAGACCTTTGGATCTACTTTTAGTCATTCAAAATTCAGTTCCTTGCAGTTTATTGTGGTCTTTGATGGAGTTGGTGGGAAATGATAATCGGGGCAAGGAACAGACAAGGTATTGCAGAGCTTAGGATGAACAGATGTCATCATGTGTCTAATTCTACTGAGCCATCCAATGTAATGAATAGCCTTTTAACATGGGAAAATGAATCAAGGCAAATTCAAACAAGTGCCCACTAAACCAGAGAGAGGGATGTTTTGAGGGATGATGGTTTATGTGGTGCCACCAATACTTTCTAGGTACAAACTCATTCAGGGGCCTTGTGATCTGGTATGGATGACAGTGACCATTTTCTCGTCTCCCTAGCACAGTCTATTTGAGTAAACAGGATATAGCTTATTGCATGTCTGTAGCTGTTTTTTCATGTTATAGAATATGGGATACATTATCACAGAATCTGTTCAGTGGACTTGGTCTTAGGCTTGAATTGATCTGATTTGATTTGACTTATTGTCAAATGTACCGAGATGCAGTGAAAAGTGTTGTTTTGCTCTACAGACAGACTGCACCATACAAAGTGCACCAGGGTAGCAGAACAGATTGCAAAATACAGTGTCACAGCTGCAGTGAAGGTACAGAGAGAGAGATCAATATTAACATTTGAGAAGTCCATTCAAAAATATGATGACAGTGGGGAAAAAAACTACTCTAGAATCTGTTTGTATGTTTATTCAAATGTTTATATCTTCTGCCCACTGGAAGAGAGTATAACAAGGGTGGGAGGGCTCTTTGATTATATTGGTTGCTTTCCTGAAGCAGCAGGAAGTATAGGTGAAGCCAATGGATGGAAGGCTGGTTTGTGTGATGGACTGGGCTGTGTTCATGACTCTCTGTAGTTTCCTGCAGTGCTGGGAAGAGCAATTGCCATACCACAGTGTGATTAGACTCCTTAAAGATTCTTAGCAACACTCCCCAAGTCCTCATGATATCTTCACCAAGGTGACACTTATGGCACTCAATCAGTGTTAACAGTTTCAGACCCATTTTCAACAAATTATCAAAATTTAGTCTAAGATAAAAAGGTAAAATCACTGTTAATCTGTGGCTAGAAAGTGATGACTGGTGGTGGTTTAACCTGAGGGTGACCATGCCTCAGGCAAGGGGAAGAGGTTGAGAAGGCCAAGCCCTCATGGTAACCTCAGCTGATGAACAAATTGAACCCATTCTATATCACAAACCTGCTGTCCAACCAACTGAGCTAAACCAACACTCTGAAAAATAATGCAATGTAGCCATAGTCCCCAAGGACCATTAGAGAGAGATGACTGATGGTGGTTTAAATGAGGGTCACCACATCTCAGGCAAGAGGAAAGGTTGAGAAGGATAGTCCTTCATGGTGAACTCAGCCTGTGCAGGTATTGAACTCATACTATTGGTGTCACGCTGTATCACAAACCAGCCATCCAACCAATGGAGCTAACCAATCAAAGATATAGGAATCTGAAAGGAAGATTGGAGAAAATGAGCTCAAAGAGGAGATTTGCAAAGCATGAGGATGAGGCAACTATTGGTGTGATATCAATGCTGTGTACAGAAATGGATGAAATTGGAGAAACATAATTGGTAAAGATCTGAAATGGGGTAGAGGTTAATGTTGGAAGGATTTAAATGTAAGTATGAGGATTTAAAATTTGATGTTTGGGGAGGATTCATAGTTAGAATGTAGGTCAGTTGCATATTCTTACTATGCCTGTAATAAAGCTACTCCCAATTTTTAAGTAAATTTTCCACAACAACCTGGCCTCAGCATCATATTTTGAAAAATGTTTACAGTCCGAGCAATCAGCCTACAGAGACTGAAGTTCCCCATAAAGCAGTAGTTATCTAATGATTAATCTCACTGCAACAAATTATTCTCTGAATGGACAGTGACTTTAAAAATAACGCCTGCAAGATAAATTGAAGCAACAAATTGAGGTAAAGTATTTCAATTATTCACAAGTAATTCATTAAAATTCTATTCATGTTGGCCTTATTGTTTAGTTAAGACATTAGAAACTCTTGTTCTTTTCCAAAAGAACTGCTTAGAACATGGAGTGTTTTAATCTTTCCTTGGACATTATGTAAAGCAATGCCAGACTAATATATTTATGGAACTTAAGGTTTCTGTGGCAACCATCTAAGGACATGCAGAAATATGTAGCAATAAATCCTTCATTTTCAAACTGGGACAATTACTACAGGGCATAACTATATATAAGATTGCAACATATGCTAGGGTTGAATTGAAAATATGCTACAACTGAACTGAACCATCCACACTTAGGCCTGAATTTTCTTTGTGAAACTGGCTTCAGAGACCAAAGACCAGAAGTCCTGTCTTATGATATTAATACTGGCCAAGTCAGATCCCAATGTGAAATCTGGCTTTACAGACCATAACTTTGCATTTTTTATATAACTGAATTCATTTATTGAATCCATTCAGTAGAGACTGCCAATGTACATTTAGGATGTTTATTAAACAAGGGAAACATGAACTATATTACACTAGACCAAATGAAAGGTTTGAAAGATTTAATTACAGTAACAAAAAAAATTCATACTATTCTTTTCCCCCCAACAAAGGCAGAGGCTGGTACAATTGCAACATTTAAAAGGCATTTGGTTGGGTATATGAATAGGAAGGGTTTGTAGGGATATGGACCAGGTACAGGCAGGTGGGACTAGCTTGGGTTGGGATATCTGGTCGGCATGGATGGGTTGGACCAAAGGGTCTGTTTCCATGCTGTCCATCTCTATGACTCTATAATGTCCTTACAGAAATCCAAATCTCAGTAAAGAGTTACCATCAGTATTAGAAATACATATTCCTCTCAGGGTCAATGAGAACAGCTCCAGGGAGGTGCTTATTTGACTTTGTGGATTCTGACATGTGCATTACTGACCCACCAGCTACGTTTTGATTTGAAATGTTATAATCTGTCAGCTCAGCTAAATCGTTAAGTGGAGTCAGTGGGATGTAATGAAAAATTCTAGGGGTTTAAGTGATCCAAATTACCACATTTATTAGCGGTAATATATACATACTGTATAAAAAGTGGTGATAAGTATATTAAGCAGTAAATTTATATATAAAGCGTAAATATACATTTGCAGTAAATGTATATAAGGAAGTAAATACATATACAAAGCAGTAAATGTAAAATGCAGCAAATATGTAGAGCAGTAAATGTATGTTGACGAGTCTCATGCCCTTCCCCCCAGTCAGTCACTTTGCTTTACGAGAACACAGGGTTCCTGGTAATATTTGTGATCCCAGTCCAAAGTGAAGTCCAACAGCAAGTTACCCATGCTTATGTTACCACCAAGTCTTACTGTCTTCCTACAGTCCCTACTCACACCCAGAGGTGAATGGGGCAAAGTCCCTGATATTAATACTGTTTTGAATCTGTGATTACATGCTGTAATCGCCATTTTGTGGGACTTTCAGAAGTTCTCAAGACATTCCATGACGCAGAAAAAGATCTCCAGCTGGCTCATGTGATGGTCCAACTGGACAGTTCTCACAAATAGTTTAGTGTCATGTTGTCGCTCCTCAGTCAATGCAGGCTGTTTTCGCATTCAGCCTGTTTTCCACTTACTTTTCCATTTTATTTCAACTGCTTGTTGTCATGTTCAATTAACCCTGAACAATTAACCCTGAATGATCTGGTTTGAAAATGTCATTTTTAATCTTACCACTACCACACCTCAGTGGGTACCTTGGATTGGATTGAGGAGCCTAATCTGCGGAGCACATTCCTGGTATGTCTCTGCACCTATTCAAAGAAGAAATACTCGGAGGACTGCTGCAGATCAGCCATGTGTTCTCCAAATACATCAATTCCTTGCGTCACCAACACGCAGTAGCAACCCTATGTATCATTTATGTGATGCTCTGCAACCAAGTGGGCGGCACGGTGGCACAGTGGTTAGTACTGCTGCCTCACAGCGCCTGAGACCCGGGTTCATTTCCCACCTCAGGCGACTGACTGTGTGGAGTTTGCACGTTCTCCCCGTGTCTGCGTGGGTTTCATCCGGGTGCTCCGGTTTCCTCCCACAGTCCAAAGATGTGCAGGTTAGGTGAACTGGCCATGCTAAATTGCCCGTAGTGTTAGGTAAGGGGTAAATGTAGGGGTATGGGTGGGTTGCGCTTCGGCGGGTCGGTGTGGACTTGTTGGGCCGAAGGGCCTGTTTCCACACTGTAATGTAATGTAATCTAATCTTAGCCAGCATCCAGAAGGACAAGGACATGGGAACACACCACCTAAAAGTTCCTCTCCAAGTCACTCACCATCCTGACTTGGAAATATATCACTGTTTTAGTGTCAGAATCATGGAATTCCCTCCCTAACAGTATTATGGATCTACTGATAGCATATGGACTGCAGTGGCTCAAGAGGGCAGTTCACCACCAACTTCTCTAGGGCAACTAGGGATGAGCAATAAATGCTGGCCAGCCAGAGAAATCCACATCCCGTAAGCAAAGGAGTGAGAATATATTTCCAAGTCTTGAGAGGCTTGAGTCTTGATTGCCTTTCAATCGTCATCTCCCTTGCCTCCATCCCAGTAGTTCAGAGTCAGGATACTCCATATGTACCAGGCCCCCCTCCACCTTCCCATTGCCTGCTGCCCTCAGCTTTGTGAAAATTCAAGCTGAGGAGGGTGCGTCTTCTACTTCTGGCCAGGGCTTGCTAAGAATATTTGGGCTATCTAGTCACAAATGCGTCTCCCACCCTCAGAATATCCAGGGCCAGCTGGCTTTACTATAAGGCAGGCTCTCTCTACCCCAGCTGCAAATTCCCGCACTGCACCGAGATGTAGTGGACGTAAAAGAAACACACTAAACATTTTGGGGCACATAGATGGTCTGGGGACAACTCGTTAATAATAGAATGTCAGAATTGTAAGTATACCATCACTTTACATCAACAACAATGTGACAATAAAGGTACAGAGGCAAGGTATCCTTACTTCCTAATCCTGCAATTCTTCCCATAGCACCTGTACAAGCATGAAACTCTGTCAATATTAAATGAGGGAGCATCGGGTGTTGTAAACGCTTCCATCAGTTTGTAACCCTAACTTTTGTGAAACAACACAAAAAACATAGAAGTGATCACACAGGTCCAGTGCCTGGATCCCACTGAGGGCAGTTCCAATGAGTGTCCCTGGGGAGTATCAAAAACAAAGCCACTCCTCAGTAATCTGATCAGTTAGCAGTCACAGCCACGCAAATGACATGTGACCAACATAGTTGAATATTGGGACGTAACCACAGGGCAATGGGGTGCTTCTATACTGACCATTTACATAGTAGACCTGATTTAGCTATTTATTAGACAAACTAGATGACACACATTACAGGTGGAGATTATAAGTGTGAAGCCTGAGACCCAACCCCTCACCCCTCCATGTTACCCAAGAAAGGCAGCATTATATATAAGCTAATGGTGTGATGTAGGCAGTTCCTGGCCCTTATGCAATGAATTCTTGAATTGTGAAATACGACACACTGCATAGCATTCACTTTTCCTGGAGCTGTTAAAGGTTATTAAAGGTGCATAGAATTCTACCTGTCCTTTAGACCCAAGTTCTCAGAGAGCATGGAGTCAGACTAGGTATTTGATTCTCTAATGTTTTCTAAGTAATTATAAACTTAATGGAAGTGGAACCTTCAGAATTCTCTGATATAAAGAGTTTTATTCAGAGGGTTCCAGATGCAGGGAAATTGTACATTGGAATCTTTAGTCTCCTGAGCAATTCTCACGCACTCTGCTGACTTTGGCATTCTGCGGGATCCTGATGCATAATTCCATTCTGTACTGCTCTTAGAAGTGGCCATCAGAATATCTGGGCCCTTGTATACAATTTTGGCCTCCTTTCCTAAAGTAGGATATGCTTATGATAGAGGGAGTGTAGTAAATGAGTCCCTGGGATGCGGATTTGTTTTATAAAAAGAAATTAAGGATACTTAGTCTGCATTCCTGAGAGTTTTGAAGAATAAGAGGTGATCCAATTGAAGCTGACATGGACAGATAAAGATAGGCTGTATCCCTGGCTGCTGGGAACCAGGGATACATTGTTTCAAATAAAGGGTAATCTGTTTAAGGTGGAGATGAGGAGGAATTTCTTCACTCAGAGAATGGTGGGTCTTTGGGATCCTTGAGAATATAGAACCATACAGGCCCTTTGGCCCTCGATGTTGTGCCTACTTTTTATTCTACTCTAAGATCAAATTAACAGACATACCCTACATTTTACCACCATCCATGTGCCTATCCAAGAGTCACTTAAATACCCCCAATGTATCTGACTACTACCACTGCTGGCAGTGCATATACCACTCTCTGAGTAAAGAACCTACCTCTGACACCTACCCTAAATCTTCCTCCAATTACCTTAAATTCATGCCCCCTCATGATCACCATTTCTGCCCTGGGAAAAGGTCTCTGACTACCCCCTCTATCTATGCCTCTCAACATCTTGTACACCTCTAAAAGGTCACCTTTCATCCTTCGTTCCAATGAGAAAAGCCCTGGCTCCCTCAACCTTTCTTCATGAGACATGTCCTCCAGTCCAGTTGAATACTGGTAAATTTCCGCTGCACCCTCTCTAAAGCTTCCACATCTTTCCTATAATGAGGTGACCAGCACTGAACACAATATTCCAAGTGTGGTCTAACCAGGGTTTAAAGGAGCTGCAGCATAACCTTGCAGCTCTTAAACTCAATCCATCTGCTAATGAAAGCCATCACACCATACTTCTTCTTAACAACCCTATCAACTTGTATAGCAACTTTGAGGGATCTATGGACATGGACCCCAACAGCCCTTTGTTCCTTCATGCTGCCAAGAATCCTGCATTTAACCCTGTAATCTGCATTCAGATTTGACCTTCCAAAATGAACCACTTCACACTTTTCCGGGTTGAACTCCATCTGCCATTTCTCAGCCCAGCTCTGCATCCTGGGAATGTCCTGTTGCAATCTACAACAGTCCTCCGCACTATCCACATTATCCACAACTCTTCCAACCTTTGTGTTAATGGAAAACCTGCTAATCCCCCCTTCCATTTCCTCACCCAAGTCATTTATAAAAATCACAAAGAGCAGAGGTCCCAGAACCGATCCCTGTGGAACATCACTGGTCACCGAGTTCCAGGTTAAATACTTTCCATCTACTACCACACTCTGGATACAAAATTGGCTGGCAGATAGAAGACAATCAAATTTCCCTTTATGCCATGGTTCCTTACTTTTTGAATGAGCTTACCATGGGGAACCTTATCAAACACCTTGCTAAAATCCATATATACCATATCCACTGCTCTACATTC
Organism: Chiloscyllium punctatum; assembly: GCF_047496795.1. NCBI lineage: Eukaryota > Metazoa > Chordata > Chondrichthyes > Orectolobiformes > Hemiscylliidae > Chiloscyllium > Chiloscyllium punctatum. Next base: position 9,281,512 of record NC_092783.1, on the reverse strand, counting down.
ATCAATTTGTTTTCTCACATCCCCAAAGAATTGAATAAGGCTTGTGAGGTATGACCTACCCCTCACAAAACCATGCTGACTATCTCTAATCAAGCTGTGCTTTTCTAAATAATCATAAATCCTGTTTCTCTGAATCCTTGGCTCCCTAGAGGATGCTTGAAAAGTAATCATTGAGCATGTTCAAGACAGAAAGCAATAGAGTTTTAGATACTAATGACATGTGGGGATGGAACAGAAAGTGGCATTGAGATCAAAGATTAGCCATGATCGAACTGAATGGCAGATCAAACCTGACAGGCTGAAAGGGCTACTCCTGCTGCTCTGTGTCTTTGTATTTTTCCCAATTTCACCATCAATTGAGAGATGATTTGTGCTGCTCCATTGTTAGTCTCACCAAAACAAATTAATTTACCTGGATGGAGGTTTGCTCGCTGAGTTGGAAGGCTCATTTTCAGAAGTTTCATCACCATACTAGGTAACATCTTCAATGAGCCTCCAGATGAAATTTGGAGGTTCACTGATAATGTTACCTAGTATGGTGATGAAATGTCTGAAAAACGAACTTTCCAGCTCAGTGAGAAAACCTACATCCAGAACCTCAACCTAAGCTACAAATCCTCTCAAAATTAACTTACCATCTCACCCTGAAGTCCCACCTCCCACCATTATGTAACATCAAAATGTTGGATTTGTGGAAATCATCTGAATGAACAGTGCTGCAGTCAATTAGAGGAAGTGTCAGGGTCCACTTCTGCTGAAAACAGCAAAACTATAATGACTAATACATCTTATTCATGTAGGTAATAAATCATTCCCAGGATTTTTGAAAAAGTTTTGATTCTAAGTATTTTTTCTTTTTGACTGTTATGTTCCTGACTCTTTAAAATAATCCTTCTCTCTCTCTTTGTTTTTTTGTCTAATTTGACTAATTGATACCATGGCTTCCTTGTTATGGACTCAGTGTCTTTCTTTATACCTAAACCTGGTTAGTTGAGGTAATAACCCATTAAACCTAACATTCAGTTGCCCCCATCACCTCCCCGTGTCATTAGCAATTTGCTTTTCTGGTAATCTTCATTATCAAAATAATATAACTGAAAACTGAAGAAAAAATGTCTGACTTGCAATGTGATTCCCTAATTCCAGCAATTCTGTGTTATCGCAGTGAGAAGGCTACGGGGTCAAAAACTGTTTAATTGCTGTTTCTGGATGCAATGGCAGTGTGCCAATTGCTTCTAAGTTGAAGGCTGCAGACAGGAAGAAATTGGCATAAAGTGAGAGCCCTGATTTCTCTCCTGTGATTTAGTGGACTCACAGCATACCTTTTAACATAAATTCAAAACCTGACTGTTTCACTGTGATGCAAAAGGACGTTAAGATGAGCATAGTTTGAATCAATGTTGTAAGAGCACTGCTGCAAATTCAGACAGGTCTAGAGCAACAGGGAAGGAAGAAGGCCAAAGATTGGAATGAAGGAAGCAGTTTTAAGAAAAGGGCAATGAAAGCAAATTGGTCAAACGTAAAGAAAGAGTGCTAAAAGATAGTGAGGGGCTTGGATTTTTATTGTGATGGTGAAAATAGTTACCGTATGGAAAAGAATAATTTACGGTAAGAGTTTTCTTTAAAAAAGTATGAGTATTAAAAAGAAACAACATAATCTCAACATATTTATGTGTAAATTGTTAATTATATGCAGGATGCTTCTTTCCCTCTCGTTTTTCTTCATTGACTCCTTGTGGTATACAGAATAATATTTTTCCATCTCTGTGACCTTGAAACCAGCGTAGCTCATTTGCCATTGAGTCCCCTTTTGTGCCTTTACTTTTCATGCTTGACTAGTTCAAGCTCTCTCAGCTGTCCACACATCTTCCAGCATTCATAAACTTCAGATCACCCAAAGTCCTGTTGTCTTTATTC